>NC_135531.1:109882160-110571337 GCF_045843805.1 Urocitellus parryii
ACTACCATACATGGCTTGTTACATAGATTCTAATACATACCCACACATATACACACACATCACCCCAGGAAGAACAACAACAAAACTATACACTTAGCAATAGTGTTTCTTGGTGAAAATTGTTTCATTTTTCATAAAATCATCAGAAAGTTGTAGACTCCTCTGGGTCTTCATATAGAGGTGTTGCTATAGAAATAGGAGAAGCCCTTGTCCCATCTCTAGTGGTAGTTACTCTGCATTTTAGAGAAAATAGGGTAAAGCTACACAGGGCCCCTTCTGTACACCACAGTAACGCATGTCATTCTAGTTGAAGATTGGGTTCTGCACAGTGTCTTGATAATTACATTACTCTTAAAATATTTGAGTTGTTGTATGTGGGAACACATTTAATTAAGAAAAAAATATATATTGCTCATTCCAGGTTTTCTTCTGTTCTTGTTTTCACACATAATAAAGTTTGGTTGGCTTATATGAAATTATACGAGTTATTAAAACCAGGAGCCATGAATATCAGGCAGAAGCAACATTTTCTACATCCATCCCGGCACGGTGTCAATTCTCTGCTATTACTTCCCTTTGAAAGACAATCTTTCCTTATAATAAAAATGAAATGTAACTCTCTTAGGCTTGCCTTTTAAGATATGATGTCTGGCTTATTTTATAAACAGGTCCTCCACATGAAGTTGAACACATGTACTATTTAAAATTTTCTGTTGGAAGAACTTTTCCTCACTACTTTTCTCCAAGTGCTACCTCTGGAGCGGAGATGCAAGATGACTGCAATTCATGCTTGATTGACACTAAAAACTTGAGTCACTTTTTCTATAAGTCAGACCCCAAGTTTCTCCTGCTAGGCCATAAGTGTAAGCTTAGGGGAGCTTCCTCAGTGCAAAAGAGGTGCATGATACAATATCCTGGTCCATTTCTTTGTGTAAATTACTTATCCCTCTTAAGTCTGCTTGGATTCAACCCTCAATATGTCATTTCCAGTTTTTACTGGAACTTATTACTGAACTTGTTTGACCTTATAATGTGGGTTCTGACAATACTCAGCTTACTTGTCACCCCTGGTTTTATGACAATTTAATAGCCCATGATCAGACAGTCTCTTTAAGGCCGTGGTAGTGTGACAGGAACTCTTATTCAAATGATGAGTATTCTTCTGCATCTGGGGTCTGTGGCTTTGCTCTGGTACCCTGACGTTCTGTGCTGTGACTCTGTGGGGCCTTATCAGTGACAGTAAATAACCCTAATCATCTACAGTTGTCTCTGTCACCACTGGATCAGCTGGATCATATATGGTCCAGGTGAACAGACAGGTCAGATCAGATCTGGGACCAGCTACTAGGCACTCTCTTTTTCAAAGCCCCACAAAAAACTTTACATATCAGTCAAATGGACTGCTGAAGTAAGTATGAATTGGCCAGATGCATTTATTTTCTATTACTATATAACAAATGATCATAAGTTTTCAGCTTAAAAACCCATTTATGAATTTTTAGTTTCTGTGGGTCAAGAAACCAGGTAGAGGTAAACTGAGTCCTCTGCTCAGGGTCTCACCAGGCTGGAATCAGTATATTGGATGGACCTGTTCTGGGTTAATGAGGGGTCACGATTTTGTACGGTGAAAATAGGCAACAGCCTTCTATTTAGCAGCTCTTGACTCTTTTCAGTTGTCTAAGTCAGCAGGGCTTTCTAGAGGTATGATCATCTTTTGTCCATTGACACAATTCTCAGCTAAGATCCCCTGCCTGTCATTGTTGCTGTTGCTTATGAAAATTACATCTACCTTTATTCTGATATTGAACCTCAACCTCTTTCCTGACTTTTGCTCTTCCCAACCTTTATCATGCCAGTAATACGAGTGTTCCCAGTTTCTTTTTTTGGTGATGGTGGTGTCAGGGATTGAACTTAGGGGCATTCAACCACTTACCCACATCCCCAGCCCCACTTTGTATTTTTTATTTAGAGACAGGGTCTCACTGAGTTGTTTAGTGCCTTGCTGTTGCTCAGGCTACTGTTGAACTCAAGATCCTCCTGTCTCAGCCTCCCAAGCCTCTAGGAATTCTGGAATTCGAAGTTCTTAGTTCATCCACCAAATTGTATCCATCCCAGGTTACAAGGTACTGAGGCTGAGATGAAGCAGAAAACCATGGCAGAGGAAAGTTGGTCAACTCATGTCAACCAGAAAAAAGAGAGAGGCAGGGACTAGGAATGAGATAAACTCTTCCAGAGTAAGCCCCATAAACCTATTTTCTCTAACTAGGTCCCATCTTCCAATAATACATTCATCTGTCAAGGTTAGATCCCGCACATCCCATTCATTTCCTAAAACTCTCAACTTTGACATTGTTGCATTGGGGATCAAGTTTTCAATACATGAGCTTTTGGGGGGGAATATTTGAGATTGAAACCATAGCAACTATATCAGCCCTGACATGAGCATAGAGTATTCTCCATAGTTGTGTGTTCAGTGTCTTTTCTAGCTATTCTACTCTTACAGTCAAATCATGCTATGTTTTTTTTGAGCAGTCTAGCCTTTAAATAAATAAAATTAGTGTTTTATTAAAGTCGGGTCCAGTAGCCTTATAGCTTCCTTCACCTGCCTTGATTTGATGTTTGACTGAACCAGACATTCTCTATCTTCACATCTTTTAAGGCAGTTACAAAACTGTTCTATGTCATATTTCTTTTCATTAACCACTTTTTCTCTGTCTTGCAAATATTAGAACTAGTATATATGCCAGTACTTCTCCTTTCATCTGCACTTAATGCCTATCCACATCAGAAAAGAGTCTCTTAGTGACTGTGATTGTGTAGCCCACTAGAGTTAGCACCAGCCCATGAAACACCTGTAATGGAGTCCTTGTTGCTATCCAACTTGCAAGTGACCCAATTCCAGAAGTTTGCTGTTAGGATTAACATTTTAGGTCATATTCAGAATGCATTTCTTAGCTGACACAAGTACTTGAACAGTTTCTCAGGAAGTGGTTCTATGAAGCACAGTTAAGACAGTGAATGAAGGTGAAAAGAAAAAGAATATGAAAGAGTGAAGAGTTTCCTAATGAGGGGTTTCCACGGTGAGCAACCACCACTCAGTGCTACTGTGCACCCTCTGAAGAATCACGTACAGTATGATCTATCATTAATTTTCCACAAAGATATTAAAGCCTACAAATGGAGTCACTTCTATTCTGGAAAGCAAATTTTATAAGTCAAGTCTGAAAATATTTTCTAGTCAATTTTTCTTTTCTATGTGGTTCCAGAGGCAAATGACTCAGGAACCTAATTCATGATGAAATTTTATTTCAGTAGCTGGAGCCAGACTTATTCTCTCTCCACTAAAGCTTCTTCATGATCTCCAAAATTGGACTCATTCATCAAACCTTTAATGTGTACAGTGTTTTCAAAGTTCCAAAAGCTTAGGAGGACACATAATATCTTATAGTCTACCCTTGCATTCATGAAATTTAGAATTTATACATCTTGAGCTGTCATAGAAGCTAAGCCCAATTAAAAAAATGTTTTAAAGACTCTCATTGTAATTGTCAACCATTGGTCCTGCTTTGGTCTAAGAAATGTCAGGAAATAGTCAATAGATAAATTCTCTTATCAGGTGCTCATTGAGAAACTCATCCACCAATACTATCTTTCCCTTCTCAGAAAGTGGTGTCTAATCCATTATTGTCACTTGTAAAGCTGAGCTGCAGGATCTTTCCTGAAGATCTTTTCTTCTCTTTAGGTATCAATCTTTTGAAAACCTTTTAAGAAAAAATAATTTTCTGGTTTTGGGTTATGGAACTACAAGTGATAAAAGGAGAAACTTGGGCAAAAGAATTCAGTGCCAGGAAATAGTGGAACAATAAAAAGGAAGTGTAAGTCATGTAAGAGCTGACATGATAATTATTAGCAAAGTAAAAGCCATGAAATAAAGAACTAATGGATAAACAGTCTACTGGTCAATAATGGAAATTAAAGCACATAAATATGAATGACAGATCCTATATATAAAAATTATAGAATACAACTAAAGTGGTATTTGAGAACGGTTTTTATTCTTAAATGTTTACATTGGAAAAAGAAAAGCTAACCATTGTTAGAATTTAAGAGGTCAGAAAGTAGAAAGTAATAAATTCAGACTAAAATAGAAGAGATGACCTAAAGGAAAAAAATATCTATAAGGCAGAAAATCAAGTTGTAATAAAAAGAATCAACAGGACTACAAGTGACTTCCTGGAAAGCTTATGAGAAGGAGAAGTTTCTGACAATATTGATCAATTTAAGGAAAAAAGTACACATTAGAAATGAAAATAATTACAGACTCAAATGGATAGTAAAAATGTAAATAATTCTAAAAGCACCTCTATTCCAAAAAAAGAATGAATCAAAATAAATTCTAAAACTCTACAATAATGCTATATCAATATTGACTTAAGGAAGAAGGCAGCAGGGATAAACTTGCAACTGTGGGGGAAATTTAACCTGAAGAGCAGAGTCTTGCAACAATACAAAAGCAGGATATACTGCTGCTTTTGACCAAATGTCAAAAAGTTATGAATGATAATAGTTCTAAAATCTTGTAGAGGGTATACAAGCAGAATATAAACTTTAACTCATGCTATAAGGCCAGTATACACTCGTGATCAAACAAAAAATGCTAAGGAAATCAAAAGCCAAATATTTTGGTGATAGTAAATGCAAACATTTAAAAATCTTTGCAAGTTTCTCTGTGTGTTTTAATGGGTTTCTACTATGTATTTAAAAGGGAAAATACCCAAGAATGGTTGAGATCATCTTGAAGAAAAAGAAAATAAGAGAATAATCTCTACCAAAATTTTAAGACTTATTATAAGGCTCTTATTCTGAGTGTGGAGTTGGAATGAGAATAGAGAAATGACTAGTGCAACAGAATAGAGGGACTCCAACCCCCACCCCCCCCACACACACACATGGAATGTGGAACACATATATGGCCCATAACTTATAACCAATATGTAGCACATCATTGAGTTCATGAGGAAATTACCAATAAATAGAACAAGAAAATTTTATCCACATTAAAAAAAATTGATCCCAATGTCACACCATTCTGAAAAGAATTTTAAATGGATATAGGAATCATATGTAAGAGACTCCATTTAAAATATCTAGAAGAAAATATAGGACAATGTATTTCTTACTTTTTGATAACTGTTGTAATTGGCTTTTGTATTTCCTGACAAGAACAACTTAGAAGAATAAAAATTTATTTTGGTTCATGGTTTCAGAGGTTCAGTCCATGATCAGCTGACTCCATAGCTCTGGGCCACAGGTGAGGCAGAATATCATAGCAGCAGGGCATGGCAAAGAAAGCATCTCAGAACTCGACAGCCAGGAGTCAGCTTTGCAAACCAGGGACAAAATATAAACTCTAAGGGTATGCCCCCAGTGATCCACTTCCTCTAGTCATACCCCACCTTACCACTCAGTTAATACATATCTGTGGATTGATCCACTGATTAAGTTACAACTCTCATGATCCAATCATTTCATCTCTGAACCTTCTGGTATTGATTGTCTCACATGTGAACTTTTAGGGGACACTTCGTATCTAAACCATAACAATAGCAGGTTTGTCTTAGAAAATACAAAATATGCTATCTTTAAAAAGGAAAGATTTATATAACCTCATTTATGTATAAAATGGGTTCATCAAAAGAAACCATTAAAATGTGACAAAAAGCAATGTGAAAAGAGAAGTCTTCAAACATGAGAAGTATATTAATATGCATATAACTACTCTATTAACAATGCCTAAAATGTATGCATAATCTTTCACAGAGATAGATACTTGAAATATATGAAATTATTCTTAACATTATTAGTAATTAGAAAAATTCAAATTAAGAGCCAATGAGATACTGTTTTATATTCATTAGATTGAAGAAATGTAGGAACTCACATGATAAGTGTTGACAGGAAAATGGATTAACTCTAACTCTTATGTACTGTGCAGGAAGTGTAAATTGGCATAACCCTCTTGGAAAACCCGTTAGCATCCTCTGATAAAGCTGAACATTAATGTATCCTACCACACCACAAATAGGTCTCTAGGAATTTAACTGGAATGGATGTTCCCTGGAGAGAGGCACCACAGTAGGAAAAAAAAATAGGTGACATGTGTAGTGGATATTAACTCTCAGAGGCTTGGGAGGTCTGAGTGAGGTGAAGGCTACTCATTTGCTTCTGACCTCTAAGCAAACTTCTTCATTTACCATACACTAGCACATCTATGTTTAACCTTCTTTATTTGCACCAGGATACATGTACTAGAATTTTATAAGAGCAACTATCCATGGATTGAAAAACAAATTATTGTTTTCTTTCACCTATACCATAAGCAAACTAAGCTATATATTGAGTAGAAATGTTATGTAGAGTTGATAGCTGTGATGGTTAATTTCATGTGTTAACTGGGCAGGCTAAAGGATATCCAGATAGCTGGCAATATTATTTCTGGATATGTCTGTGAGGGTATTTCCAGAAGAGATTAGCATTTAGAGCAGTAGACTAGGTAAAGATCACACTCACTTGTATGAGTCAGCATCATCCAATCTCTTGAGGCCTCGATGAGAACAAAAAAGGAGAGCCCAGGGGATTTTGCTCTTTCTCTCTGTTCAAGCTGGGCCATCCACCTTTTCTTTTTGTCCTGAGACATCAGTGCTTCTGCTTCTTGGACCTTCAGATTGGATTGGGACTTATGGCATTGGCTGCTCTTTTCTTTAGGTCTTCTGGTTTGGACTGGAACTATACCACTGGTTTCCCTGGACCTCCAGATTACCAACAGCAGATCCTGGGAATCCTTAGCCTGCATAATCATGTGAGTCAGTATCTCATTACTAATCTCTCTCTATATCCTATTGGTTTTGTTTCTCTTGAAAGTAAATAATACAATGCCACTTCTATAATGTTGATATATTGCTTAGGAATATAAATGTTTGTGATGAAACTATAAAAATTATAAATGAATGATAAGCATAAAATTCAGGAAAGTAGTTTCTGGGTGCTATAGCTTGGATCTAGAATATTTCAAAAGATCCATGTGTTAAAAGCTTTGTTCCCAGCTTAGTGTTATTAGGAGGTGGTAAAGGCTTTAATAGGAAAGTCTTAGGGCATTAAGGGTATGCCCTTGAAGGGAGCAGTGTGATTCTAGACCCTTTCCCTGTCTTTCAAGTCCCCACCATGAGATGAATAACATCATTCCACTACATGCGCCTCCCACGATGTACTGCCTATCTAAAGGCCCAGAGCAACAATCTGCAGTGTGCTGAAGCCTTTAAAACTGTGAACCAAAATAAACCTGTGCTTTTTGTAATTTCATTTACCAGAGATGCTACAATGATAGAAAGCTGACTAACACACTGGGAGGTCGGGGTGAAGGAGATGTTACAGGGAAGATCACATAGATATTAGAAACGTTTAGTTCTTAAGAACTCTCCAGACATGGTTCTTGCCAAAGTCATGATGTTAGTTTTCATCACTGTGAACAAAGTACTGGACAAGAATAAATCAGAGGAGGAAAGTTTATTTTGGCTCACAGTTTCAGAGGTTCAGTTCATGGTCAGCTGACTGCATCACTGTGGGCTTGAGGTGAGACAGAACATGATGGCAGAGGGGCACGGTGGAGCAGCACTGCTCCTCTCCACTCACATAGACCAGGAAGCAGAGAGGGGAAAAGAGCCCATAGGGAAGATGGACATAACCAGGACATGCCCGATGATCAACCTCCTCCAGCTATGCTCCACTCACATAGAGTGACCACTTGGTCCATTCAAATGAGAGTGGAGTGATTAGATTACATATATTTTTAATCTAGTTACTTCATTGCCTGCATTAATATAGGAGCTTTGGGGGTGGGGTACCTCACATATATATACCATATCAATCACCAGATGCTCCATGTGGAATGGCTCTTGTTCTCATTCCCATCTTGCTTTACCTGTCAGTGCCATTTCCCACAGCTCTTTGCTCCTTCCTGCTTGTTGCACTCCTGGTCACCTGGCTGGGATGATGTCCCACTCTCTTGGGTTTTCTTCAATATCATCAATTTTTATTTCTTAGTCTTCTTTAACAGATCTTCCTCATTTCCCTGCTGTTTTAACATTTTGATTCCTAGGATTTAATTCTTATTCTACTTTTCTTGGTGTTTCTTATCTTTGCTAAAAATGTCCCCATTTCTGGGTTTTTTTACAACTATAACAAAATCTTTCATCTCCATCAAAACTTTGCTTTTGGATGTTATCTTCTCATGAACTTTTCAGGACATACAATAGTGCAGAGGAGATGACTACTATAATAAACACTGATGATGAACACACACTGAAATATACAATGAGAAGACACGAGAACCTACCTAGTGTCAGGGGACTTTGGGTAGGAATTACAGGTCTACAATTAATACAGAACCAGGTACATCTGTATATGATGTACCTATAACAAGTCAGTAATATTGACTCCAACACTTTTCGATTAACTTTGTAAACTTGCCTTCCACCTCCAATCCTGTCCCCTATTTCTAATTTACTTTTTCTTTTCACCATAATGTGCACTTAACAATTTTTATATACTCAGTATACTTTATTATGTTTATTGTTTGTCACTTACTGCTAAGGTTTAAGCTTTACAAGGCAAGATTTTTTCGTTGATGCTTTGTGGTACTTTGTAAATCAAAGTGCTTAGAAAATATCTGGCATAGAGTAAATGCTCAATAAACAATTGATGAGTGAATGAGTTGATTTTTGCCAATATGTCAGTTAGTTTTCCATTACTCTGATAAATAACTGAGATAATCACTTTATAAAAGAATATTTTGACTTAAAGTTTTAGAGATTCTAGTCCATGACTGGGTCCCATTACTTTTAGATGTCTGATGGGCTGCTGGATGCTAATAATGAACAGTGCATGGTGGAGTAAAGCTGCTTATACTGTAGTCAGGAAGAAAAAAACATGTGTGTGTACACAAGCGCAATGAGACAAGGACCCCACAACTTCTTTGGGGGTACGCTGCCAAAACCTAAAGACTTCCACTAAATCCCACTTCTAAAAGGATCCACCACCTCTCAATAGCACCTCCCTGGAGAATAAGCTTGTAATACATAGACCTTTGGGGGACATTCAAGACCCAAATTATAACAGTTATAAATATGACTATCAACTATTAATATCAATCAGAAGTGATTTATGAGTTGATTGTTGTGTTTTTTAAAATTGATACTATATTTTTTCCTGGTACTGGGTATTGAACCTAGGGGTGCTTTACCACTGAACTACAGCCCTTTTTATTTTTTCTTTTGAGATATGGTCTCCCTAAGTTGCTTTAGGGCTTCACTAAGTTGCTAAGGCTGGCCTCAAACTTGCAATTCTCCTGCCTCATCCTCCGGAGTCACTGGGATTATAGGCATGTACCACCATGCCCAGTTAAATTGATGGAACTTTTTTAAAAAGTAAAAATAGGTTAAATAAAAATTCACTAATTGGAATAGGTGCACTATCTTGGTTAGATTATGAAATGGAACTTAAAATTATAAGGTAATGTAGTTAAATGTCATTTTTAATATGGTGTGAAAACTTTTTTTATGGTATGAAAAATTTCACATAACCATAAATAAATTAAACTAGAATGAATACCCTAAAAAAGCAGAAACTGAGACATGAGTTATTACACGTCTCTATCTTTTTTCTCAGAGTTTTAAAATGGAAATGAGCACATGACCCACACTCATAGACCTAATCAGTGAAAGACACACGATATTATACAATCATCACAAACACCAAAGAACATAGTTACAAACAAGGGAACTTGTGAGAGCCTTTTATATGAAAATGTGTAAAAACAAAGAGATAAAAAGTAGTTTGCTAAATGTGAATTACAAAGTAGCAGAACAAGAAAGGGTGCTTTAAAGTGGATGGATATTCTTTCTTCATACTATCTTTATTCCTTTGAAAATATCAGATTGTAGAAACTATGGCTGCCAGTTGCCTTACAGTTCTCCAAGAGCTCAACCTGATGCCCAACCAGCAAACTCTTGTAGTTCTTGCTCATGAAGTATTTTCTTTCATTTAAAACGAATACCTGTATTTAATCATAAAAAAATACCCAAGCAATATGTTAGTGTCTTCACTATAAAACATTAATATAAACAGACAACATTTAAAATTATACCTGACCACCCTTCTCATTTTCAGAGTTATCTAAAATGACAATTGTTTTGTTATATTTTTTCTTACTAGTTATACAAGTATATATAGTCTCCCAAACACACATTTTACCCAAATGTGTCTTATAGAAATGTGATCTTTATTTGTATATCTCTCTCTAATGTGCTTAATTTGACCAACAATTTATCTTGAAGATTTTTCCATCTCAATTAACCAAACTATATTTAGTTGTTATACAGCCTTCTATAGTACGTAACTGATTTTAATCTAATTCTGAAAACATAGTTGTTTCCAACAACCTATGATTTTACACAATGCTACTCTGAACATTGTAGCATGTCTCTTTGTATGCATGCCGATTTTTTTCCCCAGAGCAGATATAAAGTACAGTTGGGTCATAGATTTTGTACATTTAAAACTTTAGATAGATGCTGGCAAGTATTCCTTCTAGCTGTATCTCTCTTAATTATCATCCCTGCTGAATTTAACTTTTCACGACATACAATAGTGCAGAGGAGATGACTACTATAATAAACACTGATGATGAATACACACTGAAATATAGAATGAGAAGACATGAGGACCTATCTAGTATCAGGGGACTTTGGGTAGGAATTACAGGTCTACAATTAATACAGAACCAGATACAACTGTATAAGATGACCTCTATAACAAGGAAAAAGTGAGGTTTTATGGGCAACAGTGACTCCATAGAAATTTATCTGCTATTTCTTTATGAAAAGTGAAAAAAGGGAAAGAGAAAATAATGTTGTTATTATTTTCTTCTTCTAATAGATGTTGATTTTCATTAGTTTTTATCTTATTTTCAAAGTACACTGTTTCTTTAATAAAATCAATGATGAAACATGTACTCTTGTTTCCACTGATTTTATTAGGTAAAAGCTAACATTCTGTACATATTCTTGTGCATCCTGGGCAGAATTTCTGCTTATTGAGCTCCTCATTCCTTTTCACTACTCTCGGCCTGTGATGGGCAGGTGAACCCTCCCCGGTAACTTGTACTTCCTGTGGGAAGCAAACTTACTTAGAAATTCTCCAAGTCACTTGGACTGTACTTTTCCAAGAAGTTCTTACAATATATCTTATTTAATAATATTTTAATAGTCTGTCATTCTGTGAACTCATTGTTGGCAAAGACTATAAATTATTCATGTTTATATGAATCTATTTCTGCATGATGGTAGATGCTTAATTAAGGGTTTGTTGAATACATGCATCAATGTTGAAGCAAATTTGAGATTGCCAGGCATGACTATGCTGAATACTACTGGTACTGGGGATTGAACCTAGGGGTGCTTTACCACTGATTATTCCCCAATATGTAAATCCACATCCAGATTTGTATCACACAAGCACAATAAATTTATATGGGTTTCTGTTTTTATAACTCCTAGAATGAAAAGCAATTTGTCTCTTATAGAGGAATAAATTATTGTTCAATTATTGTAACTAATGGAGTTTGTATTGAAAGGATAAGGGTTGCAGAACCACACACTAAAAGAAAGGGAAATTAGGCAAAAGTTAAGAAAGAAGTCATACAACTCTAAGGATGAACCATTAGGATTTATTATTTATGAACCAGTGATTTATGAAACAGTAACTAATAACTAGCACATATACTATAAAGTGATTAGCATGCTGCTAGCAATGCCACTGGAAAGCACAGGTACTCATAACAAATATGTATGTGGTAACTTTATCAGCAGGCTACGGGTTTTGCCATTTGGAGGCTGCTTAGCATTGCACTGATTACTGAACCTATTTGGAGCTCAGGTTCCACCTCTGAGCATTAAACATGTTGATTCTACAACAGCTTAGGTCCCATCCTGTTACTATATGCTATGGTATGTCTTTCTTCTTATCATATGTTCTTTCCCCAAATACTAGAAAGAGTTATTCCACTCCACTTCAGTGACTCGGTAATCCAGGAAAACATCAGTTTTATAATTATTAAATGTGACATTTGCAAATTGATTATACCTTAATAATTCAGGCCTAAGATTTATGGAGATTAGATGTCCTTAAATAAAACTATATATAATAATAATTCCAGGTGGTTTTGTGACAAGGAAATTGAAGCACAACACTGTGAATGCAGTCCTTCTGATAGGGATCAGTTGCTTCCTGTATGTGTGTTCATGGACATGAAGAGATGGGGCAGAATCATACTCAACTTCAAAGATTTTTAATCGTAGGGCTTATAAAGATTATCTGAAACCATCTATAATGAGTCCTTAGCCTGGGACAGCACAGTGCAGTAGTCAGGTCTGAGTTCAGAATCAGATGAAATTGGGATTAAAGTTCAGCTCTGCTATTAGCTGCTAAATTTTACAAAATTTATTTAATTTCCCAACATTTTAATTTCTTTATTTGTAAAAAGGGGATCATAACATCTACATTACATACTTTTGTAAAAATAAAATACCTTAAATACAGTGATTAGTACAAAGTAGGTTCTTTTCTTGGGGGTGGGGGTACCAGTGATTGAACTCAGGGGCACTCAACCACTAAGCCACACCTCCAGCCCTATTTTGTATTTTAGTTGAGTTTCTTAGCACCTGTTGCTGAGGCTGGCTTTGAACTGGCAATCCTCCTGCCTCAGCCTCCCCAACTGCTGGACAGGCATGCACCATCATGCACGCACAGCTGACAACTTCAGTTTTATTTTTCATTGACCTTAAAATCTCCTACAGATTTTATAATGCTGACACATGGGGGAAAAACAAATTTTAACAGCTCAGAAATATTAATTGGGTCTTCTTTGCACCTATTAATGTGTTAAATACTAGAGATACATGTATCTTTTAGCATACAGTTCAGACAGACACGATTTTTTTTGCCTTCATGGAATTTACATTCTAGTAGGTGAAACCAAAAAACAGAATTAAAAAATTATTATAAGTTGTGACAACTGCTCTATAGGGGACATGTTGGAATTATGGGGAAAATAACATTGAAATATAGGTTCGTATTGATCGAAGGAGAAATCTATTGTATTAAAAGTGGAAAATGTGTCAGTTTAAGTTAAGGAAAAAGTTATAATATCTTTTAGTAAATTCAGGAGAGAGTGCAAGGTCAGCAAGATGTTTTAAGAACAGAATAACTCCAGCAAAAAAGTAAAGGAAACAGGTATCAGAGGTTAAACAGCTGTGATCTAGGAAGTTTCAGTTTGGAAGAAGCCTGGACCGGGATTAGGAAAGAAAAAAGGATGAGATTGTCATGGTTATCATCTGGATTACAGTAAAAAGGTCTAAAGCAAGTCTGACCCCTCAAGAATTCCTTGAATCCTGCAGTTCTCTGTCTGCTTGGTCAGGTGAACATCCGAGATCTTCGTGAGTCTACTTGTCTCACCAATTGTGTCTAATATTACAATTATGTGCTAAGAACATTTTGAGGGAACAGGATAGTTAATTATACAATAAAACATCTAGTAAGAGGAAGAATTATAGTGGAGAGTGAAAGGCCATCTCCATGACTGTGGACAAAGTAACAAATCAACCCCGATTCCATTGAAAGTAATTAAAAATCCTAGACAACATCTTGAGCAGTATGTGTTTGAAGACAACAGAGAATTGCAAGGTTGTGGAAAGAAAGAAACTCAGACAGATCAGCCCAGTATTTGATTTCTAAGACAAACTGAGAATTATAAAGGCAATATGGATATGAAAGCCATTGAAACATTGCTTAAAATCACAAAAGAATTGAGCACTTTTTAAATGGCTCTAGTGATTTGACAGAAAATTCATGTAGTCACATGATAGCATGCTACAGAGCATACACAGGATTAAACATCTGCCCTTAGCATGGATGAATTTCTGAAATAAAACATTGAATGAAAAGAACGATTACCTAATAAAATGCACAGGTTTATAAATATTTCAAATATGCATAAATAATTTTGTTTTATGCATACATAAATGTTCTAAAAGAAAAAAATAGTTGATTTTTGCTTTAAAAAATTCTACATTATTTCATTGTTCCCATTATGGGAATTAAGGGCATACTAGACAGATAAACTCACAAAGAAAAAAATGCTACAAAATAATTTTATCCATAACACTATTAAAGTGTTGGAATTTACTACCCTTTTAGGATCTCAGATCCCATTTGGAAAAGGTTGCATTATAATTGTCTTTTGTCTGAGTACATCTTTCTGTGGATGTATAGGAGAACAACAAAGATAGAATTTACATATATACTACTGCATTTCTTTGGTGGGTGTAGTGATGGTACTGGGGATACTAGATACAAGAAATATCCACCAAATTAATGAGAGCTATATCTGCTTGGATAATGATACAATGCCATCAATGGAAAGTACTTTTCATTAAAATCTACTTGGGAGCCTGTGAATACCCATAGAAAGAATACATATTACAATTCAATGTTATTTAACTTAAAATCTTGTGAAAATGAACAGGAGAGTTTTCAAAGGGCAGGATGTAATCCACTATTGGTTATTTCAGGGCAATAAATGAACTGAGATGAATAAGCAAGAGAAGCCTCAGGGCCTTTATGTGATCTTTACTTCTGCAGAAGTTGCTAACCAATTCCAACCATTTGTCACCTGGGTACCTATTAGTAAGCAGGATATTTCTTAAAATGTTTATATGATTATTCAGTCATTTGTATAATTTAACTTCTTAGAATATGTTATAGTATATTCCTTAAAGAATAACATAGTTCTCATTGATGGAAATATTGCGTATATGATACTTGGTTAAGGAAGTCATAGATAAGCTGTCTCAGTTGGCAGATTGAATTTCTACCAGGAGAAGACTTCACCTTTCACTGTAGCGTGGTTGCTTATCACCTGTGGTTTGCCCTGTAGTACCCTTGTGTTTTCCCACACAGACCACAATTTATATTTGTCACTCTGTTTGATCTTTTGTTTCCTAGGTCTTTCTCATTCTTCAATATCCTCACCCCAAATTTATTGTCCTATAGTATATTATAATACATTTGGTCACTTCTTGAATGTCAAAATTACCATACTTTCTCCTGTACCTCTGTGTTCTTATGCATAAAGCTGCCATTTTTTCACTTAAGCTGGTATGAATACATGCACCCCTGTGTATATATAAACCACATTGAATTGTACACACTACATATTCTACATTTTAATATAAATACACATTTTAAAAAGAGTTGCTTGCTTTATGGGAGACACTCAGGAACTGAGGATCATTCTGGTTTTTGTCTAATGCTGAATCCCGAGTGTGAGTCCATAGACTAGAAATAAAATGCGCTTTTTCTTTCAGTGTTTTTTTTCACTCTCTCTCCCCCTCATGAATTTTTGTTCTATTCCACCCTACCACTTTCCTTCTCCCAAATGCATAAGAAAAAAAAGCAAAAATAGTGTTTATATAGGATGATTTACTGAAAAATATTATAAATTATTTTATGCTTTAATTGTAACAGATTATGAAATTTTAACTTTACAGACTATAAGAACTTTAAGCTCAATTCATATGGATGGAATAAATAAAATTCAGCCACATTGTAATTCTATGAATCATTTCTGCCTGTCAACATTTTACCCTGTAGATGTGCTTCTCATATAATATCTGGGTAATGACACATTGAGGGTTTGATCTGATTTTGCAAAACTCACTCCCAAATGAATCTTGGAAATACATAGATGAATGTTATTTTCTGAAAAAGTGTGTGGAATTGCTATTTTTTATTTGCCAGTGAAAGAATCTGGGCCTGAATTTTTTTTTTTTTGGAAAGTTGTAAACTGTGAAGTCAACATCTTTAATAGTTATAAGGTTATTTAGGTTATATAGTTTGTTATGGGTGAATATCAATTGTTTGTGGTTTTGGAAGAACTGGACCATTGTCTAAGTTATCAGAATATGTCAATATGGCTAGTGTTCATAATAACTCTTATTCTTCTTTTAATGTCTGTGAGGACTTCCATGATAGGCCGTCTTTCATTCCTGATATTGTGTCTTTTTGTTCATCTTTTTCTTTGCCTATCTTGTCTGTCTTACTAGAGTTTATTGACTTTATTCATTTTTTCATTATTTATTATATTTATGATTGATCTTTTTAAAGAGCCAGCTTTTTGGTTTCATTGATTTTCACTGACTTTTTTGTTTTGTTTTTAAAACATTGGGTTGCTGCTTGTATCTTATTTCCTGCACTCTGTTTGATTTGGGTTTATTTTGATCTTTTTCTAACTTTTTAAGACAAAAACTTAGATTATGATTTGATTCCTTCTTTTCTAAGTAGTTAGAGCTAAATTTTCCTATAGTGCTATTTTAACTGCATCTCATAAATTTTGGTTTGTTACAATTTAATTCTCCTTTAGTTCAAAATATTTTTTAATTCATTGTAACATTTCCTCTTTGGTCATAGGATGTTTCAAAGTATATTTAATTTTTGCTTATTTGAATATTTTCCTGTTACTTTATTTCTTATTTCCATTATGATCTGAGAAAATACTTTGTTTGATGTAAATTACTTTAAGTTGGTAATGTTTGTTTCATACCCAGGATAACAAACCCATAATTTCATGATTTATACTGATGAATGTTTAATGTGTTTTTGAAAGGAATACATAAAGCAATATATATTTAGTTGGTTATCATAGTTTACAAATGTCAATTAAATCCTGTTAATAGATGGTATTTGGTTCACTTTTATATACTTCTTGATTCCTGTTTACTAGTTGTATTTATTACTGAGAGAATATTGAAGCTTCTAACTGTAATTATAGATTTAGTTATCTCTTCTTTGAATTCTGTCAGATTTTGCTTCATGTACTTTGAAACTGTTGGTAGGTACATTAAAATTGTTTAGAAATGGAATTTGCATTACATGAATATGATTATAAAAAGGATAAGGGATTTTCATTTATTACAAGACAATATATCATACATAAGATGTATAAGTGATAAAAGCTTAGTTTTTGAGAACACAGTTATAGAAATAACCAAATTTCAATTTATGAAAACAATCCAAATTTGATATAAGCTGAATTTCTTTCTCTCTTTTCAGTATGTCATAATGAGAAATTTACATAACATCTCCAAGAGTTGCAAAGAAACATCCTTGACTAGCTTTGCTACTTGGAGAAGATAATTAGTTTTAAAAAATAATTCTTTGCAAACTGGATTGTAAATGTGAATACCGCGAACTCAGCACCACCTAACTTTATTTGCAAGACTATTAAAATTAGAAGAGAAGACATATTTTCTATTTTTAAAAAAATGAGTATTATTTTAGAGAATAAAATAGTATTAAAGCAGTAATAATCTATAATGTACCGTATTTTTCTATAATCACTGGTATTTCCTATAGTACTAAAATAATTCTTTCCTGGAAATAATTATAAGAGGATTATTTTACTAGCATTATCAATGAGATTATTAGTATTTTTTTAAAAAATAACATTTTGTGCCAATTCATTGTGTTCTTACATCACAAATGGCCTTTTATTTGGAATAAAATACCATTTTAAATATCTTGTCTTTTAAAATCTTTTCTATAATTTTTAAAATCCTGGGATGGAACTATTACTAGAGAACATTTCCACTCCCTCTTTTCCAGTAACCCAGTATCCTAGGATAGTAGGCCATTGTCAAAGAGAAGGAGGCTGAACAGCATGTGCATGTTCAGTTTTAAAAGAATAGCTCTGATATTTTAAGGCATTTCAGTCATTATCTTTCCTACTTAGATGATGGTAAAATTTCATAGTAGAAGAAGGATAATTAACTTTAGGATATGAAAATATTTACTTATCACTTTCCTCCCCTCCTGTTATTTACAATTGATTGAATACAATTAAATACTCAACTAGTTCAACAGAAAAACTGGCCAACCTCATCTTGTCCTTATCTTACAAAATAAACCATACATAAATACTTTTCATATACTTGCAATTTTTAATTTTTAAATATGAAATCTTTGTAGGTATTTGCCTATATGCTTAAACTAATTATGCCTGAGCTTGGAAAAACAAAAGTTAAATTAATATAGCCAGCAATATTTTTTATTATGCTATTCAAGAATCTTTTATGATGAAGTTTACTTATCAATGATTTACACTGCCATTCTGTAGATAAAGGCTCTGGCTCCAGAGGTAATGGCGTTTAAATTAAATTAAGCTGGGGACAAGTCTGAAGTTCTTGAGGCAAAGGCTCTGGATAAAAACTTTAATACATTAACATGAATAGCATATTTTATGACAAATATATTTTCAAAGACAAAAATTAGAAGGGTGGCACCTTTAAAACATTTTGTATATATTTTTAAAAGTCTGAATAGAAGATAGCTAGATTTTTTAGATCTGCTTCTCTGTGATATATTAGTTGACACATATGAAGGAAATACAATCTTAAAACACTTATAGGGATTAGGACAACAGTATGTTAATGGTCTTTGCAGATACTTATGGATAGTCTTCTTTGATATTACATAAAAGAGGAATAATTTAAGGTTAATTTCAACGTGGGATCTGATTACAAATCAATTAAATGAGCTTTTCATATGCTGTTACATTAGGATGAATAGGTATATTTTGAATTTTGAATTAATCCTTTACACATATATGATTTTACATTATCAGTCATTGGACATTTAAAACATATTGGTTCACTCCATTATTCCCCCTGCAAATTGTTAAAATAATGCTCTTGATCTGAATAGTTCTTTCTGCGTAATAAAACTAATTTGTGGTGTGAGTTTAGAGATTGGATCTCTCTCTCTTACTTATGTTCTATACTTGAAGGTTATGTATATAAGAAACCTCTCAATATTCTATTTATAGAAATATTGTTTGCCATTTCTCTTCAGAAATATGATTAACTGGAAGTAAATGCTTTTTAACACTCTGAATTGATTATAAAATATTAGCAAATCTAAAATATTATAGCCTTTTCATTCAAACCTCAGTGTAATTCATTTTCCTATGAAATTTCTGATTAGAATCATTATGAGTATCAGTTAAAGTACGCAGAAAATACATAGAAAAATAAAATGAATAAACCAATTAATACAGTAATTAAAGTGTGCAGTGAAGGAATAAACTAGTCACTTATTGTTGTAACACTGTCTGGTACACTTTTATATTAAGCCACTGCTGTCAATTACAGGAATTAAATACACAAAACCAAATAGAAAAACACAAATTAAAACCTATCAAATGATGGTTTACAGAATGCCATTAAAACTACTGTTTTCTACCCTTTCTTAAACTGAATTAGGTTTCATTTAGTAATTATGTAATTGTTTGCATTTGTCTTTTCATTGAAGTAAAAGTAGGTTCCCTAAATCAATAATATACTTCTTTTTTCATATATTATTATTATTATTATTGCATTTGTTCTTTGTAGATACACATGACTGTGGAGTGTATTTTGCCATACATACATGCAGTATAACTTATTCTAATTAAGATCTCATTCTTGTGGTTGTACATGATGTGGAGTTTCACTTGTTATATATTCATATATGAACATAGGAAAGTTATGTCCAGTTCATTCTACTGTCTTTCCTATTTCCATCTCCCCTCCCTTCCCTGTATTCCCCTTTGTCTAATCCAAAACAATATGCTTCTTAATGACAGGAATTATTTCTATATTTCTTGATACTCTCTAGAATCTATTAGTGCTCTATGTAACAGCAAATATTCAGTGTTTTTGGATAGAGGAAAAATAATTTTCTCAATAATTCTCTCAGCAGCAGCAGAAGTATAAATTGAGGTCTATTTAAAACAGTGTTTATTTGAGAATTACCTTATATCTGGTAAGATGAAATACATTTTTTGCATAAGTTGATCTACTTTCTGAGAGTTTGGAAATAGGGATACTTTAATACAGTTAAATCATAAAATTTCTTGATCAAATCCACACAAATATTTTGAGAATTAAAATATCTTGGAATTACCAGTTGTCATATTATACAGACAAATACTTTTGTTATGGAATTTATTTTTTCAAGAAGTTGCATATCAACTAATCTGAATTCCTCTGGCTGTAAAATTTTTAAAAAGATTATAAGCTTAATGCTGATAACTTTTTCTGGATGTTTTCATAGTATGTATTAGTTCTACTTTCCATTGTGAAAAATTAAACCAATTTAGATTTTCATAAAGAAGTTGAGTTTCTTGTTGTGTTTTCATTTGTATATACTGCATGTCTCCTCAGATTGTATCTACATATTTATCAGATAATTGAGTGAATTATTGAATTCTATAGCATAGAATTTAAAATCTGAATTATGGTTTGTTTGTTCAATGTTATTTCTGATTTTCGGATTGGTGATCAATTTATTAAACTGTTTTCCTTGATATTAAAATATACATTTTCTTAAAAATACAAAAACTTTATTTGACTTTATTTTTTAGAGCACTTTTAAGTTCACAGAACAACTCAGTGGAAGATATAATGATTTCTCTTTTCTCTACATACCCACGATTAGACAATGTCCCACCATCCATCTGTTAAAATTGATGAGCCCAGTTGATACATCATTGTCATCCAGAGTCCAGAGTTTGCATTAAGGTTTACTCCAAGTGGTGTATATTCTGTGGGTTTCAACAAATTTAGAATGACATGTATTCACCATTATAAAATTATACAGAGTAATTTTAGTGCCCTAAGAATACTCTGTGCTTTACCTATCCATCCCTTCTAATTCCTGTCTTACATTGATCTTTTCACTATCTGTGTAAATTTGCCTTTTCCAGAAAGTTATTTATTTGGACTAATACAATAAAGCCTTTTTAGACTTGCTTCTTACACTTAGCAATATACATTTAAATATCCTCCGTGTTTTTCGTGGTTTGAAAGCTCATTTATTTTTAGCACTGAATGAGATTCCATTGTCTGGATGTCCCACAGTTTACCCATTCACCTACTGAAGAACATCTTGTATGTTTCCAAGTTTGGGCAATTATGAATAGAGCTGCTATAAACATCCATGTGTAGGAGGTTTTTGTAGACATGAATTTTCAACTCCCCTGGGTAGCTCACCAAGGAGTATGATTGCTGCATCATGTGGAATGAGGATGTTTAGTTGTGTAAGAAACTGCAAGCTGGTTTCCAAAGTGGCTGGACAGTTTTGCACTCCCATCAGCAATGGATGGTACATGTTGCTCCATATTCTTGCTAGCATTCAATGTTGTCAGTATACTGGATTTTGATCATTCTAATAGACTTGTGGTAGAATTTCATTGCTATTTTATTTGCATTTCCCTGATGATATGATGTGGATCATCTTTTCATATGCTTGTTTGTTTTCTGCATATTTTCTTTGATAAGGTGACTGTTAAGATCTTTGGCCTTTTTAAAAATCAAGTAAAACATAGTTTCTTAAAATTTAAATTTGATACTATATTTTAGCTGTTTTTTGTAATAAGTTCACTGAACTCAAATCTGTAAACTTTATGTAACAATTTCAAGTTTTATAGGAAACTTTAGTTTTCAATGGATTTACCCACTTTGACCACTTTACCCATTTTACTACTTGAAAATTCGTTATCTCAGTATGAACTGAAAAATATGCTCTATTTGCCACAAAATAGATATACTATAACATTTATATGTTTACTGATAACAATATTTATTATTGTACAAATAAAATCAATATATATGCTGCCATCTTGTTTATAGAAAAATATTAGACTATGATGGCAACAATCTTCCCTAAGATGAGGATATTTATCTTAAGTTTCATAAGTTAGCATAAACCCTATTCTCCTCTTGTTTTGTTGCTACCTTTTTTTCCCCCAAGGATAGAGGTAGTACTTTCACAATGTCCAGTTATTGGGATAAAATGTGGTAAATTAAAATCCTTTGTAAATTCATACCAAACACCTGGCTCTAGCTATTATATGTTTAAAATTAAAAACTTTACCATTGCTGGTATGGTTGCAAAATCACTGGTCTGGTTATCAAAGTTCTAACCCAATAAGAACCAGTTAGGAGATGTGCTTCAAAGAGAAAAGGAGGAGGAGCAAAGCTAAAGAAACGAAATCAAACATTCATGAATCACAGTCCATGCTGCTGTAATCTGAAAAAATAAGCAAGAAGCAGCGTACTCTCACATGGCCCTGTGAAAGAGATGAGGGGACATTGTCTGTTGTGCCTCAAATTATAATGCTAAATAGTGAGCTTCAGGTGATCAGCCTTTTCCTGAATTTTAGGTTAGATCAATATCATAGAAAGTTCTGATATTTTCAATTCAGAAAAACAAATTTTCTTTTCTTTTTTTTTTTGGGAGGGGGGAAGGGATCACACTGAATGGTTCACTGAGACAGGTTAACCATCTAGGCTTCATCGTTTTTGGTCTCATTGGGCAAGTAAAGGAAGAAGTAGCCTTTTATTTAGAGTCAATTTTGCTTTTAATTACAAGCTCTGGGCTTATATCTTTTCCCAAATTCCCAAGCACTGGTATTGCCTTGCATGACTTTGATCTTTTTTTTTTCCTTGATTTTTCTAGAAAAAATGATTTGAAAATATATTACCATTGTGAGGACCTCCAGGCAAATATGGCATTAGGATTACTTTAGGTTGTGTATACACACATGCACATGTGCACACACACAGAAATAGATGGAAAGTCAAAGTGAAAGTAGATGCGTGAGCACTTCCAATGGCTCATGGGTGCTTTGTGAACCACTGCCACACTAACATGTAGCTAAGATCCTGTGATGGTCCTGCAATTGAAAGGGGCTGCTCATGGGGGGGATGGCTGAAGTCATCCCAGGTTGTGCTATAGTAAAATTCTATTGAGAACATGGAGAGAGAGGGAGAGTAAAAGCTCTGTGAAGGAGGAGAGAATTAAATATAGTGTAAATGTGACCATTTGAACAAATCAAGCTCTTGTCCTTTTGGTGAAAGCAGCACTCCTGGTCTACAGATTATTTCAAGTTGATAGAGATCACAGTTCTGCTGAAGTGGTATGGGGTTAGTATGAGGTAGTAAGGGCGCCATGTTCACCTTAATGATGTTTCTGCAGAGTGACTTCCTCTCATTTGGATATAAACTCCTTGGTATCACTATATATATTGGGTGTTACTGGGAAGGTAGGTTATTGCAGGGGGAAAAATGTACTACCATGGTTAAGAAATCAGTGTGAACAAGTGGTGTTCTGTAGGTAGAATTGTAGTTTGTACAGTGCGTTTTTGAAGGAACTGTTGAGGTGAGAACAGGAACGACTAAGGAAAAGGATTTAAGTTTAGGTAAGCATTTGACCACTGAAACAAGTCTAGAATTATGTATGTTCACAAGGGGACCCATCCCAATGAAAGATTTAACATTTTAATGCTTTTTTTTCTTAGCTTATGGAGATAATTTTTGAAATTGCCTCATTTATATTTCTCTTTAATTGCATCATCTCTTCCACAAAGTCTCATTTACATCTATCCACATGCAAATTATGGTGTTGGGAAGACCACCCCCAAAATAGGGCAGGGAGGTCTGTCCTGCTTCACATAAACTAATCTTTCAGTGTTGAGTCTGGACTTGGTAGCAATGCCCTAGACAGGTTACTTTAAGCTTTCAAGTAGTGACTGACAATGAAGTCAACCTTGTCCCACAGTGAAATTGAGAAACTTTAAAAGATGAGATTTCAGGATGTAGAATGAAGAGACCTTTTTCAGAGAAGTGTAAGAAGATACTTTGGGATGGTGGCATTTGCTTGTCTTCTCTGAGAATCCACTGATAAGTCCATTTTTCCATGGGTTGTTCTTATTTTACAGATTTATTTTTTTCCATTCAGAACTCCTAAACCTTTTTTCAAAAGCTCCAAATAGTTTCCATAAATACTTATCTGTGACTTATTAATAAGTGATTGTAAGTGGAAAGTTACCTGAGACCGTCCTGCCCAGAAAAGTTTTCAGAAATAGCACTGCAATGATAGTTCAGCAAATGAGATGCAAAAAATTAAGACGACATTGAAATTATCACTATTCAGTGGAATACTCAAATTTCTGACTCCCAGAAACTTTGGCATTTTATTGGCTATCCCATCTTTGCAAATCTGTATATATTTCTTTTTCTTTTTATTTATTTATTTGTTTTTTGGTGGTGGTGCTGGGGATTGAACCCAGGGCTTTGTGCATGCAAGGCAAGCACTCTACAAATTCAGTTATATCCCTAACCCATAATCATTTTTATCTAGTGATTTCGGCAGTTTCAATCAAGGACCTCTGCCTGGAAACATTTACATTTCATCCATCTCATTTGTTGATGTTGTGATGTTTTGGTTCTGTGCACTCCTTGGTGGTAAATGTCATGTAACACTTTAGCTTAGTCAGGTCTTCAGTCAGTCTTATTATATTTTCTCTCGTGTGTGGCATTTAAAACTATTCCATGAAATCCCTCAGACTGGTCATCTCCATTCAGATTTATTGTACTATTCTGATAATATTTCCAAAAGACAAATTCTATACTATTTTGAAGACTCAAGATATCAAATTACATTCTATTGCCCCTGCCCAATCTAATTAAAAAAACAAAAAACAAACAGCCCAGAATGGGATTCAGATATATGTTGTAAACAATCTTTCTTCAGGTTTCTGTCATACAATTAAGGAAAAGAATGTTTGATTTATTAAATTCCACTAGACAAATTAAAGGCATTTGAAACAAACGACTACCTACCTCTTCAATAGTTAGACTCCTTAATATTTGACACTAACACATTGTTATAGGAAAAAAAAATAGACAATACAGACTGCACTGATATTTTTGGTTCTTTCAGTTATTTAAATGTAAGAACCTTAAAATATATAATCTTCTATGTAGAAAAAAGATATCAGAAGAAAAGGCAGGTCAATGAATTACTTAAAATTTCTGTGTGGTATAGACATGAGGGGTCTCGTCACCAATTTCAGCCCTGTATTCATTGCTTGTTTTTCACATAAAGAAAACATTGTTGATAAATTGTGTGTGTGTGTGTATGCTCGCGTGTGTATGTATGCATGCATGCGTGCATGTGCAGTCCTCTTTATTTGTTTAGAAAGGCTTACCATCATCAACTGGAGAGGAAATTCTGGGATCTCTATCTGAGATGTTGTGCATAAGTCATTCAAATGAGGTTTCTTTTCAGGCTTTAATGTGAGCATGTTATACTATTAGGTACTTAAGGCATAAATCAAATTCAGTCTTTTAGGTTAGAGCCAATCAGCAGCTGTCAGTCACGTGCTTTGAGTTCATTAACTTCCTTAGAGAGTTGGGTCACCTGAGCATACTGCCACTGTGGGAAATGACCTGAAGTAATAGCTGTCACAGAAATGGTCCCAGAGGGTGCAGAACAGACTCACAGACTAAATTAAGATGTTCCAATCACATTTCAATCAATTTTCAAATGTAACAAGAAACAAAAGGAAAGCAGTTGTGTAGGTGTGCATATTTACAATTGTAGGATGCACCTGGACTGGAAGGACCACTATTGGAATCCTGCATTCAGTGTTCCCATGCCCATCTCTCTCGCTCTGCCTCATCAGTGTGCTATGCCATCGCTGTGGTTATAAAGAACACAGTTTAGACTTAGGACACTCAACAGATACAAAGTCCTCTGACCCATTACTTGCCTGTTAGAGACCAGGGGCAGGTATGCCTGACCAATAGCCATAAATTACCAATAACTTGCTGAACTGCCATGGATTTTATCCACATGTGTCTGGAGAGGTCACATGGGATCGAAATGAGTGTCATCAGCAGGTGATAGTGTCACAATTAGGGAAACATAACTAACAACTGGGAGTAATATGATCCATGATTTATGAATATTTAAGACTTAATCTGTTCTTCCATCTCTCCATATCTTTAAGTTCTCATTTGTTATAGCATATTTTCTGTGTTCAGCATAAATTGACTGTTTTTATTCAGTGTACAAATTTTTACAGTTTAGCAACCCAGTAACTCTTCTTATCAGACCTTTTACATTTCATCCATCACATGTGTTTATCTTGTTCACTGTAGCAAAGATGAATATCCTTAAATAGTACAACAAATACTCATTACAACTTGCTTAGTGTCTGGTATTATATTTGCAGGATTTAGAAACATTGTGTCTTTATTTATAGGAAAAAAACCAACTGGAAAGGAAAAGACACACCTTATGTTTTAGAAATTTTTGGAGTAAAAATGTGGATTGATAGGTTGGAGGAGGCTAACATAAAAAAGAAAAACTATAAATGATATGGGTATAATTTTCTCCCTCCTTTATTCACTCCTTTCTCCTCTTCCTTTTGCTAATTCCTAGAAAGTCATATTTAATATATGTTAAAATAATATTTAATTAATATTAAATAATGATATATGATGAGTTAATTTATGTGTCACTTTATGTTGCTGATAATTATTAGAAATTTTGCAAAATAAAATTATAATCAAGGATTATATTATTTAACTTTGAGCAGGAAATTTAAAAAAAGTATAAGGTATGTCAGAGTCTGGAGTTAGATTCTTTGTTCTTGAGTGAGGTTTTGTTTTTTTTTTTTTAAATAGGAAACAGACATTGACTTCAGTCTTAGAAGCTATATTCTTTAGACAAGTCATTAACCTCTTTGCTACTCCTTTCTTTTTTATATAAAATGGATTATACATAATAGCACCTTTAAGCATTTGTAAGCTGCAATGAAATGATGTCTATAAGACACCTAAGACCTCTAATGTGGTGCCTGACGTATTGTAGGCACAGATAAATGCTAGGTTTTATTGATAAGAAAGGAAATGGGGAGGAACGGAAAAGAGAGAACATGTTAAATTTATTGGTTAGAGAGGTGGCTAAATTCAGGTGGTTAAAGTGCAGGATAAAGTACTGGAGAAGAAGGAGCTGCACTGAGATTGAACTTCAGAGATGTGCAGAGAGACCCCCAATTCTTTAAATACAAATTTGTGCAAGCATGAGAGAGACGATGCAACACTGGCAGCAACCGACCAACCAGACACTCCTGAGGTAAGCTTGGCAAGAGTCAATGGCACTGTCAGCCCCAGCAACTGTGAAGGGCCTTAAGCACCTCCTCTGCACCCACTTTGTGGCACCCACTCTGAATTCTAGCAGGGTTGTGCTCATTTCCAACCATGAGAGTGGCACAGGCCTACATGAGTGCCTGGGTGGGGTAGTAGCTGTGGGAATGAAGAGACACATTCCCATCCCTGACAGTGGCATGGCTCTCACATGGGGCACGGGGAGGAAGCAGCAGTGGGAAGCGTGGCACACATTCTGAGTTATGGTAGTGGCTTCATAAGAGGAAAGTGGTGGCAAGAACTGTGGCAACCCCCTGTGTGGGCCCTGCTCTCAGCCCCAGTGGACATGTAGGCCTATCCATATCTGCAAGGGAGAGGGGGTCGCAGGTCGCAGGGCGTAGGTACATGTTTTCAGTCCTGGCATTGGCCTGAGTCCACACATGGCTTGTCTCCCCTTAGGACCTGGTGCAAGTACCCTGGTGTCTCAGCTTCTGAGGGCTGCACCCTTCATTCCCTTTGTGCTGAAGTACCTGCGCCCTGTAAAGCAGCGCACTGAGCAGGTTTTGGTGCTGGGATCATAGTTGTTCTGCTGGGTTAAACTGGGTTTGTGAAGCATCAGGTTTCTATGTTAGCATGGTGCGATGCCCTGAAGATTGGGATATGCAAGGGTTTCTGGCTGCTGGAGCAGTGCTGATTCAGCATCCTTCTTCAGATGGCACCTACCTACAGTAACCGGCTGCTGGGGTTGGGTGGGGAGACAATGTGAATTCCTTCTCCAGACCAAAGTCTTCCAGGTTGCTCCCTTAACTGGGCTCTGAGCCTGTGATTGAGAAACTTGACAGTAGCTAGGAATACTGATTTTCATGCTGATGGAGTTTATGGGGACTCTATTGACTCATTCCCCTGCAGTACCTTCCAACTAGGGAGACTGAGCCAGCATGGCACTTTTTGGGACACTTCATTCCTTTTTCTATGGTGCTGTCTCAAGTATCTGAATCTTACAGGATTTCAGTCCCTTCCAGTGTTCTCTTATGGTCACCCACTTAAACATACAGCTGATCCATCTGTTGCTTTGGTTGTTTATGGAGAAGGAGGTAATGCTAGGGATCTCTATTCAGCCTTTTTGGAATCCTCCTGCTCTTTTAATTTTTAACTTTTTTCCAGATTGGGTTATTTCTATTGACATTCAAGCTGAGTGTCTCATTACTCAGATATTATATTTTTTAGTTACAGTTCTCCATTTAGAGTTATGATCATTTCTATTTCTTTGCTGTGATTTTCTATCTTTTCATTTGTTGTCAACATATATTCTCTTGTATCATTAAGTGTAACTATAAAAAACTGGTTTAAAATTCTGGTCTTCTAATATCCAGGTCATTTCTGGGTGGGTTTCAGCTTAATGACCTTTTATTGGGAATTGGTCCTATGTTCTTATTTCTTTGTATGTTTAGTTTTCTGGATCTTGTCCTGAAACTTTAGAATTGGATGCTGCAGAGATTCTGAATTATTTTATAGCCTCAGAAGAGTGTTGATTTTTTATTTATTTTTAGCACACAAATATCTCATACAAAAACTTCTCTGGAGGAACTTCCTTAGATAAGGGAGCTTATCCTTACTGTGCTTTGGAGGGAAATACAAGGGGGAGGAAGGTTCAGGGGAAGAAGGTCAGTGAAACCTTGAGGCTGCTTTTTTTAGTTCAAAGTATTAAGCATGTCATGCACCATACTGTAAGGCATCAGTGCCTAGGCCCCCCAAATGCTTTGATCTCAAATTTGATTCAGCAGGTTGAAGAATATTTTCTGCTAAGCTCTCTTAAGAAGTTCTAAATGCCTTGCCTAATTAGGACGCACACACAGAATCAGAGATTTTTTCAGTCAATGCAGAAATTTATCTTTTACAGCTAACCATGTATAATGAGGAGAACATTGGCTGTCCAATATATTGGCAATTAAAAACATTGCCAATTAGCTAAAAATTCCATCTTGATTATTTAAAATAAAAAAGTGAAGAATACAAATATTTATTGATAAATGTGTTTCAGAAAATTATAAAAAATATAAGCACACAACTATAAGCATATGTGTTTTTCTTTCCTCTATTGGAACCTGACAGCCTCTTGAATGTATGAATACTTTTGAGTATATGAATACTTGTCAAGGCAAGATAAGTCTTAGTCACTAAAATTGATTATGGTGAATTAGGGACAGCTAGCAAATTCAAAGCTTAGAATGACAATGATCCCTCTTCACCCTTTTGTCTATTTGACCATGAAATTGAAAGTGGTTGATTTTTCTAGCTATGAACATTGGCAAGTACTTTTTTTCTTTGTTAGAACTCTGCAGTCATTTACATCATTTATTTATAGTTCAATTTAAGAACAGTTTCTCTTCTGGTATTACTACTAGCTGTAAAATAACATTTGATGAGAATTGAAGGCAATCTGAGAAAAAGTTTTCACTAGATTCATTTTCAATTAAGATAAAAATATCTTTAAAAAATACAAATAACCCAATCATATTCTACCATTGAGATACATTGTACCTTTATAGCCCAATTAAATAATTTTTCCTAAAGTTATTGATGCTCCTAAACATGCACACTTTTGAATGAAACATATTTTGTGTTTCAAAGTAATGAAGGAGAGATTTTGCTGAACAGCAGCAGATTAATCTAAATCATATTCAGTAATCTGTGAGTTTTGAACTTACTAGGTCCCTATATCTAGAGACATTTAAGAAAAGGGACATTCTATTGGAAAAGTCCTAATGATTTCTAAATGATCCTGTGTAGCCTGGAGTGGAAGCTGAGTGGAAAGTATAATAGATGTGAATATGCTCCAAAAGTCTTCTGACGGGTAGTGGAGAAAGTAAAATATGCAAAAGGTGTTTTAATGTATTACATTATTTGGATGGGGGAGGATCCTGGGAAGAACAAAGAATCTTGTGACACAAAGAAAATGTGGTACATATACACAATGGAATATTACTTAGTCTTAAATAAGAATGAAATTATGGCATTTGCCAGTAAATGGATGGAAATGGAGACTATCATGCTAAGCGAAATAAGCCAATCCCAAAACACCAAAGGCTGAATCTCCTTTCTGATATGTGGATACTGACTCACAATAGATGGGGGTGAGGTAGAGGGAGGAGTGGAGGTTTGCCAGATTGGACTGTGGGCCCTGGGAGGAAGAGGGGATGGGAATGGGAAAGACAGTAGAATGAATCAGATATAACTTTCCTACGTTCATATATGAATGCATGACCAGTGAAACTCCACATCATGGACAACCACAAAAATGAGAAGTTATACTTCATGTATTTATGATATGTCAAAATACATTCTACTGTCATGTATAACTAAAAAGAACAAATTATAAAACAGAAAAAGTATCTTGTGAGAAAAAACAGTATCTTCATGTAGTAATAGTTGAGAGATATGAATCTGACTGTGAGCATAGGACTATAAATGGTGTGTGGTAAGAGGCTATCTTAGCTTGCTAGAGAGCCTTTTCTATAAAGAAATCTCCCAATTCAGCAAGCTAGGTTCCCCCCCCTTCTTTCTTTTTTTATGAAGAAATACAGACAGTGCAGTTGGAGTCCCATATGCAAGCCCCATGCCATCACCAGGGCCATGCTTCCTCTATCAGTCTACTCTGCCATTCATGGCATGTAAGCGTTTGCAGTGCTCCCTCCTACACCAGAGTCGTTTCCAGAACTCAGCCATCTCATCTGTGGTAGACATGGAGGTAAAGAAAGGTAGACAGCGTTACTGCTGCTAAACTGGTTCTTTTCTTTCTTCCTTTTTAAAAATTTGTTTTAGGATTATTTTTTATCCATGCATTTTTAGTTATTTGGAATGATGTCTTTTACTGTGGCATATTCCTATCTGCAGATAACATGCTTTAATAACATAAAGCTTTTCCAGTATCCCCCTACGACTTCTCCTTCATCATCCCCAGCTGAAAGGGAATGTGTAGATTTTAAAATAAAATGTGTTTTTTTTTTTAGTTAAGAAAAATGAGATAAGTATAGAGGAGGATAGTACCACTCTGCCATATAAGGTGATGATTAATGTGATATTATAGTTAAATTTATAAATACATCTTATTAGAGAAAGGAAAGAAAATTATCCATGAGTTGAATAATAAAGCACCATGAAACTTCAAAATTAATATGAGGAAATGAAATAAATAGCAATATGAAAATACCAGTGAAATTAGGAAAAAGGAAAATGGGAAATATAAAAAAAATATAAAATAAGATGGGAAAAACAAAATGTATTGCAGTCCTTATAGTAAAATGAATCATACTGCATTCCCTCATTAAAAAACAGATAATGGCAGATGAGTTAAGAAATAAAACTCAGTGCCATATACTCTGTTGTTTACATGAAATTCACTTGAATTAGAGATTACAAAAGTTAAAGGATTGGGTAGACACCAGAAAAGTGCAATTAAAAAAGAAGAATGACAATATCAGATAAGATCTACTCTAAAATTAAAAGTTTTAAATGAGATAAAGATATATGTACATATATATGTATTATGAGTATATATATTCATACATTTGTATTTAACAATCAACAAAACTATCACATAATATTTCAACTCCCCTTTAGAGTGTTGTCATTTGCATTATTTCTTTTTTTTTCATTCTTTTTTTTTATTGGTTGTTCAAGACATTACAAAGCTCTTGACATATCATATTTCATACATTAGATTCAAGTTGGTTATGAACTCCCATTTTTACCCCAAATACAGATTGCAGAATCACATCTGTTACACGTCCACATTTTTACATAATGCCCTATTAGTAACTGTTGTATTCTGCTACCTTTCCTATCCCCTACTATCCCCCCTCCCCTTGCATTATTTCTATTGAGCTAAATAGTCAGTAGACTATTCTTGGTCTATATCTGGTGCTGCATTTCCCAGCTTCCTTTTAAGGTATTGGTAAAATACAAGCAGAAATACCTAGGTGAATTTCCATTAAAAACATGGATCTACTTTGAAAGGCCTATTTTTCAAAGTGGGCCTATTCAGAAAGCATGTACATTTTGAGCCCACTTCCTTAATCATTTTTCCTGACTGAAATGTGGGTGTGATAGAATTTCAGCAGCTATTTTGTGAAAATGAGGTGACATCAAGGTGACACCAAGGTGACCCTGAGGATGACAAGAGAGCTGTGACAGTGTGACTCTGGGTATGAAAACTATGTACTATGCTAAGGATAACACAATAGAAAGCTTCAAGGCACCAAATTTCTCAGTGATACATAGAATTGCTGTGCCTATCTTAGATTATAGACTTGTGAGAAAATTAATCCCTATCTTGTTAAAGACTGTCATTTTAGCTCTGTGTTATTAGACTCAGTACAAAAAAAAATTTCAACTGATGCATAGAATCTTTAAAATGTTTAATAGACTTTCAAGGATCTCCCAAATGTGAAGAGATATAGGTTAAAAAACATAATATTATTTTGTTTAGAATCCTCATATAATTTGAGTTGATAAATGTACATTGCACTCTGCACCAAAAACGTGTATGTATTGTCAATGATCAAAAGGTCTAGCAGCAGTGCTTTCGTTTTTAATTGTACTCAACCTATGAAATTTACTTGACATTTTGTAATTTAAAAATGTTTGTGTCTGTTGTAAGACCTAGGTACAGGAAATTTTAATTTTAATTTAAATTCACAAGACACTGGATGTTATTCATTTACTAGTGAAGGTGTTACTAAATTCTTGGTCTATATCTGGTGCTGCATTTCAGTTGGACATGAAATCTTTCAAGTGTTTTTGTAACAACTACTTTCAATGAAACATAATACCTCCCTAAATCAAATCCTAGTCTCTTACAATTGATGCGGAAGCAACTTCTATGGGTTTTAATAATGGTGACCATGTCCGAGAGACTACTGTATGACATATTCAAAGAATGTTATATTTCATGATGCTAGGTAAAGGACACATATAAAAATGGTGGTGCCTAAGTGAATTTGTGATCTTAGGTGAACTGCAGAGAAGATACATTTTTTTCCCCTTGTCCTTTTGGTTGTACTTGTAAGCCTGATTTTCATACAGATTTGTGTTCCATTGTATTCAAAATATAATGAAATTCAAAAGATATCTAGTGGTTGATAACCAGGCATACATTAAAAGATGGAAAACATTAGGTAGTGTGAATGTAGATATTCATAATAGCTGTCTAACTAATGTTTTTCCCCCTCAGTAGACTAAAGCATACTGTATATTTCCACCCAAATGAAATATTATAAATCACTTTTTAATATCTTTTTATCGGAACAAGAAAAAAATCATTTGTATTGCAGACATGTAAATTTAACTTAAAACTACAAAACCTAGTTTGAGGCTTGATACTGTGGCAATAAATCATATACAATAACATTGTAAATGAGATAACTGTAACATTATATTCTCTGGGCAAGGTTAATAGATTCAGTTCAAGTCTAGCAAGAAATTGTAGCTGACATTTTCCCATTTCTTTCAGAAAAGGCTTTATAAATCCTCAACTTCTAAATTGGACTGGATTAGGTCCCAGTGGAGAAAATCCTAGATTTAGTGTTTTTAATTTCCTAAGTTACTGAGAGGGAACCAACTTTATAACTTTAGTCAAATATGGCTTGGTGAATTTTAACCATCAGGTTATTTTTGTTATTCTCACCCAATTCGAATAATAAAAGCAATCACATTAGTAATAACAAAGGGAAATGATGGTAAAAGTAATAGTAGTCTGGAATTCGAAGAAGCCTGTCGATTTGGCTAACCTGGGTTACCCTGGTTGAATAAGCCTTTCCTGGGTGAATGAGTCTTTTTGGGTGACTAAACAAAACACAGAGATCTACAGCTCTGGTCTGAAACCTACAGCTCTTGCCTGGTTAACAGGATGTTTACCTTCTGTGGTATCCTGCTTCTCCTCTGAGAACTGTGTACAGTGGGTGACCCTGATCTCTCTGTTATGGGAAGAAGGTGGCACCAGAATGTCCAGAACGCTCACTTGTGAATCTAGCCTGGGCAGGGAGAATTTTCAAATCAGTTACAAGATCTTTAAGATACTATTTCTGGTATGCAGAAACTGAAGGACCTGCCAGGTGAGGAGATTGTTTTCCAGCAACAGAATTCCCCACAACGTGCCATTTCCTCGACATTCTACCCAACAGGACCCCGATTTATTTCCTCCTTTTTTATTGTGATTAATTTTCATATCCCCAGATACAAAGATTATTTAAATAGCTTCGTACTTGCCAAAAGTTTCTGAGGATTTCATGATGGCCTGCACATGCATGGCAGGTTATTCTCCTGGAATTCCATTTCATCATTTCATTCTGCTGACCAAGTACCTGCTAGGCCTTTTTGTCTTTCAAGGACCAGATGCATGCTTTGCTGACTGCCCTTTCAGGCCTTCTCATAATGGGCCAAATGGATCTGAATTTTTCTCCTCTTTCTGTTCTTTGTTTAGAGGGAAATTCATTTCCTGTCTTTACTTTCACTCTTTCCCTTAATTTCAATTCCCATAGCATCCACATGAAACCCCATACTGTGGTATAAAGAGTCAACACGATTAACACCTACCCAAAATGCACGAGAAAATTCATCTGATCCCTGAGGCTTTCTGTGGCAAATCCCCTCAGCATTGACTTGCCCTTATTTTCAGTTTCCCATAGATTTACAATAATGCTGTATATTACATTTAATTTCCTTTAGGTTGTGTTCTGGATCTCCTCAACTAACCTATAGGTTCTTTTAGGTCAAAGATCATATTTTTTCCTACCTTGGTATTCCCTAGATTCAGTGAAGTTTGAGATGTAACTGACAGTTAAATTTAAGTTAACTTTTTAGCAGGTTGTAAGCACTTTTCTAAAAAGCTTAGCTGTTCTGAATGTATTTCAACTAGAATATCTTGTTTCCTACTCTCTGCTTGTTACCCAAGTTGTAGTTTAATCTAATAAATCTTGTTATTTACCTGTTTGATTGAATTACTGTTAGAATTGCTTGACACATTATTACATAGTTCCAGGTTATTTGGGATTTAGAGTGGTGCTGTCTTTGAACATCTTTGCTTCCTTAACATAAAGCAATAATTCCCTCTCTGAGACATACCTCTAGCTCTGTGCTTCAGGAAATGAGCATTTCCTTAATTTTTTTGTTCTGTTCATAGCACTGTGTGTTCTTTTTCATTTTATTACCCAAATACTGCCTGGTTAAAATTCACAGCTCCTAAAGGATAGAGATTATTTAGTCATAATTTTCTCCATCTTAGCAATGCAAACAACATATATGATAAATGTGGGAATTTAATGTTCAGATATCTGATGCAGAGATTCCCATACTGTAATGAGATGCAACATGGTGCCCTCAGGCTCATGGTGCTTACTTTCATAAAAAATTGGCCAGGAATGAAGAATGATATTAATGTCTGCCTTATGGAATAAAACATTACCATTCATCTTCCCAATATCAGTCTTATAAACTGAGTAATATTCTGATAATACAAATTTTACCTCACTATTAAAAATAATAATTATTTGGGGATTAAAATTTTTAAATCTTTATTGTAGATACAATAACTTGTCAGAACAATCTTACAAGATTGGTAGAAACATCTACTAAGTTGTTTAAAATTTCATTATTTATTAAAATGAATTTGGTGGCAGCATAGTATCCTTTTTAGTTTCTTCTTCTTCTTCTTCTTCTTCTTCTTCTTCTTCTTCTTCTTCTTCTTTTTTTGGGGGGGGGGTACTGGGGATTGAACCCAGGGTCTCTGTACCTCTGAGGTACATCCCTAGGCCTTTTTAATTTTGAGATGGTCTCACTAAGTTGCTGAGACTGGTTGAGTTTTTGATCCTTCTGACTTAGCCTCTCAAGTCTCGGGATTATAGACATGTGCCACCATGCGTGGCTGAAAGTGTAGCTTTCTGTAAGTTCTTTGTGATTATGTCTATATAGCATCAAGTTATTGATCAGTAATTAAGAAAAAAACTTCAATTGGTAACTTGCACTATGGTTTTAAATAAATCATTTATAGATTTACCTGTTGAATTATTCATCTTCAACAACTTTGTCATTTATTAATTGAATTCCTCCATCAATAGCTACTCATCCTCAATTCTAGCAAAAAGGTAGTATGGAGACAATGGGATATGAAGAACTGTAACAAATACAATTCTATGTGTTAAAAATAACTACTGTCATACATAAACACATGCAAGGACGAAATCTAAATAACAAGAGAGTAACATGTATTTCTGTGTGACAGTGTGACTGAGTAATATGAATAAATGAGGAATATAAGTAAATATTATAAATTAAGAGATTTTCACAAACAGGAGTTTTCAGAAGAAAGAAATTTCAAAATGAGAGCTTTACTGCATATTATACCTATAATATTAGGTATTTAAATATTTTTAACTTCTACTCTTTTTTGGAAGATTCCCTTAAGGCCCACTATATATGGATTTATATTTTACTATGTAAAGATTCTGTATTGTGTAGCTTATGAAGTTGATGAGGGAATAGTAAGAACAGCTAATTTGACCCTAGTGTCTACCTTCATTTCAACTTATTTCTGATTCTCCATGGTGATATTCATCAACTCAGGTTTTAAGAAGACCTCAGATGGATTATTATTATTGAATATCAAATCTTTTTTTGTGTGTTTTATGACTGCCTGTGTTTCACATTCTTAATAACCCACCACATTATAACTACTCAGTATTTCTTTGAATGTGACAGACAGATAACTATGTCCTCAATGTGGCAGTAAGAGATGGTTCATGGAAGAGTGCAAAGAAAGATGATATCTAGGATAGGACCTTGAATCCTAAATATCCCATACTGCAGGCTTCTACTTAAAATGTAATACATATAATAAAATTATAAAGATGAAAGAATCTATATTATTTTGTAACCAGTTATATATGCAAATATTTTTAATAATGGTAAATTAATATTATACATAAATACCTTTAAAAAAGTGCTACTTTTTATTTTAAAATATGGATACAAAGAAAGGCATTGTGCCAAGAATATGAAAGGGATATGTTGGGAAATATTCTGCTTACTTTGTTAGCCAAAGCAAATAAAGGTCATTTTTAGATATTTTTAGAAAACCAAATGATACAGAAGGGCTTATGTTGACAAAAATGCCCATCCCTTTCACTCCTTTTCTCCATTTATACTTCTCAGAAAATGCTTCTCTTCAATGTTTCAGTTTTTAGGTTTTTAAATATGTTTATAGATTTATTGATAATGATGTTAACTTATCAAAGATAGCATATGTTCAATAAGACAATACTTATTAAAAATCTATACATTCTACTTTCTTATAAACAATTGCTCATGTAGCATTTTAGGGTTTTTTTTCCTATTTAAATAATTGCATTCTTAAACATGTTTTAGTTTTTATTTATGCTTTCTATTTTCCTTTACTGGAAAAATTAACATGGTTTCTATCATCAGATAAAATATCTTGCAGCATATCATCCTGTTCTGTATCTCAGTCCTATTCTATATATTATTTATAGTCTATTCCATTCTTCAGAATGAGAAGTTTCAGAGCTCCCTGATTTTTTTTTTCTTCTAGTTTAGACAGATTGCTTTATAGAGCTGTTTTGGAAGTCTCATCTTGCATGACTTATTTATTTTACGTTGAGTTTAGGCCATTTATAGTTAATGAAATTAATGATATGGTTGGGTTTAAATCTATCATCTATTTTTTTAAAAAACTATTATTTATCTGTTCCTTGCTCATTTTTTTCTTCTCTTTTGGAATAATTGAGTAATTTTTAGTTAACTACATCCAGTTTACATCCAATGTATTTGTTGCTGAATCATCCATGTTTGTTCTTGACATGCTCTTACTTTCCTCTATTTTTTAAACATAGAGAATGTATTTATAGTAATTGTTTAAAATCTATTGTTTCTAATTCTATTATCTCTGCCACTTGTTTGTATTGATTGATTTTTTTCCATCATTAGGGGTTGTATCTTCATGTTTGTTTGCATAATTGGTAAGTTTTTATTCTCTGTAAGATTAGTAACAACATGTAAAAATCACCATTAATATAAGAATTAAGATAGATGATGTTAGGAAGTTGAAGACTTCTCTACTTATTGTTATTCTTTCTTGTAAATAAGTTTGTTCATATACATTTTATTTCTTGTCCTTTCAAAATAATTTTCTCTTACTGTTTAAAACTAATTTCTCTATTTATGACTAAACATTTCTTCAAAGACATCTTAACATAAATTCTCCTCCCACTTTTCAAATTATTTTATTTTTATCTTCCCAATAAGCTTTTATTCTTATTCATACATAAACATAGTTAAATATTTCTCTGTCTTATGTGTATACTGTCCCTATAGTTTATGCCTTTCCTTCTCTACTCTCAAGAGCCCAGGTTCATAAAACAAATTAAGAATTTACTTCAGAACTACCAGTTCCATTATTTACATTCTCCTGACAGTGGCTCCTGTCCTTTACAATATTTAAAGGATACTCTTCATCAGTGAAGAATATTTTCATGTATACTGAGTTATGGAAGTATCTTTAGAGGGTCTATATTTTTAGAGGTTATATTCATCTTTGTCCTTGGAACCTATGAGATTCTGAGAAGCAAGACCTGTTTCTGTACCAGTTTCTTAGGATTTACATGATGCTTTATATATGGAGCTCTCGTTTGCATACATTATAGCTTGAAATTGTAATTACTTATGAGCCACTTAAGAGACTTACTGTCCTGTAAAGTTTTATTTGTTTTGACTTTTGTGATGGGTGTCACTAATTCACATAGGAAGCTCTGTTCATGCAACTTCATTTTGGGTGAGCCATTGTGTCACTTTTTCCAGCTAAGCAATAAAGTATCAGCCTCTCTCTGACATTTTGGTTTGCAGTATCCCTGTGGGCCACTTACATTTAGTTGCTTATGTTCTCTCTGGTTTTGCATTTGCACTTCAATCTTAGCATATGAAAATTTTCTTTCTAGAGACTTTGGCTGTACATTTAAATTTGTTATTTAATTCTTTTATTAAATATTGTTATTTATTTCAAAAAGGGAGAGAAAACTCCTGCACCAGTTCTGTATGGAAGGCTGAATTCTCAGTCTCTTGCAATACGGTAGTAACCTAAATCTCTGTGGATTGTGTTTTATAGCTAAAGACAACAACTGTCCTTATTTTCTCAGAGTGGTGGCTAGTCCTGTTTCAGTTTATAGCCTGTTAACTCTTTCTGACCATCTACACTTAGAGAGGCATTTTAGTCTCATCACTGGCTCCTCTTCCTAAGACTGTCAATTTTCCAAGGCTTATCCTGACTCTCTGGTCTGCCGTCTATGGATAATTCCATAGCTTCAGGCTGTAATCTCATGATTTAAACGTCTGTATTACCAGAGATCTCTTTCCTAAGATTCAGAATAAATTTATGTGACTACTAGGTATCTGTTACATATTTCCATTTCAACTAACATGTTAAAAACAAAATAAGTCCCCTTGCTTTCCTGGCCCTCCCTGACAAGCCTTACCCCTTCCCCACCCCTAGGGACTACCCATGATTCTTATGGCTCTCCATTCATTCACTAAAGTCTCCTTTTGGGGACTTATCCTCCTCACTTCCCTCTCAGGTCCAAACATACAAGAAATAAATGCAGCATGTCATCTCTTGCCTCATAAAGCCCTGGAGTCCGTCATTCCGCTCCATATCCATTCACACTTCTTAAGAACAGGCTGTCTTCCTCACCTGGATTTGTGGTGAGATTCTTAGTACTTGTGTTCAGATATCCAGTTTTGCCATTCCACAGTAAAGTAAGCTTGTCTTCCTAGAGAACATATTCAATCAGTAGTATTCTGCTTCAAATCTTTTATACATATTCTACAAAAGCCTGTGCTTCCTTTTCTGCCCACCCCCCCCTTTTTTTTTAATTTGAAGGATGCTCTCTTATCGTTTAGTAGTCATCTCAGTGGTCATTCAAGAGGTCTTCTCAGACCCCCAAGGCCGAATTTTCATTCTTGTTCCTGTTCCTGTCACAGCATTTACTGTACCAATGTTCTCCCTGCAGACAGACTAATTAGCCAAAAAGCTCTTTGAATGTACCAGTACATATCCAGCAATGCACATGGCATCTTGAATGTAGTAGAATTTTACTAAAATATGTTACATTTAAAAAAAGAATATTGACTGTGTCCATGTCATTGTAGTCAAAGCCAATGTACGGTTACTATGGAAAAAAAAAGTTCCCACTTCAGATATTGCTAAAACCTAGTTTTACACACAATTTGTCATGTTTGTCATAATTTATCACAGATGTACCTTGAAAACAGTAAAGATACATTAAATGTTTTATTCAAATTTTGCAATGGGGTTTATTATATACAGGGACTTGGCCAGTTAATTTATTTTATAGAAACAGAATCCGCTGAATGATTTTTTTCTTTTTTTATTAAATTATTTATTTATTCTAATTTGTTATATATGATGGCAGAATGCAATTCATTTCGTATTACACATATAGAGCACAATTTTCATTGGTGTACACAAAGTATTTTCAAATCATTTGTGCCTTCATATATGTACTTAGGATAATGATGTCCATCTCATTCCACCATCTTTCCTCCCCCCATGACCCCTCCTTTCCTCTCCCTCTCCTTTGTCCTATCAAGAGTTCATCTAATCCTCCCCTGCTCCCCCCCATCACCATCATGAGTCAGCATCCTCATATCAAAGAAAACATTTAGCCTTTGAATTTGAGATTGTTTTACTTCACTTAGCATTGTATTCTCCAACTCCATCCATTTACCTGCAAATACCATAATTTTATTCTCTTTTAATGCTGAGTAATATTTCATTGCATATATATGCCACATTTTGTTTTATCCATTTATCTGGGTTGGTTCCACAGTTTTGATATTGGGAATTGTGCTGCTATAAACATTGATATGGCTGTGTCCCTATAGTATGCTGTTTTTAAGTCCTTTGGGTATAAACCGAGGAGTGGGATAGCTGGGTCAAATGGTGATTCTATTCCCAGTTTTCCAAGGAATCTCCATACTGCTTTCCAGATTGGCTACACCAATTTTCAGTTTCACCCGTAATGTTTGTATTCTTTTTTTTATATATACATTTTAAAATTTTTTTATTTTTATTTTTTTAGGTCTAGGTGGACATTATATCTTTTATTTTATTTTATGTGGTGCTGAGGATCAAACTCAGTGCCTCACACATACCACGTGAGTGCACTACCACTTGAGCCACATCCCCAGCCCCTATTGTTGTTTGTATCCTTGATAGCTGCCATTCTGACTGGAGTCAGATAAAATCTTAGAGTAGTTTTGATTTGCATTCTCTAATTACTAGAGATGTTAAACATTTTTTTTCATATATTTGTTGATTGATTGTATATCCTCTTCTGAGAAGTGTCTGTTCAGTTTCTTGGCCCCATTTATTGTGTTATTTGGTTGTTTATTATTTTATTTTTTTGGTAAGATATTTTTTGGTTAAGGTATTTTTTTTATATATCCTAGAGATTAGTGCTCTATCTGATGTGCTGGTGGTAAAGATTTGCTCCCATTCTGTAGTCTCTCTCTTCACCTCACTGTTTCTTTTGCTTAGAAGAAGCTTTTTAGTTTGAATCATTCCCATTTATTGATTTTTTATTTTAATTCTTGTGCTATAGGAGTCTTATTAAGAAAGTTGGGGCCTAATCCAACATGATGGAGATTTGGATCTACTTTTTCTTCCATTAAGCACAGAGTCTCTGGTTTAATTTGTAGGTCTTAGATCCACTTTGATTTGAGTTTTGTGCAGGGTGAGAGATAGAGGTTTAATTTCATTTTGTTACATGCAAATTTACAGTTTTCCCAGCACTATTTGTTTAAGAGGCTCTTTTTTCTCCAATGTATGTTTTTGGCACCTTTGTCTAATATAAGATAAATGTAATTATGTGGGTTAGTCTCTGTGTCCTCTATTCTGTACCATTGGTCTGCATGTCTATTTTGGTGACAATACCATGATGTTTTTGTTACTATTGCTCTGTAGTATAGTTTAAGATCTGGAATAGTAATGCTACCAGCTTTACTTTTCTTGCTAGGGATTGCTTTGGCTATTCTGGATCTCTTATTTTTTCATATGAATTTTATGATTGCTTTTTCTATTTCTATGAGGAATGTCCTTAGGATTTTGATTAGAATTGGATTAAATCTGCATAGTGCTTTTGATAGTGTGGTTATTTTGACAATATTAATTCTGCCTATCCAAGAAAAAGATCTTTCCATAGTCCAAGGTCTTCTTTAATTTCTTTCTTTAGCATTTTGTAGTTTTTGTTGTAGAAGTCTTTCACCTCTTTTGTTGATTACCAAGTAGTTTTGTTTGTTTGTTTGTTTTTTGAGGCTATTGTAAATGGGTTGGTTTTCCTACTTTCTCTTTCTGAGGATTTGTCACTGACTGATATACAGAAATGTCTTTAATCTATGGGTGTTGATTTTATATCCTACTACTTTGCTGAATTCATTTATTAGTTCTAGAAGATTTCTGGTGGAATTTTTTGGGTCTTCTAGGTATAGAATCATATCATCAGCAAATAGTGATAATTTGAGTTCTTCTCTTTCTATCTGTATCACTTTAGATTCTTCCATTTGTCTAATTGCTCTGGCTAGAATTTCATCAACTATGTTAAATAGCAGTGGTAAAAGAGGGCATCCCTATCTTGTTCCAGTTTTTAGAGGGAATGCTTTCAATTTTCTCCATTTAGAATGATGTTGGCCTAGGGCTCAGCATAGATAGCTTTTACAATGTTGAGATATGTTCCTGATATTCCTAGTTCTTCTAGTGTTTTGAACATGAAGAGGTGCTGTATTTTGTAAAATGATTTCTCTGAATCTATTAATATGACCATATGATATTTATCATTGAGTCTATTGATGTGATGAATTACATTTATTAATTTCCATATATTGAACCAACCTTATATCCCTGGGATGAACCCTACTTGATCATGGTGCACTATCTTTTTGATATGTTTTTGTATTCAATTTTCCAGAATTTTACTGAGAATTTTTGCATCTATGTTCATTAGAGATATTGGTCTGAAATTTTCTTTTTTTTTTTTTGATATGTCTTTGTCTGGTTTTGGAATCAGGGTGATATTGGCCTCATAGAATGTGTTTGGAACTGTTCCCTCTTATTCTATTTCATGAAATAATTTGAGGAGTATTGGTGTTAGTTCTTCTTTAAAAGTCTTACAGAACTCATCTGTATATCCATCTGGTCCTGGGCTTTTCTTGGTTGGTAGGTTTCTCATGGCATCACCTATTTCCTTGCTTGGAATTGATCTGTTTAAATTGTATATATCATTCTGATTTAGTTTGGGCATATCATATGCCTCTAGAAATTTGTCAATGCCTTTTGTATTTTCTATTTTATTGGAGTGCAAATTTTCAAAATAATTTCTAATTATCTTCTGTATTTCTGTAGTGTCCATTGTGATATTTCCTTTTTATCATGGATGTTAGTAATTTGAGTTTTCTCTCTCGTTCTCTTCATTAGTATGGCTAATGGTTTATCAATTTTATTTATTTTTTCCCAAGAACCAACTTTTTGTTTTGTCAATTTTTCAATTGTTTCTTTTCTTTCAATTTCATTGATTTCAGCTCTGATTTTAATTATTTCCTGTCTTTTATTGCTTTGGGGGTTGATTCGTTTTTCTTTGTCTAGGGCTTTGAGATGTAATGTTAGGTCATTTACTTGTTGACTTTTTCTTCTTTGAAAGAATGAATTGCATGCAATTAACTTTCCTCTTGGAACTGCCTTCATAGTGTCCCAGAGATTTTGATATATTGTGTCAGTGTTCTCATTTGCTTCTAAGAATATTTTAGTCTCCTCCTTAATATCTTTTGCAATGTCATTTTTATTCAATAGCATATAGTCACCCAGAATTATTGTGTTGTGGTTTATTTGGCTGTTTACCTTGAGAAGAGTATGATTGATGAAGGTAGATGCTCCATTGTTTGGGGGCACATATATTTATAATTGTTATGTCTTGTTGGTGTATGTTTCCCTTAAACAATATGAAATGTCCATCTTTATCCCTTTTGATTAACTTTGGCTTGAAGTCTACTTTATTATATGAGTATGGAAACCCCTGCTTGTTTACACAGACCATGTGAATGGTACATTTTATTCCAACCTTTCACCTTCAGTCTGTGGATGTCTTTTCCTATGAGATGAATCTCTTGAAGGCAGCATATTGTTGGGTCTTTTTTTAAAATCCAAATTTACCAGTCTATATCTTTTGATTGGTGAGTTTAGGCCATTAGCATTCAGGGTTGTTATTGAGACATGACTTATATTTCTGGTCATTTTTGTTTATTTTTGGTATTTGACTTTTTTTCTCCTTTGGTTGGCTTTTCCTTTATTGTAGTTCTTCCCTTTGCAGATTTTCATTGTTGTTTTTCATTTCCTCCTTGTGGAATATTTTGCCAAGAATGTTCTGTAGTGCAGGCTTCTTGCTATAAATTCTTTTAGCTTTTGTTTATCATGGAAGGTTTTTATTTCATTATCAAATCTGAAACTTTATTTTGCTTGGTATAGAATTCTTGGTTGGCATCTATTATCTTTTATAGCATGGTATATGTTGTTCCAAGATCTCCTGGCTTTGATGGTGTGGGTTGAAAAATCTGTTGAGATCCAAATTGGTCTTCCCTTATATGTAATCTGATCTTTCTCTCTTGCAGCCTTTAAAATTCTATCCTTATTCTGTATGCTAGTCATTTTCATTATAATGTGTCTTGGTGTAGATCTGTTGTAATTTTGTATATTTGGTGTCTTATAGGCCTCTTGTATTTGGTTTTCCAATTTATTCTTCATGCTTGGAAAATTTTCTGATAGTATTTCATTAAAGAGATTGTGCATTCCTTTGGTTTGAATCTCTGAATTACCATCTATCCCAATAAATCTTAAATTTGGTCTTTTGATGGTATCCCATATTTCTTGGATATTCTATTCATGGTTTCTTACCATCTTTATTGTGAGGTCAATTTTATTTTCAAGATTATATATTTTGTCTTTATTGTCTGGGTCTTGTCTTCCAAATGATCTAGTCTGTTGGTGATGTTTTCTATTGAGTGTTTATTTGGCTTATTCTTTCTTTCATTTCAAGGATTTTTGTTTGTTTGTTTGTTTTCAGAATCTCTATCTCTTTCTTGAAGTAATCTCTTGCCACCTATATTTGTTCTCTTATCCCTTTGTTGGAGTGATTGATTTATGCCTGTATGTGCTCACTTAGGTAGTTCTTTAATACCCAGGTCATTTTAATTATGTATATTCTGAACTCTTCTCTGAAATTTCATCTACTGCTCTATTATTGTAGTATCTTGGTTTGTTTTGGGCACTTTTATCCCTTGTTTTTTCATAATGTCTCCATGTCTTCCTCTCTTGCAGTGTAGATCCAAGGTATTACAGCTTCTGCCCTATTTTCTTATAGTGTCCCTGCAGGATACCAAGGGGGAGATCAATATTACAGCACTCAATGTATCCAATGTGAAGACATATATCAGTTGGCTTCTATTTTTACATTTACAGCTTTGTCACTATAATCAGAAATGATGAGTTTGGTTATCTTTTACCATATAGTCAATAGGTTTGCTATGGTTTCAGTTTCTAATGGTATAAGGGGTCTGGGGGGTTGGCTGAGATGTTTATGAGGTAAAATGTGAGAATATAGATGTATTAGATTATATGATTAGTGAAAGGGTAATTGTAAGAAGTTGGCTGTTTGTAGGAGAAATAAGAGAGAGGCAACCATGCAAGATTCTCTGTTACCTCAGCATCAGAATAACTGTTATTAGCCCTTGTAGAGATATCTCTGATGCAGCCAGGCCCACAGGGATATCTTACCAAGTCCTTTTGTTATTGTCCTTTGATAGATGCAGCAATATCCTAGTCTCAAGTGGTGGCGGCAGCCTCGAGCCTATATGTACCCTGATGTTGGGCTATGGAGTCACACTTTGGTGAATAAGGAACCCCTGTGCAGGGTGTCTCTGTGTGGGCGCTGGGGCAGGCCTCTCTCCAGGCCCGACTTTTTTCTTTACACTTGAAATTTTCAACAAAATAGTCATTTTGCTGGGCTTATAGAGCCTGCCAAAGAATAATACTTAAAATTATATGCTTTATTATATAATTCCCCTATAAAATTGAATAAATTATTACTAATTTGACTGTGAAATTACTTTAAACTTATATTTCTGACCATTTTTTAGGATTTATATGACTTTATTGCCATGAGTACTACAACTCATTACAGGTAGTAATGCTTCATCATAGGGTAATATTTAAAATTATATTCAGAGATATTTCTTTCACCTTGAAAGATTAATAATTTACATATACTGCTATGTCAACCACATATCAAAGTATGATGAATATGGACTATATGATTCTTTTCCTTAGGTCCCCAAATCAGTCTAGTCACTGTTTTTTTCTTTTTGGTGCTGGGGATTGAACCCAGGGCCTTATGTGCAGGAGGCAAGCACTCTACCAACTGAGCTAGAGCCTCAGCCCAGTGTACTCTTCTTTGCTGGCAGCTTCTTATGAAAAACTACTAAATAAAGTGAAACAAAATATTTAGTGAGAACTATGATGAAATATATTCCTTAAACATTTATTCTGTGTGTCACACTAATGATAGATTCATGTTTTTATACTTTTATTATAATGCATAGATTTATACAACCCAAAGAGTGAGCCTAAAAGTAAACCATGGAATTTCATAAATAATATTTAAATAATGATCATCAGCTGTATGAAGGGTATTATTCTAATTCAAGATACTAATAATAGAAACAAGGGGACAGGAAGAAGTTGATATACGGAACTCTGCATTTTTTTTTCTCAATTCAGTGAGCCTAGAGTGGCCAAAAAATCAGTCTATTAAATTAAAAGAAAACACAACACAATCTACACTGCATTCAAAATCACAGGTATAAAAATGCTATTATTTATGAGAAAGAAATATAAATCACTTAAAATTACTCGCAAAAGTACTGATAATTTTAAATAAGGCTTTAGTTAGCTAGAAGATGAATTGCCTATATTTCCACTGTCTTATATTTGAAACAATAATAAGTCTAATAATTAAGAGAAAAGATGACAAATTAATTTAAAAATATGTTAAAAGCTATGTATGAGTGTGCCTTTTCCCCCACATCCTAACCAATACTTATTGTTGTTTTCATTCTTAATAGCTGCCATTCTGACTGGAGTCAGATAAAATCTTAGAGTTGTTTTGATTTGCATTTCTCTAATTGCTAGAGATGTTGAACTTTTTTTCATGTGTTTGTTGATTGATTGTAAATCATCTTCTGAGAAGTTTTTTGGCCCATTTATTTATTGGTTTATTTATTTATTTTGTGTTAAGATTTTTGAGTGCTTTATATATCCTAGAGATTAGTGTTCTATCATCATGTCATATATGTGGTAAAAATTTTCTCCCAAGATGTAGGTTCTCTGTTCCTCCCACTGATTGTTTCTTTTGCTGAAAAGAAGGCTTTTAGTTTGGATCCATTCCATTTATTGATTCTTGATTTTTTAAATTTATTTTTTAGTTGTACACAATATCTTTATTTTGTTTATTTGTTTTTATGTGGTGCTGAGGATCGAACCCAGGGCCTCGCACATGCTAGGTGAGCGCTCTACCACCGAGCCACAACCCCAACCCCTGATTCTTGATTTTAATTATTGTGCTATAGGAGTCTTATTAAGGAAGTTGGGGCCTAATCTGATATGATGGAGATTTAGGCCTATTTTTTCAATTGAGTTTTGTGCACGGGTGAGAGAGAGAGGTTTAATTTCAAAAACTGTCTTTCCAGTTTTCCCAGCATCATTTGTCTAAGAGACTATCTTTCCTCCAGTATATGTTTTTGGCACCTTTGTCTAATTATAACTGTAATTATGTGGGTTTGCATCTGTGTCCTTTATTCTGTACCATTGGTCTACAAGTCTAGTTTGGTGCCAATACCATGCTTTTTTTTTTAAGATTTATTTTTTAGTTGTAGGTAGACACACAATTTCTTTCTTTCTTTCTTTCTTTCTTTCTTTCTTTCTTTCTTTCTTTCTTTCTTTCTTTCTTTCTTTCTTTCTCTCTCTCTCTCTCTCTCTCTCTCTCTCTCTCTCTCTCCCTCTTTCTTTCTTTCTTTCTTTCTTCCTTCCTTCCTTCCTTCCTTCCTTCCTTCCTTCCTTCCTTCCTTCCTTCCTTCCTTTCTTTCTTTCTTTCTTTCTTTCTTTCTTTCTTTCTTTCTTTCTTTCGATGCTGAGGATTAAACCCAGTACCTTATGTGTGCTAAGCAAGCAGTTTACCACTGAGCCACAACTCGACCCCCATCCCATGCTGTTTTTGCTACCACTGTTCTGTAGTACAGTTTAAGGTGTGGTATATTGATGCCATCAGCTTCACTCTTCTTACTAAGGATTGCTTTGCTATTCTGGGTCTCTTATTTTTCCAAATGAATTTCATAACTGCTTTTTTTCTATGAAGAATGTCATTGGGATTTTGATTGGAATTGGATTAAATCTGTATATTACTTTTGGTAGTATAGTCATTTTGACAATATTAATTCTGCCTATTCAAGTACAAGAGAGATCTTTCCATCTTCTAAGGTCTTCTTTAATTTCTTTCTTTAGTGTTCTGTAGTTTTTATTGTAGAGATCTTTGACCTCTTTTCTAAGTTGATTCCCAACTCCTTGGTTTATACCCAAAGGACTTAAAAACAGCATACGACAGTGATGCAGCCATATCAATGTTTATAGCAGCCCAATTCACAATAGCTAAATTGTGGAAGCAACCCAGATTCCCTTCAGTAGATGAATGGATAGGGAAGTTTTGGTATATATACACAATGGAATTTTACTCAGCATTAAAAGAGAATAAAATCATGGCATTTGCAGGTAAATGGATGGAATTGGAGAATACAATGCTAAGTGAAGCAAGCCAGTCCAAAAAAAACAAAAAACAAACAAACAAAAAAAACACAAAGGCTGAATGTTTTCTTTGATATAAAGAGGCTGATTCATAATAGGGATAGGGGGACAGATAGGGCAAAGGGAAGGGAGGGGCAGAGAGTGGGAATGGGGGTAGGAAAGATGGTAGGATGGGACAGACATCATTACCCTAGGTACATGTATGAAGACATGAATGGTGTGACTCTACTTTGTGTACAACCAGAGATATGAAGAATTGTGTTCTATATATGTAAAAAAAAATATTGCTAAGAACAGGATGAAGGAGCAGATAGAGCTCCCAATGGGATGCAGCATCCTTCCTGTGACATTCCTGCCCAAAGAGCACAACCTGCATTTTATCATTAGGAAATAGACAAGCTCCAATGGATCTAGTTCTACAATATAAGTGATGTACACGCTAAAAAACTGTCAATGTAGACTCAGGAACTTTTCCAGATTACAGGGGACTAAGGATACATGACAATTGAATGTAATTAATGGACTTGGATTTTCATTTTCTATAATGTGACTTAGATAACAGGTGTGTAGTTAAGATACTTTATCAATACTATTTTGTCAGTGTTAATTGATTTTGATAACAATGCTCTGGTTATATAATTTCTTCTTTTGGAGATTATATAAGGGCATCTTGTTCATAATGGTTAAAAAACAAACTGTGTGTATATGTGTGTGTGTGTGTGTGTGTGTGTGTGTGTGTGATGTGTGTTCCATGTATAAAAAGAAAGAAGAGAGAAAAATATAGAAAATATAATATTAACATTCATGAACCTGAAAAAAAATTGTGTTAAAAGGAGAAATCAATGAATTGCTTTTGAGGTAATTTTTTAGTTTTCATATGTATATATTGTATATATCTGTGGCTTTAGTCAATATGATATGATAGAACATTATCACTTATTATGCATTAAAGTGTGTTTCTTCAAAATTTGTATCTTTTTTGTCCTAATTTCAGTACTAGAATGCAACTATATTTGGAAATAGAATTTTTAAAGTGGTAATTATGATTAAATGAGGTCATTGAAGTAGGCCCTAATCCAAAATGACTGATATTCTTATAAGAAGAGGAAATTAGGACGTAGACAAATGCAGAGGGAAGACCATGTGAAAATACCAGAAGACAACTATCTACAAGGTGAGGAAAGTGGCCCTCCAAAGAAATGAATCCTCCTGACAATTCCAATTATCTTGGAATTGTAGCCTCCAGAACCCTGAGAAGGTAAATTCTATTGTGTAAATTACCAATTTGTGGTAGTTTGTTATGGTTCTTGAAAACCAATAGACCTTTTTGGACTCTGAAATCAGTAATAGGATTTCCCTCTCAGAACTTGAGTAGTTTGAAGATAAAGGCAATAATTTATTAATCTTGGCATTGTAAAATATGATACTTAAGATTCTCATAATGAATATTTGTTGAATACATGAATTCCCTTGTTTTGCCACCTGAATTTCTCATTTTTTTTTTTTTGTGTGTGTGTGTTTGGTGGTGTTATAGGATTCAAGTACTATTTCAAGCTATCTTAGGAAAGATAAGAAGGAAAGAAAGAGAGAAAATTGGACCTAACTTTCCTGCATCCATATATAAAATACCACAATAAATGACACCGTTATGTACATCTACATGACACATTTTTAAAAAAATCTATAAGTAAATAGCTTAAAGATCATTAGAGAAGTGGAAAGGATCAGGAGGAAGGAGACCAGGAGAGAAGGAGAAGTACGGGGGGACTGAATTAGAAGAAATTATATTCCATGCTTTTATAATTATGTCAAAATAAATCCTAATGTTACATAACTACAAAGAACTAACAAAAAATTAAAGAAAGAGTAAAGGTGAGAAGAAAGAAATCTACAAGAATGATACTAAATGTTAGAGTCTATAAACAAGTCAGGATGGCGCCTAACAAATGTTAGAGTCTGTAAACAAGTCTGGATGGTGCCTGGCAAAATGCCAGAGGGAGTGGTTTGTGAAGTAAGGCCAACGAGCCATTAAATGTGGAGATTTCTTATTGGTTGACTGATATATCTCTTTTATGTTAATTAAGATAAGCTGTGTGGAATGTATATATACCACTCCTGTCCTACAATAAACGGCTCCTACTCCTGCTGTATCAAGGTACACAAGTTGTTTGTCACCCCCCCCCCACCCCCGGCTAGTTTGCTGCAGCCAGACTGCAACAACTAAGAAGCTTATTGACTATAAATTAAATATGGAATTGTAGTGCTAGCAGTTTTCCAGACTGTACATTATTTTATTTTTCTGTCCTTTTCTTGTTTCTCCTGTAGCTCCATCTCCTCTTCTTCTTATACTTTTTCTTCCTTCTCTGTGGGTGGTTCATTACACTTCTGATGCTTCAATATGTCTTTGGCACAGCCCTTGAGTCTCCATTGAAGTATCAGTTTATACTAATTCTCCTGGCTCAGTGCTAATTTCAAGCTCCTAGGAAATAGAAAACATTAAACCATGTACATTCGGAATTTTCTTGGTAAAAATGTCCATTGTCAGAGGGACTTGTCAAAATAGGTGAGTTTCCTTAGAAATTGCTGTCTTAGAAAGCTTGATAATAATATTTGGATATCAAAATTTAAAGTACAATAAAATTTATAGTCACACAAAAATTAAATGGTTATGAAAAATATAATAAAACATCCATAGGACTTTGTTAAGGTCTGTAAATAAGTCAAAAATAACACCTGGTATTTTGACAGAGGAATGTTGGAGTTTGTAAACAAGTTTGGATGGTGCCTGGCAAAATGCCAGAGGGAGTGGTTTGAAAAGTAACAAAAGTGAGCCATTAAGTGTGGAGATTCCTTATTGGTTGACTGATGTATCTAGTTTATGCTAATTAAGATAAGCTGTGCAAAATGTATAAATAGCTCTGTTGTCCTACAATAAACGGCTCCCATTCCTGCTGTATCAACGAACACAACTTATTCGTCACCCCCCGGCTATTCTGCTTCAGCTGGACTGCGGCAGGACTTGAATGCTAAAAACCGCAAAACACTGATATGAGAAATTAAAGATCTAAAACCAAATAGAGAGATGTACAATCTTCATGAATTAGAAAAAATAAACCTAGTGAACATGTTTTCTCTCCACAAACCCAAAAAGCTTTTTTGGATTATTCTGAATTTTATATAGAGAAACAAATAAATTAGAATGAGTGAAGGCTGGAGGTATAGTTCAGTTGTAGAGTACTTGCCTAGCATGCACTAGCCCTGAGTTCAATTCCCAGAACTTTGAAGAAAAAATAATAATAGAAACAGTTGAAACAAATTTAAAAGAGAAGAATTAAATGAGAAGAATCAGTCATTAAGACTGTGTTCATGACAGAGAGACTAGACATCTAAACCAGCAGAACAGAATAGAGAACCCCGAAATAAACTCACACAAACATGCCTGCCTGATTTAGATCAGGGAATGTGTGTAAAGTATAAAAACAATTCAGTAGAGAAAAGAGTGCCTTTCAACAAACGGGGCTGCTCTATGTTGGCATACTTAGAGCCAAGCTAAACTAAATAAACACCATTCCAACTTCTCACATTGTACTAACATTAGGTATAAAACTATAAAAGTTTTAGTAAAATAAGAGAAAAATCTTTGGGATCCAGAAATAGTCAAAATGTTCATAGTCTTGACACTAAAGCATAGTTCATAAAAGAAAAAAATATTATAAAAAATTTAGATTTAAAAATATAAAAATATTAGTTTTCATAAACATTAAAATTTTTGTCCTTTAAATGATCCCATTAAAAATTTATGAAGAAGAAACAAGAATGGGAGAATATATTTGAAAATCCAACAAAGGAGAATTATTAAGAATATAGAAAGAATATTCCAAACTCAACAGTAAAACATAATTAGATTAGAAAATGAGCAAAAGATATGAACAAACATATCACCAAAGAGAATATACACGTGGCATAGAAATACATGAAAAGGCATTTAACATCATTAGACATGGACATGCACATTTAAAACCACAGTGAAACATTACTATGCAACTAATAGAATGATTGGAATAAAATATAGAAGTACCAAATTCTGAGCAACTGGATTACTTCTACTTTGGTAAAAGAGGGAAAAGTAGGGCTGGGGTTGTAGCTCAGTGGTAGAGATCTTGCCTAGCACATGTGAGGCATTTGTTTGATACTCAGCACCACATATAAATAAATTAAAGGTATTGTGTCCATCTGCAACTAAAACAAATATTTTTAATGAAAAAAATAAGAAAAAATAGTGTCGGTACTAAAGGAAACAGTCCTTTTCTATTTGTTAAAAGAATATGTGCGCATTATAATGTTTATTGAGTACTTACCATGTGTCAGTCTTTATGATGGTCCCTCTGGGTCCTCACTGAGAAACAAATAATTAAGACAACTCCTGTCTTAAAGGAACTTACAGTCTGATGAACAAGATAGAGTGTTTAACAGATAATTTCAAAATAATGTGGTTGATTCAAAGATACATACTTTAGCTGAAAGAAGTAGAAAAGTAAAAATAAAATACATAGCCACGATTATTATTGATTCTTAAGAGTTGTGAGCCTGTGAATGCCTAGAAAACCAAACACACATGTTTTGGTATTCAAATTCAATAGAAAATTGATAAATTATATTTTATTTTTCTGGAGTGCATTTTAACTGATGGATGCTAAAGAATATGTCAGCTGGAGCAATATTTCTAACAAAAAAATATGAATTTCATAAATATTCACCCAAATAGCTTCTTGATTCTGTTTCCCTCCATAGATCTGAGAAATGGAAAATGATGTTGAGAATTAAGCAGAGATTTCTGAGTGCTATCTTATGGATAGTTCCAGTACATAACACAGGTAATGCTGTAAATCTTATGTATACCATAGCTAAGACTACCTCCATACCACAGGTAGATAACATCTGCTAACAATAAACAGCTGAATCTTATTGAGTAAAGTCCTTTCAAAAAAATACCTCAGAAGATAACAATGAATAGGTATTCATTTAACCCAAATTAGAGCATCTATTATTACTGTGCTTTTGGTAGAATATTAATTATGCCTGTTAAATTATAGTGTTTCAACATATATGTATTTTAAACATTTAATTTCGATTCTAATTAATATACAAAAATATATTTATGGGTATGTGATATTTTTATATATGCATACATTGTGTAATATTTAAATCAAGGTCAACCTATCTTCTCAAGTATTTATCAGCTCTTTATGGTAAAAACATTCAAAATTCTTTCTTGTAAGGTTTTCTAAAAATAAACTGTACATTGGCATTACCTATAAACACCTTACTGTGCAATAGAACAACCAGATCTTCTTACTCCTGTCTAAATAGAACTTAGGATCCATTGGTCAACCTCTCCTCATCCCTCTTTCCCTATGGTACCCCAGCTTCTTAGTAACTGCCATGCTACCCTCAATGTCTATGAGATTAGCTGTTTAAAATTCCACATGTAAGTGAGATCATGTGGTACTTGTCCATCTGTGCCTGGCTTATTTCACTTACAATGACCTCCAGTTCTATCAATGTCACAAATGACAGGTTTTCCTTCTTTTAATGGCTGAATCATATTCCATTGTGTACATATACCACATTTTCTTTATTCATCAGCTGAAGGACACTTAGGTTGTTTTCATTTTTTGACTATTGTGAATAGTGCTGCATTGAATATGGGACTGCAGATGTCTCTTTGACAGATTGATTTCATGTTACTTTTTATATGTACCCAATAGTGGTTTTTCTGGATTATGACATAGTCCTATTTTTAATTTTTTGAAGTACCTCCACACTGTTTCGTATAATGATCATACTAATTTACATTCACACTAACAGTGTACAAGAGTTCTCTATTCTCTACATCCTCTCCAGCATTTATATATATATATATTTGTCTTTTTGACAATAGCCATTCTTACTGGGGTGCACTAATAGCTCGTTGTGGTTTTAATTTGCATTTTTCTTATGGTAAGTAATGTTATTTTCATGTACCCGTTAGCCATTTCTATACCTTCCTTGGAAAGATGTCTATTTTGATCTACTTCCTATTTTATTGTTGGGTTATTTTTTTCATTTTTGCTAGTAAGTTATTTTAGTTCCTTATATATTTTGGTTATTAACCCTTGTCATATGCATAGTTTGCAAATATTTACTCCCATTCTGTATTTTGTCTCTTTATTCTGTTGATTGTTTGCCATGAAAATGATTTTTTGATTAGTGAAATGTCACTTGTCAATTTTTACTTTTGTTTCTTGTAGTTTTGGAGTATAATGCAAAAAAATTTCTTGCCCATTCCAATGTTGTAAAGTATTTCCCCTATGTTTCTCCTAGCATTTTTATGTTTTCAGGTCTTATATTTATATCTTACCAGTTATAAAAATCAATTTAAGTTGATTTTTTATAACTGGTAAGATGTAAGTTTCTAGTTTCAATTTTTGCATTTGGATATCTAATTTGTTCAGTAGCATTTATTGAAAAAGACTATCTTTACTCCAACACATATTTTTAGTTTCTTCATTGAAGATTAGTTGACTGTAGACATGTGGGTTTAATTCTAGCCTCTCAATTCTGTTTTATTACATCTCTCTTTATACCAATACTGTACTGTTTTAATTAGGATAGTTTTGTATTCTGTTCGAAGTCAGGTAGTATAATGGCTCCTGTTCTTTTCTTTTTGCACAAAATTACTTTTTCTTTTTTGGATTTAAAAAAATCTAAAAATTCTATATGAATTTTAGGATTGCTTTTTCTAGTTCTATGAGAAATATCATTATTATTTTGATAGAAATTGTATAAAGCACAATACACATAATGGAGGAACATGGCATCGGGCGCGGAGAGATCAAGTCTCTGACCTCTTCAGCTGTGCAGGCATAGGGAGTTGTAAACAGCCTAAATCTGTTTGCTCAGGATCACTAGGCAATGCTGAGCTGACGTGGATCTGGGGCGAACAGTCTGGGCCTCTCAGAACACACACCGAGCCCAGATCGGCTGAATTCAAGCTCCCGTTCGCCTGCTTCCCGCAGATAAACAGCTGCGACTCAGCACTGATCCATCCGGCTGAAACAACTGGTCGGCCCTTCTGATCCTACGGAGGTAAATGCCTACCGAGCCTTCATAGGTAGTGGAAACAGGTTTGAAACGCGGCTTGGGAGAGACAGTAAGGACCCACCCATTGCATTGGTCACCCGGCAAAGGGAAATGAACTGTCGCCATTTGCAAGAGATACCACCATGGCAGAGAACTGACGTCATCAGACTGCGGCAGAGGAGATAACTTCATTGAATCCTGCGGCTACAGGTGTGTAATTCCCTAGCCTTCCCTCTCCACACATCGGGGAAACCTTAAGGGCCCCTCCCAGCTCTCCCGTGAGCACGGAAGCCAGACCGAGGGAATTAGAGGTGGCGCGGGACCCGCGGCGCGGAACTACCGCTCCCACCAGTGCTGAGAGCTGAGGTCTCTTGCACCAGCTACTGGGGGCGTGGCTACCGGAGGGGCAGTAAAATTCGCTGAGGATTCTCAGCCCCAAGCTCTACAAACTTAGGGTCTGAGGGAATGGCAAACAGGGAGAGTGTGCCCAGTCATTCATGACAACAGGGCTCCCGGGAGCAGCAGACCTGGCGTGTACCCAGTATTGTGGTGAGCGGCACCCGTGAGAGGGACCTGGCTAGAGGAAAAGTGGGGAAGTGACTAGACACAAGAGGAGGCCCTAGGCACTCAGGATTGGAGACTCGCCCAGTCTGGGAGGAAGAGCTGCTGCACAGTGATTGGTTCCTGCGTATTGACAGGAGAAACTTGGCCTGGTGGGCACAGCGCCACCTACTGGAAGAGAAGTTAATCAAACTCTAAGACTGCATTTATTAGTTTTTTTTTTTCTTTTTTCTTTTCTCTTTTTTAAAATTTTTTAATTTTTTTTATTTTGATTTGGGTTTTTCTTTCATTTTCATTTTTCTTTCTTGTTTTTTATTTTTTTTTAAATTTTTTTTTAATTTTTTTCTTCCAAGTTTAATTTTAATTTTTTTAAATTTTTTTAAATTTTTTTCTTTTTTATTTCCTATTTATTTTCTTCTTTTGCCTTTTCATTTCTTTTCAATTATCTTATCCCCCCTTCCTTGAATTCTACCTGCTTACTCTCATTCTCTTTAGTGACTTCTTCCCTTCCCTTCTAATACCTTTCCTCCCAAGCATCAAATAAATTTATAGGAGTGAACAGTAACTCAGCAGTCAAACAGAACAAGAAGTAACATGAGCAGCTTCAAAAAGCAAGGAAGAAAAGGAGTACAAACAATGCAAGACAACCTAAATATTCAGGAGGACCTAGAGTCATCAGAAAAATGGTCATATAAAGAACTCATGGAACACCTTAGACAGATGGAATGGAACCTTAAAGAGGATACGAGACAGCAAATTCAAGCAGTGAAAGAACACATTGAGAATGAGTTACATAAACAGATAAAAGAAGAAGTTAAGCATCTTTATCAGGAGATAGAGATTATAAAAAATAATCAAACAGTAATTCTAGAAATGAAGGAAACGATAAACCAAATTAAAAACTCAATTGAGAGTATCACTAACAGAGTGGATCAAGTAGAAGCCAGAACGTCAGATAATGAAGACAAAATATATCATCTTGAAAAGAGTCTAGCCAACTCAGAAAGGCTGGTAAAAAATCACGAGAAAAACATCCAAGAGTTATGGGATAACATAAAAAAAACAAACTTACGAGTCATCGGGATAGAAGAAGGTACAGAGATTCAAACCAAGGGAATGAGAAACCTGCTGAATGAAATAATTACTGAAAACTTTCCAGAAATAAAAAAGGAAACAGATATACAAATTGAAGATGCATACAGGACACCGAGCACACAAAATCAGAGTAGACCAACGCCAAGACACATTGTTATGAAGATATCCAATATACAGAACAAAGAGAAAATATTAAAAGCTACAAGAGAAAGGAGGCAGATTACATTCAGGGGTAAACCAATTAGGTTAACAATGGATTTTTCATCACAGACGCTGAAAGCAAGAAGGTCATGGAACAATGTTTTTCAAACACTGAAAGACAATGGATGCCAACCAAGAATTCTGTATCCAGCAAAATTAAGCTTCAGGTATGACAACGAAATAAAAATCTTTCATGATAAACAAAAGTTAAAAGAATTTGCAGCCAGAAAACCAGCATTGCAAAGCATTTTGAGCAAAACACTACACGAGGAAGAAATGAAAAACAATAACCAAAACCATCAGAGGGAAGTGCCTCTGTAAAGACAGAGGGCGAGGGGAAAGATAATCATGGAGAAACAAACTAAATTTTTTTTAAAAAAAGGATAAATAATCAAACATGGTTGGAAGTACAAACCATATATCAATAGTAACTCTGAATGTTAATGGCTTAAACTCTCCAATAAAGCGACATAGGCTGGTATCATGGATTAAAAAAACAAATCCAACAATATGCTGCCTCCAGGAGACACATCTGATTGGAAAAGACATACACAGGCTGAAGGTGAAAGGATGGGAAAAAATATACCACGCACACGGTCCTCGTAAACAAGCAGGGGTGGCCATCCTCATATCGAATAAAATCGACTTCAAGACTAAGTTAATCAAAAGGGATAAAGAAGGACATTATATACTGTTAAAAGGAACCATTCACCAACAAGACATAACAATTATCAATATCCACCAAATAATGGCGCTGCAGCATTCATAAAACAAATACTCCTCAAGTTCAAGAATCAAATAGACCACAACACAATAATTATGGGTGACTTCAACACACCTCTCTCACCAATGGACAGATCCTCCAAACAAAAGTTAAATAAAGAAGCTATAGAACTCAATACCACAATCAATAACCTAGACTTAACTGACATATATAGAATATATCAACCATCATCAAATGGATATACTTTTTTCTCGGCAGCACATGGATCCTTCTCAAAAATAGACCATATATTATGCCATAGAACAACCCTCAGTAAATATAAAGGGGTGGAGATAATACCATGCATTTTATCTGATCATAATGGAATGAAACTGGAAATCAATGATAAAAGAAGGAAGGAAAAATCCTACGTCACATGGAAAATGAACAATATGTTACTGAATGATCAATGGGTTACAGAAGACATAAAGGAGGAAATAAAAAAATTCTTAGAGATAAATGAAAATACAGACACAACATATCGGAATCTATGGGACACAATGAAAGCAGTTTTAAGAGGAAAATTCATCGCCTGGTGGTCATTCCTCAAAAAAAGAAAAAAACAACAAATAAATGAGCTCACACTTCATCTCAAAGCCCTAGAAAAGGAAGTGCAAAACAACAGCAAATGTAGCAGAAGGCAAGAAATAATTAAAATCAGAGCAGAAATCAATGAAATTGAAACAAAAGAAACTGTTGAAAAAATTAACAAAACTAAAAGTTGGTTCTTCGAAAAAATAAATAAGATCGACAGACCTTTAGCCATGCTAACGAAGAGAAGAAGACAGAGAACTCAAATTACTAACATACGGGATGAAAAAGGCACTATCACAACAGATGCTACAGAAATACAGAAGACAATTAGAAATTATTTTGAAAACCTATATTCCAATAAAATAGAAGATAGTGAAGACATCGATAAATTTCTTAAGTCTTATGATTTTCCCAGACTGAGTCAGGAGGATACACACAATTTGAACAGACCAATATCAATGGATGAAATTGAAGAAGCCATCAAAAGACTACCAACCAAGAAAAGCCCAGGACCGGATGGGTATACAGCAGAATTTTACAAAACCTTTAAAGAAGAATTAATACCAATACTTTTCAAGTTATTTCAGGAAATAGAAAAAGAGGGAGCTCTTCCAAATTCATTCTATGAGGCCAACATCAACCTGATTCCGAAACCAGACAAAGACACCTCAAAGAAAGAAAACTACAGACCAATATCTCTAATGAACCTAGATGCAAAAATCCTCAATAAAATTCTGGCAAATCGAATACAAAAACACATCAAAAAAATTGTGCACCATGATCAAGTAGGATTCATCCCTGGGATGCAAGGCTGGTTCAATATATGGAAATCAATAAATGTTATTCACCACATAAATAGACTTAAAGATAAGAACCATATGATCATCTCGATAGATGCAGAGAAAGCATTTGACAAAGTACAGCATCCCTTTATGTTCAAAACATTAGAAAAACTAGGGATAACAGGAACTTACCTTGACATCGTAAAAGCTATCTATGCTAAGCCTCAGGCTAGCATCATTCTGAATGGACCAAAGTTAAAGGCATTCCCTCTAAAGTCTGGAACAAAACAGGGATGCCCTCTATCACCACTTCTATTTGATATAGTTCTCGAAATACTGGCCAGAGCTATTAGACAGACGAAAGAAATTAAAGGCATAAAAATAGGAAAAGAAGAACTTAAATTATCACTCTTTGCAGATGACATGATTCTATACCTATAAGACCCAAAAGGGTCTACAAAGAAACTACTAGAACTAATAAATGAATTCAGCAAAGTGGCAGGATATAAAATCAACACGCATAAATCAAAGGCATTTCTGTATATCAGCAACAAAACTTCTGAAATGGACATGAGGAAAAACACTCCATTCACAATATCCTCCAAAAAAATAAAATACTTGGGAATCAACCTAACAAAAGAGGTGAAAGATTTATACAATGAAAACTACAGAACCCTAAAGAGAGAAGTAGAAGAAGATCTTAGAAGATGGAAAAATATACCCTGTTCATGGATAGGCAGAACTAACATTATCAAAATGGCGATATTACCAAATGTTCTCTATAGGTTTAATGCAATGCCAATCAAAATCCCAGCGGCATTTCTTGTAGAAATAGATAAAGCAATCATGAAATTCATATGGAATAATAAAAGACCCAGAATAGCAAAAGCAATTCTAAGCAGGAAGTGTGAATCAGGCGGTATAGCGATACCAGATTTCAAACTATATTACAGAGCAATAGTGACCAGCATGGTACTGGTACCAAAACAGGCGGGTGGACCAATGGTATAGAATAGAGGACACAGAGACTAATCCACAAAGTTACAACTATCTTATATTTGATAAAGGGGCTAAAAGCATGCAATGGAGGAAGGATAGCATCTTCAACAAATGGTGTTGGGAAAACTGGAAATCCATATGCAACAAAATGAAACTGAATCCCTTTCTCTCACCAGCCACAAAAGTTAACTCAAAATGGATCAAGGAGCTTGATATCAAATCAGAGACTCTGCGTCTGATAGAAGAAAATGTAGGCTCTGATCTACATATTGTGGGGTCAGGCTCCAAATTCCTTAATAGGACACCCATAGCACAAGAGTTAACAACAAGAATCAACAAATGGGACTTACTTAAACTAAAAAGTTTTTTCTCAGCAAGAGAAATAATAAGAGAGGTAAATAGGGAGCCTACATCCTGGGAACAAATTTTTACTCCTCACACTTCAGATAGAGCCCTAATATCCAGAGTATACAAAGAACTCAAAAAATTAGACAATAAGATAACAAATAACCCAATCAACAAATGGGCCAAGGACCTGAACAGACACTTCTCAGAGGAGGATATACAATCAATCAATAAGTACATGAAAAAATGCTCACCATCTCTAGCAGTCAGAGAAATGCAAATCAAAACCACCCTAAGATACCATCTCACTCCAGTAAGATTGGCAGCCACTATGAAGTCAAACAACAACAAGTGCTGGCGAGGATGTGGAGAAAAGGGTACTCTTTTACATTGCTGGTGGGACTGCAAATTGGTGCGGCCAATTTGGAAAGCAGTTTGGAGATTCCTGGGAAAGCTGGGAATGGAACCACCATTTGACCCTGCTATTGCCCTTCTCGGACTATTCCCTGAAGACCTTAAAAGAGCATGCTACAGGGATGCTGCCACATCGATGTTCATAGCAGCACAATTCACAATAGCTAGACTGTGGAACCAACCCAGATGCCCTTCAATAGATGAATGGATAAAAAAAATGTGGCATCTATACACAATGGAGTACTATGCAGCAATAAAAAATGACAAAATCATTGAATTTGCAGGGAAATGGATGGCACTAGAGCAGATTATGCTTAGTGAAGCTAGTCAATCCCTAAAAAACAAATATCAAATGTCTTCTTTGATATAATGAGAGCAACTATGAACAGAGAGGGAGGAAGAGCAGGAAGAAAAGATTAACATTAAACAGAGACATGAGATGGGAGGGAAAGGGAGAGAAAAGGGAAATTGCATGGAAATGAAGGGAGACCCTCATTGCTATACAAAATTACATATAAGAGGTTGAGAGGGGAATGGGAAAATAAACAAGGAGAGAAATGAGTTACAGTAGATGGGGTAGAGAGAGAAGATGGGAGGGGAGGGGAGGGGGGATAGTAGGGGATAGGAAAGGTAGCAGAATACAACAATTACTAATTGGGCATTATGTAAAATTGTGGATGTGTAACCGACGTGATTCTGTAATCTGCATTTGGGGTAAAATTGGGAGTTCATAACCAACTTCAATCTAATGTATGAAATATGATATGTCAAGAGCTTTGTAATGTTGTGAACAACCAATAAAAATTAAAAAAAGAAAAAAAAAGAAATTGTATAAAGCTATAGATCACTTTGGATAGTGTGGGCAATTAAATTATACTGTTTCTTTCAATCCATGAACACTGAATGTCTCCATTTCTTTGTGTCCTCTTCAATTTCTTTCATCAATGTTTTATGTTTTCATTGTACAAATTTCATTGGATTAGCTTATTTGTATGTAAATTTTGGGGTAACTATGGTAAGTGGAATAACTTTCTTAATTTCTCTCAGATAATTTGCTCTTGGCATATAAAAAATCTACTCATTTTTGTATGTTTTGTATCCAGGAACTTTGCAGAATTCAGTTATTAGTTCTAAAAATTTTTTGGTATGATCTTTTGAATTTTTTCTATTTGAAACCATGTCAACTGCAAGCAGTGACAATTTAACTTCTTTCTAATTTAGATGCTCTTTATTTTTTTTCTTGCCTAATTTCTCTTGCAGAAAATTCCAGCACTATGTTGAATACAAAGTGGTAGGAGGAGGCATTCTTGTTTATTTAGCAATGATGGTGGAATGTGATGGACATCATTATCCAAAGTACATGTATGAAGCCACAAATTGCTGTGAATATACTTCATATACAATCAGAGATATGAAAAATTGTGCTCTATATGTGTATTATGAATTGTAATGAATTCCACTGTCATTTATTTAAAAAGATAGTTCCAGATTTTAGAGAGGAAGATTCTGCTTTTCCATTTAGTATGATATTGGATAGTTACGTAAGCCTTTATTACATTGTGCTATGTTTTCTTCTATACCTAATTTTCTCAGAGTTTTTATTATGAGCGAATATTGAACTTTATCAAATGCTTTTTTCCACATCTATTGAGATAACTAATGGTTTTTGTTCTTCATTCTGTTGATGTGGTGTTTGGCATTTATTGATTTGCTTATGTTGAACCACCCTTGCATCCCTGACATGAGTCACCCTTGATCGTTTTTAATGTGCTGTTGGATTCGGTTTGCAAAGGATTTTTATTAAAGATTTTTGTACCTATATTTATCAAAGATATTAGCTTGTAGTTTTATTCATAATTAAATCTTGATAATTTTCCCACTTTATCTATGTTACTAAATTTGTTGGCATGGAGTTGTTCATAATAATCTCTAATGATCTTTGTATTTCTGTAGTGTCAGTTGTAATGTTTTCCTTTTCTTTTCTGCTTTTCCTTCAGTTTTTCTCTTTACGTTTGCAAAAGGCTTGCCAATTTTATCTTTTTGAGGGATTAACTTTTAATTTTGTTGATCTTCTATAGATTTTTTTGTCTCTATGTCATTTTGTCTACTCTGAGCTTTATTATATTTTTTCCTTCTACTAATTTTGGATTTGGTTTGCAATTGTGTTTTTAGTAATTTGACTTATAGCCATGAGCTGTTTATTTGAGATCTTTCTGTGTTTTTTTTCCCCTTCTTTTTATATTGGTATTGATTGTTAAAACATCCCTCTAAGTCCTGTTTTTGTTGTATCCCATAGGTTTTTGTATATTGTGTTTCCATTTTTATTCATTTCAAGAAAATATTTACCTTCACATGGTGGTTTATGTCTGTAATCTCAGTGACTTGGGAGGCTGAGGCAGGAGGAACAATCATAAGTTCAAGGCCAGCCTCAGCAACTTAGCAAGGCCCTAAAAAATTTAGTGGGATCCTATCTCAAAATAAATAAATAAAGTAAAATAAAATGAAAAGGGCTGGGGATGTGGCTCAGTGAGTCAGCACACTGGGTTCAATCCCAGCACCCCACCCTTCAAAAAAGAAAGAAATTATTTAATTTGCTTTTTAATGTCTTCCTAGATCATTTATTTATTGGGGAATACATTGTGTAGGTTCCACATATTTGTTCAGTTTCAGAAGTTTTTCTTCTTATTGATTTCTGGTTTTATTGCAATGTGGTCAGTGAAGATACTTCATATGATTTTAACTTTTTGTAAGTTTGTTGAGATTTATTTTGTCACATACTATAGGTTTGGTGCAAGTTTTATGTGCTATTGCTGGAGAGCGTTTTCCGTAGATGTCTGTTATGTCCAATGGAATAAGGTGCCTTTGAACTCGACTGTTTCTTTGTTGATATTTCTATCTGGATGATCTGTTCATTGCAGAAATTGTGATGTTAAAGTCCCCTATTATTATGAGTCTGCATCTCCCTTTAGGTCTATTGCTATTTGCTTATTTATTAGTGCTTCCATATTAGATGCATTCCATGTTAGAATGGCTATTTTCTATTACCAAATTGATCCCATTATTATAAAATGACATCTTTGTCACCTTTTATTGCTTTTGATTTAATGTCTACATTATGTGATGTAAGTATATATAGCTTCTCCTGCTTTCTTTTGGGTTCCATTTTTAAGTGGTATTTCTTACACTTTCAGCCTACGTATCTCCTAGGTGAAATGCCTTGTAGGTAGCATATCATTGGGTCTTGTTCTGTTTATTCAGTTCCTCTATGACTTTTAATTGGAGGCTTTAATCTATTTATACTTAAGGTGATTTCTGATATATAATGTCTTCTTAACTCCATTTTGATACTTATTTATTATTTCATTTCTTTCCTTCCTTCCTTCCTTCCTTCCTTCCTTCCTTCCTTCCTTCCTTCCTTCCTTCCTTCCTTCCTACAGTCTTTATTTTTCATTAAGTGATTATCCCCAGTAGTGTGGTTGGATTACTTCTTATTTTTGGTGTGCTAATTGTAGATTCTTGCTTTGTCATTACCATTACCAGGAGGCTTACACAAAACTTCTCTAGGTTATAAACTATTTTGAAACTTTGGCAATACAATCTGATTGTAAAGATAAGAGAGAGAGAATATACTAATAAAAACCCAACACTTTCATTCTATTCCCTACATGTTGAACTTTTGATGTCCCATTTTATATTTTTTTCTACTTTCTATGTCTTAACATACTAATGTTGTTTCTATTATTTGTTTTAGTGTTCATACTAAACACATTAGAATGGTTTGTGCAATACTTATACAATATTAGAGATTCTGAATTTGTCTTAAATATTTTTACAGTGATTTGAAATAATAAAATATACACAATTAAAATTGAAAAAGGCAAGTTTCCCTATCCAACACACAAACTAAACATCAATCCAAGCAATTGTACTCTAGGATATTTATGCAAGAGAAATAATTACTTATTTTCCACTAACACCTGTACACAAATGTTTATAGCAGTTTTATTCATAATAGTAAAAAACAAGAAACCTCAACATCATTTATCATATGAGTGGTTCAACTGGAGTACATCCATAACCTTAACATGCTACTCAGGAATAAAAAGGAACATACCATTTATACATGCGATGCTTGGATGAATCTTAAGGAAATTATGTTGAATGAAAAAGTAATCTCAAAAACATACATCCTATATTTAAAAAAAAGTAGAACTATAGGGCAGATTTGCAGCTACCACAGATGAAGGAGGAGGAGGTAAAAGTGGAAAGAAAGGATGTTTGGTTATAAAAGTGTGATGTGAGGAATTCTTGCAATGATGAAATGTTTTGTATTTTGGCATATTCACATCAATATCCTGGTTCTGGTACTGTACAAGATGATACTTGTGGGACACTGGGTAAAGGGTACTTGAAATCTCTGTTATTCTGTTAGTGAACCTATAGTTATATCAAGATTAAAAAGGTTAACTTAAAAATATGAAGGTGCAAGAGACTGAGAGAATCTGTTGCCAGCAGATGCATTTTTCAAGAAATATTAAAAAGAGTTCCTTTCACAAAATGAAAATGATACCATCTGGTATCTCGAATCTACCTGAAAAAAAGTATTAGTGAAAGTAATTTTATAGGTAAATATAAAAGACAGTAAATTTACATGCTTTTTCTTTTCTTCTCTTAATTGATTTAAAAGATTATTGAATAAAAAAGTTATCATAAAACTTTATTAACTGGGTTTGCAACATATAAAGATATATTTGACAATATTAACACAAAGGAGGGGGAGCAAATGAAACTTCATTAGAGCATACCTCCATATTTTACTGGTATTAAGTTACCATTGATTTGAAGCATTGATTTAAGGTACAAACAGTAATTCCTTGAGAAAATAATATGAAAACAACATATTCAGAAAACTAACAAAAGAACTAAAATAGTACATTGAAAAATATTTAACACAGAAGAAAAGAGTAAAAGAGGAACTGAGAAATAGATTCAGGACACCTAGAATACAAATAGAAAAATGACAAATACAATCAAATCAGTAGTTACATTAGATGTGAATGGATTAAGCAACACCTTAGATTCAAACATTAAAAATAAAGGGATGGAAAAATATACCATGCAAACAGTAACACTAAAAGAGCAAAATTGGCTATGTTCATATCAGACAACATAGACTTTGAGATGAGAAATCTTACTGGAAATGATATAATTTCTTAATGGCAAAAGGGTCAATGTATCAGGAAACTAGAACAATTATAAGTGACACATATGTGGCAATAAAGCCCCATAATTCATGAAGCAAAGAATGATGGAACAGAAAGGACAAATAGCCCATTCAACAATAATAGAGATTTCAATTTCCATTCTCAAAAATGGAAGAACAAGTAGACAGAAAATCAGCAAAGGTACAGACAGCTTGCATAACACTATAACTGACTTGACCTATTTGACATCCATAATGTGACCAGCTCCAAAAGCAGCAAAAGACATATCTTCTCAAATGCACATTAAATATTCTCCAGACAATATGCTATGCCATTTAACAAGTCTCAATAAATTTAAAAGGACTGAAGTCTCAAAACGCAACAATAAAAGCCAAAAGCAGAAATGAGTCTGAAAGCCAAAAGTCCAATATCCATTAAAACATATAATGCTAAGTACAAAAGGAGGAAAAATTGGGCATAAATTCTCTCCATATTAAAATTATTGATAATGATCAATCATGCATACCAACAGTTAAAGTATGTTTATTTAGATTAATGATAGCCAGACTGTGGTGCACACCTGTAATCCTAACTATTCATTGGGCTGGAGTCCAGGAGTTTGAGGCCAACCTGGCAAAACAGTAAGACCTTGTCTTATTTATTTCTTTTTAATGTAAATTAATAACACTACTAAAAAGCAATAAAGCATATAGCAAAATAGACAAATCTGATTGTAAAGATAAGAGAGAGAATATACTCTTATAGAAGTATAAACAAGTGATTTTAATAATTTTGAAAATGATAGCCATAGAAATACGAAGTAAGATATTGTCCAAAGGAATTGATCAATTATAATGAGTAATTCACTTAAAATACAGTTTTCTTCCCTTTCTCCTTTTTGTTCTACTCCCGAAATATCGCACATTTTATTCTGATTGTTCTTCATCCCTTCTTCCATTCAACAAGTGTCAATAAGCATCTATTGAGGTGGGCAATGTTTTAGAAGCTGGGAATAAAGAGGCAGACAAGATAGATAAACTCATGGATTTTACATTCTAGAGGGAAGAGGCACACATCAATAAAAGAAGAAGATTATTTCACTGTGCAATAAGTGATGCAAAAGGAAGAGCACCTCTCCAAGTTTAATATGATTTCTGACTACAGAGAAAGCATTCTTGGAGACTTATCCAGGTAGCAGTTCAGGAATTATCTAAAGTTACTCATCAGGGAAGTTCCAAACAGTCCCTGATCCTAAGTGAGACCAGGCTGGCTGTGGGCTTCAGCCACCATGGTAGTTAAAATGTCAATGCACCAAGTGTTTCTATTTTAGAAAGAATTAACTAGAATTACAAGTGTCAAAACTAGTATAACAAGTGTAAAAATATAGGGTCCAGCAGCCTTCAAAACCATATCAATAAAAGATTTCCTTAACACCTGGTGCAGATGGAGAATTAATTTGAGGAGACAAAACCCAAAGAGGAGGCATGGAAAGAGAACAGAGAGGATATCTGATGAAGCTGGATTCCTTTGCCTTATATTTTCCTCATTTTACATAAATTGGTAATCTAAGACCATATATTTCAAGCATGACTCATGTTTCTAAGTTTATTGTACAGAGTTGTGCATACAAATTATTTTCTTACTTTGAACTTTCAAATTTTTCAAGCATGCACCCTAACAAGCTGTTATTGCCTTTGCAAACCAGAAATTTTTTGAAAAAAAAAGAACAAAACCTTTTTATTTCTTAATATCCATTAGCTCTGATTGTAGCCAAGTGCACAAAATAATGATTTTTAAAGGTCGCTAACAATGGCTTGTATCCTAATTTATACCAGCCAAAATTAATAAGTTTGAATCAAATTCCAAACTTCCTAAGATTCAGGTATGAGTCCAATCCAAACTAAATATTATCCAATCTAATCTTGGAGTAGTGAATTATTCCACATTTACTACAGATGATGTTCATTATCTCAATTTACACCCCAATGATACAAAAAATAGAGCTTTAGAAGAATGGAATTAGTTGAGGAAAAACATCCATGTGTGCAAAAAAGGATGAACTTTTCATACCAGCCCCCAAGTAACAAATCAAGAGCATATGTTTCCTCCGATAGATAGTGACCTTAGGGGGAGTGGGCTAAAATATCTACATACAATAACTAATGCCTAACTCAGAGCACAGTCATGTTTACTCAGTGATCTTTATTGGTCCCTTGGAGAAACTCTGATATTTTGGAAAATCATTGCAAGGAAATAATCCCTGCCACCTCCCCATTCCTAAGGGACATCATTCAAATGGTTTCTGTATCTTATAGCAAAGTTGATAAATTTAGGAGTAGGGGAAAATAACTTGATACTGAAAACTATGACCCTCGTGTTAGTCCTATGTGGAAGGGCTGCTATTTCAAGCTTAGACCAGCAGACAGGAAGGAGGGGGAGGGAGGGTGGACTATGGTATGAGGACTATTCACACATTGTCCTTCAGGAACCAAATGCAGCTGGTTGTACATCATGCAATGAGAAAACTCAGAATTAGGATTCAGAGGCTTGAGTTCTTTGGTTCTACTGTCATGTGACCTCAAAAAGTTACTTAGCATCTTAGATTCATCTTCCCTTCTGAGCTCACTGCATTGCCAAGAAGATAAAGCAACAGGGAAAAAATCCATGACAAATTTAAAACTTCTATAGGTATGTAGCCCAACTACACACACAGGTGGGTTCTATAAGGTTATGCAGGCATCAGTAAAGAAGCTTTTCCCAACTTAATATTTGCCATCTGCAGATGCATGCTGTTTGCAAGTCCCTTTCCTGCTTCATCTAGCTATTTGTTCAGCTCTAAAAATGAATTGTGTTTCAAATAAGAAGTAAATTAGCCAGTCTCAGGGGAAAAGGACGGCTATTATTACATACAAAGTTTGAGAGGTACCCACTTTAGTGTGAGAAATTCAACACATACAAACACTGATGAATTTCTTCCATGAACTCATCCCACTCCCCAGACCTTTTGAATGGGAGGACTGCACACCTGAAAATCCTTAGCTGCACCATCTACAGATCCCATTCTGAGAGGCCCACCAAGGCCAACTTGTGTGTGTTGCCAGGTGTGTCTGCTCAATTTTTTAAGTAGAAAAACATTGTAAATCAGCTCATGCCAGCTTGCCATGCACAAGATGTTATGATTAAATAATTTAAAAAAAATAAACAGCATGAGTCTCTTGGGTCTAGTATTTGGCCAATTGTCTCAATTTTTTCCAGTCTATCATTTTTTTTTTCTCACCATTCTCAACTTTGCTCTTCCAATGCCCAATTTGTCTAAGAATGAAAGGCACACTTCATGAGCCAAGTTCTGGATCTTTTACTAAAATTCAAACAAAAAAACCTCTTGCCATAAAATTATTTTATGTGCAGTTTTCCTTTTTCTTTATTTTCTTTCCTTTTTTGGGGTGAGGTGGGGTGAGGTAACAATTCAAGAATGATCATTTCAAAGACTGCTGTGAAAAGCATCAATGATACTCTTTGAAAATTGTTTTATTTTATTATTTTTTTAAAAAAGCTTCTAACTTCAGAATATAAACTAATTGCAATTCATATATATAGAGAGAATACATTCTCTTGCCTTTGCTATAATAACTTATTTCTCTAATTTAAAAAAATTTTTTCATTGACTTATATTTATATCCCTGCTTCAAGATCAAGCTCTCTTCCTGCTTGAAACCCTGCTAAACTCCCAGTGGTTTGCAAAATAAAGTTCAAACTGTCAGATATTCAAGGCACCTGTTAATCTAACCCAAGCTATTTTTCTTGTCTTAACATCCTTTTCTCCCTGCTTTCTACAACACACTTTATGGAGTTATAACTGATTGTGTTTGAACATTTTGACCTTGGGTTTGGAGTATAGCTCAGCAGTAGAGGTCTTGCCTGCCATGTGTGACCATGTCTTCTTTGTTCTTTCTGCTTGTTGAAATTCTTTAGCTCCTCAAAGATCACCTGGAAGTCATCTTCTTGAAGCCTATCCCTGTGACTCTAGTTTCACTTGGTCTCTCCTCTCTCTCTGCTGTTGGGTTATTTTGGGGTATGTCTCCCATGGCACTGCTTTGGATTTAGATAATTATGTATTGAATGGTCTAACCCAGTTAGCTTACATAATTTTTAAAGAAAGAGACTCATTTGTACATCCCTGTTTTACTTACATCTAACAGAACCTTGAATATTTGACAACATAAATTGCCAAAAAGAGACCCTTCATAGGTAAATTGTGAGTTGAAGTGAGAAGTTCAAGAGTGATCATTCTTGGGCTTTCTGAGGACTAACAGAACATTTTGCTCTGTCCCATCCATTCACATTCCCACTTTCAGGATATGAAAACCTGCAAAGAACAGACACCCAGAAAAATCTGTGTGGTCAAAGTTTATCACAAGTAACTTTTGGCCAAGGCTATTTGTCCACAGATGTATGTTCAGAAAAGAAGCAGGATCAATATCACTCAAAATCATTGTCTCTCTCCAAATGGTATTTTTGTGCACCACCACAGTCAACTGGTTTGTTGATTTAACCTGTGTGTGTGTGTGTGTATTTTTTTTTTACTTTGTTGTTCTATTTCTAAGCTGGCATTTGAAATTTAAATTGGTCTAAAAATCCCAGAGCATACAAAATGAACCAAGGTCATAGCTGCTGTGCAAGAATATTTTTACCAAGATCACCTGGGTCACCACTGCATTATGGCTGGTGTTGAGTGATAGCTTCACAGCAGGGCTACTGCTTCCAGCTCTCAGGGGCCTGGAAGAGATGTTTGGATAAAAAGTGAGATGGCATCAGAAGAGAATAAACAGATGGAGAGAGAGCTCCATGGGAGGTTCTTCCTCCACCAGAAGAATGTAAAAGTCAACAAGGAGAATAGTTTGAGAGAGATTAATAAAATTTGTTTTGCATTATATTTTTATGAACTTGTCCCTGCCAGTTAGAGGTATCTATTAGTCTTGAGGTGGGGAGGCAGATGGGAGTGATGGATTCAGATTGTTACAGGTGGACTGCAGAGAGAAAGAATCTTTTGCTTCAGACAATCAAAATAGGATTTATAGCAAGATGATAGTCTGGGAAGATGTTTTTTTCCCGAGTATTCCCTTCTTCCCTACCTAGGGCAATGTATTTATTTCATCCATTGGCATGACAGTAACTAGCCAGGCCAACCAGAAGTTTGATATAAGGTAGAGCCTTGCCAGGCTGGAGGAGAGTGGTGGAAATCCTATATTTTGATCTTGCAATATGTGAGGAATAGTGGAACAAAGAGACAGAAGAGAGTGTGTACTAATCCCTCTATCTGATATATAAATGTGCCTGTTTGGGACTATAGAAGGAATCATCTCTCCAACTGTCCCTCATCTTTGCCAAGTTGACCAGAGACATAGGAAGATAGAAAAAGAGGGAAAAAAGGGGGTGTGTGAGGATGGAAAGGGAAAAGCAAACAGAGCCCTTTGGGAATTATACCTAGTTTAAACGTCAGCAAAGCAAGGAGCATCAAAGTGGAAACAGGTCGTTGTCCTAGAGGTCATAGGAACCCCAAGACAGTACAGAGATACGCTTTGCACAGAAGGATCTCCTCATGTTCATTGTAATGAAGGTATGGTAAGGTTCACATTCTCTTGCACAACCATCAAACATTGATAAAGGAAAGAGGTAAGAGTGATAGAAATCATAAAAGATTAAAATTTTAACCCCAACTAGTTGAAAATTATAAGAACCCAATTATTATATTTGATAAGGGTTATTTTAGCATCATAATGTTTAAATTATGTAAACCAAAATGCTTTCCTTTAATCCAGAGGATGGGAATTCATACTGATGATTATGTTAATTAAGAGATTAAATGAAGAATTTACATTTTCCTAATTCATCAAAATGTAGTCTGAGTAAAACTCATATCCCAGCACATGGAGAGACATGGCTTTGGGCCTTATTTCCCTGCTGACCTGAGTGACAAGCCTGAATATCCTCTGAAGTTGGGACATGGGTCTACGAAGACAGTGTTCTCAGACCACAGTTGCCCATTAATCCACAAGATGCCTTTCTGCTGGAACTTGAGGAGTATTTCTAAAAAGCACTTAAGAGAGTGTTAGGAACTATCTCAATGGAAAAAAATCTGCATCCCATTTTGTTTCTTCTTTTTAATTCTATGTTTATGGTTCAATTTTTTTTCCCTTTGCCATTTCCCTTAGTTCTCACTGTTCTTTCCTCTCAGCTTTCATTTTAAAAGTCTGCCATTTAATTATAAATAAAAACAGAGCAATATTTGTTTTTTTATCACTAATGCTAAACTTCTTGTTGTATATTAACACATTAAAGCCAATGCACTTAAAAAGCCAGAATTTGAATGGTGCAAGTACAATTTAATTATGCAACTTATACATGAAATAGTCATTCCATTGATACATTAACTCACAGAATAACATCATTTTTAGTTAAGCTTCATAAATGCATATGTTCCATGTAGTTACTGGCTAAATAAAGTTCTTTGAAATCTAAACTACTTTAGGAATCCTTCATGTTTTAGTTTAAACACTGAAAATCAAAACCTATAGTGGATGGAAAAATGTTAACAGATGGCTGAAATAAAAGACTATGCCATGTTCATTTTGTCATGCATGATCTGTCATCATGTGTCCTATGATTTTTGCCTAACAATTCTTTAAGACAGGCCCTCTAAGAGCACACTTAACACTATAAGGTCCACAGATATAAAAAGTATTGAGGATCAATGTTCTGGGCTACCAGTCTAGGAACCAGACCATCGTCTGAGAGCTGATTGAAACATTATAGAAATAAAAGTTCCAATAGGTCAAAAAAGTTTTCTGTATTCCTTTCCTTTGGTAATCTTCTCAAGTATCATTTTTTTTTCACTTGGGAAGAATGTATTCTTTTATTTCTGCAGTTCATTTAATCAACATTTCACTATTAACTATGTCTATGTCATTTTGTATGTTTTGGCTGGCTATGACTCAGCCATTACATAAAACCTACCAATTGTGTGTGTGTGTGTGTGTGTGTGTGTGTACATATTTTAAAAAGATAAAAGAAAATTAATATAAAACAAAATTTTTATGTCCATATCATCCTACCTAAACAGAGAGCTACCCAAGAATTTGAGTATATAATAAACAAAACAGTCATTCCAATGATACACTGCAATTATAAAATGAAGCTATCAAAAGCAATGACCCAAATAATCAAAGGTTGATAGGATTAGATAAAGAGAAAATATACAATAGTCAGCATTAACTGTTTTGCTTAGGATGTGGCATCTGATGAAGCTTAATCTCCAAGTCCTCAATTAGCAGCTCTGGACTCCTGTACTGATCATATTTCTATAACTCTATAGATTCTTCACAATAATTTCTAAGCCTCTTATACAGAGAATGCAAAAGTCAGTTCAAATTTAAATCTCTGTTGCCCAGCACCAAAACTTGCCCCTCTTTACACCCTCACATATCAGTGGGGATGGTGTCATAGTTATTAAACATGGCTGGGCAAACAGCTGATATTAGGAAATGAAAAGAAAAAGAGAAGAAGGTAAACACGAAGCTTTAGTTCAGCTTTAGAAAACAGATGAAGTTCTTGCAGTGTAATTAGTAATTGTGGCTTTGGCACTCTTTTGGAATTGATATCTTTTTCTTTCATCTGGCTAGATAACCTGGAGTCACTGTTAAAAATTTCTAAAGTACAGGTACATATTTCACTTGTTCAACACAGATGTGCTTGTGGTTGCCACTTATTTTATCTTCATCCAAAAGCTCTATCCTATACTTCCACCTTCAAGTTTATTAGCTTTCACACAGATGTGTATCTACTTGATAAATGAACCTACTTATTCACATACAGGTTATGGTCTGACACAAAGAGAGGTTTACAGCCAGGACCCTGACCAGCAAAGAGGATTCCTAAGACACACCAACTAATTAGAACTCAAATGTTCAGAAAATCCACCCCATGAAGGCATCAGGTAATACACAGATTATATTTTCATCTTATAAATTACCATATAATTTGAGTTTGTGTGATACTGACCTAAGTTGAATCTTATAGTCCATTGAAGATTGCCCTTCTGTGCTCATTCTCATAAAAAAGAAATATCAGTAGGAGAAAAAGTGCCATTTTCAAGAAATACTTAAAATAGTGTATATTTCTTTATATGAAGTTGTCTATTATTTATTGAAAAAAAAAGTTTATATTCAAGTCATTTGTGTAGGTGATTTGCCAAACATCCCCTAAATGTAGTGAAAGGACAAGTTCTTTTTACATGCATGAAAAGAAACAGCAAGGCAAGAATGTGACATTTTTCTGAGTGGTAGAGTTATAATTTACTCAGAGACTTTGACCTTGTGCTGTGAGTTTCATTTTTTAATGCCATCATTTTTAATTTTTTTTATGATTCTACCTCTGCATAATTCAAATGTATTTTCCCTTCCTGATTTTCTTCTTTGGATCATTTGTTAAGTAAACATTTGTTGTGCGCCTAGTATGTGAATTGCAGATTTTCCCTAAATTATGGACATGGTAATGTGCGTAGAGCTGAGGTGCCCTTCTATTTTTTAGTGTCATTCCCTCTATCCAGTGCTCTGGAAAGAATGGAAAATGGTTACTGCTAAATCCTTTTGCTCTTTATAACAGTTCTAGATTTTGGTCTTCTTAATGTATTTTATATATATTTTTTTCATAATACTCTTAGATTCTTTCATAAGACAAAGTCAATTCAATACTAATATCCTGTGGAATGTTAACAAATGTTTCATAAAATTTTCAAGAAATTTTGTGAATAATAATTTTTGAAAGTTTGAAGAGCTACACAGAACAATTGATTCTGGACTCCTTGGAGCCTTTAATATGGTAATGGTCTTTGTGGCTTCCCAGGAGGCAAATCAAATATATAGTTTTTCCAAAATTATTTAATATAATTTTTTGAGAACTATAGAAAGACTTTAGAGTCCTACACTTAACTTTTCTTTTAACAATGCTGTGGGGTTAAACTCAGGGCCTCATACATATTAGGGAAGCACTTGACCACATCCTCAGCCTGCAGCTCAAGTTTTGGAGAAAGCTATTAATAGTGTCTGATCCATTTATTAGTTTCACAATTCTCTCTTCTCCAGGGACCAGCTACATTTTATAGTATTACATCCTAAAACGTTGACATTATGTTAAATTAAATTGAGTCTTGGAACCGTCTGTGTGTTCCTTCTCTATATTCTGTAAGCACACAAAAAGAGACATATTTAACAAGAAAATATTTTTTATTAATTTGGAATAGACAGAATTTTGTTGATATAGTTAACGTTTATGAAAGGGCTATTAGAATGGCTTAATGTTTCAGGGAATAGATTTTGGAGTCCGAAATAAATTCAACTCATATCTTACACTGAATAGATACAAGATTTTTTGAAGTCTCATTTTTTTCATCTGTAAAATGAAGATGATTATTTCTCCTTCATTGAATTTTTGTGAGGGTTAAAGGCAACAAATATATATATATATATATATATATTATATATGTATGTATATATATACACACACACATATATATAAACACACATATATGTAACATATGTTAAAGGCAACACATATATCCAATTATTTTATATATAAATTCAGTGAAGAAGATATCCTCATTTTACAGATAAAAATGGAGACTTCCAATATATATATTCATATATACGTATATGTATGTGAGATGGATGGATGGATAAATAGATAGGGTAGACTCAGGCCTGCCATGGAGCTTGAAAATGTGGCTGAGAAAAAATTTTATGTTTTTTATATTTATTTATTTATTTATTTATTTATTTATTTTGGTACTGGGAATTGAACCCAGGGGCAATCAATCCCTAAGCCATATCCCTAACCCTTTTTTGTATTTTATTTAGAGGCAGAGTCTCGATGAATTGTTTAGGACTTCAATAAGTTGCTGAGTCTGGCTTTGAACTCTCAATCCTCCTGTCTAAGCCTCTGGAGCCACTAGTATTACAGGCATGCGCCACCATGTCTATTTATTTATTTGTAATGCAATAACATTTTTATTGGGCCAACAAGTTTTTTTTTTTTTCTATCATGCCTTACATGTGGGACCTAGGACATCTTATCTATTTTTGGAGGAGTTGCTGTTGGTGCCTTTTACTCGTCTGGTCTACCCAGGCTCTAGCTGTTTGTTGGCTGCTCATGGTTCACACCCATGTCATTCTTTCCTGATAGCTCTTGGTGACATAGCCACCACCAAATGCTGGAGAGGTTACATATGCTTCTTCCCCCAAAGAGCAGGCCCTTGAGAATGCATGATTGATATGGTAGATTAAAGCTCACTACCTTGCTACAGGTGGAGCCACCTCAGTGCTAAAATATCTGCTCCAAAGCTGCCTATGCTTAGACTTCTTTGGGAAATATAGCTTCCCTGCCTTTTTCCTATCATTTCTCTTGACTTTTTCTGTTTTTCTAATATCCTTATAGGTTCCTTTTGAAAGCATGGCTCTCATCTTAGTATTTTTCTTCATTCAAACAGATCCTGAAATTATGTCTTCTCCAACTAATTATCATTAGTATCATTAGAAGCAAGTAATTCTATATGCTCAAGATTTTATGCCAGTTTTTGGGATTTCTGAAAATCAGAAAACTCAGTTTCCACTCTGGGAAATATAAGGTTTTAAGATCACAAGAACTTCCTTTCTCATCTTTACTGTCAGTGCAAATGCGTGTGAAGATATCCATAGCCTGGCACAGTTTAAAAAAAAAAAAAAGAGTCCCTTATTTGTTACTAATAAATGCAAGTCTTTCTTAACAAGTATGCAAGATTTCTCAACATCTTCTGAAATAATTTTTAAAGCAGGATATTTAAACATGGAGGAAAGTTCTAATGAACCTATTGTTTCATAAATAGACCTTGCCTTCAATATGTTGAGCTTTATCAGGCAGTCATAGATTAGATGAAAAAGACTCACTACAAATTCACTCGCTCATTCAGCAATGTTTATTAGACATTTACTATGTACTCAGTATGATTTTAAGTATTTATATTAGGGCTTTTAATTCTAATGGGAATAAATTAGACGTATTTCTTTTCAAGTTCCCTTAGCCAGATTTCAATACTTCTAGCAAAGATGCCCAATACTATAGATTGGGTGTAGAGGAGGGCATTGGGAAGAGCCAGATGTCATACCCTCTTGAGTGGTCTAGCCAGGTAAAAGGGTCTAAAGCCTAAAACTCACTTGTTTCATTTTCACTTTGCCTCTGTCTGAGTCTCATGTCTTCTGGGGAGCTGGAGCCAGCTTTTGGACCCAGAAGCGGTCCTGGGTCTTGCTGGGGGACTCAGTATTTCCAGTAGCCACCAACTGGTTAAAGAAGAATTTTTGTGGCTCGGCATATGGACCCTGGACTGAGAATCTCTTCCCTCGGTATATTTCAAGGTAAGCTCCAACTTTCCCTTTAGGGTTGCATCTTCAAAAGCCACATGCCATTATTTTCACATGGTCCATCATGCAGAACTTTTTATGGCTCATGAGAAACAGAACAGCCTGTAGGTTTTGCAATACTTTTTTATCCTTCTATAAGGATAAAGATGGAGTAGTGATTTAAAACTCTCCATTAAAAGAAGATAAATGTTTCATTCTTGCTTTCTGCATTACCCTTTCTCAGAACAGAAGGGTTTCTGGCCAAAGCAGCCAGATAAAAATGCATGAAAGAATAAGAACATTTAAGAAATGAGATTAGTTGTTTTTTTCTCTCAGTGGATCACCTTACCAGCCATGTCTTTTATGAGATACTCAAGAATACAGCAAGAATGTCCTTTATATGCATGTGAAAAATGAAATTTTATCCCAATTCAACAATTCTATTAGATCTGTATAAAATAAATTTTTTTTGACAAAAGAGACACAGGTACATTAAAATAGTTATCTAATTTCACATATCTATTAAGACAAGCAAGACACTAAGTCTAACCCAGGTCTTTGGGCCCTAGGTCTAATGCTTTATATAGTACACCCTAACTGCCTGTGGCATCTTTCTACACATGAATTCACCAATTTTTTGTTTTTGCCTCTCCAATGCAAATATTCTTTCAAATCTTATATAGTCGAGAGAATATGATCATATATTTTCTTTCCTACAGTAGTGCATGCTCCATGGTTCACTGGAGCAAGGACGACATCATCAATTTCTTCTTCTTTTTTAATCATTTACACTACACAGAGTAAGAGCTTTTTAGTTGGCTAAAGTTTTTTGAATGAATGCATCCTAGGGGACTCAGTCTGGATTTATTTATCTCAGAACAAATCCTAGAGAAGGCCGGGCAATGGAGTGGGTGGTGGCTTGACTAGTTTGTCAGGTATAGAAATCTTAAACCTGAAAGTGGATCAGCAGCTATTCTATTGACCTAATTTCTTTCTCCTTCCACGTATTTATTCCAATTAGCTGATAAAACACACAAGGTCAATTTTGGAGGATAATGAGACTATTTGGTGATGAGACTAGTAAGCTCTTAGTGAATGTGTTTTCTTGATGATGGTGATGAAGAAATATAGTTTATCATTCATGTTCCTTCTTGCAATGTGAGATGTTTCAACTGACAAAACAAGCGATGATATTAGGAAAGTAGAATCTGTGCTTTCTGTCTGCTACTAATCACTAGGATGACTAGACACAGGACTCTGACAGTGGCTTGCAGGCAGGAATTAGCCTGAGAACAGTCCTTTGTGAACATGCAGAGAGGTCAATAAGTACATGATTATAAATTAGCTTGGTGGACTAGTGTGGTCATTAGCTGGGTCGAGTGTTCCTATTTCATATAATTGTTTGCTGTACCTGAATTAATTTGAGTGTTTAAATCCCGCATATTAATTCTGTGCTGCAGGACGTAAAGCTTTGGACTAATCCCTTTAATACTCTTTAGTATAAACACCTTAATCAAGCAACAGCCTTATAATTAGTTCTACTTACAGGCTGGATATAATTTACTAGTTTTACAGCTCATAAGTTACCGCAACTTTTTAATCATAGTAATTATGCTTCAGAATGTAAGCATAAATGGACTTTTTTAGTTTATTCCAAGAATAAAACCAAGGCAGTCAAAATCAGGAGATTAATAAAATCCAATATATGGATACACTTTGTATTTTTATGGCAGCTCAAGATCACTCATCCTTGGAATTTAATCACCAGATTAAGGTAGGCTATTGAGCTGAGCAGGTGATTTTTTTTTTCTTTAAAAGGAAGTACAATTCTATATATATTACAGATTTCTTTTGTTGGGTGTGAAAAATGCTGACGTGATTTAATTTTATCACAGCAGTGAGTGCTCTGACAATATCCCTCTCGTGTACTAAACCTAGTAAGTAAATAATGGTTTAGCTACTAAGGATGTGCTGATCCATTTTTCTTTTTATCTATTTTTTCCCTGAGGATTTTAAAGTACAAATCATCTCTGGCATTAAGAACATTTGTATGGTCAGGCTACAGTTGAGAGAGCAGCACTTTAAATTAAGTCTTAAATAGGGATCTATATTAAATTTATTAGAAGAGTTATTTATATTAATTAAAGTAAAATTAATTATTTAAAACACGATTTAGGTTTAGGAATGTTTTATAAAAGATAAGGATTCACTATACTGTCACTACACTTCAATGAATATACATTATTGGTTGATATACTTCAAGTGTATAATTACTATCTTCATATATCTACTGAAATATTTATTTCATATTCTGGTACAAGTTCAATATGTAATTTTTCTGAGAAAACTTTTAGGAAAAATAGCCCAAGGCTTTTGGATTCAACTATAAAATCTGTAATTACACAAAATAATGCATATATGTGTAGATATAAATATAATTTTATAAAATATGTATGTATATATGTGTGTGTGTGTGTGTGTGTGTGTGTGTGTGTGTAAATATATGTAAATGTAAATAGTTGGTCCCTGTTAGACCAAAACAAAGAGTAGTTAAATAATTTATTTTGGCCATTCTAACAAAAGGTGTTGATTTTCTTGTGGTTATTTTGGTCATGCTAAATCATTGATTTCAGTCAAGATAATTTTTAATATTGAGGGCAGGTCAGAGGCTGCCTATAAAAGCAGTTATTGTAAAGATACTGTGAGGATGTTCATCTATAGTGTCATCTGTATATACTTAAGGAAATTTCCAGAAATGACAAATTCTTTAAGGGGAATAGACTGGAACGTGAACAATTTTGGGATAAACAGTGGGCCAAAGACCAGTTGGATCTAACTGGAATTAGTTTGTGGAAGGAAGAAGTGACCTGAAGAAGGAACAGAGATGCATTCAACTCATGAAGGGAACATATAGTGAACAGTGCCTTGTCATGGTGGGAAGGGTCCCTGGAAAAATCCTTGAAATAACCAGGAAAGCCTCAAACCATGAAGGGGAAAGCACCAAACCAGCATTCCAACTCTGGATGTCAGAAACATTTGTCAATCAGTGGGATTGATAGTTAGAAACCAGAAAGCAGCATGACCTATTTGGCTTGCCATTTCCCACCCAGTGGCAGGCCATAGTTGGGGGAGGGGGCAAATACTGACATTTGAATGAAGATTGAAAAGGCCATTGTCATAAAGATCACAAAAATTATAAAATACGGTACTTCTTGAAGTGAAGTCACAGATTGGGGCGGGGGTCTCCAAAACCCTTCTACATACTCTGAAAGAGCAAAACTATTTTCATAATACGAAGCACTATTTGCCTTCTTCACTACATTGACATTTGCACCAATGTTACAAATGCAGTTGTGGGTGAAACTGCTGAAGCATCAGCCTGCATCAAGGCCCTAGGGCCCAAATGTTGTTATTTATTGTATTTATCTCCATCACTCCCTGGCAGCTATTAAAAAATGTGAGTGCCTTTCCTCTTTCCTTCCACCGCTGTTATAGTCAATGCATTTCTTGTAGCCAGAGAGTATTATTTTCTCTTGTCTTTATTGTTTCTCTTTTTTCTTCCCCCTGAGCTGTCTCTTCATGGAAATTTCTGTGCCATGGCTCCCTCCACTCTTCATATGTCTCCCCACCTTTTCTGAAAAGATTTTGCCAAGTCTTGACCTCATTGGACAAAAGTCTGGGATTCGAGACCACTCTTCTTTTCCTCTTAAATTAACTTGAACAGTGTCCTCTTTCTTCTTGATACATGTATTTTTTTCTGATTTCTAAAATGACATCTAAGAATTTTGTTTCTGGTATTAGTACTCATACTTTGGGTAAAGTGTCATTGGTTTTATGATTCTCTACTTCCTGATAGACTCTTTTACTCCTGTGTTGGGTGGAAGGCATCTCAACTTTTAAAAAGAATTATTAAACTAATGTGACTGTACTATATTTTCATGGGTTTTTAGATATGGATAAAACAATGGTATCCAAGGTAATGGGCTCTGGGCATAACACATGAGCAGAAAACATCTGGGTGTTCAAAATGATGAACCACCTAAAATTATACTATCAAGGAAATTGGTGCTTAGGTCAGCAAAAAGACATAAAGATGCCCTGTCATCTGAAGGCAGAGTTGAAGTGTAGTTCCATGACTGGTAAATTTATTTTATTCTACTTAGCTCTAAAGTAGCCCTACAATCTGTGTAATTTAAGGAAGTTAAAATTTTATTATTAATTGTTATGGAATTTTGAGAAATAAAGGCAGTTACTTATGAGTGAAGAGGATCAAAATATGCCACCTCTAAAAATGCCTCTATGGTGACTAACCTCTGGATCTGAGGTCCTTCCCTCACTACAAAATATGGAGTATTTTGAGCTGAAGGCACTTGAGAGTCAAGAGATGTAGGCAGAGAATCACTGTATCTGATTACAAGCAGAAACTACTAAAAAATGAGTGCCACTATAAATTCCCTGTGGGGGAGTTTTAAGATGATGAAACACACAGAAAGGTGGCACCCAAGATGACTTTGCTCAAGCAAACCTGACTCAACTATACTGTGACGTCCATTAATTTTCTGTATATTTACTCATAATCACTTGGCATATCATACATTTATGAACATATGCCCTTTCATAAGAATATAAAATATGTAAAGGCACTGAGTGTTTTATTCACTTGTGTATCCCTAGAACCTAGAAGGATACCTGGCTCATAGTGGGCATTCAATAAATGGGAGAATCAATGCCCACCTTCCTATATATATTTACCTTCAATTACCATACCCACCAGTGGATAGGCAAAATTGCTGTCTTACCACTGACTGCCCACATCAGAAATTGCCAATTGGTGTATTCAATCGCATTTTAATATAAAGTCCTAAATCTATAAATACTTATACTTTATAGAGTACTAAATAGAATACTAGACTAGAGAGACATAACATGAATTTATTGTAGGTTTGATTGTAAGGCCAGATACAAAGTAGGGGATGCATGCTTAACTCGATATAGCCCTTGGTTTTAATTCACAAACTTCATCCTTTTATATATTTTATAATTTTTTTAGTGTTACAGTTCTCTGCTATTGTCTCTTTTTGTTCCCAAGTATGTATGCACTCTGAATGGGAAATGAAGTAAAAGGGGACAAACTCCTAAAATTCCGCTTTTATCTCCTTTGATTTCCTTATTGGCAAAGCACTATCAAGCCCAGAAAGACATCCTCTGGCGGCCTTTTGGGTGGTGTTCTTTGTTACAGGAAATCTTTTATTTCATTCCAGCAAAGAAATGAACCAATTTGATATGATTCTTTTATCCCAGAGAAAGGGCACAACTTCTTTATTTTCAAGGTTGTGCATTTTTTTCCAACTGTAAAACATACTCCACTATTGAAGCCATAATTATATGCACTTGTCAATCAATCTTAACCTACTACACTGTGGTTATGGCATTTTATCTAAAAAGAGAAGGATTAAAGGCTTTGCGTGAAATGAAAGGTACACACAGTCAGGGAAGTATAATGCATGTCATTAGCTATCTGGGAAGAGAGAAATGGACAGAGACAGATTACCAATATTTGATTTCTCACAGGCATTATAGAAGTATTTAAGGCTACCTACAAAATAATGTTAGGGAATTTGACACTTTGATTCTTATTTTGTTCTCTTGGCAATTATTTAAAAGAGCTCCTTCATCTAGCAGCTACATAAATCAAATTTGAAAAGGATAACATTTTAAAGTGAGATTAAGAAAAGAAAAAAATCCTATTTTAACATAAGTCCTATGCCACAACTTCAAGAAAGGATTTTAAATGTTATTTTCTTCAAATACAGTTTTTGTGGTGGTTGAGATATCTGCAATTATTTTAAAATACACCTTGGGTCTCTGATCAGTACTGTCGCAGTTGAGAAAAAAAGGAATTTGTGAAAGGGCAGCAGAATGGGAGCCAAGACCAATGGCCGAATTTATTTTCTAGGAAATTTGTTATGATACAAAGACCAGTTATGTTCAACATTAAAAATGTTGGAATAATGCTAGTCATGAGAACTCAAGAACTAAAACTGTATCTGATGATTTTAAGGATTATGTGCTGGAAGTGAATTTTGATGATCTTCAGAATAATGGAATTACATTCAGAAAATTGAAAATAATTACTAACAATGTTCTGGAAGAATACTGCTTGTGTATCTCCAGTGCAATAAGTTTTGTTATTGATGTAAAGTGTTACTCATTTAAACAATGGAAGACTGTCTTTGAAGTTTTGGTTATTAGTACTACTGGTATTAGGGGCGGGAATTTGTGACTCAGTGGTAGAGCCCTTGCTTAGCACCTGTGGGGAACTGGGTTCCATCCTCAGTGCCACATAAAAATAAATAAATAAAATAAGGGTAGTGTGTCCATTTACAACTAAAAAAATTAAAATAAATTAAAAAAGAAGAACTACTGGTGTTAGTTGTTTTTTTTTTTCCTTTGTGAGATTTTAATAAAAAACTTCAACAGTCTAATCCAGAAAATTAACTGTGCCCAGCTGCAAGAGATGTATCAAGTCCAGAAAAAAATGATGCAAATCTAGACTTATGAGGGCAAGTGACTTAATAGGAGTGGTCAACAAACTGATCCCCAACAGAACACGGGATGACACAGAAAAATCTGTTCTCCCTCTCCATGGCATCATGGGTAGAAAAACAAACTGTGAAAATTGCAGATCCCTTCCCTCATTCAGTCTGGATTAACTTACTGACTCATATAAAAATAATATGCAAATTACAGTTGTATGATCTTATTGCTCTAATGCTTAAAATATCTTAAAAGAACATATTCGTCAAATGACTTACGTCATTTCAGTTTTATACAAGACAGGGCTACACCAACTTGGCTTCACTAATGAATGAATCTGTGTACACTACAGGAAGCATAGTCAGAAATTTATATCTTAGATGTAGTATTCTTATTTCTATTTCCTACTTCATAACTCTAGATGCTACTTAAAAACTTTGATGAAATGACTTTAACTTCTCTATCAGATTTATTTCATTCAACAAATATTTGCAGATCCCTCTAAGGAATAATATTCAGCAAAATATTGCCAGTACACATAGATCAGTGTTTAGTTTTAAAATGGTTTGTTTTAATATTGTTCCTGTCACATGCTCTTAGTCTTATAATGTTAACGTACTACTTTAAAGATGTTGTATAAATAGGTTGCCAGCTGGATAAGGATATGCATTAAGTGTTAATTAATGTATTTCTAAATCACTTCAAACATTGCAATTAAAAGGAATAAGAATTTGGAAAGTGACGTTTTTATTTTATAAAAATTCTTGGTTATCATCATCAGTGTATTTGTGCTTATTTTTAGAATTTTTGATGCTCACTGTATACCTTGCTTCTTATATCACTAAATATCACTTTCAGAAATAACTGAGACACTCTTATAAAATGGTGTTCCTATTACTTGAAGCTGGTTGATTTCCCTTCCTATTTTAGTTTGTCTTAGATAATTTTAAAAATTCATTTGAGTTAGATGTTGTGCTAATCATTCTCTTTGAACCTCCCTTTTCTAGCCAGAAGTAAAGGAGCAATATTTTTTCATTATTTAATTAGAGATATATAATTTATATGCAATAAAATCACCAAGTTTAGTTAGACCATTTGATGCATTTTGAAAATGTGTACATTATATAATGTTAAAAAAATAAGAAAGGCATTCTCATCATGTAAAGATGTAGCCGTTATAGAAAGGCTCCATATTGTTAAGATGTCAGTTCTCCATAAACTGATCTTTTCTTTCAATGAAACCACAAAAATTTCAACAGAAATTTTGTAGAGGTTGATGAGTTCTTGTAAGATTTAAGTGAAGATTTTTTTTTTACATATTATACAGAGAAAAAAAAAGAAAAAGCATTTGGCAGAATTGAACATACATTTATGGTAAACAAACAAACGAGAAACAACTATGCAACCTAGAAAAATGAGAAAAGAAACTAAAACCTGTAGTAAACATTATTCTGAATGAGAAAAACCCTCCAACGACTGAGAAACAGGCAAGCATGGCTAATCTCCTCTCTTCCTCTTAACCTAGTACTGGTTATAATTATGAAATAAGTTTAGGAATAAAAATTCTAAGGGGCATAAAGGATGGGGGAATATTGTTTTCATTTAAAGATAACTTGTTGACTAAGTAAAAACATAAGTTATTTAAAGAAACAAATACAGTAGTTGCCCCTTATATATAGGGAATGTGCTCCAAAGACCCTTGTTGGATATCTGAAGCAGCAGATATTTCTTAACCCTATACATACTGTGTTCTACCCAACATATGCTGTAATATTGCCATATAGCACGGTGTAATCTGTCCTTCCATGTTTCATCCCCTGGTGCCTGTTTTGAATTATCTGTTTACTTTGTCTTAGATATTTTGTAAATATATGAGGATACTTTAGGACCATTATTAAATAAAATAAGGATTACTTATTAACACAAGCACTGGCATACCATGACTGTTAATCTGATAGCCAAGATAGCTACTGTGTTTACAGGTGGGAAGCAGATGCAGCATGGCTTTCCTGGTCAAGGGGACAATTCATCATGTTACTCACAATGATATGCAATTTAAAAGGTATGAATTGCTTATTTTTAATTTTCCATTTAACAGTGGTTAACTATGAGTAACTGAAACTGTGGAAAGCAAAACTGGGGGCAAGAGGGGACTCTATATGAATTAATATGTAAAATTAACAATGTTACATAATATAAAGGGGTAAATAAATCCATTGCATTATTACCTCTTACCAGGAAAGAAATGGAAAATGAAAGTTTAAAAACATTCTATTCACAATAACACTGAAATTGTAAACTATAAATCTAACAAAAGATGCAATAGCTTTTCAGTGAGAACTATCGAAAAATAATGAGAAGAATTAAAGAAGTTAAAAACTGGAGATCTTTGCTGTTTAATGAAATGGAAGACTCAAAATTGCTATGATTTTTGTTCTTCCCAAATTTATCTTTCAATCACAATTAAAATCTCAGTAGGATTTTTTGAGGGGCTAGAATTTGGTAAGCTAATTCTAAAATTTATACAGGAATGCAATGACCTAGAATAGTCAAGGGAGACTAGAAAACAAAGCAGAAAGTCTTGCATTGCCTGATTTAAAGATTACTATAAAGATATAGTACTTGAAACAGCCTGATATTTCTGAAAGCAGACATATGTGTCAGTGGAACAAAATATGGTATCCAGACATAGAATGATACAGATATGATCAGTTAATTATTGACAAAGATACAAGGATATTTTTAATCAAAAGAATATTCTTCAAGGCAAATCATACTGAAACAGCTGTACATTTCTTATGTTATACAAAATAAAAGTAGATAAAATTAACACTTACCTTACCCCAAGTACAAACATTAATTTAAAATGGATCAAGACCTAAATGTAACAGATAAAAAAGAAAATGTAGGAGAAAATCTTTGTAACCTTGTAGTAGGCAGATCTCTTAGATATAAAGCAACAAGCATGAGCAAGAACAACAGAAAAGATAAATTGCATTTTATCAAAATTGAAAACTTTTGTCCTCTGAAGAAAACCATTAAAAATTGAAAAGTCAAACTATATAAAGAGGAAAAAAATAATAGCTGCACATACTTTTATAAAGAAATTGTATCCAGAATATAAAATGGTCTTGTACAACTCAATAAGACCAAAAATCCAACTAAAAACAAAAGATTTGAGCAGACCCTTTGCAAAGTGAATATACAAATGATAAATTCATACCAGAAAAGACATTAATGTGATTTGTCATTATGGAAAAACAAATTAAAATCAAAACAAGATATTATTCTACACTAGCAAGAATGGTTAAAATTCTGAACACTGACAATACCAAGTGTTGGTGAAGATGTGGAGCACGTAGATCTGCAGTCACTTTACAAAACTGCAACTTCATAAGTTAAACATACACTTAGTGCAAAACCTGGCCTTTCAACCTTAGGTGTTTACCAAAGTCCACACAAGTGCCTCCACACAAATGTTCCTAATATTTTTATTTATATGAGTATGAAACTGGAAATAACTTAGATTAAATATCCTTAGCATTTTAGAAACTAGTTTATAATCTTCTTTGTAATTTGTTTCTGTTTCTGTGTTTCCAAATATTTAGGGATTTTATTGATATTATGTGTATTGTTGATCCAATTTAAATTTGTTATAGTTAGAGAACATCCTCTAAACAATTGCAGTCCTTCTCAACTTTATTATATCTTGACAGAGGTCATAGAAATACTTATAAAATTGTGAATTCTTGCCTATTAACTTCAAAATATGGGTCATCTCTAGATCTGTTTCTATAGATATTTCTTCTTCTAACTCTTGATAATGTTCTCTTGTTTCTTTTCATATAATGTTAATAGACATTGTAGATGATACCTACTAAAAGATATCTTATTTTTCTTTTATCTTTATCTGAAGAGTGTTGCATTTTGTTTTTAGAGGCAGTTAAATTGCTGGTAGATAATTTCCTCAAAGGGAGGTTTGGTTTAGGGATTTGTTTGTTGGGTAGATCTATTTTCGTTTTTTTTTTTTTTTTTTCTGAATACCATATCTATATCCCTTGTCCTGAATACTGTAGCTATATCCCTTAGCTCAAAGATACCATCTTTACTCCCAAGGCCTGGTTCTCACAGGAGTCAATGTATTTCTCAAGGTGTTTTTCAAGCCTCTATGACTCTGGCTGATCTAGTCCCTCCCTCTCCATCCCCATTGGCCGGCAGCTTCTGAAAGCACTGATCTCCTTTCACCTTCAGCTATTGTTTTCCTGGGACCTTTTAAACATTTTTCCATGCCTATGCAATTGAAGACACAGCGTGTTGCGACCCCTCGCCAGCAAGGGAAACACGACACAGGATTCTTCTTTCAGCAGTTTATTCAGGACCCTTGAAGCATGATGAGAAAACAGGAAAGAGATCGAGCGGTCGGTCTGCCCTATCTTAAGTACCCAGCCCCGCCAATGAACTAGCACCACGTGGAAAAGTCTAATAGGTACAGCGCAGCGGAAGCAGGCCAGAGCCCAGCCCCACAGCCTTACAAGGAGTTGTTTACCTCTAACAACTCTAACTGCTAAAGAAGCAGAAGCAGGAAACCAGCACCATTTTCAGGGTGCGGTCGCCAGCTCCCAACAACAGCGAACTTATTTTAGCATACTTTGTCCCTGGGTTTTGGATCTTCTCCCTTGGTAGTCTTTTGTTATAGAATTTCCCCCTCTATTTCCTACTGTTCCAAAGGATTTCCAACTCTGTTTATCCCAAGAAAACTCTTAAAGTGCAAAAAGTAAAATAAAAAAGTCACCAAATGGGATAATATCAAATTAAAAGGCCCCTTCACAGCAAAGGAAATAAACAAGAACTGAGGAGAGTGCTTACAGAATGGGAGAAAATCTTTGTCACCTGCACCTCAGGTAGAGCATTAATCTCCAGGATATGTAAAGAACTCAAAAAACTTAACACCAAAAGACCAAATAACCCAATCAATAAGTGGGCAAAGGAATCGAACAGATGGTTCCCAAAGGAAGAAATAGGAATGATTAACAAATACATGAAAAAATGTTCAGCATCTCTTGCAATTGGAGAAATGCAAATTAAAACTAGACTGAGATTCCATCTCACTCCAGTCAGAATGGCAGTTATCAAGAATACAAATAATAGTAAGTTTTGGTGAGGATGTGGGGAAAAAGGTACACTCATATATTATTGGTGGGATTATAAAATAGTGCAACCTTTCTGAAAAGGTGTATGGAGGTTTCTCAACTAGGAATGGAACCACCATATGACGCAGCTATCCCACTTTTCGGCATATATGACAAAAATTTTAAATCAATATCCTTTAATGATGCAGCCACATCAATGTTTATAGCAGCACAATTCACAGTAGCCAAGCTATGGAACCAACTTAGGTGCCCTTCAACAGATGTATGGAAAATAAAATGTGATACACTCACACCACATACACACACACACACACACACACACACACACACACACAACAGGAGTATTACTCAGCCATAAAGAAGAATGACTCTATGATGTTTGCCAATAAATGGATAGATCTGGACACTATCTTTCTAATTGAAATAAGCCAATCCTTCTCCCCACAACAATGCTGAATGTTTTCTCTGATGTGTAGAAGCTAACTCACAAAGGGGGAGGAGTGGGATGGACGGAATAGAAGTTCAGAGGATTAGACAAAGTGGAATGAACTGAAGGGAGGGTAAATAGGAATAGGCAAGACAGTGGAATGAATCTGACATAACTTTCTTATATACATATATGAATACACCACAATGTACATCTTTAAGTCTGGATCCTAATTAAAATAAGATGTATTCCATGCTTGTATAGTTATAACAAAGTGGATTCCACTGTCATGTCTAACCAATAAAATAAATATTTACATCCAAAACAAACCAACTACTATAAACTGATTAAGCTCTATCACCCAGCTCAGCAGATCTGAGGACTTCGTTGAGGGAGGTAACACAGAAATGTGGGGGTCTCTTGCTGTGTCGTTCTTTTTTTCAAGTATACTGACCTCTCTAGTTACTACCTCACCTCCAACACTTTCAAACAGAAGTTTTATGATATTTTGTTTAGTATTTTAGACTATCATTGGTTGAGCTGTGTGATGACAAATGCCTGAAATTCCAACTGAAGAGGCTGAGGCAGGAGGATTGCAAGTTCAAGACCAGCCTTAGCAACTAAGCAAGACCCTATCTCAAAATAAATACATATATAAATACAGCTCAGTAATAAAGGCATTCCTTGGTTTAATCCCCAGCATACCTCCCTCCCTTCCCTTGCCAAAATAGTTATTGGTAGAATGGTTTTCTGGTAAAACTATTTTACCATTGCCTGAAGTTGAAAAAGGTCTTAATATTTTTGTTATGGAATTTTGCTATTGTCTCAGAATTGTGGTTAAAGGCCCAGAACTGAAACAGTATATGCTAAATAGTCTTCATATATAGCTAATATGGGTAGCAGAACTCCTAAATCAAAGAAGACATTTTCAAGAGAATCACCCAAACTGCAAGTGACCACCAGCAGGAAAACTGGCACATCTTTCTTTGGTTGGATATCTTCTTAGGAAATATAGTGGCTGATATATGTTTGAACTATTTGTACATAAAAAGGAAGAGAACTGAAAAAGTAGTGATTATACAAAAATAAAGAAGTCCAAATTTGTGTCCTGCTGAGTTATGTTTTATATACTGGGCACATCATATTCATTGCATCTGAGAATTTAAGGTATTACATGTGAAAATGAAATATGTAATAGCCTCAGACAAGAGTGCACTTGGTTAAAACAAAATTCTCTAACGTATGTTACAATCTAGATGTTCTATTGTGAGCCCATTCAATTGAACTATAAATTAGTTAGATATCTGTTCATAATGGAGTCAAAGTATTTAACTCTTTAACAATTGATTTTTGTAGATGGCATTGCTTTGTTCCAGTTTTCTCTCAAATTGCTAGCTGTCTAATATAAATAAAGGGATTTTGTTCTTTGACTCCTTTTTCCCCTTTGGTCTCTCCCATATTCACTCTTTCAGAAAAGAAAAGTTTTAATCCAATCCTACATTGCATTTATGCTAAACAGGGATCAGTATAAGCAAAAGAGCAAAGCTTTTCTCAATAAAAATGTGAGAACTCTGGGCAATTTAAAAAAAAAATCTTTCATTTTAGGAGGATCAGGGAGCTTTCTGATGCTTAGATGGTAGGTGGTAGTAGGTTAAATCTAAGGCCCTGGCCAGGATAAGTTAAGAATAGAAGAAAGTCAAACTAGGAGAACATGGGCTTAAGGAAACTTTGGGAAAATTGAAAGGTGAACCAACAGAGCAATAAAGACATATTTAACACAGCCATCTAAATTCAAGCAAGCTGGTGAGTGATACGAGAGTCTTAGAATTATCTGAACATTTTTCTATGTGGAGCATAACTGCTCTTCACATCCAGAACTATGTGAAATTAGAAAATTCATTCTATTTTTTTCCTATATTAAAATGGAATCAATAATGTTGTATGGTTGTAAACTGTTATCAAGATTAAATGAGATAAAACTAAAACACCCCAATAATGCATAATTGAGTAGGACATAACCAATAATTGTGTCCTATAATCATCGTTACTATTAAAAATACAAGCAACATGATACGCTTCCTCATTTCTTTCCTAAATTTATTTGTATAACTACATTTTAAGCATGACCTTTTCCCAGTTGTTAAAAACTATACTTCTTAAATCTTTCATTTCCTTTCTCTGCTTTGTCTTCACAATATTTAGCATTATCACACTACATTTCATTTCTATTTTTTAATTTTGTCTCTTTTCACTGGAATGTTAAGTTCTATTAGGGCAGGAATCATTTTGTGTAGCCTATACATTGCTTCAGGGGTGAAGCATATAACCTGGTACATATTAGGTACTAAAGTTTTCAGGAAGTGTTTGCTGAATGAGTGAATGTATGGTCAGGTGGTAAAATTCAGTGTCTGATGATATAGTTCTTTATCATTCTAATTTGAGCATATTTTTTTATTGATAGCTTAATTTTCTTCCATTGTCTTGTGTTCTATACTAGAAGAGGCCCTTAAATTTCCATGTGACAGGAAGAGTCCATTATATTGTCATGAGAGGATACTTTTGAAACAGTAACTTTTCTTTTTGTATTTCTTATAAACCTGACCTAGTTAGAACTTGCCATATTCATGTCTTAGGAAAACACTGTTATGACCAAAAAGCAAAGAAATGGTTTAGTTTCAAAATCATGAGACCCAAGGGAATTCAAAGTTATGAAAACCAGCAACAATTCAGAACAGGATTTTCTTCTCTTGTAACTAAAATAGATTCCCTTGACTATGGGGAATTGGTAAGTTAGAGATAGAATAAAAAATAAGTGAAAAGCATTGTTGAGACGTTTACTCAGGCTCTATCTGGACATTCAAATTAATGTCAATTCCAGATAGACTTGGAGTTCTGAATAGAGAGAGGAGCTAGGTTTCACTTCCCAGGCTGTGAACAAGGGAGAGAAAATGCTCTAGAGTAGGAACGGTTATGTGGTTGACATCAGGATATGGACCTGAAATAGCTTCACCCCTTCATGACATGAACTTCAATTATGGCAAACTTTTGCCTCACTCCTACCATAGTGACTGCTTTCAGGATGGCCACCATTTGGCTTTAGCATGTCCTACTTTTATAGGTGGCTACTGTTTTGACTGCTACTTATCCAGGGATACCCAGATGTTCCCTTTTTCCAATGGGGGAGGAATATGACCCCCATATGCTCACATCTGTACACATTTCAATCATTGACTCTGAGTCTTATTTCTAGAAGGCATTAATGTTTTCTGTAAATCTCTCGCTAAGATTTATATTGTCTTTATTTCCCACTGTGTCTAATAGTTCCGTCTTGGCAGGAAAAGTAAAGAATTACCTTTAAACAAAGTCAGAACTTTTACGTAAGCAGATTTACTAGCCCTGGGCTTTGGTGGAGAGCCCCATCATTGGACATTCCAGGAGTGGCATGAACTCGTGATCTTTCCAGATGTATTTCACATTTCTTTACTTTGAACCAGAACACCTTTGGAGGTGGAAACATTTTTTTTTTCTCCCTGCATTGTTAAAACTTATCTCCAAGAGAAGATTATCCAGTAATCCCTGCCCCCTGCCCATCTCTAAAGCCACACTGGGTTCACCGGCAGGTGAATGGGTTGTAGATCTTAGAATGTGAAGAAATGGCTGACTTTTCTAACTTGTCCCTTCTTCATTTTCTGGTTCATTGCCACCCCTGCCTTTTACCTTTCAGTTCTTCTCAGGGGTATGAAGATAACTGGTTATTTCAGTGATCTGCTGTGATTGGATATTCCACATTTTTTGCCAGAATGCTGCATACCAGCCGTGTTCCTGGCCACTGTGTCTCTAGCTGGGGGTTGATTTCCACTTGTTGGCTTAGAATGTCTCATGTTCAAACTTCTGTATCTGAGTGGTAACATTAAAAATTCTTAGCTACGAAAATGGTTGGAACAAAGAGGCAGGCTTTAAACATTTCATTATAATAATATGATTCCATGGTGATGATCCAGGCAGATATCAACTAAAGATTTCCAAGAATCGATGGCAGTGTGAATTGAATAAGGATCACATCAATAAGAAGGATATTAGAAGGCAAAATCAAAAGGATTTCAGCTGGATACGGAACAGTAAGCTATAAGGTTAACTTTCAAAAAAACTTACATACATATATATATATATATATATATATATATATATATATATATTAGCCTGAGTAATAAGGGGTAAATTACCATTATCAAAGAAACACAGAGCAAGAGACAGAATAGGCATGTGTCAGGCTAGGTAGAGATGCAGTGTAACAGTGATAACCAGATTAAAATATTTCAATTTCCATAGAGTATCAAAATAACTGATTATATAATTATCATTGAAAGCATCCATGTCTGATAATTGTTTTAAATGTAGCTGAAAACAGATTGACTTAGCCACCGTGAGGTCAGGAGTCATATATAAGCACACACATTGTGACACTTTATTAAGCAGAGTAATTTAGATGTAGTAGAATGGGCCTCTGTACATCCCTGGTGCTCTCTCAGCCTTTACGATATTGATGTAATATGAACAAGATTAACAGCTTTAAAAAAAAAAAGTCTGCTTCCTATGAACATATGAAATCAATAGACCAAGAAAAGCAAATACTTTCATCTTTGATTTGGGCTTTAAGTTCACGTTTCCTCTTTTGAACTTCTATAGAGCTGCTTAACTAAATCCCTGAACAAAGAAAGACAATTTAAAACTATGTAAAGGTCCAAAGCATCTGCCTTCCTTGGACAAAATTCTCAGTTGTTTTTCTGATTAGTAACGTTTGTTTAGACACTGAGAGTGGCACGGTTGTTCCTATGCTTGCCTACTTTTCTCCATCAAATATCTGAATCTCTCTTTACAGATTTTTCTACCTATTTGTAACTATATATTAGTTTATATCCACTCACTTTCATTCTGACTGGAAGAAAAGAGTCACAATGAGCAAGTTAGACAAAAGTGATCAGAGGAACAGAAAGCCTTCTCTACTGTTTTTACTTTCTTAAATATTGCAGGAGTCAAAGCCTCCTTTAAAATTTCCTCCCCATTCTCCTATAATATTAAGAGGTTTCTATCCATCTTGCAAATTTTCATTTTAAAATAAATGTAAATGGAAGAAAATAAATGATGTAACGGGGTAAAATCATGAAATGTTGTGTCATTTAATAATGAACAGAGCAAAAGTCAGCCAGTAGAATACATTTAGTTCAATAGCTTACAGAATATTTATAGAGAAACCATTTGCTACAAGCACTATTCCAAGTGTGATAAATCGATGAACAAAATAAAAAAGACCCCTGCCCTAATGGAGTTTTCATTCTAGTGAGGGGGACTGATAATCAAAGCTGAGCATAATCACAACCTTAGAGAAACATGCACAGGACTACACTCATCTCTGACACTAATGCAAGTTTGAGGGTTCTTAAGACACCCTCAGATCTAATAATTCATTAGAAGATTCCCTAGAACTCATCAGAAGTTGTTGGAGTCATAGGTTATTACTGTGAAAGGATACAGATTAAAAGTAGTCAAGGAAAGAGATGCATGAGGCAGAGTCCAGGAGGGCTCTAAATGTGAAGCTTAGAGTTATGGACAAGATTGACTTTTCCTCCTTAGACTCTAGTCTCAATGGAGGCTCATGACCTTGTGTGACTCAAAGTGCCCACCATAAGTCACCTTCCTGGACTTAATGCATCATCCAGATTCCCTAGGTAAGCAAAGTCACTTTTATGAGGAACATACCCCAAGGGTTTGGAGATTAGCTTCTAGGAGCTGAGAACAATGCCCAGATCTCTGGGCAAGGATAGATTTTTCACTATCTAATATAAGCAAATCATATTGAGTACTGAGTGTTAGAAGACAATGACTGCGAGGGGAAAATGAAAAAAAAAAAAAGTAGAGCAAGGCAGAGGAAATTGGGAGCCTTCATGTGTGGAGAGGCTGTTGATGGTAAGGACAGTATACCTTATTGGCAAGTGTGTTGATAGCCTCCCACAGAAGGTGACATTTGATAAGGCAAGGGAATCCAAGTCCAGAAAGGGAAGTGACCTGTGCATATTAGATGGAATTGAACAAAGACATTGTCCAGAGGAATTGGGGTCAGTGTTTACCCATAATCAAGGAGGTTTGGGTAAAGTAGAATCCCGGAGATGTCAGTAGTGGAATTTGACAAAGAATAATCAGGAGATGGCCTATGGGAAATTAAAATTCTGAAATCTAGAGGAAAGCAAGGCAAAGAAGCAGGCAGTAGTATACAGGCTTAACACAAGAATATGTCATGTGCTCATTCATTCACTCTTCAAACACTATAGTCTGTTGGGATGTGTTCACATATCCACTCGGACACCCATGGCCACTCACATAAGGAGAATTCTAGTTGTCATTCCCTAGAATGGCCTATGCTTTTATTTTGAAAAACTCAATGTTCTTCTAACAAGATTCAGCTCATACCCATTTTCAGATTATTCCCCCTTCCATTCTTTGTTAGCATTCTGAGCTCATTTTTACCACACTTAAAACACTGTATTGTGGTCTTTTGCAGGTCTTTCTAATATTTAAACCATGAGTTTGTAATTAGCAGGAACCATATTTTATTCATATTTCTATCACTAGCAACTGTTACCTAAACCTGGAAACCTATAAAGCATTTTATGCTCACTGGCCTATGGTTAATATTTAACCATCCTAGAAATAATTTTGGAATTGAGTTTTCATCTAAGTTTTCCTGTTTCACTTTTTAATATTAAGTGATAATTTTTTTATAGAATAATTCATTTATTTGTTGACTTAACTCTTTTTTTCCCCCATAAAAATCAGGCATTCTACTATGTGCTAAGGATAAAAATGAGAAAGAAACAGTCCTGTTCTTTTGAAAAACAGAACTCAAGTTTTAGATTTTAAGGGCCCAATTGTCTTGATGTCAGTCACAATACAGCATGATATGGAATAGAGTAAGTATAATTTCATCTCACCACTTTTTAAAAAATATTGCCTATTGAATAGTCACACTTAGTAATATATAAAAACAGTATTTCTGAGAACATAGAGTAGAAACATTCTAACTTTTCTAACCTGGCTCCATTGTTCAATTAAATTCACCTAAACTGACTTGGGGAAAGATTGTGGACAAGTGTCCTGAGCCTTGATTTCACTGGTTTCTCCATTTATGAAACAAAGATAATATTTTATTTGAGAGAAATGCTGGAAAGATTTATTTTGAATACATGCAAAACTTATAGGGTCTGGTAATGTTTATTATACTTCCTATCATCCTTGAAAACAAAATATTAAAATTTAGAAATTGCAGGCAAGAAGGGATTATAAAAAGTGTATTTCATTTTTATAATGCCAACATATCTTAAATTTCTACTCTATAAGAAGAATGGACAGATTTTAAGTCCTTGTTAAAAGTAAGTGCAGTTAAGCTCTGGCATGGTGGCACACCCCTGTAATCCCAGTGGCTTGGGAGGCTGAGGCAGGAGGATCCAAAGTTCAAAGCCAGCCTCAGCAACAGTGAGGTTTTAAGCAACTCAGTAAGACCCTGTCTCTAAATAAAACACAAAATAGGGCTGGGGATATGACTCAGTGACCAATGTCCCTAAGTTCAATCCCTGGTATGACCCCAGCCCCTATCCAAGAAAAGTGAATGCAGTTATGTAATTCAATTACTAGCAGGATCCTTTTCTATTAGTATACATCAGAGTTCTGACTGTATTAAAATGATGTTTTCACTTTCCTGTAATCAGAACACACTGCAGGAGGTGATGTTGTTACTTGCTAGTAATGTTCTCTGTATTTCAGATTTCAGGTATGGACTTGTCATTTTTTACATATTCTTTCAATTAAGGTAGATACACCTTTCTGTATGACTGAATTTAATGTATTGAAAAAGTGGTCCCATTCCACTGGTGAGCTGAAAGAGAACAGCAATGGAGCACGTAAGAAAAGTCAATTACCTAGAGGTTAAAGAAAAAAAGAAGGAAAATGCCACAGTAATGATGGTCCAGTGAATATAGATTTTTAACCCTTCATGTCATACTTTTTAGAGCCGCCACAACTTATTTAAGCAATATATCCTTAAAAGAAACTGATTGTACATTTTTATGTTAAAGTATTCAACAAGGTTGATTTTATGTAAAGCTTTTCATGTCGGCTTTTAACCCAGTAAAATCTCAAGAATATTAGCTTTTCCAGGACAGATTCATGGAGTTTGAACAAAATTTCATTTACATAATGAAATATTTCATTATATATATGTGTATATGTGTATATATGCATATTTATATGTTGTTTTCATGAGTGGACTAGTGCAGTTTATATCCAAGTCAAATCATTGTATTGCCTTTAAAAGACATTGTGTTCTCTTTATAAAATTCAAAATAAAACATTAAATTTTAATTAAATAAACATTAAGCTTTTAAAAAAGAGGCAATTTATTTGATTTATTACAAATTTATTGTTTTCATTTATTCCAGATTTACTTATGATTGCTGAGTATACCTTTCTGCTGGCCACTGGGCTCAGCGGTGCATGTCATGAATAGTATTATTTTTCAATGTCTGTTGCATTACAGAAATCTCTAGTTGATCCTTGCATGCAGTGTGGTTTGTCTCTTTTGAGCTCCCCAGCAACAACAACCTCTCATCATGATTACAGAGTAATCCTCGTGCTCCATCAACTCAGTAATCTATTCCAATCAGTATTTGATGGATTTGACAGGCCATCCTTAGCCAAGTAAGACAGATTCAGGCAGGTCAAGCAACTGAAAATATTGGAGAAAATTCTTGTGTTACATCAAAAATTATGTACACTAAGGTTGTTTCTGGCCTCTCCTCTTTTGATAGAGACTGAATATAAAAATTTTATAGATCCATCATTCAAAATATCCTCATCATTTTAGTTATCAGACCCATTCATTCAACTAAAAATCAATGACATATAAACTGGTATTATATTTAACTAACAGTCATATTTCCAAGCTTATAAATAAACTGATTAATTAGATGCATGACCATTGCTTACTCTTAGTCTTTTTCAATTAATAAGAGTAAAACAGGAAGAAAACTGAGTTCAGTGAAATTGACTAAAGATCAATAACTTTACCTCACATTTATTTATTTATTTATTTAAATTTATTTTTTTAACTTCTTCTCACCTTCTGGTGCCATCACACAACTGTCAACTTTTACATGACCCCTTACTCAGATTCCATGTATGAATGAGATTGCGGGGTACTTGTATTTTTGTGCTGTTTTATTTCACTTAACAATCTCTGGCCCTATCCATGTTGTTGCAAATCAGAGGATTTCTTTCTCTTTTGTGGCCAAATAGTATTCCATGGTGTGTATGCACCATAGTTTCTTTATTCATTCATCTGCTGATGGACACTTAGGTTGATCACCTATCTTGGTAATTATGAATAGTGCTACAATGAGCATAGCAGTACAGGTGTGTCTTTGACATAGTGATTTCTTTTGGAAATATACCCAGGACAGGGACCACTGGATCACATGGTAGTTCTGTTTTTAATTGTCTGAAGAACCTCCATACTGGTTTCCACAATAGCTGTACTAATAATGTACATTCCCACCAAGAGTTTTCAAAGGTTGCCTCTCCTCCAGATTCTTGCCAGCTCCCATTGTTTTTGATGACAGCGATTTTTTGTTAGGTGAAGTGATATCTCATTGTGGTTTTGATTTGCATTTTTCTGATTAGTGACATTGAACAGTTTTTCATATATGTGTTGCCATTTATATACCTTCTTTTGAGAAGTGTCTATTTACATCAATTGCTCACTTTTCATTGGGTTTTCATTCTGTAGCTATTGAGTTGGTTGAGTTCCTTATATATTTGGGAACTTGATCCCTGTTAGAAGTATAGTTTGTAAATATTTTCTCCCACTTTGTTTGTTAATTTTATTTTTTCTTACATAAACATAAACAAATCCCTGATTTGTGAAAAATAATGAATTAACTGTCACAATTCAATTTTATAGAACAAAAGTAAATACTTTTAAGGATATAGGAAACCCATGATGGCAAACATTGCTCTCCTTTATATTTTAAATGTAATGAGAAGAAAGGGAATAATTTTTAAAAGTGTGGTTTACTTCAAAACTAGCTCTTAGCCTAAGTATTCTCCAATTCTGAAGATTGGAGAACATAAAAAGAAACTCTTGTGTGTAATATGGCATACTTGAGAATCCATTTTAGCTAGGGAAGATTGTCTCTCTTATGTATCTTTTCCTTTTTATATTGGCACTTGAAAGAATAGAATTTAGAAATTTTATTCCTGAATATACATTTATTATATTACATTATAGCTGATAATATTCATAATAAAGCATAAATTTTCATCTAAAAGAAACCGAATCAAACTTAAGAACTATAAGTAATTAAATGGTGTTTCACATTTTTCATTCTGGGACAAAATTGAGCTGTGAATTTGAAGTGTTTCTTAAGATAAAAGATAAAATAGAAGTAATATATAACAGCAAAACATTACTTATCTTGGAAGACTCTGTGATTTTTAAGTATACAAATTGGAAACTTACTTAAGTATAATTGATTTAACCACCTTTGAAAGATGTCAGTATACTTCAAATAGAACAAAAACAACTTGCTAAATGTAGTCCAACAACTTCTAATGTCTAATAAAAGCAAGTTTAGGATAATGTATCGTGATATCAATTTAAAGAGCTTACATCTTCTGCTCCACTATTTCCTGTCTTTTTCCTCCAAGAGCACAGCTGGTTCCCCCGATTTAACAGCTAGATTTAAATAAAAAGAAATCCTAATCTTTCCATCCCTTTTTGCTTTAGAGCTAACCTGCATACAGTAGCAGTTTTCTCAGTTTTATCTGAGATTTCAAAAAACAGCTTCCCATGTGATATGAAAATAGCATAACCTCAAAGCATGAAAAATGATCATTTTTTTCTGAGAATGGATCTCAAAGAAGGAGAATTCCTATAAAAATATATGTTGAGTCTTTACTGGCACATCAGTGCAACTGTGTTCATCTTAATATGATCTTCTGCTGGTGTTATACTCCCCAGCACCAAGTGGGTGGACATGCTTGAAGTCACGGGGGGGTGGTGGGAGGGTGTTTGGTTAAAAATACACTCTCTTTTGTAGCAGTACTGAACTAGATCTTCTCTTATCATATATTTACATAGCTTTTTTATGTGCTTAAGTTCTCTGCAACATTTAACCTTACTGGACTTTTAGCAGAACTTGTTCTCAACTAGTAGTGATTGGAGATTGCTATTCGAAATGGATTATTTGGCAATTTAATCACTGAAGTGCATAACCAAATTCCCTGCTGCTTATATGAAAGGAAGAAACTGATTTTAAATGAAAGTCCCTCGTTTAATATAGGCAAAGCCTAAGGAAGACACAGTAATGGGTCTTATTTGGTAAATGCAAACTAGATTTGTGCTGGTTGAGAAAGTAATAATGTGGTTAGAAGCCATTTAGTAAAAATATGTCTGAGGTAAGCCAACAAACAAACAAACAAACAATAACAGCAACAAAAACAGGAAATTCAGTGGTCAGTGCTGTCTTGCACATTTCATCTATTATTATACTCATTAATTTTCATCTTATTACAGATACAAACTGTAGAATTGTTATTGGAGCATTTATATCTAGCTAAGTCCAGAGGTGAGTTCTCACTTAAAGCTAACCACTGATCAGATTCCTTCCAAAGACTGGGAAGACACCATAATAGCAAGACAGTCACAGTGAAGGAAGCTCAGGTCCCCAAGCTGTGCATGCAGTTCCACCCTTGGCCATGTGTGTCATTGCAGCCTCATGTAATCTTAAGAAGCCCTGTGGGGGAGCAAGATCTAGATTAATATGCAATGAAAAAGAAAATGCCCTTACCACACTTTGGTCTGAACTTTGTATAGTTAAACAAAAATATATCCTAACTGGGAGTTTTTGGCTTTGTGACAGGTTTGCCAAAGGAGAAAAAAAAAAAAAAAGTTTTCACAGGGTTAAGGAGGAATGGACTCTGGTAAATGTACCTTCACAGACATTAGTATGGAAGTGAATCCAGACAGCTTCTCTCCCCTTCCTCCAGTCTGCACTTTGTGTTTTACCCTGGGGCAGAGTAACTGCTAGGAAATTATGTCTATAGGAAAGTTGAATATTACTTTAAATTGCCAATAAGAAGAGCTTGGGAGCAGACAATAGAGGCTTTATTTCATTTCACTTTATTTTGCTCAGGAATGCTTTATATGCCAAAGCTCCGCGGCAGAACTGGGTGAGTGGGAGGAAATCAGACTTGTAAAAAGTTAACCTTGAACAAAGAAAACACCAAAACCTTCATGTTGTCTGCTATACTGAAAGCTTTCTCAGAGACAAAGCCAAATCAATTGCCATGAAGTAAGTTTGCAGATAGTGCAGAGAAAGCCTTCTCTCACTTCCTCCCTTCCGCAAAGGTTCTTCATAGTCTATTTATTTCCTCTCCTCCTCCTCTTTTTTTTTTTTCTTTCTTTTTACTTCCGAAACTACCCCAGGGAAGCAGCTCCTGCTAGTAGCAAGAGCCTTGCATCCCCTTTGTTTCCTGAATTCCATGCAGACTATAAGGGCTAAGCTCACTTCCCAGGACTACGCTCACTTCCCAGGGCATGGCTGTGCTCTTTTCTTCTGTTTAATTGTTTGCTCAGGGAACTTGGGGAGAAGCTGCTATCACTTTTTTCTGTGGGTGGGTTTACAAAAGAATAAGCAATGGATGAAGGTTAGCATGTGTCTAAACTGAGAAAAGAAAGATAATAATTAAAAAAAAATACTGGAAGCAAATTGTGTTGAACTGAGAAAATGTAGCTTTCTTGGGAGGGGCTGGATGTGCTGCCCTGCTTGAAGCAGTGGGAAATCCCACCTGGAGCAGAAACAGAACCTCTCTGTCCTGCCTACTGGTCTAAACTGGGATCTCTATAGGTCTCTGGACATTGCAACCAAAAGCTGAAAAGTGCCCCAGAGTCAGTGTCTTCAAAAGAAATGTAAAGGGGCTGGGGATGTGGCTCAGAGGTGGAGCATTGTCCTAGCATGCATGAGGCACTGAGTTCGATCCTCAGCACCACATAAATGTAGAATAATGATATTGTGTTCACCTATAGCTAAAAAATAAATATTAAAAAAAGAAATATAAAACAGAAAAAAGAAACAACAAAACCCCACGAGAAATCTTGATCAATGTTAGAAGGAAGAGCAATCTCATTTTTTGAATGAAAAGCTTTCAACTTTGTTTTGACATTTAGAAGACAGTCTAATAATAAAAATGAATTTTAGTTCAGCCCTCACTCCCCCCATTATCTCCTTTATTTTCTTTCTGATTATCTCTACTCCTTCCTTCCCTTTTCTTTCCTATCTCCCCCTCCCTCCCTTCCTTCCTTCCTCCCTCCCTCCCTTCCTCCCCCTTTTCTTTTCTTTTCAAGAATTTGAGACCAAGGTTTGTCTCAATAGAGAAACAAGTTGAGTATGTTTGCCCTTAAGAAAACTGTGTCATTGTCTAGTCCTAATTGGATTTTTTTTCAAAATATGGGATTTTCTTTTTACATTTTTTAAATTAACTTATTTATTCTAATTTGTTATACATATCAGCAGAATGAATTTCAGTTTATAGTACACAAATGGAGCACAATTTTTTATTTCTCTGGTTGTACACAAAGTAGAATCATAGCATATGTGTCTTCATACATGTACCTAGGGTAATGATGTCCATCTTATACTGCCATCTTTCCTAACCCCATGCACCCTCCCTTCCCCTCCTTCTGCATTGCCCTATCCAAAGTTCCTCCATTCCTCTCATGCTTCCCCCAAACCCTATTATGGATCAGCATCCACTTATCAGAGTAAAACATTTGGCCTTTGGTTTTGGGGATTGGCTTACTTTGCTCAGCATAATATTCTCCAACTCCATCCATTTACTGCTATATCCTGCCAGCCAAAAAAATCCCTTCGATAAGAAAATAGTCTACACACGGTTAGCAGTATTCCAGTAGGAAGCCTTTACTACCGGCCAGGGCTCGCTCCAAGCAAAAAAGAACAGCCCCCACCAATGTCAGGGTTGGGTTTAAAAAAGGAAAAACCGGAAAGCTCAGTATCGGTGGTATCTCTCTTTTGTCCTATTAGCTTACGCCAAGCAAGCAAGCGACTTACAGAAGCAAATTTTTGCAGTTAGCCAAGGGGCCCTCATTCCTCTTCAGGCCTGAGTATAGCCTGGTTACACCCACTTGCATAACTGTCTTCCTTTTTTGGTGGTTATTCCCAGAATTAACCACCATCTTGTCTCTTTATACAAAATGGAATCAGGTTTGCTATCACATTTACCTGCAAATGCCATAATTTTATGCTCTTTTAATGCTCAGTAATATTCCATTTTATTTATATATATCACAGTTTCCCTATCCATTCATCTACTGAAGGGTATCTAGTTTGGTTCCATAATATGGCTATTGTGAATTGTGCTGCTATAAACATTGATGTGGTTGTGTTCCTGTAGTATGCTGTTCTTAGGTTCTTTGGATATGGACTGAGGAGTGGGATAGCTAGGTCAAATGGTGGTTCCATTCCAAGTTTTCGAAGGAATCTCCCTACTGCTTTCCAGAATGGCTGCACCAATTTGCAGTCCCACCAGCAATGTAAGAGTGTGCCTTTTTTTCCCCACATCCTCGCCAACACTTATTGTTGCTTGTATTCTTAATAACTGTCATTCTGACTGGAGTGAGATGAAATCTTAGAGTAGTTTTGATTTGTATTCTCTAATTGCTAGAGATGTTGAATATGTTTTCATATATTTGTTGATTGCTTATATATCTTCTTCTGAGAAGTGTCTGTTCAGTTCCTTAGCCCACTTATTGGGTTATTTATTTTTTTGATGTTAAGTTTTTTGAGCTGTTTTTATATCCTGGAGATTAGCACTCTATCTGATATGTGTGTGGTAAAAATTTGCTCCCATTCTGTATCTCTCTCTTCACATTGTTGATTGTTTCCTTTGCTGAAAAGAAGCTTTTCAGTTTCTACAGTTCCCATTTATTGATTCTTGATTTTATTTCTTGCGTTTCAGAAGTCTCATTAAGGAAGTCATGTCCTAATCTGACATAATAAAGACCTGGGCCTACTTTTCTTCTGTTAGGCATAGGGTCTCTGGTTTAATTCCTAGGTCTCTGATCCACTTTGAGTTGAGTGTTGTATATGGTGAGAGATAGAGGCTTAATTTCATTGTGCTGCATATGGCTTTCCAGTTTTCCCAGCACCATTTGTTGAAGAGGCTATCTTTTTTTTTCTCAAATGTATGTTTTTGGTGCCTTTGTCTAGTATGAGATAACTATATTTACTTTGGTTTGTCTGTGTACAATATTCTTTACCATTGGTTGCACATTTTTTTTGATCCAGTTTAGTTGGCTAGTTGATATTTGTATGTGAGTAAATTCCTTTGTTTCCTACCATGTTTTGAATATGTCCCATACAGAATTCAGGTGTTGAGACCCAAAAGCAAGTATAGCAGTATGAAGAGGTAGAACTTTAAAGAGATGAGTAGGTCATGGGGATCCACCCCTTGTGAATGGGATTAGGTACCCTTACAAAGGGCTTGGCTGAGGGAGTTCATTTCTTTTGCCCTTCCACCTTCTGCTATGTAGAGACACAGCCCTCAACAGACAACCTAATCTGCCAATACTTTGATCTTGTATTCCCCAGCCTCCAGAACCATGAGAAAATAAATGTCTGTTCTTCATAAGCTACCTAGTCTGTGATATTTTGTTATAGCAACACAAAACAAATTAATGCATAATCTCCCCCATCAGAGTCATTACAGGATGTTTCAGTGGAAAATTCTTTGGGGTTGTAAAACCTGCCTGAGATCATTGGGGATTGAGGGTGACACCAGAGAATAAAGGTAAAGTTGCAGTGAGATCACTTCTGTCACACTGATTTAACATGAATGGTCAAATTAGCTCTCCTGTCAGGATAAAAATGGAAGCTGTAGTTATAAAACATTGTTCCAGCAGCAGCCGAAGGGTCTTCTGATATATTGGGAACATTAATAATGAGTTGTCCATGCATTGCCTTTTGGGTTGTTAGATAATGTGAAGATTATTTGATTTGATAAAATCTGTTTCCTGTGGATGATTGTTTACTACATTAAAAATGGTTTGTTTGTATTCTCCCTCATCATTAAAATAATTAACATTGCCAACTCATTTTTTAAAGGGATTTAATTGGACATACTTTGGGCTAATTAACAAGGAGGAATAGCTTTCTGGAGTAGAAATAGATATTCTGTTGATTTTTTTTTTTCTTTTCAAACCATGGTCTCTTTTTGAAAGGAGCACTTCTGCTAGATTGGATCACATGCTCTCATTTTTCCCAATGAGGGACGGTTAATCAGATTCTGATTACTGTCTTCAGCTTGTCAGGAGGTGAATGGAAGTATCAAGAAGAGTCTAGGAGAATTTGTAATCTCTAGCTGGGGGAATTGAGTAAACACATTAAATCTGGAAAGTTAGTCACCAGGGTAATGTGTTAGGAAGGGCATTTAACTACATTCTGCTAAAAATAAACTGCTAGGAGCTCAAAGAAGCATGGCATACCAAAGCATTTCTCTTTTTCTCAAAATTTGAGCAGTATATATTGGAGCTACCAGTTTTATATAAAATTTGGGAAAAAAAAGATTTATCATAATGTAGTAAAATAAAATACAACTTCAAAGTATTCAACTATTAAGAAGGGTGAAATTGTCTGTAAACTTTAACTGACGTCCCCATTTATGCTTGATGATGTCAAGTCAATTTCAAATCCATATTTTTATTTTTAAGTTAAGAAATTTTAATTCACTTTTGTAGACCTTGAGAATGCCAGTGAGTACATTGTGACCCTGTAGGGCAGTTATTCATATTTTTAGCTCAAACATTAACCTAAAATTATGGAGCAATTCCTTACTGAAGATATTAAGTCAATACTCATACTATATTAAAAAAATGAAGTTTGCATGTCATTCACTTGTGAAACGGCAGCAAATGAATTCTCAATTTACTTTGTGGTTATAGACAACTTAAAAATATATTTTGTATATTACACTATTATTTCTTTCATTAATTAGAAAAAAATCACAAACATCAAAAGTCAAAACCTAAGTAATAAAAACATTTGCATCACAGCCCAATCTTCTTAAGGAGCCCTCTAATACTTTATATCAAGTTAAAAGTTTTGCTATTTTAGCCCTGAATTAAATTGAAAAAAAATTTAAGGTATTAATATATTGTTGAGGCCTATCATTTGATCAGTTTGTCAGAAATTGTGGAAATGGTAATAATCAGAATGTTCTTAATCATAAAAAGAAGCTTTCATCAGACCCTAATCATTTCCCATTCTGTGCGGCTGCTTCTGCCCGTGAGGACTGAGGCAGAGTTCACTGTAGTTTTACACAGGTCCTGAAAGGTATAAAACCAATGGTTTGGGGTTTATCGTCGAATACTACACAAACATAGAAGGCACGTGTTGGTGAGTAAGATAAACAAAACAGGATAAGGACTGATGTTCAAACATAGTCCTTTATTATTCCTTGGGGACGCTCTGGGTGTTTTGTTAGCACTTAATTGCTTCATTGGGCCTGATGTTAATGTATGTTCCCCATTCCATATCAGGACTCGCAGTGTAGTTAGATAAACAAAGAAGACTTCTTCCACAGTGTGTGCTTTTAGAGGTAACTAAAAACATTTGACAAGTACTTTCCCCCCCATATAGACCACATTTATACCAAGAACTACTGCATAATATGAACATTAGTGGTTCTAGCCAAGTGTAAAGTGAGATATCTAGTAGTATGATTTTCAACAATCAAAACAGTCATATTATGTGACATCCATCATCATTTAACACAGAAGTCTTGCCAATATTCCAATCTGCTTTCTCTCAGAAGAGGATATTTTTCATTTAATTAGTGGATGGCTTTGCTTTTTTATATGCATATGAGCAGTACAACTTTAGATGATATTTTCATAGTTTTAAGGTTTTTTTTCCCTCTGCTGTTAGTGACAAAGTCAGAAATTTCACATTAGAAAGCTATATTTAGGATTTGTTATGTAAAAACTCAGTTGTTTACCAGAAAGGTTACAGTGTTCTGCTGAAGGGAAATTTGGAGGAAAGTCTGCATGATTTCATTCCTTCAAATGGGTCTTAAACACCAAGTAGAAAGAAAGCACTAGTTGCTCATAAGGGCTGTGAGTGATCCAGATAGGGTTCCTGTTTGGAAAAGATGAATATAACCCCAAAGTCACTGCACAGAGTAAAAATGTACTGGGGATACTACCTTTTAGAGCCTGAAAAGGTCAGGAAGGATTTCTAAAACATTACTTCTTCCAGGATCACAAGAAGGAATAGAGAAAGGAGGAGTGAGATGCAAATACTTTGAAGTTTTAATGAAGAAAAGTTGCATCCTGATGACCTCTGACTCTTCTATGAAGTGGGTTCTGTTTCTTCTACGAGGGGTTTGGGAGAACAGAAGTTTGTTAAAAGTGGAAAACCTTTGAAATAGTTCTGTTAAGGATAAGAAACAATGGTATAAGTTCCAAGAAACTGAGAAATTTATGCATTTTTATCATTTATGCATCCCAAATGCACAGAGAAAGCACTAAGTTTATAGGAAGTGAATGGTTGGATGGATTATTACCATGCAGTGTTGGAGTTGCTCTGTTAGCTGTAGACCATAAAATTATGATGGTTCAATATACTCAATTTTATTATAATTGTATTCAATAAGTCTCAGTCACTTCATGAAGGGCAGATCTGGAAGAGGCAGAGAACTGGGATTTTGCCAAGCAGGAAAGATAAAATACAATAGGACACGGGTACTTAGTGTGTTGTTTAAGCAATGAACCATTAAGTCAATCATGGAGAGGAAGGAATGAAGACAAGAGGATGCCATTGCTGATGGGGAGGACTGGAGGGTCTGAAGAATTAGCATTTGGATGGCACAAGTAAGGTGTAAAGACTGAGGTTACCGAGGAAATGCCTGATGTTTGAACACCTGAGCAGCTCTTGGTGACAAGGTCTGTGGTATGTTTGTACCTGAACTGATATTTCTGAATTGTATCTTCTATTACTTCTATCCAAATCCTTCCCCATGTTACAATGGCTTTTCCCCTCCATACTCCTTGGTGCCTCTTCTTCTTCTAAAAAGGGGTTAAAATCCATTAGGAAGACAATAAATATAAAATCCATTAGTGAGACAATAAATATAAAAGCTTGTGTTTGTCCATAACACTGAACTGTAAGAATTATCACACTAATTTTTAAAAAATTACATTGTATCTGCCTCTAATCTCCCATATAGTATACAAAAAGATATCAAATATGAGCCACTAAAATGGGTTCTTTTCTCTGTTTAGCAATATCAATGCTATGAAAAAAAATATTTAGAAAATATCTTGTAGTCTCTGGTTCGTCAAATTTATGCCTGAGATGCTTACTGTATGAGGTGATATGATCCAATTAAAGGCAGGTGGGACAACAGCATCTCTGGCTGCAGAGCTCTCAAGTCAATGGTGCTTAAAGTTTTGTTTCCTCAGCAAACACATTAGCCCACTCAATGCAAGTCCTGCTGTCTCCTAGGGTACTTCCACCCAGGACTCTGACAGTGTAGAGTGCATCCTTCTTCTCAAGACTGGAGAGCCATGGCTATCCTCAGGCAACTCTCCCTCTTTCAACATAACAGCACTCCACCCATCCCACACTCCATCTCCTTCCTCTTAGGAACACAGCAAAATTCCCCTCCCACACAAGAAACCTAAATAGAGATGTAGAAACGGCCCATAATAACTTCTGTCTGGGGCTTTTTACAAAAGCTTTTAACAAACACTTGAAGCCAGAAGCCTGAAACTTCCTGGAAGACAAGAGGGCAAAGTGGCCTTTACATTCTTTGGGTGTCTCTTTCCACGGGGAGTCAGAATAACAATTAATAACTTGGAAAATTATCCTGTTCCCAAAAAAAAGCATGGAGCACAGAGTAAGCAGGTAGATTAATAAGTTTTCCAGAGAGAAATGACCCCTAAGTTACTGTCAGTCCCAAATACCTTCCGCTGCAAAGCCTGACCAGTCTTCAAAGCTGGCATGAAATCATCCCTTTACCAGGGAGTTCAGTAGATGGAAGGCACAGATACTGAGATTCAGAGAGGTGTGAGGAGACAAACTGTATAAATTCCTTGTCTGCTGCCACTGGCCTCCCTTAAAGAACCCAAACCTGTTCTTGAAACCCTAACCAGTTAACAAGGTAATGGAGCCTCTGTCTGTCAGACAAAAGGTCTGGCAGGGCAAAGTCCCTTGCTAACCAGGGACCTGAACTAAATGTGCAGATGTGGATTCAGTTTTTCATCTTAATTCCCGTTCCCCCTCCTCAGGCCTGCCTCCTGAATGCTGAGTCTCTTTGACAAGAGCTGGCTCCTAAGAGAAAATTTTGGCATCAATAGCAGCTCTCTGGAGACCTAGTGTCTACTCCATTCCATAGGTCAGCCAAGCTGCGCACTTTGTTGCAACCCTGTGTGCAGGGCTTAGTGAAGAGTAACTGTGGGAAGAGGCATCTTTTTTATGATCTATGGCTCCTCCTAGATGACAACTCTATATGACATGAGGGAGGCCCCTGGCATTGACCACATTAGGGCTTGAGTGTGGCCACAAAGAATTAGTCCTCTTTTCACTGGGAATAAGTCTTCATCTCTCCACCATCTTTGAGCTAATGAACTTTCCTGCTTTTGAGGAACCTCTTACTTTCCTTGATGGGCAAGTGTTAGGGGAAACAGACCCAGAAACTCGTGGGAAACATCTTTCCTGTAGTGTGATCCAACTTATTTTGGACGTATCATTTAGCCGCTCTCTGACCTGAACACATCCTGTCTATTTCACTGCATGTGTGTCCCTGAGATCTGGGAGGAAAGTACACAAGCTCATTATGTGACCTGAGCCAGTCACTCAAGCACTTCTAAGCCACTGCTTCTCTTTTGATTAGAATCCATGATCATGGGAACAAGGGTAAGATAATTGCCTGGAAGTCACCTCCTCTGAGGTCTCTGTAGTCATGGATTTTCCACTTAGTGGGCTACTCAGTCTCTTTGGACTTCCAATTGGGAAAATCATTTAGATGTGTAATGTTATTAAATACGTAATAAAGAGCAGACATTCATCTTCCTAGGCTTTGCTTGCTACTTAAGTATCAATGTGGCTTCTAGATCCTGAATATGGGGGCTAATGCAGGGTGAAGATAGATGAGTGGAGGTAAAATGAGCTATACTGCCACTCACCTGTCTTTCTTTCTATGTATATAGAAAACACCAGGTGCTTCTTGTAGCTCTAGACCTTACTTTTATTGTGTGGGGATTCCCAGGCTGCTGGTTTCTCCTTCTCAGCAAATCGTGACCTTGTAACTCTTTTTATATGGCAGCAGCTCTGCTCCACACTTTATGGTCATGGACTCAGATATAATGCACATGGAAAAACAAGCAGGTTTGAAATGAGCCCCCAAACACGATTCCCTTGTCACAAACTGCAGGAAACCTGTGTGGTACATGAGCTGTAGTTTTCCCAGAAGATCTCTCCTGGCTTACCTAGCACCTGAGGACCAAGGGAACATCTCACACAAAGACCCTACTATTTCATTGCTATAAAGAATATCTAGAAGGCAGGCTACAAGGTCACCTATCCACAAAAGAAGGTGCCAGCAATGAAGCATTCTTGTATTTCTAGTCAAATACAAGACTCAACATACTTTTGTTGGTATTGTATGAGTGTGCCATATGTATTCCTACCAGGCACAGGCAGGTGGAGACTAGATTAGTTGGTGCGTGGCACCATTAGGGATGATGAGAAATTTCATTCCTTCCTACCAAATGCATCATTTCCACTGGCTTTCTTTCTTTACTACTTACTAAACTAATATTATCCTATCTGCCTCATTTATCTCTAAGAGCATCTGACCACTGAAGGCTGTGTGATCCCATCCCTCTATGATAATGTCATCAAGTCATGTACCATGAAACTTTCCTTTTCCTAAGATGCCCACTCAATAGAGAATATTCAAAGGCAAATTTAGTATTTGATTCAAGGTTATGAACCCCACAGACTGACAGATCTATAAACAGCACTGACCTTGGTCCTAGCCACATTTGTGAGACATTCCACCTCTGAAATGACCCTGAATATCCTTTCCCCAAAGCACACCCAGCTCTTATCCACTAGATACTAGCACTTTTTTCTAAAATTCAAAAATTCACTATTATTATTTTTAATTAATTCATTATAATTATATATAAATACAAAATTTATTGTAGTACATCCCTACACAACCATAGCTTAATTTGGTAGAATTTGTTCCCTAGTATTTGCCTATGCCCTCCCCACTTCCTCCCTCTTGATCACTCTCTTTTATTCTGTTGGTCTCCCTTCTATTTTCACATGCAATCCTTTTTTAAGTTTTCTTTATCTCACCTTTTTTTTTTCCTCTCCAGCTTTCATAAATGAGAAAGAACATTCAACCGTTGACCTTCTAAGTCTGGCTTATTTCATTTAGTGTGATGTTCTCCAGTTTCACCCACTTGCTAGAAAATGACATATTATTTTATCCTTACTTATGACTGAGTAAAACTTTATTAGGTATACATCCCACATTTTTCTTTATTAATTTGTCTGTTTATAAACCTACACTAGTTCCAAATTTGGCTAATGTGAATTGTATTTCTATAAACATTAAAATTCATGTAATGCTATAGTATGCTGATTTCAGTTCTTCTGGATCAATACTGAGGAGCTGAATAGCCAGGTCATATAATGGTTCAATTCCTATCTTTTAAGGAATCTTCATACTGATTTCCACAGTGACTATACTCACATGCAGTCCCACCGACAATATATAAATGTACCATTACCCACATCCTCACCAGCATTTGTGGTTATTAGTCCTTTAGATCATTACTATTCTTTTTTTTTTCAACTTAAAACAATCTAGTTTGTATTTTTTATTGATGATTGTAATTATACATAATAGTGAGATTCATCATATCATATTTGTACATGCACATTATGTGATAAATCTCATTCCCAGTACCTTCCCTTTCCCTTCCCTCCTTCTTGCCTAGATCCACTTGTTCAACAATGTTGATCTCCCAAACTGGAGTTAGATGAAATCTCAGTGTAATTTTGATTTGCATTTCTGATTACTATGCACATTGAAATTTTTTCCATATTTTCATTGGCCATTTGCATTTTTTGTTTTGAACTAAGTGTGTTTTTTTTTTCATTTGGCCACTAATTAATTGAGTTATTTGTTTTTCTGATGTTAAGTTTGTGTGTGTTGTTTCCTGTGACTTTTTTTTTTTTTAGGTGCTCAGAATTGAGGCATTGAATCGAGGCTTGCTTAGCCAGTGAGCCATATCCTCAGCCCTTTTTATATTTTATTTTGAGTCGGGGTCTTGCTAAGTTGCTGAGGGCCTTACTAAATTGCTGAGACTAGCCTTGAACTTGCAATCCTCTTGCCTCAGCCTCCCCAAACCACTGGAATTACAGGCATACACCACCACACCTGGCCTAGTGTTAAGTTTTTTAGTTCATCATAAGTTCTGAATATGAATTCCCTGTGAGAAGAGTAGGGGGAAAAAGATTTTATCCCATTCTCTAGGCTCACTGTTCATACTCCTGTTTCCTCTGCTGTGTAGAAAGTTTTATTGATTCTTGGTTTTATTTCCAAAGCTTTAGAAGTCTTAGTAAGAAAATGGGTGTCTGCACCAATATGTTGATGTGTTGACCATATGTTTTCTGCTAGTGGTTGCAAAGTTTCTGGTCTAATTCCTAGGTCTTTGATTTACTTTGAGTTGATTTTCATGCAGGGTGAGAGAAAGAAATCTAGTTTTATTCTTCTACATATATCCAGTTTTCCTGTACCTTTTGTTTAAAATGCTACCTTTTTTCCAATGTATGCTTTTGATACCTTTGCCAAGGGTCGAGTGACTGTTTCTATATGAATTTGTCACTATCTTCTATTTCAGTGGTCTTCAAATCTGTTTTTATGCCAGTACTATGCTGTTTTTATTACTTTATCTCTGTAGTATAATTTGATTTCAGGTATTGTGATGTCTCCAGCATTGTTCTTATTGCTAAAGCAATTCTGGGTCTTATACTTCCATGTGAATTGTAGGACTGTTTTTTTCTAATCTTGTGAATACTGTCACTGGTAATTTGTTGGGGTGTGCATTACTATCTGTTGATCATTTTTGTAATATGGCCATTTTGACAATATTAATTTGGTGTATCCAAGAACATGGGAGGTCTTTCCATCTTCTAAGTTCTTCTTTCATTTCTTTCTTCATTGCTCTAAAATTTGCATTGTACAGGCCTTTCACCTCCTTGGTTAGATTAATTCACAGGTATTTAGTTTTTTAAGGCTGTTATGAATGGAATTATTTTCCTGACTTATTTCTCAGTAGGTTCATTATTGGTGTATAAGAAAGCCATTGATGTTTACATGATGCTCTTTGTCCTGCTACTTTGCTGAATTTCTTTATAAGATCTAAAAGTCCTCTGGTGTAGTTTTGGGGTCTTTTAAGTATAAGGTCATGTTGTGAGCAGATTTGACTTTCTTTGCCTATTTATATCCCTTCAATTTTCTTCTCTTGCCTGATTGTTCTAGCTAGTTTTAAGAACTTTAGTGAACAGGAGTGGTGAGAGTAGACAAGAATCTTGTCTTGTTCCTGATTTTAGAGGAAATGCTTTCAGTTTTTCTCCATTTAGTATGATGTTGCTTTGGGGTTTATTGTATATAAGCATTATGATGTTTTGAGGCAAGTGCTTTCTATTCCTAGTTTCTTTAGTCTTTTAAACATGAATGAGTGCCAGATTTTGTTGAAGATGTTTGCTCCATCTATTGAAATGATTGTGTAATGAATTACAGTTATTGATTTGTATATGTTGAATAAACCTTGTATCCCTGGGATAAAACCAACTTGATCAAGGTATATAATCTCCACAATATGTTTCTAATGCATATTGCTAATATTTTATTAAGTATTTTTGCATCCATCTTCATAAAGGATATTGCTCTATAGTTTTCTTTCCTTGATATTTCCTTATTTGGGTTTGATATCAGGGTGATACTGACTTCATAAAAAGAATTTGGGGGTATTCCCTCCCTTTCTATTTCATGGAAGAATTTGAAGAGTATTACTATTCTTCTCTTAAGGCCTGGAAGAACTCAACTGAGAATTCATTTGGTCTTGGGATTTCCTTTTTTATTGCAGCATCAATATCATTGCTTGATATTGTTCTGTTTAGGTTTTCTATATCTTCTTGGCTCATTTGGGTAGGTCAAATGTATTAGCAGTTTGTCAATGTCTTCTAAATTTTCCAGGTAATAAAATATAAATTTTCAAATTATTCCCTAATGATCCTCTGGATTTCAGAAATATTTGCAGTACTATTTTTTAATCTTTAATTTTGTTGACCTGGGTCTTCTCTCTCCATCTTTTGGTTAGTTTGACTAAGGATTTATTAATGTTATTTATCTTTTCAAAGAACTACTCTTTGTTGAATGGATTATTTTTTATTCTTTAATTTAAAATCTGAAGTTAAATGTTTCCTGTTGTCTACTAGTTTTGAATTTAGTTTTTTCCAATAACAAACATATTTTATTTGGAATCTTTCAGTATATTTTAATGTAGGTCCTTAATGCTATAAACTTTTCTCTTAAACCTGTATTTATAGTGTCCCAGAGATTTTGGTACCATGTATCAGTATTTTTATTTGATTCTAGGAGTTTTTAAATTTCTCACCTATTTCTCCTATGATTCATTTCTCATTCAAAAGAACTTAACAGATATTTCACAGAAGAAATACAATCAACAAGTATATGATGCAAATCAAAACTACTCTAAGATTTCATATCATTCTAGTCAGAATGGACAATTATCAAGAATACAAACAACAGTAAATGTTGACAAGAATATGTGGAATATGGTTCACTCATACATTGCTGGTAGGACTGCAAATTGGTGCAACTACTATGGAAAGCAGTATGGAAATTCCTCAGAAAACTTGGAATGGAACCACCATTTGACTCAGTTATCCCACCCCTTGGCATGTACCCAAAGTACTTAAAGGCAGCATACTAATGTGGGATATATACACAATGGAATATTACTCAGCCTTAAAGAAGAATGAAATGATGGCATTTTTAGGTAAATGGATGGAGCTGGAGAATATCATGCTAAGGGAAATAAGCCAATCCCAAAGAACCAAAGGTCAAATATTTTCTCTGATATATAGATGCTGATTCACAATAAGTGGGGGGCTAGGGAAGAATAGAGTTACTTTGGATTAGACAGAGGGAAATAAAGGGATGGGAGGGTTATGGGGGTCAGAAGGATAATAGAATGAATCAGAAATATGACCCTATGAGCATATCTGTTTACACCACCAGTGTAATTCTATATCATGTACAACCAGAAGAATGAGAAGTGATATTCCACTTATGTATGATGTGTCAAAATGCATCCTACTGTCAAGTGTAACTATTTAGAAAAATTTAAAAAAAATGAAAAAAGTATATTATTCAATCTCTATATGTTTATGTGGTTTCTACATTTTTTTGTTGTTGATGCAAGGAAATATATCATTTTTTTAAATATTTGGTAAGACTTGTGACCTAAAACATATGTATTTTGGAGATGGTTTCTGAGTAACTGAGAGGAAAGTAAACTCAACTGCTGTTAGATAAAATATTCTGTAGCTTTGTTCGGTAAGTTGGATTTATAATATTTTTAGGTCTAATGTGTATTTATTGATTTCATGTCTGGATGACCTATCTGTGGGTGAGAGAGGTGTGTTGAAATTAGCCTGTGTTATTATATGGAGTCTGTGTGAGTCCTCCTGTGAAGAAGTGTCTGTTTTAGTAATTAGGTACACCAGCAGCTGGAATATAAACAGACGCAGCTCTTCTTTCTAAATGACTGGGCTTTGCACATAGGCTGTCTGTCCTTCATTTGGTTTGTCATGTATGTCTCATGTTCCTTTCCTCTTTGTAGTGGATAAAGCCACAGACAAACTTCATCATATTTTACATTTAGTGTATGTTGGAAACTGTGTCAGGAACTGGGAACTTTTATTCCATTCTCTGCCAGTCCTTTCCTGGGCAAGGGAATTCTACTTGAGGTGTGAGATCTCCAATCCTTAACTCCTCTTAGAATCTCGCCTGCTAAAGGCCTCCTAGGGTTCTTTCTCTCTTGAGTCAGTGATTGATTCTTGTCTTACTTGTCATAATCCTCTGTTTGAGGGATGTCTCCAAACCTCTAACTATTATTAGAGAGGAACTATAGGGGACTGAATAGCACTCCCCCACAAAAAAGAGAGGTTCAAGTTCTAACTACCATATTCTGTGAACGTGATCTTAATTATAAAACGTGTCTTTGTAGATGGGCTTAAAATCTTAAGATGATATTGTCTTGGATTTAGGATGTGCCCTAAATCCAAAGACAATATTCATTCTCATGGTGGTGGAAAGAAAGGAAAGCAATATGAAGATGGATGTAGACAGTAGGGTGATACACAAGACTCCTTAATTCCTCACTTCATAGCTGGTATTCACTTCCCTTTCCAATGTATTCTCCCTCTTAAGTCCCTGCTGCACTGGGCCTCTGAGATGAGCTAGGAAGAAGTATACCTGGGATAATAAGAGAGATTAACTCTCTTTTCTGAGAAGAAAGTTAGTCTGATGGTACCTTGGATGCTTTTTTTTTTTCTTTTCTTTGTCTTTCTTTTTTTTTCTTTTCTTTCTTTCTTTTTTCATTTTTTTTAACCTACATAACTATGTTTATTGTGGTACTTTTCACAATGACACATGGAATCAGCATAGGTGCCTGTCAACAGATGAATGTAGGAAAAGTATGGCATATATACAAAATGGAGATATTGAGTCATAAAGAAGTATGAATCATTTGCAGGACAATAGATGGAGCTGGAGATTATTATGTCAAGTAAAATTAGTCAGCCTTGGAAAGATAGTTATCATATGAATTCTCTCATTTGTGGAAACTAAAAGAAAGGCATTGAGGAAAAGGAAGAAAAGGATTCTTTTAAGTGACCTATCTTAATTAGGGAAATTAGCAGCCTGGATAACATGGTAGGAATAGAAGCAAAGCCACTTTGTAGCAAATTTGTAAAATCTTTCACTGGGAATAAACTCGATATTTGACCCAGAGAACACCAGAAATTACAATCTACGATCCAAGGATCAATGACATTAATAGTGAGGATCACATACATGCCATGCTGTTTCTTTCCAAAGTGCTTTCAATTACATTATTCCAGGTAATCATCACAACATCCCAGTGAGATTCGCATCAGTGCATTCTCTCAAAGAAGGAATCTAATATTCAGGAACATTGACAACTTTTTCAAAGTTTGGTCCTGGGAATTTTGCTTCCAAATCGAACTGATGTTCTTTCCAGTATACCTCTTATCAACATTTGATAAGGAAGACCTATTACCCAGCTCTAGTTCCCATGGAGGGGCAGAGCATTGATTGGAAGTGTTTTAAATTCTGATATCTTTCCTTGAGGTCTTTCTTCTGAGAGCTGTTTTCTGGGAAGGACTCGCTCTGAATAACTAGATCTGGAACCTCATGAAAAAAGAGATTCATATCAATCCTGGGAGTGCTGGCACTGAGTAGCCCAGCCTTACCATTTAAAGCTGCCAATTTGTTCTTCTTCCTATTTCTGCATTGGAGCCTAATTAAAGCAAGAAAAAATTAAGAATGTAGAATCTGTTCCTCACTCTCCTCTTTCTAAGTAAGCAGAAAACTTTCATTATAAATGAACAATGGGATTTTCTACATTGATTTAAGGATCTCTATTCTTTCATCTTTAAAGTAAAATCAAATATTACCTATGAATTTTAAAAAATGAAGGGTTTTTCTGTATAAGGTCTTAGGTTGATATTATAGTCAATAGTCTTCTGTGGAATGAGGATGCAGAATCTCAAGTCTTCATGATTATATATGTTCCTTTCCATAGGTTTCTACACCTTGAGGATAGACCAAGTAGTACCTGGTAAGAGGCTTTTAGGGGCTAGGTATTGCTCTCAAGTCAGCCTGAGCACAAGGAACAGGCTTGACCCAGAAACACTTGAGATGGGAAAGTGACTGATGAGTAAGTGTTGAGGGCTTGTTCTGACGAATCCAATCTATGGCTCCTGAGTTACAATGTTTGGAGATTTCCTCCTCACCCCGGTAGCTGGTCTATGAGCCTTGTTGGAAGCTCTAGTCTGTGTTCTGCCTTGGTCAACCTATTCCTTAGACTTGGTCAACCTATTCCTCATGTTCTAATTTTTCCTTAGAGATCCCATTCCTGATGTCTCTTTATTTCAGTATAAACACGTAGAAAAGAAAATGTTTTGTAGAAACATAGATTTAGAAATACTGGGAATGTTCAACAACAACAACAACAACAACAACAACAACAACAAATAGGTTCTCTCTCTTTTATGCACCTTGCCTGACTGCTGTCTCTCTTTTCTTTTTCCAATTACTGGTAAATGTGGATTCCACTGAAAGTAATATCCAGGCAGAATAAAGATATAACCAATCCCCACAAATATAGCACAGAAACCTCAGGCTTCCCCAAAGCTCAGTTCCCCACCTGTCTGAGCATACTGCTGCCTCCAGGCCTGCGTCAGAGGGAGTCACAAGGAGCAAGAGAGGGTAGCGGGAAGAAGCAAAGAGCAGACTATAAACCAATAGCCTCTCTGCAACCACGACACTACATGGATCTCATTTTCCCTCCTGGTTTTTGATCCCTTTCTTATTTCCCATCTCTAGCATTTCTGCACATACAGATTCAAATAACCATCAATTTCTGCGTTGCTATGATCAGAATACCCAAGAAACACATCTTAGAGGAGGAAAAGTTGATTTGAGGCTCACAGTTTCAGAGGCAGTCCATAGCTAGCGAATTCCATTGCTCTGGGGCCTGAGGTGAGGCAGAACATCATGGTAGAAGTTCATGAGGAGGAAAGCTGCTCAACTCATGGAAAGCAGAGTTGGGGACATGAGAGTGAGAGAGAGCAAGAGGGAAAAGAGCTGGAGATAAGATACAGTCTCAAGGGGCTTACCCAGTGAGCTACCTCTTCCAGACATGCCCGCCTGCCTATAGTTGTACCCACTGGTCCATTCAAGTTATTAATCCATCAAATAGATTAACATACTGATGAGGTTACAGGCCCATTATCCAATCTTTTCACCTCTGAATATTGCTGTGCTCTCTAACACCTGAACTTTTCAGGGGTCATTCCTACATATAAACCATAACCTGGAATGGTTATTCCATCTCTCCACGAAGCTTTTCCTTTTTCCTTTATGAAGTAGGGTTGATGGGACGCTTGTGCCAAATTGAGGCATAATAAGATGATATGTAATGTGCTTTATAGCAAGCATGTAAGATGACTTAAGTATTTTTTGTTTGTTTTTATATTGTATTCTCCTCTTTACTAAATGTTTTTCCCCTTGATAATGATCTAGTATAAGCACTGATGGACCTCTCCTTTTTGCAAGAGAGAGATGTAAGATTTGTTCTTTAATATTAAAAGAGGGCTGGGGGTGTGGCTCAAGCGGTAGTGCGTTTGCCTGGCATGCGAGGGACGCTGGGTTCGATCGTCAGCACTACATAAAAATAAAATAAAGATGTTGTGTCCATGGAAAACTAAAAAATAAATATTAAAAAATTCTCTCTTTCTCAAAAATATTAAAAGAATATTTTGTTTTAATGCCTTGTTAATACCAGGTGCTTTCAATGATTTTATATGACTAAGAATAAGGAATAATGGTGATATTGTGACCTCATACAGAAAAGCCTAGAGATACAGCATGAGCTGGGTAAATTTCCTATCTCTACACTCAATGGCTGATCATTTGATCTTGATTTTGATCTTATCACCTCCCACTCTGACATGCAGACTACACTCCCATGATCTTGGAGTAGATGCTGGGTGAGACAGAACTGTTGCTAAAGTGTGGGTGGGTATCTCTTCCCAGTAGAGAAATGTGGAGAAATAGAAAACAAGTGTGTAGAGAGACTAGCCATTTGGCATTCTCTGAGTAGCAGCAGAACAGCATCTCCTGTAATGTCTCCAAGCACGCAAGGTTCACGACAGCCCTTTGCTGAGATTATCCAGCTTCTGCAAAGTTTCTGTCTTTGTAAAACTTGAAACTTTGAAGCCACTGTCAGGAGAGTGTGAAGAGTGAACTCCCTGACCATTTGTTTGTTTATCCTCCCTCCAATAAGCCCTTAGATATACTTATAGAGTTTAGGTAGTATGTCAGACTTTTGATTCAGATAAGATTTGGTGACAAAGGGAGGTAGGATGATGGAAGTGATGTTTCTAGCTTGGAAGCTTGTGGGATGATAATACTTTTGATCTACTTAAGGACTCCAAGGAGAGATGCATAAGTAGATTTTTATTTTGTTGACCCTGAAATGCATCACAGTTGCCAAGAGAATCATATTCAATAACTCTGAGGTCAAGGATTTTAGTAATTCTAAGCTTTAGACCCAGGGTATAACCTTGGGAAAGTAATGTTTACCTGTCTTTATTCTGAATTTTCTCAGCAGTATTATTTCCTATTCAGAGTTGCATTGATAGTTTCTAAGGGCCCAGTGCCCAGCAGTCTTTTTTTTTTTAAATTTATTTATTCTAATTTGATATATAAGACAGCAGAATGCATTTCAATTCATAGTACACATATAGAGCACAATTTTTCATGTCTGGTTGTACACAAAGTAGAGTCACACCATTCATGTATTCATACATGTACTTAGAATAATGATGTCCATCTCATTTCACTGTGTTTTCTACCACTCTGTGCCCTCTCTTCTTCTTTCTCCCCTTGCCTTATCTAAAGTTTCCTCCCATGCTTCCCTCATGCCATCCTCATTATGGATCAACATCCTCATATCAGAGAAAATATTTGGCATTTGTTTTTTGGGGGGATTGGCTTATTTCACTTAGCATAATATTCTCCAACTCCACCCATTTACCTGCAAATGCCATGATTTTATTCTCTTTTAATGCTGAGTAATATTTCATTGGGTATATATACCACAGTTTCTTTAATGATTCATCTATTGAAGTGTATCTACATTGGTTTCACAATTTAGCTATTGTGTTGCTATAATAATTGATATGGCTGCATCACTACAGTATGCTATTTTTAGTCTTTTCTATAGGATCAAAGACAGGAGCATGAGTCCTAGAAAATTGAAGTGCTCACTCATAGCCCAAAGAGTGAGCTATAACAATTGCCAACAATATTATCCAGTTCTTGATAATCCCATCCTATTTCGGGTCAAGGATACTGGCACCAACAACAGTGCAAGGTCCTTCCAAGGGTGCAAAGTTGAACTTTCAATTTTCATCTATTTTAAATTTATCTGATCATAAAATATATGACATCCAAACCCTGGGAAGTATATAATTATTATTGTTCAGACTTCCCAATAAGGACAATGAGCACAGTGACCTAATAGAAAAGTCAGGATTCAAACTCGGGACAGTCTGGCTGTAAGCTCCAATCTCCTTTAATTAAATAATGCTACAATTCTTTTTGTTTGTTTGTTTGTTTTGGTACCAGGGATTGAAACTCATAGGCACTCAACCACTGAGCCACTTCCCCAGCCCTATATTGTATTTTATTTAGATACAGGGTCTCACTGAGTTGCTGTGGCTGGCTTTGAGCTCATATTCCTCATATCTCAGCCTCCTGAGCTGCTGGGATTATAGGCATGTACCACCACACCCAGCATAATCAGCATAATACCACAATTCTGCTAAAAAAAAAAACAAACCCTTACTTAAAAGTGAAATCGCATGGAGTACAGACATTTGTCTTTGTGGGTCTCTGGCTCAGCAGGTCTCTTAGGTTCTTTTGATAGAAAGATGGACCGCAGTGACAATGGATCCATTTCTCCCAAAGTGGCTTAGGGAGCTCGAAATCTTTGTTTAAGGTAAAATGAAATAGTGATATTGCTGTTCCCTATGTGATCCCCCAACTTTTTGCAAGGAGGTTGTATAAAAAAATGTCTTAGGTCCTGATTGAGTGCCCAGGCTGGTTCTAAACTCAGTTTGATAATTTAACCAACCAGGAAAGTCTCATGTATTTTTGTCTTTGAATTCAGCATTAGCACATTTATCTCAGAGAACAGCTGTAAGCATCAACTACTAAAAAGTATCAGTTTCACCCCATCCCTGCCCATACACATGCTTACACAGGCTTGCTTTGCTGAAAAGAGCTAAATTGACAAGGAATTGGAACTCATCCTATGAATATATTTGTCTTTATTTTACCAAGGTTTCCATGAGAAAGCTGAAAAAATAAGTATCATATAACATTTAATTTAGGTTTATGACACTGATGTTACCAATGAAAAGATGTGATTGTTTAAACAAATTGAAGTTACAATAAAAGCAAAGCTGTAGCTGACAAGGACACGGTGATTTAGGTGATTTACAAAGGCAGCAGGATTCCAGCTGTAGAGGACATTAGAAAGTATACTATTCACTCCACCTGGTTTCCTGGTTTGCATATAAGGCAACTGGATCCAGAGGTGTTTGTTGACTTGTTCTGAAGTCACTGCCAGTCAGGGAAGGCTGGTCCTGGAAGTCTCCAGGGGCCAGTTTTTCTGTGTTCTTTAGTTGCAATGTTGTGGGGGGCCTGTCTGTGGACAAGGTTAAAGAGATTTTGTAACTTGTGTTCTCTTGGAAAGTGTAATCAAAATTGCCTGGTGAACTATGAAATAAACTTCTAATTTCCATAAAAATCTATTAATCTGTTTTTCTGTTAGTTATTGCTTCTTGAGGGAAGAAAGATCTCCCATGTGGACTGTCCTACTACCACCCCTCACCACTTTGCAGGCTTCTCACAGGTAGGAAATGTCAAAGGCTAGTTCCGCTCATGATGTAGAGTGGAAATGACATATGTCACTTCAGGGCCGAGGCAGTGAAAAGCCCCCAGAAAATTCTCCAGCTCGTGTCCCTGCTATAGAGATCTAGAAGGTACAAGTTCCAGGTATTGATGATTCATAAGTTAAATAGACCTGCATTACTGCTTGGCAGGTGTTTTTCTGAAGAACCACCTGATCCACAGAATGACCCAGAAGTGAGAATTTAAACACTGAGAATTCAGGCTTTGAACATAAGAATTGAAATTCCTAGGGCTGGGTTGTAGCTCAGCGGTAGAGCACTTGTCTAGCATGTGCAAGGACCTGGGTTCAATCCTCAGCACACATAAAAATAAATAAATAAAATAAAAGTATTGTATCCAACTACAACTAAAAATAAATAAATAAATAAATAAATAAAAAAGAAATTCCTAGCTTAACCTGACCAGCTCAACAAAGTTTCTTAGTATAAATATATATTTATTCACTAATAAAAATCCAATCATAGATGAAATAATCATCCACAATCTGACCACAAATAAGCTATGACATTTAAAATTTGCTAAATATTTATTCATAAACATATTTAATATAGTATATAAATATTATATGCATACTATAAAAGGATAATATAAATACAACATGAAATATACATCATATATAATAAGAAATATGGCAAAAATAAACATTTATTGAATACTTTTTCATGAATTGTGCTTATAGTGATACTTGAATTGTTTCACTGACATCTTACAAATGTCCTGAAAATTTGGAAGTTTCTTAATCTCATTTTGTAGATGAGGAAACTGAATTTTAGAAAGTTTAAAATAATGTGCTAAAGGTGCACAATCAGTAAAGCAGTAAAAAGTGTATATGAGCAGCTCATACTGGAATTCATTTGTCTGGCTCCAAACTGGGGTGAGTTTTAGCTACAGAACTATATTGCCTCTAAACTATAATCATATACATGCAATTTCAATCTTCTTGCTCTGCTTATTTTTATTTGATTACATATCATACAGATATTCAGGGGCATAGTTCTCCTACAATATTTTTACTGTCTGTACTGCTATACCACAATGCCAATCCTCTAATGTTGGACTCTTGGAAAGAATAATCAAAATCGCCTGGTGAACTATGAAACAAACGTCTAATTTCAGTAAAAATCTGTTAATATGTTTTTCCATTAGTTATTTCTTCTTGAGGGAAAGATCTCCCATGTTTTTTTCTGTGTATACATAAGTCATCATTAAATTCTGATTTAGATTTTCTGAATTTAAAGGAACTTATTTACATTTTAGATTTTTCTCTGAATTATTATCAACTGCCCTCTAGCAAGGACCTTATCAGTATCAGTTCCATCAGTCCTGCATAGGAGTGCATGCTTCCTCCACAACCTTATCCATACTCTAATATTTTATTTAAATTTTCACTTATTTGGTTAATTTTGTAATGTGAAATGCTTGGTAATACTAATAGGCTATTTATATTCCTTTCTTTATTCTTTTTTAATTAATTTTTTATTTATATATGACAGCAGAATGCATTACAATTCTTATTACACATATTGAGCACAATTTTTCATATCTCTGGTTGTATACTAAGTATATTCACAACAATTTGTGTCTTCATACATGTACTTTATATAATAAATAAATAAAATATTGAGTGATAAGAACTGTGGTACAGATAAATAGATGTCAATCAAAGCCCACATTCCACCATCATTTCTAATCCCATGCCTCCTCCCTCCCCTCCCTTCCCCTCCCACCCCTTTGTTTATTCTTTATATGTGTTCTTTGCTCATTTTTTATGATTGAAGATTTATATATATATATATATATATATATATATATATATATATATATATATATATATAAAGTAAATATTTGTCTGGCATTCTGCAAGGTCTTCTAGGAAAAAAAAAGATTTTGAATTACCATAGGTTACACAACAAATTCCTTATGATTACATAAATTTATAGAATTATGATCTTTTAACTAATCTTAGTGAAAATTGCCAGAAGACTAACCGTATGACATTGATCAAGCAGTATATCTATTTTAATTCACTATTTCCTCAGATTATAAAACACAGGTGTTATTTTCATGAAGTATATTGAAGGGCTATTTACGAAGTGGTAGAGCTAACACCTCTAAAAGTTTGGACAATGTTATAAATTGGAAGCTATTTTTCTCACATAATAGATTTTTTACTATAAAAATTTCTAAATGACTTAACGAAATTAGGCAAAGTGAATTCAAACATCTCACTTTTAGGGAGAACATTGGCTTGAAAAGTAATATGCATAGTGTTTATGCAAAATTTAAACTTTGCCCCAATTTTATTGTCATTTTTATCAAAGCCTTGTATATCATGTATGAAAAGTGTATATATTTATATACACACAGAGAACAGCTGTAATTTACTTAATAGTACTAAGAATCTCCTCTCTTTATTTGACAAAATGAAAGACCTTTTTGTCATGCTTCTGCAAAAAGACCAGAGATTTAAAATCATATATGTCACTTCAAAGTCACTATAATATATAAAAGTATATAGGGTAGACTTATAATTTTGAAAATGATAACAATTTGTACTTATTAGCTGTAAATCTCAGGTATTAACACAGCCTCTTGTAAAGAACAAAATGCATATTCTCTTTATTATTGGCACTTGGCTTTTAGAATGTATTCATCTAAACAAAATACATGTTATTTTAGCAATGTAAGGGAAAAGTTAATCTTAATTATAACCTCAATTGAAGGAGTAATACTGAAACTTATTTTTATAATAAAAAAATATATTGATGGTAATTGAACTAAAATTTAGTTTGCTTGTATTCAAAATTGGTGTATCTATACTGTGCTAAATATATTGGAACATTCTCCTGGTGTATTAAAGCTGATTAATCTTAGTACCCTGTAATTAAGTTTGACTCCAAAGAAAGAAGAAAGATGGGTGACATCTTTAGACTATAATTTAGACAAGTCTTTGAAATCATATAATTTGTGTCATTCTTTTATTATTAGTGTCCCAAAGCAATGTCCCTTCTTTTCCCAAACATAAAACCACAAAAAATAGTTCTATAGACAATTTTAATGAGGGTCCCATGATATTCTATTCTTTGAAATGTTTACATTAAATATGTGACTGTTAATCCCATGTTTTGTGATATGTTTTTACTTAGAATTGCCCTTGCTTATGAGGATAAGAAGGTTTTAAAAAATGGTTTGCCTACCACCAAAGCACATTTCTTTCAAAGGAGTTACTGTAGAATTTGGACATTGCCTCTAGATGGGAAAGAAGTTGATATTATAAAATATAAATATTAGACCTTAGTTATATTGTATGTCTTAAGAGAAACCAATTGTATTATTACCCAAGATAATATATAAAACCAACTTAACAGATGATAGGATATTTAAACTCTTGAGAAAGATGTGAGGAACTCTTATTTGAGGTGAATGAAGTCTCCAGGTAGAACTTAGTTTGCTATTGATGTATAATGTGTTGAAGAACAAAAAGCCTGTAATTAGAGAACTGTGGGTTTGGTGAGAAATACAAATGAAAATCAGAAAAAGGAGATAATTCTATACTGAGTGTATCCATGTAAATTACTTGTTGAAAAAAAAAAACTTGAAAAGCAAAGGTAGGAAAGGGAAATAGAAAAAGCAAAGATGGAAAGAAAAGAACCCAGCACACACATATTATGAAAAGATGATTCAATAAAGAAACTGAGGGACATGGTAGTGGAGATCAGGGAACATGAACTGACCTGGCTTTTTAGCTATTATCATAATGAAGACAGAAGGTTGTAAAATCTGTTATCAGGAGAAGGGATTGGTGCATTGGATAAGGTGGATCTCATAATTTTTTTCTTAGAGACTCTCAAAGTCTAGTGAGTAAGACACCAAATAAATAAAATATTGAGTGATAAGAACTGTGGTACAGATAAATATGTGTCAATCAAAGCCCAAGGAAGGGAAACCTGTTAGGAGATGAAGGCAGGCAGGCTCCTTGTCATGAGTAAAAGATGAGATGATCATAGAAGAACTAAGAGGATGTGATTAACTGAAGAAGAATGTGAAAGAAATTTTAGGTAAATTGGAAAAGTATAGGCAGAGCCAAGATGTGATCATGTGCATAATATTCAAGGAGCTATAAATATTTAAGCATGAAGACAACACAAAATAGATATAGGAAAGCATGGAAGAAGTCCATAAAAGATAAATTACAAGGCCACAGAAAGACTTGGAATGATTTTAGAGAATGATGAGATCAATTAATACTTCAGAAAAATCACTTGTGGCAGTGTGGGTAATAAGTTGAGGAAAAGAAAGGAAAACTAGAACAGAAGCAGAAAATTCAGCCAAGAAGAGATAAGGGTCTAATGTCAAGCCAGTTCAGGGATAGTACAAAAGGAAAATAAATGGCTAAGTATTACATAGCTAGAATTGACAAAATGTTGAAATGGAGTAGGGGAAATGAGAACTCTAAAATGAGCTTTAAACATCCTGGAAAACTAGGAATGTGTTATGGGCTAAATGTTTATATCTCCTCCAAATTCGTGGATGGCAATCTTAAGATCTGATAGGAGATATCAGGAGGTGTGAACCTTTGGGAAGTAATTAAAGTGTGAGAGTAGAGTCCTCTCAATTTTCTGAAATGTAAGGACACTGCCACTGGAAGAGGATACTCTCCAGAACCCCCCATACTAATTCTGACCTTACTTCCAACCTCCAGAACTGTGAGAAATAAGTTTCTGTCATTTTTAAGACACCCAGTGTCTGAAATTCTGTTATGGCAGCCCAAAGTGACTAACAGAATATGGTGGAATAAGTCACCAAGATAGAGAATAAAGATTAGTGAGTTGTAGAGGAATCCTGTTATGTTGTTGCCAAGTTATGTTTGAAACATTCTCCAAGCAGCATTTACTGGGCAGCCATTGTTATGGAAGAGCACGTTAAATAAGATGCTGAGCTAGAGATGTAGATTGCAAATTGTCATGGGTGTGTGCCACTCCAACAAGTGTGCTTTTCTTGAATGAGAGACATCTAAAGAGAACGATTACAAAAACAGAGTCAGGCAGCAGGAAAGGATTCCACAGTTTGAACAAGAAGTATAGCAAGAGAGGTAGAAGGAGAACAGAGAAACTCACAGTAAGGAAAAATTACAGGTAGAGTAGGTTAACTTTTTAAAATGTGGCAAGTAAGGGCCAAAAATTATCCACTGAGCTTGTAATAAGAAATCATTGGTACATTGGGTAACTTTTGTCACTGTGACAAAATACCTGAGAAAAACAGCTTAAAAGGAGGAAATGTTTATTTGGTTCACAGTTTCAGAGATTTCAGTTCATGGTCACTTGGTATGGTTTCTTCTGGGCCTGTGGTGACACAGTACATCATGGTGGGAACACGTGGTAGAGGAGAACTGTTCACTTCATGGCATCCAGGAAGCAAAGAGAGAACTGGAAAATTCTGGGGTCCCAAAAACACCTTTAAGAGCACACTCCCCAGTGACCTAACTTTTTTGCACCAGCCCCACATCCTAAAAGCTCATGACCTCACAATAGCACCACAGGTCAGCAACCAAGGCTTTTAGGATATGGACCTATGGGAAACATTTGGGATCCAAACCATGACAATTGGTGACCACGAAAAGAATGATTTTAATAGAGAGGTGAAGTCAAAAGCCAAATTTGGGTATTAATAAAAGAATAAAAATGAGAAAAGGAACATTGTGTGGTTGCTTTCGGAATTCTTAGGTACTGTGTTTGTCAGATTTTTCTCTCTATGATAATGTACCCGACAAGAAAAAACTAAGAGTAGAGAAAGTTATTTTGGCTCATGGTTTCAGAGGTTTAGTCCTTGATGGGCTGATTCCATTTCTCTTGGTCCAAGATGAGGCAGAACACCAAGAGAGAAAGAGTTTGTGTAGGAAAGCTACTCAGGACATGGTGTCTGGGGAGCAGAGAGAGAAAGCAGAAGCGGGTGCAGGGAAGATAATTTCAGGTCACACTCCCAGTGACCTACCACCTCTAGCCACACTGCCACCTTCCTACAGTTACCATCCAGTACACTCACACTAGGATGGACTGATTAGGTCATGGCTCTCATAAATCTGATCATTTAGCCTCTGAATATTTCTACATTAACAGAGGACTTTTTTTTGAGGGAGGGAATACATCTCACATCCAAACCATAATAAGTATAAATCCATCAAATTAAAAAAAACATCAAGGGGTTGAAGGAGGAATTTTTTTTATAAGTTTGTATAGACATAAACATATTTATAGACTGATGGGTAAAAGGGAATTTAGAGAAATAGGAAGTGGAAAGTATGAATGAAGGAGTGAGATTGATACAGAAGTGGGATAAAGCAAGATCCTTAGGACAGTTGGAGACAGTGACCATGGACCAAGAGGAGGGGGAATTCCTCGTTTCTTGAATGGGCAAGGGTGACTTTGAAAGCAGCTAAGTTAAACGTGAAGGGAGAAGAATGACATCAGGTTGGAGAAGTGCTCTTCAGGTGATTGATAAAATGCAGTTTCAAGTTGTAGTCAAAGAGAAGGACTCTTGAGTGCAGAAAAAGTCACTCTTTATCACAAGGAGATGAGAAGGAGAAGAACTTAATTTAATTGATATAAATGAAGAGAATTAATAGGATTGCTTTCCCCCAAGATTAGAGCCTAGAGTAGTCTGAAAATAAAAAGTACAGGTGACAAAGGGTACTATCTAATAATTATAATAGATGTTACTCACTAAGTACTTCCTGTTCTGAATGTTTCATCAAAATGAGGTTTGCTTTAAAGTTTCTTATTTTTTTTTAATTTTGTAGTTATAGATGGACACAATACCTTTATTTTATTTATTTATTTTTATATTTACTAAGAATTGAACCCAGTGCCTCTCATGTGCTAGGCAAGCTCTCTACCACTAAGCTACAACCACAGCCTGCTTTCATGTTCTTTACAATCAGTAGGTAATGCTATGTTAATCTCATGAAAGTTAAATAACTTGTCCAAATTCACACATCCATAAAGTTTCACAATCAAAATGCCAAAATGATGTCTGTGTCCCCAAAGACACAGACATGATATTCTTGTATAATATTCTATTTCATCTAGAAAGGACTACTAGTTATAACCTTTGGACAAGCTAGTTTCATAAAATGATAGCTTCAAATTCATATAATTCTAATTTCTAAATTTCGTCATACTTCAGTAAAGATTACCTCTGACCTTGTGTATGACGAATAGATCTAGGGAAAAGCACACAGCAGATTCAAAAAGAATGTGCTGGGCGAGGTGGTGCATGCCAGTAATCCCAGCGACTTGGGATGCTGAGGCAGGAGGATCAAGAGTTCAAAGCCAGCCTCAGAAACTTCGAGACACTTGTCTCTAAATACAATACAAAATAGGGCTGGAGATGTGCTCAGAAGTTGAGTGCCCCTAAGTTCAATTCCAGGTACCCCACTCCCAGAAAAAGAATGTAAGAAACTATTTTGAAAATTTATACTCCAATAAAATAGAAAATCTTGAAGACGTCAACAAATTTCTAGAGACATATAACCTACCCAAACTAAATCAGAAGGACATATTCAATTTAAACAGATCAATTTCAAGCAATGAAATGGAAGATGCTGTAAAAAGCCTACCAATCAAGAAAAGCCCAGGACCAGATGGATAGTTTGCCAAGTTGTACAAAACCATCAAACAAGTATTAACACCAATACTCCTCAAATTATTCCATGAAATAGAAAAAGGAGGAAAGCTTCCAAACTCATTCTACAAGGCTAGTATTACCCTGATACCAAAATAAGACAAAAGAAACGTTAAGGAAATAAAACTTTGGACGATAATCCTAATAAACACAGATGAAAAAATTCTCAATAAAATTCTGGCAAATTGCATACAAAAACATATTGAAAAGATAGTGCATCACAATCAAGTGGGGTTCATCCCAGGGACGTAAGGTTCGTTCAACATACAGAAATCAATAGATCTAATCCATCATATTAATAGACTTAAAGGAAAGAATCATATGATCATCTCAATAGATTTAGAAAAAGCATTTGACAAAATACAATATCCCTTCAAGTTCAAAACACTAGAAAAAACAGGGATAGTAGGAACATACCTAAACATTGTAAAAGATATGTATGCTAAACCCAAGGTCAATATCAATCTAAATGGAGAAACATGGAAAGCATTCCCTCTAAGAACTGGAACAAGACAAGGATGCCCTTTTTTTCACCACTTCTATTCAACATAGCCAGACCAATCAGACAGACAAAAGAAATTAAAGGGATACAAATAGGAAAAGAAGAACTCAAAGTATCACTATTTGGCAATGACACGATTCTATATTTAGAAGATCCAAAAAATTCCACCAGAAAACTTCTAGAACTAACAAATTAATTCAAAAAAATAGCAGGATATAAAATGAATACCTGTAAATCAAATATGTTCCTATATGTTAGTGATGAATCCACTGAAAGAAAAATTAGGAAAACTACCCCATTCATGATAGCCTTAAAAAAAAAAAAAAAAAACTTGGGAATCAATCTAACAAAAGAGGTGAAAGACCTCTACAATGAAAACTACAAGACACTAAAGAAAGAATTTGAAGAAGGTCTTAGAATATGGAAAGATCTTTCATGCTCTTGGATAGGCAGAATTAATATTGTCAAAATGGTCATATATACAGATTTAAAGCAATTCCTATTAAAATCCCAATAACATTATTCATAGAATTAGAAAAAGCAATCATGAAATTTATTTCGAAAAATAAGAGACACAGAGTAGCTAAAGCAATCCTTAGCAAGAAAAGTGAAGAAGGAGATATCACAATACCAGACCTTAAATTATACTACAGAGCCACAGTAACAAAAATGGCATGGTATTGGCACCAAAACAGACATGTAGAACAATGGTTCAGAAGAGAAGACACAGAGACAAACCTACATAAATACAGTTATCTCATACTAGTACAAAGGTGCCAATAGAAAATCTCCCTTAATCAAACAAACAACAACAACAACAACAAAAAAAAAAAACTTAAGGGAATTCAGTGAAATAAATAATGAGATCAGTGAGATTTGTTTAGACATATCCTTTCAGACAGATCCAGTTGATTGGTCTCTTTACTTGAAAATTTCACAATTCTAATTTTTTTTAATGGCAACATTCTCCTTATGTCTCATTTTTCATTTATTTCAGTATTTAGCTATAATCTTTTTCATTCTGATTTTCTTTGCAAGAAGAGAATGAAATTGTCCAGTTAGTTTTCAAAAGACCTACTACAGTAGATGCACAGAAAATACATGGCAGATTAAAAATAAAAATTAAAAATGTATGTATCCATATATGCATAGATGTGCTATTGTGTGTGAGATTAATGGCAGTTTTCAAGTAATTTCTAAGGCTTGAAAATTAGATGGTCAAATTACCTTAGAATTAGAATTCCTGTACTATCTTTCTTTGCAATCAGATTTGGTTAAGATTTTCTCTTGACAGGGGAAGAAATTAATAGGCAGAAGGCTATTTATAAACTTCTGAACAAAAATGTTTTTTATACTAATTCCCATCAAGAAATTTAGCCTCAAGAATAAATCTCAACCCCAAATTATTTTTAAAGGTATATCATATGGATGGTTGAATCAATATCAGAACTATTACAGAGCCCATAATTTTTCTCCTTTTCCCTGACACACCAGCAAATAAGGTCAGGTCACAGCATCTCACCTTCCAATCTAGCAGGTCCATAGGCAACAATATTATTTTAACCGTGATCTTAAGAACCAACAATCAAAATGACAAATCCTCACATTATTTGACCATGTTTACAAGTGAGTCCGACATTCCTTGTTAACACCAGGAGGCCACCATGTGGTCTAGGCACTGTTTGTGAATCTGTCCACCTGATTAGTTTGTGTTCTCTGTAATAACCCTGATAGCACTGAACATATGTTGTGGGCAGAAGCTGTCAAGCAAAAAAACCCAGAGTTATTGCCATCTATCTCTGTCACCTTTAATATGCACACTTACTCGCATACTGAATACGGTGGTGAAAGATTTAGATTATTATACTTTTAGTATTTTCACATGTAATAAAAATAGTTTGATGAATTTGAAATGACTAGAAGCAAATCATAAAAAATGACCACTCATTTTACCCAATTTAAATTCATAGCCTAGAACACTATGGTTAATAATTAGCTGTAGCTAATGAAACAAGGCACATATAATTGACAAGACTGTACCAGAGAGGCACACTATATCATTTTCAGATGCAGTATATTGCATGTGCCAGAATGTTATAAAAAGGAGGAAGCTTGAACTAGGCAGAGTCTACAAAGGAAAGGGGGAAAAACATTTCCTATTTGAAACATATAGTCGCTTCTGTGTGTTATATGATTTTTAAATAGACCTGACATTTTTATTAATGTGTTTAAATAAATGTTTTCTGAATCAATATCATTCTCCAGTAGTTTTTGCTAAATGTTCACCATTAACCACGTGTTTCATCTTTGCATTTTACAATCTGGCAAATGTAGAATTCCAGAAAAGCATGTTGTGCACACAGGTTTGCTCAAGCACAACCACTCTAGTCACCTGGGGCTGCTGACTTCTCAGTACAGCTGGTTAGCTGTAAATCAATTACAGTCATTTCCTAAGGATTATGAATCGCACTTTAAGAATGTGCTCTTATGTGTCTTAATTTGACTTTGGTAAAATTCCACTGGATTATAGAAACAGTGTAGGGTTTTATTATGAGCATGAGATGAGTCTTATTAAAGATCTGGGATATTTATTATTCTAGTCATGTCCACACTTCATTAGAAGCTGTATTATGAATAACTTACTCATACTCAACACTGATTTTATAACATCTGAAACCAAACATCAATACCAAGCACAAGATGGGAGGAATAAATTTCTCCAATCCTTAGGTCATCCTAAAGGAACAAAACTATGTGAAAAGCAGATGAATTATTTAACAAACTAATAATGGATAATGCTGTGCCCCTCATCCTCTATATTAATTGTGTTGGTTTCCTTAAGCATATGTTTTAAAATGCCAAGTCTGTCTTGAATACGATATACTAACAAATATTGGGGTAATAATAAAATGGGCTCCTAATATTTTAGAAAAGATTAGGATATTTCGACCCACCCAATCAATATCATGGCCGTAAATCTGGAAAAAAGACACAAACTGAAAATGGATGTATTACAAAGAAACAATGGCACAGTATTCAGGATGTACAAAAGAGCACAGAAACTGAAGTTCAGAGCAAAGCAGGAGAACCTTTTGATTTTATAACCTGACAGGGCTGTAAGAGGCAGAATGTTGAACAAGGGGAATTACAGAGTGCTCAGGGTCAGTAGTCATCTGCCTCACAGAGTTAAGCACCAATATTTACAAAGAATCTTTGTTCCCTGTCTTTCCTTTCATCTATTGTCTTTGTGTAGCACGGAATGTCTGAAAGGATGTTAGCTAAAGCAAATGGAATGCTCTTCCAAGTTAGCATCCTTGACCTGAATTTCTTATCAAGTCATCTTCATAAGATGTTATTGCAGTTCGGTGGTAATTTTAATTGCACATCTTGTTCCAGTGCAAAATACAGGCAGAGTAATTCCCCTTTAGGCTTTATCAGCATGTCTTTTAAAAATAACTCCAGAAATGGATTATTTACTATAGACTTAATGATTACAGTTAATGAATACCACCAGATGCCAAGAGAATTTCATAGGTCAACACATTTAAGGAATCATTCTGACATTATTGCATTTATAAACATAAAAATAAAACGCTGTACAGACAATTAAATTTACATCCTTAGTGTGAAAAATAATACATTTAAATCATATGTTTCATCTTCAAATAATTTTAAAGCATTTTAGAAATTACAAGCTCTGTAGATGCATTTTTGTTCTCCTAAGCTGAGCTAAACTCTGTTCATATTCTGAGTGTATTTTAACCTCAACAATGAACAAGTGATAATGACCATGTGAGTCTGTTCAATCTCCTTTGACCCAAGGATAAAGGGTTTGAGAAACCTGAATTCAGGGTTTTTCATGATCCATGAGAAGCCAAGGATAGCAGGTGAGCAATTTCATCATTTCTGAAAGCAAAATATACCCATGGAAGCTATTCTCTAAGAGTAATTTAGAGACTTTTGTGAGGTCCATTTATTCTTTTGGGTTATTAAGAAATCAATTGGTAAGTGGCCACTGTAGTATAATAAAATTTTCTTTTACAGCATTTTGTTAAATGTCAACATTTATATTAGTCTTCATCATTATGATCTTTCTTTTTCAGTATAAAACTGTCAAAGAATTAATTATCACAGAGCTCAATTTCATTCTTGGACCACTAATTCAAAAAAGCACTAACAGTAGTGACAGGAATACTTAAAAATAGGATATTTTTTTCAGTCTTTGAGTGATGCTAAGATGGTTAAAACCTGGGTCCAACTCTTCAGTATTCTGTAATATTTGTGTTCAAATTTATAGTGAACATGTATTTTCTAAATATAAAGAGTAACATAGCATATTAAGAATTTTAACCTTTACACAATCAAGGAGATTTTGTATATTCAATTAAAGCTATTGATGTGTGTCAGGTGCAGATTGTAGAAACAAGCCTGAACTGTGTTTAATGCTAACACTTGTTCCAAACTTCAATTGCTGCCCTTTATTAGAAATCCACTCAGACCTGTCCTTGGCATCCTGATATGAATATTTTCATAACTTTTGGCTCTTATCCCTAAAACCACAACTTTTCTCCTTCAAAATAGTATTAACTTCAATTTCTGAATTTTAGTCTTCATTTATATTTTAGTATTTCTGGGTGGCTTTATTTTCTTTTATGAACCTCTATGTTGACTTTATAAATTACACTCACTTTTTAGCCCATTATTTGATCACCTTATATTGGTACTTATTTTAAATTATCTGACTAATCTGATCACCTCTTGGCTTTATTATTTTACTTTAATAAAACTAAAGCTAGTGCCCTATAACTCTACCAAACTCTTTTGTGTGTGCTTATTTTTATCAAGCCTTCTATATGTACTTATTTTTCTGCTTCTTGATCTTTGTCAATCTGGATGCTTTTTTTTTTATTCCTCCAGTTTGCACTTGGGTACTGGATCTCTGAGGCTTTGAGAAGTTTGTACATTTCTGCTTTGCTTTTTAGTTTTCTCCTGGAACCAAATGCATTAAAAATCAACAATAAAGTTCACTAGCATGAAGAAATTAAAGTTACAAGGCCTGAAAAGTTCTTCTTCTAACAAAAGCTATGAAATAAAAATTACTAATTCCAGGACATTTATCATAAAATATTTTTAACCATATCTCCCTGAATAACCATAATTTTAAAAAATATAGAAATATGATGAACACAGGAAAAGACAACTAAAGTAAAGAGCATTCTATAATGTTCATTAGCATCAGAAATTTTGTTCCTGAGGAGTCACTTTGGGCAGTTGCTGCAAACATTGTCTGCACAGGGATTTTCTACCTGTGCTCTCACTTGCCCTGGGGCCTATGGATGGCAAACCAAATGACACCTCAGTGACCGGATATAGTCCTGTTTCTACTCATGGGAAAGGGAGTTGAAGTTTTCTTTCTCTAAAATAGTATATCATTGATCTGTTTTCTAATTCTGTAATGATTTGCCTGATTTTTTTAAAATATTTTTTTCAAGAAAACTAAAGAATCTAGTCTTAATGGCACATATCTGTGATCTCAGCAATGCAGGAGGCTGTGGCAGGAGGATCAGAGGTTTGAGGTCAGCTTGGGCAAGTTAGCAAGAATAAAAATAAACAATAACAACAAAAGAAAACAAATAAAAACAAAACAAACCCCCCAAAGCAAAGAGCTGGGGATTTATAGTTCAGTGGCCAAGGCACATGGGTTCAATCCTTAGTATTTCCAGAACACAAAACGAGAAAACGAAAAATATCAACACCCTACAGCTAACCTACATTTCTTTGAGACAAACATAAGCATAACAGTTTCTTCTTTTAGTTCTCTGTTCTTACCTTTTTCCCCCTTCATATCATATTTTTGCTTAATTTACATATAAATATGTGCCTTTCTTTCTTGATTATCTACTCTAGAAAATATTCTCAAAAAATTATTTTCTCTCCTTTGGAAAAGATGGGAAATTTAACACACTTTTCCACATCTCCCTCCATTCTCCAACTTTTGATTTGCTTATATAACTTCTACTTTCTTCTAGTGGTTTACTTTCTACTAAGTCATATGCTTATGCATGGCTTATTGGCAGTATCAGTGCACTTTCCTGCTATGAAATATGAAAGAATGGAAATAACTTATCGATGCTTGACTCTGTCTTCTTTCATTTGCATTTTGAAAACTGTCATTTTTAAAAATCATTGAGCCTTCTAACATCAACTTCTATTTGTAAAAAATATGAAAATTTCAAAGTATTTAGAAATTGCTTTTTAAATTTATAAAGATAATAAACTCCTTTTAAAATACTGTATGTATTTATTATTATTTTTTTTATTTATATATGATAGCCAAATGCATTACAATTCTTATTATACATATAGAGCATGATTTTTCATATCTCAGGGTTTTATACAAAGTAAATTCACACCAATTCATATCTTCATAGATGTACTTTGGATAATAATGTCCATCACATTCCACCATCATTTCTGTATGTATTTTTATGGTGCTTTATCATGTGGTAGTAAGTATAATGTTATACTATTTAAATTTTGGGAAGGTTGTTCTACCATGCATTCAACTCCACTGGATATTCTTTTAGTTAATTCTAGCTTCTTTCATGTTCCCCGAGTCTTCAGTTGCTATCATAATTTATATTCTATGTTATTCTGTTTTTCACATAAATTTATTTTCATCTCACTTAGGAATGCATTTTTTTTTACAAATAAGGAAAAGGAACACTGTAACTTAAACACATAGGGGTACTATGTTAGCTTTTGGTCACTCTGACCAAAACCCCTGACAAGACATTCTGGAGGATAGATTCATTTGACTCACACCTTCAGAGTCAATGGTTAGCTGGCTTCAAAGCAGAACATCATGGCACAAGGGTGAGGCAGAAGAAAGCTGATCAGCTCACAGCAGCACTGAAGCAGAGAGAAAGAGGGTGATAAAGGGGTCAATGAGAAGATAAATCATTCCAGGGCATGCCTCGAACTAGGTCCCACCTTCTGTAGTCCAACCAACTATCAACGGATTAATCCACTGATGAGGTCAGAATACTATGATCCAATCACCACCCCAAAATCCCTCCTCTGAATTTTGCTGCATTGGGGACCATGCTTCCAACACATGACTTTTTTTGAGGAGAGGGGCGAATTCCAGTTCCAAACCATAGCAGATATATTATCTTATGCATTGAACACTTTAGAGCTAGAATAGCTAACCCATGCTTGGAGAATGTAAGCTCCTTCCTTCTTCCTATTCTGCTGCTCTTATCATGTGTCTTTTATCTTTTTGTCAATAGGCATTGTGAACACATTCCAGGAAAAAGAATAAAACGAGAGAGAAACTTTCACTTGAGGGTCATCATCCAGAATTGTGTTATGTAGTGAATTGCAGCTGCAAAGAAAGCTAAAAAATCAAGTTTTCATAGCCTTTGAGTAGAGGCAAAATATATCTAGTATATACTATATCTTCTGCTGGAAACATATTTTTCCTTTAGTGTAAACTATTTTCATGTGCCTAAACATTTCTGAATTTTCTCCTTTCTTTTGAACTCAAGCCTTTTCTGGTTATAGATTTTTGGACTCCAAATTATTTCACTTAACTCTTAGGACTAATTTATTTAATTTTATTCAAGCATCTTATGATGACAAGTGGAATTCTGGACTGATTCTCTACTTTTCTCATATAAGATGTAGGGTTTTATGATTTCCCTATTATTATAAGTTTTACCACATTGTGTATAGTTTGGATCTTTTTTAAAAAACTGACACAGCTTTGTTAATTATCCATCTTACTTTGAATACTCTAATTTTGTAATGGCTTTATTGAGATGTAAGTTCATTTTTTAAAAGTACATTTACATAGTTTTGCAATAGTCACCAAAATCTAATTTTAGAATGTATTAATCAAATCCTATGCCTATATTTCACTTCCCAAATATATCTGTTCCATGGACATGGCTTTAAGCAAGGAGTAATCTACTCTCTGTGTCTATAGACATGCTCTTCTCTACATTTTGTATAAATAAAATCATATAATATCTAGTCTTTTGTAACTGGCTTTTAAAATTTGTTTTGTGTTTTTGAGGTTCATCTATGTTTTTAATTAAATTTATTTATTCATTTTATTTAAAAATAATACTAATTATTATTATTTTAGTTGTTGATGGAATTTTATTTTATTTTATATGTGGTGCTGAGGATTGAACCCAGTGCCTCTCACATGCTAGGCAAATGCTCTACCACTGAGCCACAACCCCAGCCCCAATTAAATTTATTTTTAAATGGCACATGAAAACATATGTATAGGGTAACATGATGTTTTGATAGATTTATGTATTATATAATGTTTAAATCAGATGAAACATACCTAATTCCTCAAACATTTTTTCTTTTTCTTTTTTGTTGTACCAGGACTTGATCTCAGTGGATTTTAGCCACTAAGCCATATCTGCATCCCTTTTTATTCTTTGAGACAGGGTCTTGCTAAGTTGCTGAGGCTGGCCTGGAATTTGGAATCCTCCTGCCTCAGCCTCCCAAGCTGCTGGGAATACAGGCATGCACCACTATGCCTGGACAAACATTATTTCTTAATAGTAATAATATTCAAATTCCTTTCATCTAGATTTTTGAAATGTACAGTACACTATTGTTATCTATGGCCACCCAACGGCACACCAGAATTTCTTGCTCCCAATTGTCACTCATTATCCATTAATCAACCTTTCCCCATCTCTTCCTCGCCCCAGCCTTGGGTAACCACCATTCCACTTAACTTCTTTGAGATCTAGCTTTTTAGTTCCCACATATGAGTGAAAGCATGAGATAATGTATCTTTCTGTGCCTAGTTTATTTCTCTTAATATGAGAATCTCTAATTCCATCCATGTTGTCATCTCATGTTCCCTTATGGTTGAAGAGTATTTCACTGTACATATTTACCACATTTTCTTCAATCCATTCCTCTGTTTGTGGCTTCTTAGGTTGTTTCCACTTCTTGGCTATTGTGAATAGTGCTGTCATAAACATGGAAGTGCAGATGTTTCTTTGACAGATTGACTTCATTTCCTTTGGATATAGACCCAGGAGTGAGATTTCTGGATCATAGTTTAGTTCTATTTTTAATTTTTTTTGAGGAATCACTATACTGTTTGTTATGGCTTAGATATGAGATATCTCCCCAAAGCTCATGTATGAGACAATGAGAGAATTTTCAGGGGTGAAATAACAGTAATTGCAGGCAGATGGGGTGTGGCTGAAGGAAGTAAGGCATTGGGCGTGTGCCTTTGTGTTTATATTTTCAATAGAGAGGGAAGCTGTCTCTGCTTCTGGTTGCCATGTCCTGAGTTGCTTTCATTTCATCAACTATGTCCTTCCACCATGATATTCTGCCTTATAATAGGTCCAGAACTTTGGAGTCAGTAAGCTGTGGACTGAACCTCTGAAAGCATGAGACCCCAGTAAACTTTTTCTCTAAATTGTTCTTATCAGGTCTTCTGGTCACAATGATGCAAATCTGACTAAAATGCTGGTTTCTAAAATGGCTATAATAACTTATATTTCCACCAAGATTCCATGAGTATTTCCTTTTCTCCACAACCTGGCCAGCACTTGCTATGGTTAGTCTTCTAGGCCCTTTAATCTGTGTGTGCATATTCATGCTGATATCATGGTAGTTGGGTTAGTACAGCTATGTAATATCTTTTGAAGGTAATATAATACCTCCTGCTTTGATCCTTTTGCTCAAGATAGCTTTGGAGATTTGGATTTTTTGTGTTTTATCTGTGTTGTACATGTCAGTACTTCATTTATTTTTATGGCTGACTAATATTCTCTTGTGTTTGGCAATCAGTGTATCTGTTCCCCTGCTGGTGTGCTTTTGACTTGTTTCTAACTATTTGGAATCCTCCTGCCTCAGTCTCCCAAGCTGCTGGGATTACAGGCATGCACCACTATAGTTATTATAGATGATGCTTTTTGTAAATTTTTGTGTAATTTTTTGTTTGATGCCTGTTTCAGTTATTTGAGTTATGTATCTCAGAATGTTGTTACTGAATTATGTAATTTTATGTTTAACTTTTGTTATGGTTTGGATGTGAAACATCCCCCAAATCTCATGGGTGAGACAATACATCAAGGTTTAGAGGAAAAATGATTGGGTCATGAGAGTCTTAACCCAAACAGTGAATTAATACCTGGTGGAATTAATTGAGTGGAAACTGAAGGCAGGTGGGCTGTGGCTGGAGGAGGTGGGGCATTGAGGACATGGCTTTGAGATAATTTATATCAGGTGAGTGGAGTCTCTCTCCCTGCTTTCTGATCATCATGAGAGCCACTTCCCTCTGCACACTCTTTTGCCATGGTGTTGAGCCTCACCTAAAGCCCTAAGGAATGGAGCCAGCTCTCTGTGGACCAAGACCTCTGAACCTGTGAGCCCACAAATAATCTTTTCCTCCTCTACAGTTGTTCTGGTTGGGTCTTTTAGTCACAGCAGTGAAAAAGCTGACTACAACAACTTTTTAAGGATGTGCCAAACTCTTTTTCATAGTAGCTTTACAATTTTATATTCTCACCACCAGTGTAGACTAGGATTTCAATTTCTCCACCAAACTTGCCAATACTTGTAATTTTCTGTTTTTTTTTTTGTTTCTGTTTGTTTGTTTTTTATTTTGGAATCCAAGCATGTGCAAGCAATACCTAACTGTGATTTTGACTTTAATGTATTAGTTGGCCATTTGTATCTTATTTGAAAAATGTTTTCTCAAGTCCTTTGCCCATTTCAAAATTTAATTGGCTGATATTTTTGTTGTTGGTAAGCTAGTTCTTTTAATTCTTGCTTTTAGGTGTATGACCCACACAGATTTAATTTTTTGTGTATTGGATGAGGTAGGGGTGGAAGTCATTTGTTTTCACATGGATATGCAGTGCCTCTTGTTGAAAAAAATTGCTTCCCATCTGAATTGTCTTAGTGCCCTAGAGTTTATTTCTGAAATTTCAGTATTATTACATCTTATTACATTGATCTATGTATTTATCCATATGTCTATGTCAATACCACACTCTCTTGATTAGTTCAGCTTTGCAGTATTTTTTGAAATCAAAGTGTAAACACAAATTTTGCAAAATTTTTTGAGCCATTTGCATTTTTAAATGAATTTTAAAATCAGTTTATTTTATTTAACTATGAGATTTTTATTTTTTCTTCTTTTTATTTTATCATTTATTTCACTATGTTTGCTTTGTTTTCTCTTTCTGGAATCCCTAATAAGTTGATTTCATATTCCCAACCAATTAAGTGTAAATGTCTGCTGATTTTTTTTTTTTTTTTTTTTGGTACTGGAGATTGAACTCAGGGGCACTCAACCACTGAGCCACATCCCCAGCCCTTTCTTGTATATTATTTAGAGACAGAGTCTCACTGAGTTGCTTAGGCCCTCACTAAGTTGAGTCTGGCTTTGAACTTGTGATCCTCCCACCTCAGCCTCCTGAGCTGTTGCAATTAACATCTTTTCATCTCCATATTCTCTACCCCCTTGGATTTTTCTATATTCTGAGAGAACATATTTTCTTAGTGTTCCAGGTTTCTCATTAATCCTTTTGTCATTTCTATTGCCACATTATATTTTTTCATACTGTATTTTTAAAACATTCTATGAAAATTCAAATTTCCAAGAATTATAATGGATTCTCTTGCTCTTGACATACATATTTCATATCCCCCATTGTCTATTCAACTAAGAATTCCTTTGTTAGTGTAATTTAGTGACTGTATGTTTCTTTTTAAGACTTTTCTTCAAAAGTTTGGTAATTCTATTTTTTTGGGGGGGGGTTACATTAAACTTACGTACTAGTCTCTGTGTAAACAGTTTCTAGAGACAGGATCTAACCTCTACTAATTATTGTAGAAAGTATTTGGTGGTGTACGCCATTGTTTTTTTCTGGTTGTGATCTTTGGGTATATCCCAGGGTTCAATAACTACCTAGAGAAATTTCAGAGTGTGAAGATTTCCTTACTTCTTGACTTTTGATAATTAATATTGTGATGCACCCCACAGCTCAATTAGGGTAGGGAAAGGGAAAACCAATCCAGTGGTTCTGACTATGAGCTTTCTGTCAGCTGCCAAATATCTGCCTTAGTGAACATTCCTGTTTATTTTATCCATTGCCTGTGGTCTTTGATTGCTTCCACTGCTGTATAAGTTTTCTGAACTCACGCAGATTGCATCTGCTCTCTAGTGGTCAAGATTATCTCATTATTTCTGGCCTATCGATGACTTTTTCTTATTGTCAGCTCCTTTATTTTTAATTCTCTTTAAGGACATTTTATTAGCTTTTATTTGACAAGCTATGTCAATGGGAGGTAAGTCTTCTTGGTTTCCTATTTTAATACAGATTTTTCACACTAAAAATTTTAAACACATTAGGTCTAATAATTCTCTAATTTAAAGATATTCCACATTTAGTTGTGTTTTCTGTGTGTAAAAGTTCCTGTGTCCTACTATAGGAATTAATCTTAATTATGTGCTTAAGTGGTATTTATGTGTTTCTATCTGTGTATATGTATGAAATAGAGAAAGAAAAAAATAGATATAAAACTTGGTCATATGCTTAAACCATCATGCTTAACTGAAACTAATATATTTAAGATATTTATATTGAGATAGCTTATATTTGAAGATTTTCTATTAAATTCTATATGACAGTATTTTCATATTTATCATGCATATAGGTGAGTCCCTTGCTCTATGTGACTATATACCTATTCTTCCTATTATACACTTTCAATTTGAGTTGTAAATTTTAAAAACCTCCACTCATGTTCTCAGAATTATTTTCTTCTTCAATTTTCTATGGAAAGAGCCCTTTTCCAAGGACATTTATCTCTTGTATAATAAGTAACAATATAGCTTTATTTCAGAAATGAATACTTAGGCTCTCAAAATATCTTCAAAATATTGAAGGAGAAAATAATTTGTTGTTTTTAAAGACATCTTTTACAGAAAGCTAAGTTACAAATAAAAGCTGCTAGCAGGCTTATCCCTGTGAGGTTATTTCTATCCAAATAATATAGTGATTGAAGAGGGAAATATAAGGCAGAGTGAAATGATATTAAGTACAGTTGCCACAAGAAGCATTTTTTATTGGCTAGATATTATCATCAGACTTGATAAAAACTTCATTGATCACCCTCTGGCACATTTTCTTCTTTATTTCCCATGAAAGGAAGAGCAAATGAGAAAAACTAAAAGGGTATTTCAGAAATAAGTCACACAATTCATAGAAATCCACATATCAAGAAAGCCGGTTTACCCTCTGGAGACAAATGGTTAGAAGGTTCAGCAACAATGTGAGTTGCATCGATAGAGTTCTCCAGAGATAAGCCCTTCCTTTATAAATATAAGACTGAGAGTTAGGAGTTTGGTTCTGCTCCAAAGGCTCCAAGAGGCCAGAATATAGCACATATCTATGTGTTAAGAAAGGCGGGAAAGCCAGTCTCAGTGACTTGGTGAGACTCCGTCTCAAAATAATAATAATTTTTAAAAAGGCTGGGATGTGGCTCAGTGGTTAAGTGCCCCTGAGTGCAATCCCTGGTACCAAAACAAAAAAGAAAGAAAGAAAGAAAGAAAGAAAGAAAGAAAGAAAGAAAGAAAGAAAGAAAGAAAGAAAGAAAGAAAGAAAGAAAGGTAAAGCAGGAGTTGATTCAAGGTTTGTCATATCTGAGCACTGAAGCTTACAGGGTAGAAATCTAAATCTCTCAGGTCACAGCAAACTATTTATATATTAACTAAAATAACTAAAGCATAATATAAAACTAGTCATTACAGTTACACAGATCTTTAAACTTGGTTTGCTCTTGCTGTGTTTTAATGCCTACATTATATGTGTCGATTGAGATTAATGGAAATTTATACTGTTCATATGAGCCCATACTATGTACCAGACAGTACCATGATAAATGCAGAGAACAGACATGAGTGCTGCGTTCATGGAATTAACAAGTTAGTTGGAAACAGGTTATTAAATAGTCAATTAAAATATAGTATTAAATAATCAATGAATAATCAATAGCACAGGAAAGCAAGCAAAGTGTATTGTAGGAACAGAAAGCAGGGATACCTCATTAAGTCTGGGAGCAGGGTAAAATTTAGGAAATATGTCTTAGAGGAAATGATTCATGGATCTATGTGGATGAAGTAAAAGGGTTTGATAGATATACAAGTTGAGGGAGGTAGAAAGGGAATGAACATTGTTTCAAATAAAACAGCACATGCGAAGTTTTTGATATTACACATTCAAAAGTTAGCTATGGATGGATGAGAGGGTATGAGGCAGAACAGAGCATTACACATGTTGAGGTTACTCAACACCAGGTAATAAAGTGCTCTATGGCCATCCTAATGTACTTAAACTTGATCCTAAGGGAAATGGAAAGCCACTAGATGATTTTAATTAGGGGACTATCACTACTAAGTCTGTCTTTCCAAAAGATCACTATGATTTCTACATGAAAAGTGTTCCTGGGAGAAGCAAGACTGCAGGAAATGAGTAGATTTAACAAGTTCTTTTTAATCCAAGTGAGGTATGATGACAGCTAATATGATGAGACATTTTGATAGTAAAGTGAGATATGATGGGGTCTCACACTGGGGTAGTAGTGTGAGATGTTTAGCTAGGAATATTGCTGCACCATTTTAAAACTGCATTTCCTAGTCCCTCTTGAAGCTAGATATGGACATGTGACTAAGTTCTGAGCAGTAAGAAATTTGTCCTGTTTGACTTTTAGAATGTCTCTTGAAGGAAAGGAGCTATATATACATCTTTGCACCCTCTCCTCTTTCCAGGTATCTGGAGTGAAGATGTCATTATGAATACAAAGGTAAAGGCAATGTGCCAAGGGTGTCACAGCACGAAGCTGAACTGTACCTGGGTGCATGATGACATCATAGAGCTGCCACAAAAGTCCAGAATCAAAAACATCAGCCTTGTTTTACTTGAGAGAGAAATAAATTCTTACTTGATTCATGTTTTATGTGTCTAGCCAAGCCTATTCCTAACTTGTACATAGGGCTCAAACAACAAACCAGATAAACTGCAAGTGTTTGTTCAGGAACTCCTTGTGAGTTAACTAAACCACTACTGAGAGATTATTCTTGTGCTCCTTGAAAAGAAATGTACAAGATAATCATTATAAGAGTTTTTTTTTTTTTTTTTTTTTTTATGCAGAGGGAGAACCAGGAGTAGGAAATGATCTCTCAATTAGAGAGTTCTGTTTGTGGGGGAAAGGTTACATGATTTTATCTTCCATTTTACAGAAAACCCAGTTACTTGTGAGGTGATATACTCAAATGTCAAAGCTCTGAGGGAAAGGGCAGTCATGATGTGCCCCAAGGACAGTAAATCCCAATATAGACATAACAAAAGAAAAACAAAATGTTCTTCATCAGTCTCTCCTTATCTGCTCAAGATACATCCCCTAGTCCAAGGCTGGGAATTGATCAGCAAGCTCCAATAAACCAATTATGTGCTTTATATATCTTGACCTACCTGTCCTGTTATCAGCAAATCTAAATTGGATGAATTGGGGAAATGCCATACAACTATTTTTGACCTGGCTTTGTCATATCAATGCTACTGTGCTCAGATCTGATCTTTATTTCATCAAGAGAAAGCTGTACATAAGGAAAAGTCTTAATATTTATTTCAGATGATTTATAACTGCTTGTTTTAATCAGTTTAATCTGAATTTTCAAAGATACTATGAGCTTATTTAAAATCAAAACTTCCTGCTGTTATAAAGAAGAAAAAAAAGCATAGTAGTTTTCAAATTATACATATTTTAACATACCAAATTCAATAAATCATGGCAGTATATTTATGCTTTTGTCACTGAAGGTACATTGCAAATCATGTTTTCTACTTCACTATATATCTTAGCAAAGTGAATCCAAAAATTGATTTATGATTATATCATTTATGATTTATGATTAACATCATAAACCCTTACCAATGACAATCACCTGTGTACAGCATAAAAATTAACTTTACACCATTACTGAGAAGAAAATAAATTGTTGATAAAACAGGTAATCACTCAATACTCAAGATATCCAGCAGGTAATTGATCTGCAGCTTTATCTTCTTTAGTTTATGAGAATAATTGTCCAGAAATGACAAACGTTGCCAACCATTTTTCCCCTAGACAATGTAATTGTGAAATAGCCAATTAGACTTGGAGTTTCTGATCAATATCTTGATTGCTCTTTAAGATGAAGCATTCTTTTGATAGCGGCCAAAATTAAGAGGAAGGTTTTCAATAAGTGATTTAGTGCTGTGTCTAACAGTGTAATTAATGGTCTGTCTTTAACTCTACCAGAGTATAACTGGAATTTACTAACATATGCGACTACATTTTTACTTCTGCTTTATGATGTGCTTTACATTAATATAAATGGGGTAAAATTAATAGTAGCTCACAGTATAGAGGCCCATTTAATTTTGTTGAATATTTTTCAACTGCTTTCAAGTGATGCATTTAGTTTCAATGTAATAAAATAAGACCAGTCATAATTGTAAATTTTAAAGTAAACAATTTGGGGCATACTTTTAAATTTCTAATCAGTTCCATCATTCTCTTAAATGCCAAACAAACATCTTAAAATATTTAAATATTCCGTTCTTAATTGAAATTTTAGTCTTATACAATAAAATAAAGAAATTATGAAGAAAGTACTATTTATTCTCTAGGAAAAATACATGGAAAAAAAAGTTGATTTACCCCACTTCCAATATACTTAAGAGAATATCACTGTATCATTAAGTATTTTTACTTATTTTAGATCATGAAAACAATGGGGTTTGTTAAATTTTCTTCTCATGTGCTTACTAAAAGATTATATTTACTGCAAAAAAGAGTTCACTAGTAAATATTAGGAGTCACTCAAAAGAAAGAAAACTTCTTTCTAAAAACTTCTTGCTAAAAGAAGGGCTAAACAATAAATGTTTACCAAAAATAAAGGCAAAGCTAAAAATCCTTGAGTTACTATTTTAAAACAATGATTTAGAGTTAAAGCAATGATTTAGAAATCAGGAATTATATGATTGAATTTATAAGAGAAGAAAATATGTGGTCTTTTCACTTAGGGAAATGTTAAGTACACTGGTGAAGGTGGTTAGTAATTCTTGGGAGAGGTAAGTCTTACAATGATAAATACATGTTCTGATCCTGGTCATATCAGTAGGCAGAATCATCATCTGACAAAGAACTTGGATTAAATCATCCCAAAGCACATTCTTGTGCTTAATGTACAAAATGTTTTTTAGTTATAAAAAATTGATATGTTGCATTTCTTTGGGGGAGCTAGAGTTGAGCATTTTCATATAATCAGACATGAGGGGTAGCGTGGTATGTACTTTTTGGTCTGCATTTCACTAATTGCATTTTTATAGTAGCTAATGTCGAAGTACTTTAGAAATATTGATGCATATTGATTTCCAGTCCTAATTTTGGAAGGAAGGATGAAGGGAAAATCATCAGTACCCTGGCAGTCACACTCTTCGAATGCAAGCATTTGCACTATTAAGCATATACCCAGGTAAAGATGTTCTGATTGAAAGTATATTATATGTAACAAGGAATCAAGAAGGCAAACATTGTTCTCAGGAGGGAAGGAGAATGTAACATATGGATAACAGGCAGATTCCAAAATGGAAGTTTTCCACTGTGTGCTTCTAGGTTATGCATTTGTACCTTGGAGGCACTCAGACCTCATTTTTGTGTGTGTGTGCTGTGTGAAAAGATGTGTGTACTGTGTCCAGCTTATCTTTACTTCTAAGAGAGAAGCAAAGGCTGTCTTAGAGGAGAGGGAAAACCAATACTGGGAAGGGATCTCATGTTTTGACTCCGGAACCTGTTACTTTTGGCCACAGCCCTAAGGTTATGATTCTTGCCTGGCTCTTTCATGCTGGGTTGCTGGCAAGGAGAAACAGTGCTTCACCTAATTCCCAAGTCACAGGAATGATTCCAGTGTTGTCACCTGTGTGTGACCTTGAAGGTGATTAATTAAAATACTTGCAACAGTGTCCCATCCAATGTTGGGATCCATAGTCTGAATTTTACTTTGTTTCCATTGAATGGCAGACAGGATGAGAGCAGCTTTCATACATGGAAATTTAGACTTAATTTCATGCTGAATCCCCTTGTATATGGAAGTAATTATATATGAGACAATTAAAAAATCCCATGCTGTATTTCAAAGCCATGGTAGAAAAATAAGAACAAAGTACTTTGTATAAAGATTGCCAGGACTGCCAGATTTTTTTTAAAAAGCAACATCTTCTCACAAAAGGTTTAAACTGGTTTTCTTTATTGCTTTTCATTCCTATCAGCATTAATAGGATGTTATCGCACATTGAGATGGAATTCCCCTGTACTTGGCAGGAGAGTAACTCCTGGCTTCCTAAATACTGCTTAGATTATGGATCTTACTTTTTTTTTTTTTTAACCTGCTGTGGGATTATGTTCTAATGCGTCTATTCTTATTTCAGGGACTGAAGTTAATGGCAGGACACTGTTGCAAAATGGTTGGTATCAGGATCCTGAGGATTACTAGGGTATCATGTGTAGAAGTGAATGGAGGATTTAAAAGACTTTTACGTAAAAATATATTGATAAACCATGATTACCCTGAGTGCAGAGAAGGGATGACTCAAACTTTCCAAACATGTCTTTCTTTGTAGGAAGGGAATGGTGACATTAAGGAAGTCAAAGGAGAAGACAAACAGATGAGGGAAATGAGTGGGTTTTTGTTTCATTTCATTTTGTTTTAACATGATCAGTTAAAGTGTTATTGAAGTATCAAAGTCAGCATTTCCAGGGGTCATTTGTAGCTTAAGGTTGGAGCTGCATAGAGAAACAGAGAATTGACTACAACATATGTGGATGAGAGTTCATCAAGGAGGTGGGGAGGAAAGAATCTGACTTCTGGAAAGTATATACATTTTGCAGGGCAGGAGAGGAACTAGAGAAGGTGGCAAAAAAACATGTGAAAACTGAGAGGAGACCAGGGCAATTTCTTCTGACCTGCTGGAGAGGATAGCAAGCTAAAAGTAGAATTCAGATATCCTTATCCTCTGACTTTTTGTAGTTATGTATACGATGAGATTTATTTCTATGGATGTTGTTTCTTTTCAGAGTATAACTCAGCATGAATCTAAAGGTGAGGAAGTTATCCTCTGGCATACAAAAAGTGGAGTAAAACACCAAATGGGGTTTCAGTCATTAACAGTTTTAATAAGAGGCTCTGTCTTCCGTGCTAGATTGCAAAGTTAAGAGGTACAAAATTCCTCTTCTCATGGTGCTTACAGTCTAGTGGGGAACTACATATGAGAGGACTTCAGAACCTTTATTTTATTCAAAACAAGATAAGCCTGCAGGTTTATACCCTGTCTTCTAGTAACTAAAAGTATGGATCCCATTAACTTAATGTTCTGATGAATTTCATCTAAAGGGGATACTCTCAAATCTATAAAAGTATCACAACTAATGGAAGATACTGAAAGCATCGCCATGGAATGTCAGAAACAGGTCAGTATAAAGGAAGACCTGAATGAACTAAAATTCTTATACTTTTAAGTTGAAAAAAATACTGTAAAAATATTCAGATATTTAAAATTTAATCAACAAATCAATGAAGATATCAATGGGAAGTGGGCATTTGAAAAGAAAAACAAAGAATAATAATTTTTGATCAAAAGAAAAATAGAAGAAAAATTGGGGGCATGACTTGCTGTATCAGCTATAAAATAATCTATAAAATTATACTACTTAGAGGAATGTTGTCATAGTTTGTTCAGGTTCAAAACCAAAACACCATATCATAGGTAGCTCATGAACAAGTAAAATTTATTTCTTAGAATTCTACAGTCTGGGAACAACAAGATCAAGGCAATAACAAGATCAAGGCAAGCTAAATAATATTAAATGATACCACAACTTAATAGAACATGTGGAATGCAGTGTAGGCCATTCTGAGCAGTAAATATATAGCACTGAGTTCATATAAAAGGAATAATATCTGAAATCAGAATCTAAGCATTAGAAATCTTAAGAAAGATATATATATATATATATATATATATATATATATATATATATATAATAAACCTAAGACAAGCAAAAGAAAAGAAACAATAAAATCATAGCAGGAATTAACAAAACCCAAATCAGGAAAATAGCAGAGTACATAAGTAACATAGTTACTTATACATCAGAAATTGACTATTGAAATTTGAAATAAAAACCACAATATCATACATTAGCACTCAACAATCACATACTTAGGAATAAATATAAATATATGAAAGATGTACAGGAGGAAAAGTATCAAACTCAGATGCAAAAAATTAAAGTGCATATAATTAAATGTACAGATATTCAATGTTTATGAATAACAAGACTTCAATATTGTTATGCAAACTAAATCAAAATTCCTATAAGTTGTAGTTCCGAAATTAGCAAACTGATTCTAAAGTTTAAATGATAAGACAAAAAGAAAAAGAAAGGAAAATCAGAACATCAGACTTTGAGTCACAGTATCGAAAAGGAAGAATAAGATCAGAAGACTGACACTACCTGACCTAAAGATTTACTATAAACTACAATAATTAAGATGACATAGGTTGACAAATGAGTAGACAAATAGATCAACGGGACAGATAGTGTGACAAGAAATATACCCACATAAATGGAGTCAACTGAACTTTGACAAAAATAGCAAAGGAAATATAATAGAGAAAGTAGAAAATTCAGATGAAAGAAATCAAAGTATATATAAATAAACATACACATATCCAGTGTTCATGGATAACAAAACTTCAATATTGTTATGCAAACCAAATAAAAATTTCTGCAAATTGTAGTTTGGAAATTTAATAGAGAAAGGATAATCTTTGGCAAATAGTGCTTGAACAGCTAGACATCCACATACTGAAATAAATACATAAATAACATAAACATTAACTTTACACCTTTCATAAAAAATGAACACAAAAGATTATATACTTATGTAAAATGCAAAACTATGAAACTTATTGAACATTCCACATGAGAAAATCTTGATGATCTTTGTTGGACAATGACTTTTTTGATATAATATCGAAAGCTTCATCCAAGGAACAAACATTGAGAAATGGGTCTTCATTAAAATAAAAAGCTTCTGCTCTGTGAAAGTTACTGTTCAGAAAATTAAAAGCAAACCACTTAATAGAAGAAAATATTTGTGAAATATTTTATAAAAAACTTGGACATAAAATTTGCAAAGAGCACCTAAAACTCAACAATATGAAAACAAACAACCCAATTAAAAAATAGGCAAAGTCTAAACAGACTGCTCACTGAAGAAGGTACACAGATGGCAAATAAACCTATAAAAAATGCTTTACATAATATGTCATTAGGGGATTGCAAATTAAAACAGGAGCTACCACTAAAATCTATTAGAATGGCTAAAATTAAACAAATAAACTGGCCACACCAGATGCTGGTGAGAATGTGGAGCAACAGGAACCCTAATTCATTGTTGCTAGGAGTGCATCATGGTAGCATCACTTTGGAAGACAGTTCACTAGTTTTTTACAAAACTAAACTGTCTTATCATTTAAACACCTGCTAATTATTATTAATAAAATGAGTTGAAAACTCATGTCCACAAAAAATTTGCAAATGAACCAATGTCTTTAGCCACTTTATTTGTAATTACCCCAAAGTGGAAGCAGCTAGGGTGCTCTTCAAAAGATGAATGGAAAAACAAATTATAGTGTATCCATATAATAGACTATTTCTCAGTCACAAACATAATAAACTATCAAGCCACAAAAAGACATTGAGGAAACTTAAATGTATATTGCTAAATTAATTAAACCCACCTGAAAAGGCTATTTATTGTGTGATTCTAACTTTATGACATTTTAGAAAAGGCACAGTGATTATTTTCTAGTGTGTTTTTCACCCCAATGGTTTTAACCTACTAAAGTGCACCTGAAAGCACTGTAGTTTAGTTTTGTCATTTAAAAATTTTTAATTGATTTCAGTTTTTTAAAAATTATGCAGTTAGCTGGGAATGGTAGTGTATGCCTGTAATCCCAGCAGCTCAGGAGGCTGAGGCGGGAGGATCACAAATTCAAAACCTGACTCAGCAATTTAGTTAGGCCTTTCAAAAAACGCAACAACAACAACAACAACAAAAGGGTTGGGGATGTAGGTCAGTGATTAGGCTCTCCTGGGTTCAATCCATAGGGCCAAAATAATAGTAATAATAATAATTTTATTAATAATAAGTAATAATAGAGTAATAATAACGTAGTAGTAATAATTTAGTAATAATAATAAGGCTGACAATATTTTAAAAAATATCTTGGTTGTTTTATGTGGAAAATAGACAATTGTAGTGTTTTGATGGAGTAATCATAAGAGACTATTAAATGGCAGCTTGGAAAGTGTGACAGGGGAGAGAAGGATATAGACTCTGCATTTAGAAAGTTGAGCCCCAAGAGTTTCATGACAGATGAGATATGGAATATTAAAAAAAGGGAAGAATTGAAGATGACTGGAAGAAGATGTTATCATTTCCATAAAAGGAGAAAGACCGGAGCAGTTACTGTTATTTAAAAATCATAGGTAAATACATAGTGATTTTGAGTATGTATATTACTAATTTATATAAGCAATTTTTAATTATTAGAATAAAATGGCATCAAGTAATACTAGAGTATGCCTTCTTTCATTTTACAAAAATAATTAGCTTCCATTTTATAATTACATTTATATTTTTATAATAGAAGAAAAACATGAAAAATGATATGATATTATTTAAAGTTGGTTATATGGGAATAACCACTTTGTAATAAATTATGAGTTAATATAAAGTATATTTTAGAACATTCCATGTCTTTAGTTGTTAGTATGAATGTATTATTTATTTAATTTAGGTAAACAAAATTATGTATATGAACATATATGGATGTGGATATATATTTAATTTTGAGCATACCAAGTTTTTCCCCCATAATTAGAGTATGGTGTGTAAATATATCACTACAAATAGTTTCAAATATCATGATTTTCAGTCGTAGGCAATTGAGTGTGGAAAAACAGTGGAATTAAATTATATTTAAATAAAAAATTAAACACATTTAAGTTAGAAAGAATATAGGGGAAAGTACAAGTTGTGTGTGTGTGTGTGTATGTGTGTGTGTGTGTGTGTGTGTGTGAGAGAGAGAGAGAGAGAGAGAGAGTGTGTGTGTGTGTGTGTGAGTGCATGCTAAAGCATGGGTACACACAGCGAAGAGAGGGCAGAAAAAAACACAAAGTGACTGAGATGGAAACTTTGGATAGTGACAAAAATGTTTTTACATGGACATTTAGTTATTGACCATTTAATATTAGCAAATTATATTTATTTCTTGCAAACACAGATTTAGAAGTCTGATACTTCCAGTTTGATGTCATTAGCATTTTTTTTATCTACATGATATCAATTCAACAGATTATGTCAATTTTGGTGGATAAGTAAAAAAAAATGAGAGTTCTATGCGTTTTCAATGGATTTTGTTTTATATAAAATATTCTGGTTATTAACTGTATTGATTGTAAATTCATTAAATTATGATATGTTGATATTTTCATATCAAAACAGAATGCTTTTTGAAAGAAAATATGCAGAAAACTTCACAAATCTCTTTTGTTATGTACACAATATCAGTAGTATTCAGTGTTTTCTGGTTATTAGGTATTATACACCATACATACACACACTCATATAATGAAAAAGGTCATTTGTTATATAATTGATAGGAAACTCAAAAGAGGAAATGATGAAAATACATTGAAAAACATGCTCTAAGCTATGTTTTCTTTGCAATCTATGCAGATTGACATTTCAAATTGTGACTAGAGAAAATAAGAAATAATTGCATTCAGTCTTCTACAAATATATGTGCTGGTGTTCCAGAGAGTGACAGGTTGGGCGATGGGATGTTTTAGTATGGATCCATTTAGATAGATTTGTTCTCTCCTTAATGGCACCAGGCAGCCGCAATTTCAGATCTTTTGTCTATAGCCCAAGCCCAGGGCAAGATCCTACTGTGGTGCAATGACCTTTTTTATTTCTTTTTTTACATTTCCATTAGTCTTTTTAATCTGTCTAATGCGACAAGTTTATGTCAGCTAGCATTGTCTTAAACTAACATTACTATGCCAGAATTTTCCAAACAGTTTAACAATTTGCCAGCTGTTGCTTTTCATAAAAAATAAAAGGTTATATGTATTATTCAGCTGACTGTGGTACAGTGGGGGAAAGAAAAGTGCAAGAGATGGGAATTGTAACTTTCCAGTGCCCTGGTGATTTCAACTCTGCCTATGTTTTTGGAATATTGATAGAGGGAGAAGTAATCAAAGGGAAATTAGAAAGCAAGAAAATGGGACATTTTCTGAGGTAATAACCTCAGAAATCATTTTCCTTTTATAATATATTTTGTTACTTGAAATCAATTTCTTCTGGAAATGAATTTCCTTCAGACTTGTCTTTCCTAAACACAGACACACAGATACACACACACACACACACACACACACATATATTCCCCCCACTGAAGTTTATCTTGTGTCCTTGTTCTTCCTTTCTGTTGGCCCCAAATGTTCATACTCTCCCAAGAACAGGATTAGAAGCAATTTCATTATCATGATGCACCTGGTTATTGACAGTTGTACTGAATAATGGGAATGATCTATTAAACAATGATTGACTTTATGGTGGCTATTTCTAATGAAGTCACAAAAAATGAGACTATAGAATGGGTAAAATGATGTCTCCAAATTTTGCAAGTTCATTTACATGGATATAGAATCTTAACATCCACAAACCTATTTATGTATGTACTCTGGAATTTAGGGAAAATTAGCAAAATATCTATTTTGAATAGACAGATTCTTTCTATCAGTTTGAAGTTTTTATGGCCCACATATAAAGATTGTACTCTCATTACCAGACAGATGTTAAATGCTCATATTAACATAGTAAGTATCTGTTCTGAGAAACAATATGGCCTATCTGTATTCATATATGGAAAACCATAAAATAACTCTGATAAAATATAAGAAGTCATATTCAGATAGAAATCTATGAGATATAATGCAAGGATCAAAATTGCATCAAATGCAGAGGAAGAAAGGTTGTACAGATGGGGAAAGGGGATTATACATTTTTATCAAGTTATAAATAGACTCTTGTTTAGAGATTATTATATCAAGTGAGTAGCACCTCACCAGAGATCTATTTTTAAAAAAATCTCACTATTATTATCATTAATTCAAGGACAAAGAGATAATTTTAGTAAAGTTACAGAATTTTCAAAAGGAAAGTTGATAAACCTTTGATATTCTATAACTTTATCTATATATAACTCAATATAGTTTTTCTTTAAAATTTCCTCACCTTGCAATTGCCATTTCAACTGTGTTAACCTGTTGTTCCTAGCCCCAGCAGGAAAAGAAAGACTGGCTTCCTGATATAGCAGTTCTTCTCTTTTAAGGTCTTGTTTCTGGTTCCTTTTGCCTCAACTTCTGACTCTTCCTTTCTCAGGTCCTAGGATTCCTGCTCTTTCAGGGTTTGAATTACTTATTGTATTCTTATACCAGGTGGCACTGGGTACTTTCTGTATGCTTTGTGGGTTTGGTTTGCTTCCTGACTCCTTTTCCTAGGCTCAGACTCACCTCTTCTTAACATTCTTCTGTCCAAATAGGCTTAAAAGTCAAAATGTTAGATGACAATTAATTGGGTCAGAGTTCATCTTGTTCTAAGTTCCCTATTAGCAGCCAAGATAATATATGATGTTGTAGAAAAACAATTCCCCCCACCAATATGCCCATGTCACAATCTCTGCAACCAACACATATTACTTTATATGTCAAAGTCACTTTGATAGAAAAAGGAAAGAGACAGTGGAATGAACCTGAAATAATTTTCCTATGCTCATATGAAAACATCACAGCAAATTCCACCATCATGTACATCACAAGAATGAGATCCTAACTTGAATAAAATATATTCCATGCCATATAATCATAACAACATGGTTTCTACTGTAATGTATAACTAAAAAGAACCAATCAATGTAAAAAACAGGAATCTTGAGATGGCATATTTTTCTGGATTATTTGTGAGGACTCTGTTATATTGTGATATTCAGAAATTTATGGATATATACACATGCACATGTATATGAATGTGTGTATATAGAGTCTCTGCCCCACCTTCCTGGCACATAGCTCCTAAAGCCCTGGGAATCTCTGGATTGATGAATATCTTTTGCAAGTAAATGAGATGACTGGTGGCTGAGGCCCTTAGGTGGCTTCAGGAGGGGAACTGGTCACCAGAAAACCCACGTCTGATTAGAGGCTGAGAATTTTCAGCCCCATCTCATGCCCTCTTGGTTGAGAAGAAGATTGAAAGTTGAGTTGGTCACCATAATCACTGTAATCACACACACTTATGTCATTAAGACTACATAAAACCCTGAAGGGACTGGGTTTGGGGTCCCAGAAAGCCAAATCTCTGGAGGTTCATAGAGGGTGGCATGCTCTTTAATGTGGCTTCCTCTTTGTATCTCTTCCATCTGACTATTAATCTGTATCCTTTTTAATCCTTTAAAATTAGTAGATGAAGTGTTTTCCTGAATTCTGTGAGCCACTGTAACAAATTTATTGACCCCAAAGAGAGACTGTGAGAGCCTCAATTTATCGCCAATTGTTCAGAAGCACAGGTCCTAACCTGGGACTTACAATTGGCATGTGAAGTGAGACTGTCTTGGGGGACTGAGTCTTTAATCTGTGAGATGTTACCCTATCTTCAGGTAATTTCAGAATTGAATAAAATTATAGAACCCTGGTGGATATCCCCTGGAGAACTGATTGCTGGTGAGGAGAAATCCCCACACATTTTGGTGACCAGAGAGAAATATTCTGTGTTGAGCGTACAAGAGCCAAAAAAAAAAAAAAAAAAAAAAAAAAAAAAAAAAAAGTTACTGGGATCTTTAGGAATAATTTTGTCCACTAATAGGGGTAACTAGTTACTTATTATCATATTTGCCCTCAATAAATATTATGCTTAGTTTTTAACCTTGCTAAAGTTTAAAAACCTAACCTTCACCTTTGGTATTATAGATATATATATATTTTTTTACTTTTTTAAGTGAATAAATCCTTTCAACAGATGATACCACAGATAACATGGTACTTCTATATCCACTGCTGGATGTGGGAAGGATTGGTGAACAAAATAAATTTTCAGTGCCATGGTACTGGGTGCATGGGCTTTAGTCATATGAAACTCCTATGTGTTGAGTTCAGAATCACTGAAGAGGAAATGAAGACAGACAGAACACCAATACACACCACTGGGCCTGGTGCCTGGTACCTGATAGGGTGTACAGTATCATCCTGTATGTTAGAAATCAGAAATGATGCTATTATTATAGGAAATAGCTGTGACAATAATTTTCCTGAATGTCTTTGATACAGGCAATAATGAAAAAGCAATCAAAAGAAAAAGTAATGTTGAAGGAGAAGAGATTCTCTCAGGTATATCCCGGTAATGCCAGGGTGCCACATCACCTTTCTCCCTTTTATTAAGCTATAGAATTAGCCTACTACCAGTTTTTTGGAATAATGTGTAATTTCACTTGAACATTATTTTTATTTTCATGTAGATATTCTAGAAATTCTCACCAATGAGAATACATAGGCGATATCAAGCAGCTGGAAAAAAGCTTAACTCACTATAGGGTGCTGGATCCTTTAGTTACACCTGTAATTTTATAAGCCTGTTATAAATTTTTTATCATTTATTTTTGCTTTTAATTTTTCCATTACCCTTGGAATTGATTGATGACTTTTAATTTAGTTTTAATGTGAACATCTCACTAAGAACGAAATGAAGAACATCGACAATTCTGCCACGGTAACACTCCTTTGAATTTGATGACTACAAAAATCTTCTATATTGAAGAATATTTTATACACTTTGTTGGCTATGGTGCTTTCCCTAAGTTGCTGCCACAGCCATAGTAACCTGCTATGGGTGAAGATTTTGTAATAATTAAGTCTTGAAAACCTTTTAAGAAAGTCATCTAACTTCAGACCTTTTAGCTGAAGGCAGAAATTATGAGATAATAATGATAATACATCACATTGTTTCACTAACTTAGAGACAGTGAATTCTGGACTTTTACAAAACAGAGAGTTTGAGAGAATCTAAAGGGAAAGAGTCTTTCAATGTTCTACAGATGTGACACTGCCTTAACCTTCACTGAGGGATCATAATATCTGCCCATTTAAGAATTTCAAATCTCAGCCTGTCAATATAATCATCATGCACACATGTGTGCATATATGTGCTCATACAAACACACATATGGTATACAATAGTCCTTCCCTACATATGGTTTTGTTTTTCAACATTTCAGTTACCCATAGTCAACCAGAGTCTGAAAATATTAAACAGACAATTCCAAAAACACATATTTGATAAGTTTTAAATTACTCTTATTATAGTGTATTGTTATGGCTGTTTCTATTTTATGATGTTATTATTGTTAATTTCTTACTGAACCTAACTTGTAAATTAACTATTGTAGGCATGTACATACAGGAAAAAACATGCTACATATAGATTTTGGTTTTCTCTGTCTTCAGGTATTTGCTGGAGAGTCTTAGGACTATTACCAGTGTATAAGTGGGGACTACTATATTTTTGAACCACTTTCAGATTTTTCCTCCATTGTAAGAGAATGCAAGAAAAGATGAGAAGGGAGGAGCATTTAATTGTGGTAACATGATTGATCTAAGGATTACTTTAAATGGAGAGGTCCATTTACATCATGTTTATTCAAACCCAGAAAATGATCAAATTACCTATGGACTTACAGATATAAACACAAGTTGGACATGATAAATTACCATTTGTAGATAGAAATATATTCTTGTTGATTCCAAAATATTCTCATTTTCAGGGATGCTAAACATTTCAAAGAAAGGGTTGGATCTCAGGAGACAGCCACAACTGTAACACACAGCTGGAGGAGTGTGTGAGTGGGCACTTAATTTCTATATATTGACCATTTTTATACATTAGGTGTTTCTTTTTTCATCCTTGGTTTGGGTAGAAAGTACTTCTTCTGGTGGCAATATAAGGCTCCTCAAGAAAAGGCATGAGTATGCTGCATCATTATAAATACATGACATATTTACTTCAAAATGTCTGATAAGCAAGTTCATGTTTTACATATACAATGCTGTGAATTCCTGCTCTTGTCCAGGATATTACTGCTGGGCTTATTCTTACCTCCCTAGATCATTTTTATAAATAAGTTGTTAGGCATTTATGGAAACACAGCCTTTCTCAGTTGGTTTGAGCCTGGTTGTGTGGGGCTGTCATCACAAATTTCAATTGATACAGAATGAGCTTATTCTATTTTATAGACTGAAACTTCAATTTTTGTTTTACAATTCATCAAATGGAGAATATAGCGGTTCATAAAACTTATTACCAATATTGGAAATAATGGTAGTTGTATTTGAGCACTTATTTTGGGTCAGGTTCTTAGAAACATTACATATACCACATAATCATTTCCAGGTAGGTATTACTGATATTTTGAGTATAAGACTCAGAGAAGTTAAGCTACTTTCTCAGAGGAAAAACATATGTTCAATAGCTAAGCCTCCAAATTATATGCTTTTTTGGTTAAACCAAGCTGAAAATATCTCAGTGCTCATAGATAAATACTGTTGAGTCAGCGGCAGCATCTTCATTTGCAAAATTTACATGCCACAAATACATGTTTAAATAAGTGTTTGCTGAAGAAATAAATTACATCAATATTGAAATTGTAGTATAATTGTATCTTTGATACCAATGTTTTATTTTTTTTTGGAACTCATATTCAATGAAAGGGGGGAAAACATTTCCAAATGATTCATTTATCAAGCATTTATGGCATATTTTATATGTATATGGTGCATATATTAACCAGAAGAAGTCATGGTCCTTGTTCTTCAAACAACACATAAGGACTTGACACAAATAAACTTTGATACAAGCTATAATTTGAAGTAAAAATAAGGACTAAACATAATACACTGAAGAGCAGAGAAAATAAAATTATGGGGGAACATTTTGAAAGGATGCATAGGGATGTCTGATTGAAGATGGTTCTGGAGAGGTGGAAGAGTTTGACCATACAAGGATTAAGGAGACCATTCCAGGGAACCAGAATGTCATGGAAAAAGTAATTTAAAAATGATTGAGTATTGCTGTTTTGTTTTAGATTATTGAGAAATATTCCTCTTCTTTCCTTTTGTGGTAGGTTAAGTTATACTTTTCTGCCCCACTAATGTTAGGCTTGGCTGTGTGGCTTATTCTGGTGAATGCAAATGACAGATGTGACATATGTTCTACCTGCGCAAACATTTTATCCTAATTTATAATTATGTTTGACTCCTGGTTCTTCTCTGAAAGCGTAAGTATATCACATACCCAGTCCCTGACCTGAAGTAGAGTCGTAGTCATCTTGCAGTTTCTATGTAACTTGAACCAGAAATCAACAATTGTTGTTTTATAAGCCACTGACATTTTGAAGTCTTTTGTTATCTAGCATAGAACAGTGAAAAATAATACAATACGATGGCATTTGAATCTGGCCTGTAAGGATTCCTGACTGGAGAAGAGGATTTATACAGGATTCTAAAGTTAAAATAAAACAATAAGGACTTTAATTTAAAGATTTAGATTTTATTCTATAGAACCCAACTTTTTTTTTCAATCTTGATATCTATTCCAATGTCTAAAAAAAAAAAAAAAAAGTTTTTCCATTCTAACAGCATTAGCAACAAAAGCCATTTTTTGATGAAATGATCAAATGTGAGTGCTTCTTAGATACTCTTTGTTATGCCCAGAATTCATGTTGATAAATAGATCCAATAATTTTACATTCACTTTTTTATGCAACATCTGTGCTCCCTTATCAACCTCCTCTCATCTGAAGTTTTCATGGAAATAGAAGCCTGGCATTTTCATGGCTTTCATCCACTTCCTCATTAAACAAAAGGTAGGACTTGGTAAAGTCATTTACTTTATAGAAATTTCTTGTTTTGATTTAGAAGTTGTTTCTTTGACATGGTATTCAAAGTGTTCAGGCAATAAACGGAATGAATGACAAAATTTATGTAGTCTTATTAATCAACTTAACATACCTCTATAGAAATGAGATGTGTAACAATAATTTGGATTAACTGGGACACTTCTGAGAACAAAATTGCCCTATAACAAAAATAAACTGGAGAGATTTGGGTAAGCCTAGAGGTTTGGCCATCCCTTGTATAAAGGAACTCAACTATCACATTCTTTGCTGCCTTCCTACATCACGGGAAGAGTAAAAGGAAGGAAGACTATCAATGATATTGTACCTTTTCCATGGATCATTTTTCATAAACACAGGTTCTGTTTCTGTTTCCCTGACTAGTAAACCAGCAAGAGAAGGGTGGACTACTGCAGCACCCAGTATACAGGGGATAGAACTTTCCTGGGAGAACTTCCCAGAACATAGAGAATTTTCTTATTATCTTCAGTATAATAGTAGGAGATAATCTGAATATTCATTGCTTTTATTTAAAAACAAACATGTGAAACATGTTTTTTTTTTTATTTTAAAGAATTAGTAGAGGAGAAACCAAGATGGTATGCCAGACAGAGGCAGCATTCTGTGTTGCTGGGTGACCTGGGACTCAAATTGTGAGAATACTGCTTCTCTGCAAGCGATATTCTTGCTCCTACCCAGGAATCATGGCTACCATGCCAGTGCAGGGCTCCACAACTCAGCGTCAGAATAGGTCTACCAACTACTTGTCCACGTAGATCTACCGGGTGCCCGAGTGGGACCATTGGCATCAGCACCTGAGCAGGAATTACAGCCACTCCCACACAGGACACCCAGCAGCTACCCATGCGTAGCAACTCCAGCTGCCACTCCCATGTGGACCCCCATCTACCAATGTTGGGTTCCCCCTGTCACCTCCATCTTGGGACTCTGCAGCAACAGAGAGTCCGCTACAGCCTGCCTGTACCTGGGAACTTCCCACAGGCTCTGAAGACAGCTGACAGCCACACACTGCATGCCACAGAGCTCATCTCAGAACTCATTGTCTAACACCATCAGCAGGCTCCCCTCACCCAAATCGACACCCCATCACTGAAAGCAGCCACCTCCATCTTGGGTCACCTTCATCACCATCTTTAATGGATCCAATTCCCAGTTTAGAACTCTGGCTGGCCAGGTGCCCAGTTTCTAACTCTCCCTCTCTGCAGAAGCCTCTAACCCAGAACAGTGACTTCCCAACACAAAACAGCTCTTCCCACAGGGCAGGTGCACAGCGTGTCCATAATGCCACACCAAGAGCCCTGGAGAAAAAGGTCCCTTATTAGGAAGTAGTAAGGGAGAGGGTGAGTGTGATACAGTTTAGAGACTAACACATAGACCAGGAACTGGGAGGTCTTCAGGTGAGATAAGGAGATAAGACCAGGTACTCACATCACATGAGTGGGCCCAAAAAGAGATCCTTGAGGTGCAGTCTCCCTTCAGGGACCAGTGGGTTCCACAGGTGCCCTCCAACCAGAACCAACTCTCCCACCCTGGTTATCTTCACCATTCTGAGGGTGGAGATACCAGCTAATGACAGAGAACCTCCCTATTGGATGACAAGGAAAGCAGGAAAGATACCCATCTCCAACCAAAATAACCCTGTTTTTTCCTTTGAGTTTTTTTTTCTTCTGCCTCTCTATTCTCCTGCCCTCACATCCCCAACATATGTGAAACCAAGAACTTTGCATGAATTAGAATTTTAAAGACTGGAACATCTGAATAGTATATTACAGTTGTGTTATATGTTCTTTTTGTTTCTTTTTTCTTTTTTTCTCCATTTTTTACTATTTTAACATTTTTTATTTTTCTTAATATACATGTGTGTTTGTTTTATGTCTTCCCACTTACTTGTCTACCCCAAATTACTTTCTCTGTCTTCTCCTCCTACCTCCTCAGTGTATCATCCTACAGTTCACTCCCTGGTTCTTTGTTCACCATCAGAAACTGTAAACCCTTTTATAAACCTATTGATTATGTTGTAGATAATAATTGAATTCACCATTTCTGTACATTGTGACTAAACTGTAAACATCTTAATAGCAACTATTTTAGGTTGTATATTGTTTATATTGGGATCTGTTAAGATTATCCTTCCCTTCAAAGTTGAGGTATTGGAACCCTACAGGGGCACTATAACCCTATAGGGCCAAAAGAGTAATGTCTTGGATCCACAGTGCTAGAAAGGAAGACACACAAGCAATATGACAGACAACACAATAGAAGAAAGTGCCCCAAACAAATCAAGATACCACATTATTAGAATCCATGACCAGCACAGCAAAAGAAATTACAGAGAAGGAGTTCAAGATGTACATAATTAAAATATTCTGTGAAATAAAGGATGATGTAAGAGAGCAAATACAGGCAGCAAAAGATCATTTTGACAAAGAGATACACAAACAAATACAGGAAGCAAAAGATTACTTCAATAGGGAGATAGAGGTTCTAAAGAAAACCAAACAGAAATCCTTGAAATGAAAGAAACAATAAAACAAATTAAAAGTTCAATTGAAGGCATCTCCAACAGATTAGACCACTTGGAAGACAGGACCTCAGACAATGAAGATGAAATATATAATCTTAAAAAGAATGTAGACCACACAGTGAAAATGGTAAGAAACCATGAGCAGAACACTCAAGAAATATGGGGTAGAATAAAAAGACCAAATTTAAGATTTATTGGGATAGAGGAAGGCATAGAGGTCCAAACCAAGGGAATGAACAATCTATTCAATAATATCAGAAAGTTTTCCAAACATGAAGAATGAACCAAATTCAAGAGGCTTAAAGGATGCCAAATATACAAAATCACAACAGATCCACACCAAGGCACGTTATAATGAAAATGCCTGACATGCAGAATAAGGAGAGAATATACAAAAGAAAGGAATCAGATTTCATATAGAGAAAAACCAATTAGGTTATTTGAAGATTTTTTAACCCAGACCTGAAAGCTAGAAGATCCTGCAATAACATAAAACAAGTTCTAAAAGAAAATAGATGCCAACCAAGAATCTTGTATCCAGCAAAATTAAGCTTTAAATTTGATGAAGAAATAAAAACCTTCCATGATAGACAAAAGTTGAAAGAATTTACAGCTAGAAAAAATGCACTACAGAACATCCTTGCCAAAATATTCCATGAAGAGGAAATTTAAAAAAAAATGAAAATCAGCAGAGGGAGTTATTACACTAAACAAAGGAGAAATCAAGTCAAGTTAAAACCAAAAATAGACAAAAATGGCTGGGAATACAAATCAAGTCTCAATAATAACCCTGAATGTTAATGTTAATGGCCTAAATTCACCAATCCAAAGACATAGATTAGCAGATTGGATTAAAAAATATGCTGCCTCCAGAAGACTCATCTCATAGGAAAAGACATACACAGACTGAAGGTGAAATGTTGGGAAAAATCATACCACTCACATGAACTGCAGAAGCAAGCAGGGGTTTTTATCTTCGTATCAAATAAAGTAGACTTCAAACTAAAGTTAATCAAAAGGGATAAAGAAAGAAATTTTATACTGCTCAAGGGAACCATACACCAACAAGACATAACAATAATAAATATATATGCCCCAAACAATGGAGCATCTATGTTCATCAAACAAATTCTCTCAAGTTCAAGAGTCAAATAATTCTGGGTGACTTTAACACACCTCTTTCACCACTGGACAGATCTTCCAAACAAAAGCTGAACAAAGAAACTATAGAACTGAATAATGCAATCAATAACTTAGACTTAATTGACATATACAGAATATTTTGTCCTTCAATGAATGAATGCATTTTCTTCTCAGCAGCACATGGATTCTTCTCTAAAATAGACCATATATTATAACACAAAGCAACTCTTAGCCAGTACAAAAAAGTAGAGATACTACCCTGCATTTTATCAGATCATAATGGAATAAAATTAGAAATCCATGATAAAATAAAAAATAAAAGCTACTCTAATACCTGAAGACTAAATAATATGCTACTGAATGAACAGTGGGTTGCAAAAAATATCAAGGAGGAGATTTAAAAATTCTTAAAGGTAAATGAGAACAACGACACAACATATCAAAATCTCTGGGACACTATGAAGGCAGTACTAAGAGAAAAGCTCATTGCATCAAGTTCATTCCTTAAAAGAAGGAAAAGTCAACAAATAAATGACTTACCATTACATCTCAAAGCCCTAGAAAAAGAATAACAAATAAACACCAAAAGCAGTAGAAGATAGAAAACAATTAAAATGAGAGTGAAATCATTGAAATTGAAACAAAAGAAACAATTTTAAAAATTGACAGAACAAAAAGTTTGTTATTTGAAAAAATATATAAAACTGACAAAACTTTAGGCATACTAACAGAGAGAGAAAACTCAAATTACTAACATATGTGATTAAAAAGGAAATATCACAATAGACACTACAGAAATACAGAAGATAATTAGAAATTATTTTGAAAACTTTTACTCCAATAAAATACAAAATATTGAAGCCATCAACAAATTTCTAGAGTCATATGATCTACCTAAATTGAATCAGGATGATATACACAATTTAAACAGATCAATTTCAAGCAATGAAATAGAAGATGCCATTATAAGCATACCAAGCAAAAAAAAAGCCCAGAACCAGATGGATACACAAGTGAGTTCTACAAGACCTATAAAGAAGGACTAATACTAATAATCTTCAAATTATTTCATTAAATAGAAAAAGAGGGAATACTTCCAAACTTATTCTATGAGGCCAATATCACTCTGATTCCAAAACAGGCAAAGACACATCAAAGAAAGAGAATTTAGACCAATATCTCTAATGAACATAGATGCGAAACTTCTCAGTAAAATTCTGGCAAATCGAATACAAAAACATATCAAAAAGATAGTGCACCATGATCAAGTGGGGTTCATCTCAGGGATGCAAGGTTGGTTCAACATATGTAAATTAATAAATGTTATTCATCACATCAATAGACTTAAAGGTAAGAATCATAAGATCATCTCAATAGATTCAGAAAAAACATTCGACAAAATACAGCACTCCTTCATATTCAAACACTAGAAAAATTAGGGATAACAGGAACATATCTCAATGTCATAAAAGTTATCTATCTTAAGCCCCAGGCCAACATAATTCTAAATGGAGAAAAATTGAAGGCATTCCCTCTAAAAACTGGAACAAGATAAGGATGCCTTCTTTCACTACTTCTATTTAACATAGTTCTTGACACACTAGCCAGAGCAATTAGATGAAAGAAATTAAAGGAATATGGATAGGAAAAGAAGAACTCAAATTAGCACTATTTGCTGATGATATGATTCTATACCCAGAAGACCTAAAAAATGTCATCAGTAAACTTCTAGAACTAATAAGTGAATTTAGCAAAGTAGCAGGATACAAAATCAATGCCCATAAATCAAAGGCATTTATGCATATCAGTGACAAATCCTCTGAAAGAGAAATGAAGAAAACTTCCCCATTTATAATAGCCTCAAAAAATTGGGAATCAACCTAACAAAAGATGTGAAAGACCACTACAACAAAAACTACAGAACGCTAAAAAAAAGAAACTAAAAAAAGAAATTAAAGAAGACCTTAGAAGAGTGAAAGATCTCCCTTGTTCTTGGATAGGCAGAATTAATATTACCAAAATGACCATACTTCCAAAAGTACTATACATATTTAATCCAATACCAATCAAAATCCCAATGACATTCTTCATAGAAATACAAAAAGCAGTTATGAAACTCATCTGGAAAGATAAGAGACCCAGAATAACAAAAGCAGTCCTTAGTAAGAAGAGTGTAGCAGGTGGCATCACTATATTAGGCCTTAAAACTATACTCAGAGCAAGAGTAACAAAAACAGCATGGTATTGGTCCAAAATAGACTAGTTGACCAATGGTACAGAAAAGATAACTGTAGTTTTGTGGATTAGTCTCTATGTTATCTTATATTAGACAAAGGTGCCAAAAACGTACATTAGAGAAAAGATAGCCTCTTCAACAAATGGTGCTGGGAAAACTGGAAATCTATATGCAATAAAATGAAATAACCCCTATCTCTCAGGATGCACAAAACTCAATTCAAAGTGGATCAAAGACCTAGGAATTAAACCAGAGACTCTGCATCTAATAGAAGGAAAAGTAGTCCCAAATCTCCATCATGTCAGATTAGGCCCCGACTTCCTTAATAAGATTTCTGTAGTGCAAGAATTAAAACCAAGAATCAATAAATGGAATGGATTCAAACTAAAAAGTTTCTTCTCAGCAAAAGAAATAATCAGTGAGGTGAATAGAGAGCCTACATCTTGGGAGGAAACTTTTACCACTTGCACATTAGGTAGAGCACTAATCACTAGGCTATGTAAAGAATTCAAAAAGCTAAACACCAAAAAAGCAACCCAATCAATAAATGGTCCAAAGAACTAAACAGACACTTCTCAGAAGAGGATATACAATCAATCAACAAATATATTTAAAAGGGTTCAATCTCTAGCAATTAGAGAAATGCAAGTCAAAACTACTCTAATATTTCATCTCACTCTAGTCAGAATGGCAGCTATTAAGAACACAAACAACAATAAGTGTTGGTGAGGATGTGGGAAAAAGGCATACTCATTTATTGCTGGTGGGACTGCAAATTGGTGCAACCAATCTGGAAAGCAGTATGGAGATTCCTTAGAAAGCTGGGAATGGAACCACCATTTGACCCAGCTATCCCACTCCTCTGTTTATACCCAAAGGACTTAAAAATAGCATACTACAGGGACACAGCCACATCAATGTTTATAGTGGCACAAGTCACAATAGCTAAACCATGGAACCAACCTAGATGCCCTTCAGTAGGTGAATGGAAAAAGAAAATGTGGTATATATACACAATGGAATATTACTCAGTGATAAAAGAGAATAAAATTATGGCATTTGCAGGTAAATGGATGGAGTTGGAGAATATAATGCTAAGTGAAGTTAGCCAATCCCCCAAAAAACAAATGCCAAATCTTTTCTTTGATATAAGGAGGCTGATTCATAGTGGGGTTGGGAGGGGTAACATGGGAGGATTAGACGAACTCCAGGTAGGGCAAAATGGTGGGAGAGAAATGGAGGGGGCATGAGGGTAGAAAAGATGGTGGGATGAGATGAACATCATTATCCTAAGTACATGTATGGAGACACAAATTGTGTGAATATACTTTGTATACAACCAGAGACATGACAAATTGTGTTTCATATGTGTAATATAGATTGTAATGCATTATGCTTTCATATATAACAAATTAGAATTTGAAAATAAGTAATAGAGTATCTACACTGATATTTCATCACATTTCAGTGAGAATGACTAACCATAAGAGTCCAAATATTAATAATTCCTGGAGGGCATGTGAGAAAAAAAGAAAAATATTATATACAGTTGTTGGGATTGTAAATTAATACAACTACTATGGAAATCAGTATGGAAATTTCTCAAGAGACTAGGGGACACCATAGAACCCAGTTATATCATGCCTTGGTATTTATCCCAAAAAACAGATGTCACCATACTTGCATACCCATGTTTATCGCAAAACAATTCACAATAATGAAATTATAGAACTAGCCAATGTGTCCATCAGTGGATGAATGGATAGGGAAAATTTATATATACATAATGAAATTATATTCAACCATAAATAATGAAATTATGAGATTTTCAGGAAATTGGATAAACTCAAGAGCATTATGTTAAGCGAAATCAACCAAACTCTGAAAGTCAAGGGTCTTATATTTTTCTTTCATATTTGGAAGTAGAGAGAAAAAAGGAGAAAAAAGAAGGAGAAGACCTCATGAAAATAGAAGGGAGACCAGTAGAATACAGGATGGGAACTAGGGAAGAGAGAAAAGGAAAGAAAATGGAGGTATCAGGTAACAAAATTGACCAAATTATTATTGTTCTATTGTGCATATCTTCAAGTATTTAACAAGGAATCCAACTATTATGTATAGTCATAATGCACTAAAAAATATAGAAAAAAAGAATGAATAGCTTTACCCAATATTTCCTCTCCATTTTCTCTAATGTGAAATGTAGTGAAAGTAAAACTATTAGGAGTGCTAAGGAAACTGTCATTGTTAAAACATTTTAACTGCCTCTAATTTTACAGATTTTTCAAAAGGAAATATTGCAATGAAACTTAAATTAAGAGTTTTTCCTTGATATCAGCTTATTGAGGCCAGTAATGATGCTACTTTTTGTTTTGTCGTTCCCAGGTGCAAGTACAATTTTAAACACAGAGTAAGGGTTCTAAAGTCATTGTTGAATCCAGGAAGAAAATTAAAACAAACAGAACATCATGTGAAATACACTAATATAGATTAAGAAACAAATCTATTTTGATAGCTATTGAGAATTGTAATAGAAAAGATTCTGGAAATTAAGAGATATGACCTTGATTTTGAAATTTTGGAACAATTTTAATGAGCATAAAGAATTGTAAAAGACCAGGGAATAAAGTGAATAAACTTTGAGACGTCAATGGGGTCGGAATTGTGGCTCAGTGGTAGAGCACTTGTCTGGTATATGTGAGGCCTTGGATTCGATCCTTAGCACTGCATATAAATAAATAAAATAGGGGCTGGGATTGTGGCTCAGCGGTAGAATGCTCGCCTAGCATGGGCAGTACCTGAGTTCAGTCCTCAGCTTCACATAAAAATAAAGGCATTGTGTTGTGTCTATCTACACCTAAAAAATAAATATTAAATAAAATAAAATAAAAGATCCATTGATAACTATATACATACATATATATAAATATATAAACTTTGAGAAGTCAAAAGGAAAACATACATTCATCAAACATGGAGGAAGAGGTTATTTAGAACAAATGATTTTTTTTTTCTGAAATGAAAATGATCTAATGTTCTAAAGATGGAAATATCTAAGTCATGAGAAAAGTTATTGTTTGTATTTATAGATACCTGAGCTGATATTACCATCAGTAATTCCTACTTAAAAATGTTTCTGTTCTGCTGTTTTATATACCTAATTAAAATAAATAAATTAATTTAAAAAATGTTTCTGAAGTGACTTGAAATACATAATACTTTCCCCCCATAAAAAACATTCATACAAATGTACTTGCTTAAAGTACACTGATTTATTACCTCACAGTATCAACTGGATCCTCTGCAAAGCTGCTGTGTCATTTAAGCTCAACTGGGGATGCAACTATTTCCAAACTCCTGTGATTTGGCAGAATGCAGTACCTTATGACTTGTTGAACTGAGAACCTCATTTTTTTTTTCTGGCTGTTGGCTGTAAGCCAAACCCTGACTTATATTTATGTGAATCTCCCCAACACGTCTACTCAGTTTATCAAAGCCACCAAAAGTGTATTTTGTAAGGCAGGTTGTCAGAAACTGTGTATAAATTATGGGTTTGTTTGAGCCAACATAAGGCAGGGAAGCTGCTTGTTTGGGAACTCCTGGGTGAAATTCCCGAGTTCAGAAAACCCATATCACACTGGTACCCGGTCTTAGCTCACATCCCCAGGATCAAACACAGCTGCCAAGAGATGGGTGTCACCTGCCAAGCACCAAACATCCTGCTTACCTCAAGATCCCAGTCACACTGAAACCTTTAATGTATTCCCATTAAGTAAAGGACTGGGGCCTTGTTCAGTTGTTCAGTTCCAGTTCCTATCAGGGCTGGAAGACACATCAGGTACCCCCTCTTTAAATCTAATTTCTGGCTTTGTCTTTTATTTCCTACTGATTATTTCTGACTTTTATTTTCCCAGGTGGCTCACACCTCCCTCCAAGCAAGAATCTGCTCTCCCTGGGTTCTGTTAACCCTGGAAGCAGGTTATACATTGTTTGGTAAATAATATCCCGTAACCATTGTATTTATTAACAGCAAGGCAAGGTCCTAAGCACAAAGTAGTATAGGAAAGAATTAAGTAATAATTCAGCAAAGCAAAATAGAGCCTTAAAGCCTAGATCCTTGTATAAGAGAATTAAATTAATATACAGAGTTGTAACAAAAATGCTTTAGTATGAAAAGATATATGAGCTAGACTGTTTGTGGCATTATTGTTTATAAAGGTAAAAATGTGGGGACAAAGTAGATACTCTACAACAAGGAAATGATTGAATAATTTATATGTATCTCATATTATGTAGCAAATAAAATGTAGATTAAAGCTAGGCTAATTATCTTAAGAGTCATGAATGAGTAAAAGAAAGAAGATACATGCAGAAATGAATAGTACAATTGCATTTTTTTGTAAAGCAAAATGAATATATATACACACACTGGCACATGCACGTTTATGCGTCATCTATCTACTATGTCTTCTATATGAATGTTTCTGTACAAGACTATATAGAGATGATTAAAAATAAGAAGGGACATAGAACTTTTTACCTGGTCCTCTTTGGATTTGAGAAGGGTAACTCATGTAAGTGAAGTGTAAAAGAAGTAGGCACTATAAACTATATGTATTTTTGTATTTAAAATTTTTTTAAAAAGCTGGGGACATCTAGTACAGGAGGCTGAGGCAGGAGGATCACAAGTTCAAGGTCAGCCTTAGCAACATAGTGAGATACTAAGGAACTTAAGGAGAACCCTGTCTCAAAAAAAGAAAAAAAAAAAAGGACAGGAGATGTGGCTCAGTAAAATGCCTCTAGGTTCAATTTCTTGTACCCCCCCCACATTAGAAACTAAAATCAAAGCTAAAAATTCACTTTTAGATTAATAAAGGTCAATATATTTGAAAACACATTAATGAGAATTTGTGAAATGAGTATTGGCTGATTTGTGAGCCAAATTTGATATCCTACATAGGTATTCCACAGTACCTATTAACATTTACAATGAATATACCCTTTGAACCAGTAATTTGACTTGTAGGATTTTTATGTGTACAGGTATACTCATAGGTGTGTGAATTATACAAGAATGTTAATGTCAGTCATGATAGCATCAGAAGATGTTTATGAATAACCTAAATGAACAACAGTTGAGGACCAACATATGACATAACACATTCATACAATGCAAAACTTCACTGCTTTTCAGGAAAATAAGGCATCTCCATTTGCTTTAGAGTAATTTACGAAGCATTATGTGAATGAAAAAATAAGATCCAGAGGAAAGTATACAGATCGCTGCTGTTTGTATTTAAATGGAAGCACATGTGTGTGCAAGCATATGTGTGTGTGTGTGTGTGTGTGTGTGTGTGTGTGTGTGTGTGTGGTTTATGCACGTAGATTACCTCTGGAAATCCTATAAGATTCTTGAGACGGTGTTTTAACTCTGATGAGGGAGACAGAATGGCTGGGAGGTAAAGTTGAACTGCCTTTTGTTTCTTTCACTTTATTCTAATTTGTTATATATGACAACAGAATGCATTACAATTCATATTACACATACAGAGCACAGTTTTTCATATCTCTGTTTGTATACAAAGTATATTCACACAATTCATGTCTTTATACATGTACTTAGGATAACGATGTCCATCTCATTCCACCATCTTTTCTACCCTCCTTTTGTTTCTTTTTGAGTTTTATAACGTGTGTTTGCATTATTTATTCAAAATTAAAATATTATAAAAATTAATCTAAGAATTTATTCTTGAGTACAATATCAGAAGGTCTCTTATAATGATTAGTAAATTAATATGACCTTCTAATATTCCCACATTTATATATGTAAAATGTTAGAAACTTGTTCTTCACTATAAAGCTTTTAACCTTTTTTTTTTTTTAAAGTTCCTTTATTTCAGAAATAATCTTGGAAACCATTTGAAGTTAAAAGCACTCTTTGAATTAGAACTGAAACAGAAAAGACTACCAGTACATCGAAATGATTAAAGAAGTGTGATAATGGATTTCCTGGAGCTCAAAAGTGTATGTGCTTGGTTTGAAAATTTTAGCTAAGATTGAAGTAGAAAAAGATATAATTCTGGAGGCCAATGTTCATTCTCTGCTTTTTCTCACCAAACAAGAAAACCCATGGTTTTTCTCTGGTATTCCCAAGCAGGAAAAAGCAAAACAAAATTATACCTGGTAAAGGGGTTAGTGAGACACTTGTCAATTGTTTTCTAGAATGGAAAGATTTCAGTTATAACATCCATAATTGTTTTCAAGAGTGCAGTTTGATGTATAAGATTTCATACTTCTTTAATAGGTACCTTATAATTCTTTAATTTTTCTTCCATTTTGAGTCAAGACAGTGTGATGATTTTTACACCAAAGTAGATCTGGTGTTGTAGGAATTTTCCATATGTTAATTCTCTGATAAAATGGTAAATATGTCAATTAATACTGCTTATTGGAATGAATCACATGATAATAAAACTCTAATTACTATTTATATTGATTGTATTTACTAATGTAATGTTTTGTCAATATGTCACCCCAAATTCACAGAGTTGCCAATTTGCTTTAAGATTTCTATATTTCTAAATTATTAAGGATTATCATCATGCAATACTTTTTAAATAAATAAACTATATTATTCTTATCAGATTGATAGAGCCTTAAATTTACATGAAAAGATTATAATTTAAAATCAAGAAATACCTAGTTTTCAAAATGGTATTTCTCCTTTTGAAAACTACCTGAAAGCAACAAGGAGAACATAAAACAGAATTCTGAACTGCATTTTCCATAAAATAAGATCTAAGTAATCTCCAACTAAAAGATATTAAGAAGAGTTACTCAGTACAGGTTGGTGGTCACGATGAAGTGGGATTCTCCTGGCTGTAGAGCTTAGACATTGCCTACACAGTTCAGCCTCTAAAAGTAAGTGCTCCACTTAGGTTGATTTTGTGTCTTGGCTTTTATGAATTGTGCCACAATAAACATGGAACATGGATGCCCTTTTCTCTGGCTCACATCCTGCGTGGGCCAGGGAAAGGATTCCCTCTGGAGGGATGGGCTGGCTGAGAAATAAAAGCTAAGGAAAGTAGCACCATGAAATAACCACAGGACTGCAGAAAATGCAGGTTTAGCATGGGGACAGCGATGGGCCAAGCTGACCAGACTGGTATAGCTTCTGACAAGGAAGGGAGTCCATGCTTGCTTTATTTATATTGGAATAGATCCAAGGGATTAGATAGAAAGTTCTTCACCAAAACAAAGGTGGGGAGAGGTAGACTGCTCAGTTCCTAATGGGTCATGCCCATCTCTGGTGCTGCATGGGACTTTTTTGGGCAGAGCTGAGAGAGAGTTCACTTGTGTGGGGCTATCCTGTCAGAGAGATTGCCACAGAAAGTTCCCAAGCATCAGACCTTCCCCCTCACTGGCTTCAGTGCAGAAAAGGTCCATACATATTTCACAGGTGTCTTCCTGCCCTCTTCAACATACTGATTTATTTTCTTTGGATGAATACTTAGTAGTGCTATTGCTGGATCTTATGGTAGTTTTAATTTTAAATTTTTTGAGGAACCACTGTATTATTTTGCATAATGACTATGCTAATTTACATTCCCAACAATAGTGGATAAGAGTCCCATTTCTCCATATCCATGCCTGAATTTGTTGGTTTTTGTCTTTTTGATAATAGCTATTCTAATTGAGGCATGTTTTGGTTTTCATTTACATTTCCTTGATGATGAGTGATATGATGTTAAGCATTTTTAATGCACCTGTTTGTTTCTTTATATGTCTTTTGAGAAATGTCAGAAATGCCTATTCATATCTTTTGCCCAAGTTTTAATCTGATTGATCTATTGATTGATTGATTGCTTTTGAGTTGTTTTAGTTCCTTATATATTCTGGATATTAACCATTTGTCAGATGCTTAGTTGGCAAATATTTTCTCTGATTCTTTAGGATGTCTGTTCACTCTGTTAATTGTTTCCATTGTTTTATAGGAACTTTTTGGTTTGATATGGTCCCATTTGTCTGTTTCTGCTCTTGTTAAATTATTATCCCCCAAAAACTTTTGAATTATTATCTGCCAAAATCCTTGCCTATACAAATGTCATGGAACATTTCCCCTGTTTTCTTCTACTGGTTTAAACAATTTAGGTCTTAACATTTAAATCTTTAATCCATTTGAGTTAATTTTGTATATGGGTAAGAGAGTGGTCTAGTTCCATTCTTCAGTATGTAGGTATCTAGTTTATTCAGCATCATTTATTGAGAGAATCTTCTTCCCCAATGTGTGTAATTTTTGCCTCAAAAATCAGTTGGCTATAAGTGTGTGGATTTATTTCTGTATTATTATTCAGTACCATTGGTCTATATGTTTACTTTTATGCCAGTGCCATTTGATTACCATAGTTCTGTAATATATTTTGAAATCAGGTAGTTTTGTGGCTTTGGCTTTATTTTTTTTCTCAGAATTACTTTACTTATTTAGGGTCTTTTGTGGTTTCATGAATGTCCATTAACCAATAAATGGATAGAAAGATGTGGTGATGTATACAATAAGAATTTAGCCAGAAAATGTTTAAAAGGATGAAATCCTTTTATTTGCGGCAACATGCATGAACCTCAAGGACTTTATGTTTTATGAAATTAGTGAGGCACGGAAACACAAATACTGCATGATCTCACTCATTTAGGGAACCTAAAAAGGTAGATCTATGGAAGCACAGAGTAGAATTGTGTTTACCAGATGTTGGGAAGTGTGTAAGGATGAAAGGATGAGAGAGAATAGTCAATGGTACAAAATTGTAGTTAAATAACATAATAAATTCTGGTGAGTTCTGTTGCGTATCAGTATGACCATAGTTAACAACATTATATTTAAAAGTAATTAGAAGAGAGAATTTTGAAGTTCTCACCACAAAGAAATAATAAATGTTTGAGATGATGGACATACTATCTACCGTGATTTGATTATTACACAATGTACACCTATATAGGAATGTCACATGGTATCCCATATATATGTACAAATGTTAATGGTTGATTAAAAATAAAACCGGGGCTAGGGAGTAGCTCAGAGGAGGAGCAGTGCTCAGCAGGCATGAAGCACTGGGTTCCATCCCTAGCCCCACAAAACAAAACAAAACCAACAAACTAGAAGCAACAAAAAATAAATAGTGCTTTATGGTGCAAAAGTAACCTCTATTTAAGTAAATCCATGGAAATGTTGTACTCGGTTGATGGAAGTTTTTTAACTATAATCAAATTTTGGTTTCTCAAAATCTAAGAGGGGCAAAAGTATTGAAGGAAGAAGCAGACTTAATGCCATCTTTACAGAAAGTGCAGAGAGAGAAATCCACAACTTTCTACACAAAGCAAGGGATCAAAGCACAGAAAGAGTAGTTCCAGGAGGAAAGTTGGAAGACAACAATAATAAGTGAAAACTGATATAGACATCAGACTTTTAAAATAAAATGCAATTGACCGAAATGAAGTCTAATGTGAAAATAGCTCAAAGGGAATAAAAGGTTGAAAGTAGACATATAAACTCAGAGAACAGAGTGGAGAAACTTAGGAACAATGTAGAAGTCAGATAAGTTTCAATTAGTCACAAGTCATGTCATCTCTCCCTTGTATATTAGTAACAATGTATTCTCCTTTTTTTTTTCCTGAGAACTTGGTAAGATTTTTATCAATTGTGTTGATTTTCTCAGTGAATCAACCTCTGCACTTGATTTTGTCTATTTTTTTCCAGTTCATTGATTTCTATTCTGATCTTTACTAATTTTTTTCTTCCTGCTTATTTTAGGATTCATTTTATCCTTTTACTTAAAGTTCCTTAAGGTGAAAGTTGAGGTTATAGGTGTGAAAACATCTATCTATCTAGCTATTTATTTATTTATTTATTTATTTGATCTAATGTGGACATTTAGAGCTGTCAATTTTCTCTAAATGCCACTTCAGGGTGAAATATACAGTCTGAAATCCTACCTTAGAAAAAAGCCTCAATCCACAAATTTTGATATTTTGTTCTTTTACATTTATTTACAATTTTTATTTCAAAACGTTTTTTAATTTTTCTTTTTGATATCTTCCTTTATAATCTAGTGATTTTTTTATGAACACACGGCTTCATTTCCAAATATATAGGGATTTTCCAGATCTTTACATAATTTATTTTTAGTTTAACTTGATTATAATTCACAAACATAGATTCAGGTCATCTACTGATTGAGACCTGATTTCAAATATGATCTATCTTGATAAATAGAATCTTAAATAGAATGTGTATTTGGTTGTCATTGTAGAGCACTCTGTAAATGTCAGGTCAAGTCAAAGATTGTACATTTTCTCTAGCTTTACTGTTTTTCTAATTGTTCCACAATTATTGAAAGAGGAATGTTCAGATCTCTGAGTATAGTCATAGTTTCTTCTGTTACAAAGTTCATTTATACTAGTGGAAAAAAATATTGAAAGGCAAAATCAATTTGACATTAGAAATGTTCAAAAATATTATTATGATTTTTCATTTTAAATCTACTCTGATATATACACACTCATGTGTGTGCATGTGTGTGTGTGTGTGTGTGTTTGTGTGTATGCATGTGGGTTTACCTTTACCTTTATCCTTGTAGTCTTCTAGATGATATTTTACAGGAATATTTCAATTCCTATTTTCACCCTGAGATAAAAATGCATGTAATTCTATTGGCTAAAAATTATCCAATAGTCTAGGAATTCATGTCAATTACACTTGGCAATCTGGTTGCCATGAAAACCATTTGCTTTATCTGGTCAAGGGATAGTTTGAAAGCTGGTTGACATGGTGATAAAATTTCTGTTATGCAATTGACATATCATCTAAAAATATAATTGCATTGGATAAAGCTATTTAAATCATCTTTCTAATGTTCTTTTCACTTTAAAAATCATCTTTCTAAAGTTCTTTTTACAGAAAAATCATGAATACATTTACATTTGCCTTGCTCCCATTCTATTTAATAAACATACAGAAGAAATTCATGGAATTTTTTTTTGTCACAGATCAAGGTGTACTTTTTATAATATTTCCTCTCTGGCTATTGAGGTGTTGATTATAGTGATTATAAAGAGAAGGCTCCCCCAATTTTTTATTGAAGGAATGTATGAGAGAGAGCTATGTAGATAAATCTACCTCTCTCAGATTTTATGTGAGCTCTTTAGCTGTGTCTAGAAAATGAATTAATACAAGAGCTAATTAACAAGAGAAAAACATAGGTTTTATTGATTTTACATGTATAGGGGACTCTTCAAGAGAGAGTGAAATCTGCAGTTATAACCAAAGCAAAGTGCTTTTATACTTTTTTAGACAAAGAATAATAAACTGTTAAGGGATGACAAAACAAGAAGGTGATTTTTTTTTCCTAAATAAAATATTTACACAGAAACATGCAGGGATCTGGAGAGCATTGTGTTAAGTGAAATAAGCCAGGTACAGAAAGATAAATATCGCATGATCTCACTCATATCTGGAATCAAAAAATGTTGTTCCTGTAGATGCCTGGAGTAAAATCATGGTCACCAGAAGCTGATAAGAGGAAAAGGGAGAGGTTTATCAATGGGTATGACATAGCTAGATGAAATAAATTCTGGCATTTTATAGCACAGTAGGTGTAAATATAATTAATAATATCTTGTATGTCTCAAGATAGCTAGAAGAGAGGATTTTGAATGTCTTTACCATAAAGAAATGATTAAAGTTTAAGATGACACCAATTGATCATTGGCTTGCAAATGACACCAATTTGATCATTGCCCAATGTATTTATGAATCACATTGTCACATCAAACCCCCTAAATATGTATGATTATTATGTGTCAATAAGAAACAGGGAAGCAGATCTGAAACTGAAAATGAGGTAGTATTAAGCTTTTAACATATAGGATGGTAAATATTTCCAAGAATTTGATATTCAGGTCAAAAAACCAAAGATTTACCAAAGCGTGTTTAGCTGAAGTAATGATATCTAGAGTTGGACTTGAACCTTCTAAATTATCATTACTAGTAAGGAATTACATCGTAGCTATAAAACAGAATTTTTCAATAGATGTAGTTTAAAGTAAAATAATTTCTTTTTCCCTATAAATTATATGAGTGATAATTTTATCACAATTATATATGAGCAATAAAATGAAAGATTATTTTGTAGTCTTTTTTTTTTTTTTTTTTTTTTTTTTTTGGTGCTGGGGATTGAACTCAGTGGCACTTAACCACTGAGCCACATCCCCAGCCCTTTTTTGTATTTTATTTAGAGACAGTGTCTCTTTGAGTTTCTTAACACCTTGAAATTGCTGAGGCTGGCTTTGAACTTGTGATCCCCCTGCTTCAGCCTCCCAAGCTACTGAGATTATAGGTATGTGCCACAGTGCCCTGCTAGTAGTCTTTAGTTTAAAAACCTTGTCTTTTTATTTTTATATAATTAAACGCATTGGTATTTGTGGGAATAACTCTAAAGGAAATATCTAAAACCCCAAAAGCAAAGCACAGGAAATTAAAAGCCTTCTATGGTGCTAAATATATCTCAATTCATTTTATGAGATTATAGAGACATTGCTGGCTAAAGTGTTCTTAGATAATTTAGAAATGCAGAATGCTTGAAATACCTTATCTAGAGGGTGTATCTTATGCATACAGTGTCCCTACATTTCCATTATCCTCTGTAATTCCTCCTGAAAGTTAGGAAGGCAATGCTAGTTTTCTGAGCTCCATGTTGTCATTGATAATTTCATCTGATTATACAATTATACAAAAAAAAATTTGTTCCAGTGAAATCTCTGTGGAGAATTCAGCAAGTAAATCTGATCAAAAGAAAACAAGGTATGAAACAGATTTTCAATAAAGATAGTTAAAAGTCAAATAATTTTTTACCTATGAACTTATAAGTGATAATATTTATCACAAATATATACATAAATAATGAAATGATAGTCTTCAGTTTAAAAACTTGTCTTTTATTCTCATGTAATTAAATTAAACACATTAGTATTTGTGGGACTAACAACTAAAGGAAATATTACATGTTAATATGACTAATTTTGCCAAATGATAATTTTAATGTACTATCCCAAGCTTCAAAGTTTGTATTTCAGCTAGACATGTTAATAATGTGCTTATTGCTTAAATGATGTAATTAATAATGATTGCAATATGCTTATAAAATAAATCTTGAAATAATGTGAACAAATATTTGGGGATCTCAAAGCACCACTCTTCCCCTGTAGAGTCCTGAATGATTTAAGCAAGGAAGCAATGAGGTACCATGTGGAGCCAAAATACCACAGTCATAGAGAGAGGCTCAATTAGATAGCTATGTGGGCTTATTGGCCCGTCTATCTGAATTAGGTGGAATAATCCCCATTGTCTGCAGAGCTGGACAGATAGCAACTCCACACTCCACCACCCATCTGTGCCCACTGTCAGGAATCCAGATGAAGCAGGACCTTGGATTTGTTTTGGTCACTTACTTTCAAGAGAAGAAAGGGCCACTGAGACCACCATGTCCAATTTTTTCCCCACAATTCAATAGTCAGGTAAGTTATCCACCCTTATAGAGGAATTATGCTGAAAGGAAGTCATTTTTAGGATATAATTTTTATAATTAGGATATAATTTTTAAAATTCCTAAAAGGCACCAGAATAGAAAAGTAGCATTTACAAAAGAGCTGTCTAAAAAGAGATTGATAAAGGTTATTTCTTTTCTCTCTTGGTGGGTAAATTTATAGATTAAATGAGCAAGGTTCTTAGATAGTTAAATTAACTAAAACAAAATGCTGGATTGAGTTTGAGAGTATACAGTAAAAAGAAACTAACTTAAAAATTATTTCAGTTAAAAGAAAGATGTAATCATAGTGTTTACAAGTGCACAGCTGGGTGGTAGAATCTTTGGGGAAGGGGAAGAACAGAGGAGTCCTAATTAGAATAAGATATATTCCATGTGTGTTATAATATTATATCAAAATGGATTCTACTATCGTGTATAACTAAAAAAGAAACAACAACAAAAAATAATTACTATCATGGTGTGAAATGTGAATTTAGTTTTGTTGTGAAGGGATCATGACTGGATGATGTCTTGGGGTAGTTGTTAGAGTTATTTTCCTCAATTCTTACAAAGCTGGGTTCTTATTAACTAACCAGCCTGTCTCACCTTCCTATCTAAAATAGGAATTTATTACTTATTTCTCCCTCAACTCTTTCTTTTCTTCAGAACACCAATTATAATTTTCAGTTCTATTTTACATGTCTATTTTGCTTTTTGTCAGTCTTGTTCTATAGAATTTACACACCAAGAAGACAAAGATTGCTGCTTTGTCACTAATGTCTGTCACAGAGCCAGACACATAATTGAGTCAACAAATGACTGACACTCAGAACCTTTAGAACCTGAGACTGCAAAGTCCTTATATTCAACCATTAATGTGCTGCTCTCTGTAGCTTCATCTACGGTCACTTCTTGCACCACTGCTTGGACTTATAATTCTAACGTAGACAACTTGCTATGTTTATTGGTCTGTTGGCCTTTTGTTTTAATAGCTTCTACTCTTTTTTTCATCTGGCTAGTTCTAATCATAGATGAAGATTCGGCTTAGGCACCACTTTTTCCAAAACCTTTCCCTGATGTTTCTTCTTTCTCCAGGATAGATTAAATAGCACGAACATCTTGAGCATAGTCTTTTATACTGCTCTTGCCATGAATTTATGTGTCCACTTCTGCCTTTTCACTGAGTAAATGGTTGTTGAAAGCACATAAAGAGGGCCATTGCTCAGGACCAATCAATTTATAAAACATCCAATACTTGGAAATTTTCAGAGAGAAAACTAGGATTAATGGAAAGAGTTAACTATAGATGGGATCCATTTATCAGGACTGCTGTCATTTATCTGACCTAAAATGGATTCACTTATTTGTGATTGGGCTCATTAGTTTTTTTAGTCCTTATGGATAAGTTTGTTTCAGATTATAGTCTCTTCAAATCAAAGAACAATATGAAAATAAGAAAAATATTAATCTCCAATTAATTTTTGATGATGACTGATAGTAGTGGTTGAGATACTTTTTGACTGAAACACACAGAGAGAAGAGAACTGCATGTCAAACCAATTTAAAATAAGGATATTTATCTTCAAGTAAAAGTGACTTGGGCTGGGGCTATAGCTCAGTAGGAGAGCACTTGCCTCAAATGGGTGAATCACTGGGTTTAATCCTTAGCACCATATACAAATAAAGGCATGCTGTCCATCTACAACTACAAAAATAACTTAAAAAAAGTGACTCAAAGTTAAGGTAATCTGTAGGCTTTTCTGAAGACAATGTCATAAAAGAATTAGGTTCTTTCATTTCCCAGGTCTGCATTTTTTCTTTCTTCTTTCTTTTTTGGGGGGCTGGGAGGGGGACTGGGGATCAAGCCCAGGGCCTCATGGGTACCAAGCAGGTAGGTGCTCCACTACCCAATGTGCTTTGCCCCTTTTCCAAGTCAGGAGACAAGTTTCTCTCAGGGCTGCAGGATGACTCCCACAGTTTCCTGAATCATCAGACAAAATTCAAAGCACAGAATCATTTCTTCTGGGCTTTTTTTTTTCTTTAAGATGAAAGGGTCTATTCCAAAAACCCATCACAGACTTCCCCATATGTCCTTAGTCAACATTGGGTGGCTTGTTCATTTCTAAACCACTCACAGGAGAGAGGAATGGAGTTCCACCATTAGGACTATCCTAATCATTGTGGATGAAAAGGACTACAAGAATTGAATATTAAGATCAGTGCATAAGTAAAAACCATTCCATTGGAATAATTAAAATACATAGGAAACAGTAAATTAATAAATCAAAAGGAAGTTGCTGGCTATTTTACAATGTTAAAAAAAATCCATAAAAGCCAATGTGGAACAGTGTGACTATTCCATGAATCACAGCACTTCTTGTATTATCCCTCAATTCTAACACACAGAAAAAGATGGGGATCACAACAGGAAAACCATATTCAGCTACCTGGTCCTTAGTCGTTGCACATTCCCAAATTATGTTGAATTCACTTTTCAGCCAGTTTTAATATCGTTTTCTTTTGACTCTAGTTCTAGACTATTTCCATCATGAAGACTGAAGGATAAATAAAAAAAACCTATGCTCAGAAGAGTTTTCATTTAAGACTGTGGGCAAAAGATATACTATGAATAGTATTGATTTTTTTGACCTCAGTCAAGTGACATGGAAGTGTAACCTAGATTCATCTTCTCCTCTCATTTGTCATAAATCTTTGACATGCCAATACTTTGTATTTGAATGCTTTGTGCACATTAGCAATATTGTAAAATCATACTGTATTGTGACAAGGCACTAAATTTATTTCAGAGAGGGTCCATTTTAACACTGTATGCACTATGAATAATAAAGCAGTTATTGATTCTAATGACAGATTATTACAACATTTATAATTTAGTTGAAGCAAGACTTTTTTCATTTGAAATTGGAGAAGTGCTGCTAAAAAAACACAGTATGTTAGCTTTCTTTTTATTATAATTATGTTCATCATAATAATGTGGTATTATATGTGTATCATATTTAGATATTGGTACATATTCTATAGCATATATTTTAATTATTGTTATTTAATTTTTACTAACAAAAATAGGTATAAAGCTTATATATTAAAACTCAGATAAATATAATTATGTATTCTTTTTCATCCTTGGCAAGGCATACTATCCCAAAGGATAGTAAATGGATCATAGTACAAAAAAAAAAAACAGGTGACTTGTCTAAAAGATCTAATTTATTTAAATGAAATGGAAATGCAGTTAAGGCAGCTGCTTATCCCTAATTGAACTTATTTGAAACTCTCAGTAGCTGTGATATTTTGACCACAGGACCACAAGTATGAATAGCTGAGTCACTAAATTTATTTAGAGTAGAATGTATGTTGTATCTCTTCAATTGCACTGAAATTGCTCAGATAAATAAAATTCTATTTTCCATGTTGAACTATTTGCTATTATTTTGTCAAATTGGACCAAGAGTTGTCTTCAAACTCAAATATGCCATGCTCTTTTTTCATTAACTGTGTATCCACATATATCTATATCTATCTATCTATCTGTCTGTCTATCCATCCATCCATCCATCCATCCATCTATTCAAAGGAATAATATGCTCATTGCATATTATATAGATGGATGTCTGTTATGTTTTAGATATGAGGTGTTTCCCAAAAGCTTATATATGAGATAATGCAAGAATAGTCACAGGTAAGATGACCAGATTATGAGATCTGGGTTAACTGGGTGTTAACTGTAGGCAGGTAAGGTGTGGCTGGAGGAGGTGCCTTTGAGGTGTTCAGTGGGACTCTCTCTGCTTCTTGGTTGCCACATACTGACCTGCTTTCCTCTGCCCCACCCTTGACTCCAGAGTTGACCAACCTTGGACTGAACCTCTGAAACCATGAGCCAAAAAAAACACTTTTCCTCCTCTCAGCTGTTCTTGTCAGGTATTTTGGTCACAGTGATGCAAAGCAACCCAAACATCATCTATCTCCTAATCTTTCGTTCTTCCAGCCTGCTGCCTGCTACATAGATCAAAAACTGGAGTGTCAGCTTTTGTATTGGCCCAGGAGAACAAGAGCCACACCAGGGAAAGGCAGAATTATATACTGAAGTGAGTCCCCTTACAAACTCCAGACTGCATTCCTCAAGACAATATTTAATTAAGAAAACAATAGATATTGTTTTGAATATGTTTATAATTTTTAAATATGTAATACTATATCTTTTTAAAAAAATTATTTATTTTTTAGTTGTGGTTGCACACAATACCTCTATTTATAAGTGGTGCTGAGGATCGAACCCAGGGCCTTGCACATGCTAGGCGATCGCTGTACCACTGAGCCACAACCCTAGCCCCACTATATCTTATTTAAGGTAATATTTGCATACTTTTGCAAAAGCAAGGAAACAATTTAAATTGATTCCACGAATGGCAGAATATTTTGCTATATTTTATGGAAACAAAACTGATTTACAGGATTAAGTGGATCATTCTTCAGTTATGGTAGACATGAAAATCTCAAACCTACCAATCATCACATTAAAGTTGCTAAGAAGTTAATCTACCAGAAGATTTTTGTGATGGTTTACATTATAGTCTTCCATTATTCTTTATCTCCTTCTCCACTCTTGTTGACATAGGCTTGGCAATGTGACTTATTCAGGTCCCCAAAAATTAGAGTAGGAGTGAAATACATCTTTTTGAATAGAAGCTTTAAGAGCCATAGTGTAAGATTGCTTTCTTCTTTTCTATGAAAATTTGACACTCTGGATATAGAAGACACCTAGAAGATTCTACAGAGAATCTGATGACCCATTGCCAATATGAATTCTAAGCAAGAGACAAGACTGTTTCTGGGAGCCACTGATCATTTTGAATTTTCTATTATTGCAGAAATAATCTAGTGCAGAGTTCTCAAAATGTGTCCCCGAGTCATGTAACATCAACTGTTAGAAAAAAAAAAAATGGAGGTGTTGGCTTGACTTCCTGAAATAGAAACTATTTAGGAAGCCCTGAAAGTGACACTGAAGCATGTCAAAGTTTTAAAACTGCTAATCTAGTGGAAACTAATTCGTATGACTTCCAGGTGAATTATATAACAGCTTTAATGTGATGATAACTCCAAAACTACTAACCAGTTCTGGATAATTGATGAGGATTCAAGTTTTAATTATTTATGAAATGATGCTCTATTTTAAAATAAAATATTATATTATTAAATAGGAAAAGTAGAGAGCTAAAGAAAATTTCATACTGATTAAATAAATAAAATATGAACAAATAGAATGCAGCCACACATTGCCCAGGCAAATGGGGTTAGTGTCAGAAGGAAAAATATAAATGGACATTCCAAACTAGGTTTAAAAGATCATTATGTTAATAATAAAATGAGAAAGATATATGATTCTCAGATGCAGAAAAAGTTGATCAAAAATAAAAATTATTTTAAAAAGAAACTTAACAAAACAGGGCCAGATAAATATTTTAAGAATAAAATAAAAACAAAGTCTCTCAAGTTCAAGCCCAGCATAATGCCTACCTGTCAGGGAATTTATTTCCCCACTCAAATCAGTAAGGAAAAAGTGTTCTCTTTATGGATATGGGTTTTTGAAACAGTTTGGTTGAAAAAAAATGAAATCATAATAACCTGATTTCTTTCCATTCTTAGTGTATTAAAATAAATTCCAGATGTACTAAAGACTTAAACATCAAAATTAACCACATAAAATAACAGACATAAATTTTGAATCAGAGTACATGCCAAAAGTTGAAAATTGGGACTGATAGCTCAATGGTAGACTACTTGCCTAGCATTCATGAAACTCTGAGATCAATCCCCAGTGACAAACAAATAAACAAATAAAAACTTGGTCAACATGAAAGAAAAGTTAGCAAATTTGAATATCTAACAAATGAAAACTTTTGCACTAAAACGTTAATAAAATGAAAATGACAAATAAATAATTTGATTTTTAATAAAATAAAATTACAAATTGGGATCATAATTCTGTATTCCAGATGACATTTTAAGTGCTATTTTTCCTCAAAATAAGAATAAGAACCAGTAAACAATTTAAAATTTGGCAGAGGACTTGAAAAGGCAATGGACCAAAACAACAACAACAAAAAAACATTTCCTTTAAAAAATATAAAAATATTTGCTTTTCCTCAAAATTAAATAAAAACACAAATAAGGTATCTTCTTTTTAGTTGCCCAAATTGAAATGCCTGATGATGCTTGTCTCTCACTTTGAAAAAAAAAATGTCAACACTTCTCATGGTCTACAAAGTCCCATCTGATTGGCTAGTGTCTGCTTCTGGGAAACCCTCTCCCCCACCTCCTACCTACTGCATCTTCTCTGCACTAGACAGGCCTGCCTTCTTGCTCCTCCTTGAACTCATCTGGCAAGGAAACTCCAGACTTTTCTACTTATTTTTTCCTCTACTAGGATGGCTCTGTTCTCACTTTGTATTTCCTCATTTCATGCTGTTTCTGCTCCAGTATCAAGTCTCAGGAAGGCTCTCCATGACCAGCCTCTGTAGAATATCCTCCCACCCAACTGTCTACCCTATTACCAGGCTTTATTTCAGTAAACCATGAAACTTTCTCTGCAATATATATATACATATATATATATATGTATATATACATATACACACATACTCTTTGTATATATAATATAAAGAGGAGTGTGTAGATGCCATAGTGTTAGGGCCATTGTCGCTCTCATTTCCTTAATAGTGCCAGCATCTACCTAAAGACCTGGCACAGAGCAGGTACTTTATATCCCTGAGTAAATGTGTAACAGCTGCACAAGATTGATGAGGACAGGATACACTAGCTGTGTCATTCACTGCTAGAAGGATCAGAAATTAGCCAAACCTAACTGAATCGTATATTTTAAATATTTACCAAAAACTTCCTTATTAGAGGGAAAATTATCAATTTCAATTTTCATAAAAATAATGTCTATAAATCTTGATTCTGCAGTTCCACATCTAAGATTTGATAATGTAAACTTGTTTCTATGTGTGAGTTTGTCAGATTTTGCATGGATTTATGATAATGGTCTTTGTGAGGACAATAATGTTGAAGTGTCTGTCAGTAGAAGATTGACTAAGTAGCAGTACAACCACAGAGGAGATATTAGGCAATTATTAAAAATTTAGAACTCTCAATCTGTCTATGGGTCTGTGTGTATGCTCTTCTAAAAGAAACTCCAAGGTATATTGATTGGGAATAAAACCAAGTGAAAACAACCAAAATATTCTTTAATTTGGACAAAACATACATATTTGCATATGTACACGCTATATATGTGCAAATATAAAAACAACTAGTAATGCTAGTTGACTGAAGTAAAAGGAATTGAGTACTTGGGGGACAGGTAGGAGAAAGAATTGTCTCTCACTGTAAGCCCTTTTGTATTCTAAATTTTTTTTTTCAATTCTGTTGATATTACCTACTTAAGAAAATTTAAAACTACCTTCATAAAATATCTGTACAAATACAATGTTGGATATGTACATATTTCTTATATATGATAAAGCACTCTTTCATTTATGTTTTTCTTGTTATTTCTATATGTACAAATACAATGCTGGATTCTTTATATTTTTTCCTATGAGTAAAGTATAACAGTATTATTTCATCCATATGATTCATTAGAGGTATTTTTTTAAAAAATTACAGCTTATAAATTTTTCACAAAGAAGCAATGCTGAAAAAAAAGTCCATCTACCTTGACATAACATAATGTATTTCCCTTTCTATATTATAAAAGCATGTAGAAACAATGTAAAATGGCTTTACACTTATTGCATTGATGATAATGGAAACGGATGCTTTTTAAACCATGAAACTGTCTCTGCACTGCTTTGAAATAGCCAATTAAGTTACACTCCATTTTGGCTTAAGTGATTTGATAAAATGCAGAATCACTCCATCAATCCTTAGAGATGAACCTTTGCTCTCTAAAGGTTAATGCTCCATCCTACTTCATTGCATTGAATGATTTTGTCTGTTTATATATTAAAGCAAAATATATATATTTTAAATAGCATTTTATTTAGTTCCCATTTATATAAACGGCAATGGGAAGAAGGATGTTATGAGAATAGAATGTTGTAATAAATAGTTTCATCATGGGATTATTTTGCCCTTTCTCCCTAAAATGATAAGACAGTAGTCTGTGAAAGAAAATTATAGATATAAAATACAGCATTTGCTTTCCATTACTTTACTCTTAATGATCGGCGAGACTTCATATACAATATTTTTAAACTCTCAGTCCAAGCTTTGTAAGTCATAGAACACCACAGGAAAGAGATGGCAAGAACATTAATTTTTTTTCTTTTAGCTATCATAATGGAACCTTATGTGACTACGGAAGCTATTTCTTATTTTTAATCTTATTTCAATACAGACTGGAGTTTTCCTCTCCAGTATGTTTAGCATGAGTATGTTTCAGTGTGGAAATAATAGACTTATATTTTATGCGCATGAATTTCATCTCCAAAGCCACTGTCCTCCTCAGCCACTATTGTTCACATGGAGATTGGACAAGTGCCCAAGGGCATAGGTGCCAGGCAGGGATGCTTTGACCATGACAGTTTGCACAACACAGCCACTGCCATCTTGTTAGCAGGCATACACATTTTTGTCACATGCTGATTAATTCAGTCACACCTGCTCTTACTGTGTCATCCTAAGGATGGGAGGTGGACTTCTTTTGGCTACTGGCCATTTAATTTCTTCACATCCTAGGACAACAAAGTCAGCTCAAGAGGTCACCTGGTCTACTCTCCTGCTTTTAAGCATACCAATAGTTAATTGTTGAAGACCAACGGGTTTCTGTTACATTTAAAAGTATTTAGTTGGATGGTGATTCCACAATTTGTAGCTAGCTTCAGTGTTTAATCAGCCTTGTAATTGTTGTGGAGTGGGATGCTTGATAAAGAAGAAATTACATCTTTGCTTTTTTTTTTTTTCAGTTGAAAGGCAGAAAGGCAGAAAAGTTATCTTTCAAGTTTCCAGTCTTGTCTACTCCTGTCCTTAGAGACATGTACACACAGCTTTGGAGGATTTCCTTGTACCAGGAAGAATAACTTGAATGGTTCCTTTCCTAAACATAAATTGGCAGTTAGCATGGAGTCATCCCACCTACATCCCAGGTTATTGGAAAAATAACAGAAGAGTGTACACAGGGAGCCCCAGTGTCACCAGTTGCAAAAGAAACTTGAGGAGGAGAGCACTCTCAATCTCTCTCTCTCTCTCTCTCTCTCTCTTTCTCTCTCTCTCCATCTCTCTCTCTCTACCTCTCTACCTCTTTATCTCTCTCATGGGATTAGAACATTCTTGACTAAGTCAGATATTTCCAAGTGAAGGCAGCTGGCAGGAATAAATAGGCTCTCCAACTTCACCTCAAAAATTACCACTCATAGAGAAAGAGTCTATTATGAGTTAAGTCGTGACTCCCACCCCCCATTCATTTGTTGACATCCTGAGCTCCAGAATATGACCACATTTGGAAACAGATTCTTTAAAGGTATAACCAACATAAAATGAAGGCACGATGATGGTACATAACCCAATACGATTGGTAAATATGTAAGAAGAGGACCTTTGGGTTATAGAGGGAAGGCCATGTGAAGACACAGGCAGAAGGCATCCATCAACCAGCCAGGGAGTGGGGACTCAGAGGAAATCACTGTGCTGTCACCTTCATCCAGCCTCCAGAATTGAGAAACAATAAATCCCTTCGGTCTAAGCCACCAACATTTTGGTATGGCAGCGTCAGCAAGCTAACAGCCAGCCTGAATGACGCTCTGTAGCCCAGCCAGGTGTGATACTGGGTGATTTAAATACAAGTCACACAGTCGAAAACCTCCTGGACTCAGTTTCTGTAGGCTGGTGGGTGTTTGGAATGAGTACTGTGCTTGAGAGAGAAAACATGGGCCCACGTTGGCCTCAGGCAGCCATAACTTGGCATACCATGGGAGAGGACTCCTCTTCCAACCTCATTGTATCAAGAGAACTGTTTCAGACCATCAATCAAGAGGTGGTTCTGCCTCTGAGGGAAGAAATCCCCAGCCTGGACAGCATTTCCTTTGAACAGCCCATAGGAAGAAGAAGACGCAACAGGAGGATTCTTCAAGTTCACTCCTCTGCAATCACTAGGACTCCAAGCATTTACTTTCCACCCAACATTGCTCTAAATACTATACGTGATGTCCATATCATAGCGAAACCCAGTTAGTGTACTTGAAATAGGATGATTTTGCTCCCCTCTTCCCTTCTTCTCTGTAAAACACTTCCATTAGCAAAAAAAAAAAAAATGTGCTGGGGATTGGGATGAGGATAGTGCAGTAGCCAGAGGTTTAAAAAGGAATTGTTAGTAAACAAAGGAAGGCCAACATCAAGAACAAATTAAAAAAATAAAATTAAATTTAAAAAAAAAGAAAAAGAAAGACCCTTGAAGTTACCTTGAGAATTACTGTAGCAGAAAGGTGACCAGATAAAGAGTCCCACTGTAGGGAAGCAGAATAAGAGTAAATATCCTGATCTTACTCCCTGGCCACCTCTGTTGCCCTGCCAAGGCTCCCTAATGGCCCACCCCACAGGAAGTTGGAGTATCCATCTTACATCTAGATCGGTTTCCCAGGTCAGAACATGAGAGGAGAAGGGGAAAGAATGGAATTGAGGAGCAACAGAAAGGTGAAGACTGTGCCAAAGTCACAGCTAGGAAGAAAAAGATATGGCATTAAACCCAGAAGTTAGGCTACAAAGTGAATGCTCTGATTTTGTCACAATGAAATTGCTTAGGAGCCGAAGTGGCTATCCTATAGACTCCTCTTCCATGTGATGTTCTGGCCCTAATGCAGTAAACTCTTGATGTCTCTGTATGACCCTGATTCTTACACTGTTGGCTGAAATTCTAGTTCTAATTAGGTCTTAAAAGTACAGTAAATACTGGGAGTTTTGAATCAAAGAATAGCAGAGAAAATCACATTAGGCCTGATAGGTATAACCTGGTTTATATGCACTGAGGATAAAAATGACACTTTACATTACATAATATATAATTCAATTTTATGATGTTTAAGCAGAGGCAAAACTATTCTATGGCAATAGAAGTGATTAGCTTTGGGAGACTGTTGAAAGTTACGAGGGAAATTTCTGAGGTGATGGAATGGTTTACATCTTGAGCTGGGTGTTACAGGTACAAAAATTCATGGAGTGATATACTTAAAGTTACCGCACTTCATGAATCCTATTACGGGCAGCCAAGCCAAGGCAAGCTGCTTTGCTCCCAGACAGCCGGCTTCGCTCCAGTTGGATTAAATCGCATAAAATTCATTTTTTCCTGTTTCCATGAGCTACCTTTTTCTTCCGCCAGGTGGGCATTTAAATGTGGACAGCTGGGATCCAGAAAGGTTCCTTTGGCTTAAATGTTGGTAACACTACTGAAGGTCAATTGTATCTCAATAGAACAAAAAACTTTGGGTCCCAAATGGATAAAGTCATATGAAGTACATGGTTAACAAGTTTAAGTTGACAGTCAAAACTTTACTGCCATTTTAGAGGTAATAGAACTGGTCTTTTATTTTCCTTTTTTAAATAACACTTTGGCAACAAGAGAGGACTGTACAGTAGGCCTTGGGCATTACAAAGACTATCAAATAAGAGTAAGCCTAAGGATCAATGGGTGGGTGAGAAAGCATCCTAATGTAGTCAAACCAAACACTTAATATCATTCTTCCTCTCTGTCCTGCAGCATGGCTTGATTTTAAGAAGCATTAAATCTTCTGAGAAAACAAAATTCTTCATAAATTTTTGACTGCACTGATGAGTTAATTATTTGGAGGGTGTGACACAGGAGGTACTGTTCAGAAAAATGGTAGGAAGACTTGCCTTGGAGACCCCGGCAAGAGCTGGGGCAGAACCTTTCCTCACTGTGATGAGAGCAGTAATGATGGTGTGAGAGGTAGGATTCCACTTCAGAAGCAATAGAAAGAGCCAAGTCAGCATGGGTTAGTAACAGTGAAAACTGCTTCCCAGAAGCAGCACCAAGGCCCAGCCCCAAATCAAGACTTGCAATCACAGGCCAAGACCTAGAATGTAGAATGCAGATTATTTGAAATAGCAGGAAACTTGGGAAAAGTAGATTTGTCTTTGAATTCTTCCAGGGAATGGTGGCATACCTGCTCATGAAGGCCAGAAGCAATTCTGCATTCCTGTGGTTTGCTTCCCTCCAGCTTGAGGAAGACGGGTGGTTCTGTCTTAGCCAGCTGGGCACTTCTGCTGTTCAAGTCTGTTTTGCCTTGATGGCTGTGCTGAAGAGATTAATGTCAGCATCTTTAAAAAGGTTTTTATACTTGAAGCCATTCATTAAGACATTGCACAGCTGACTGTCTCCTTGGATTGCCAACTTCCCTTCCTGTGAAAAGTTTTTTCTTTTTTTTTTTTTTAAATTTTCTTTTTAGTTGTTGATAGACCTTTGTTTTATTTATTTATATGTAGTGCTGATAATTGAACCCAGGGCCTCATACATGTCAGGCAAGTGTGTTACCACTGAGCCCCAGCCCCAGCAAGTTTTTCCATTTTTAATCACCCCTGCTTTCCTTCTCTGAACACTCCAGTTGTTTTCAAATCCTTTGAGATATAGAAAAATTAAATCTAGACATAAATCAATTAATCCCAATCTACAATTTAAGACAATTTTTGTTTTACTTCTCAATCCTTAAATTTTCATTTCTGTTAGCATTACCCAAAATCATTCAATAAGATAAGTAACTAGGTCTTGCCTTCTCTTAGTTTTCACATGACTCCAAATACCAGGGCCTCTCCTGTCACATTTGTCCAATAATTAATTTTACCTTGCCTGCAACTCTAATATTTACTACTACTTTACAATTTATTTAGTCCATGAACTGTAAGATGAGAGGTATTTGTGTGGTAGTATAATTCTTAATTACTTTCTTATCAGGAACTTATGATTGAGGACTGTACTAGGTACTTGAGAAACAACTAAATAGGGATAGCAGCTGTAAACATACATAATTAATATAAACACTAAAATGATAAAAACAGTAATCATTTTCCAGCAAACCATTCATTATTTTCTATTTCATATGTGTGGCATTTCCTAGGAGACGGATATGGCCCTGGAACTCTCTGGTTTGTTTCCATGTTTATTAAAGGGCAGACTTTAGTGGAAAGAAAACTAGTTTTACCTCCACTAATCCAGGGAAGCAGTGTGGTAGAGGAGACAGGATTAAGGTAGATCCGTTTTCAAATCCTGGCTGAGTGACATGTACAGTACAACCTCAGGCAGGTTCCTCTGTTTCCCTGACACTCAGTTTCTTCAATGGTAAAAGGTTGATAATTCCTGTTTGTAGGACTGCTGGGAGGATTGTAATAATATTCACCAAGTGCTCACAGAGGTGTGTTCCTAGATTGGCAGATATTACCTAAACATTCTATCTCTGGACAAAAGTTTGTTTTACCCATTTTAAATAATTACAAGATTCTAAATCAAAAACTAGCATTTGAATTCTTTAGTTAAAAAATACTACCTTATTGACTATTTATACCATAGGCCACTATCCCTTCAGCCACATTTGCAGTTCTTTTATAACCAATCTTAAAACAGAAAAACAAAGCCAAAATAAGAATAGGACCTGTCATCAGATAAAATGCAATAGTGTCTCAAAGTGTTTCATCATGGGACTAGAAAATACAAAATAGATATCCTTCTCAGATAGACACATATCAGTAGTTTTGTCCAAGGAGACCATATGTTGTAAAATACTCTTTTAGTGAACAACAAGAAAAAAGGCTTAGCTAAGGTAAAGTTACTTAACTCCATGTACACCTGAAGCAATTAAAGATCTATGTAGAGGATAAAGAGTACACGATCAGAACTCTTTATATCTTGTCCTTCTTTTGAAAAGGGAAACTGAAATCCAGATAAATCATTCATTCAATAAATATTGAACGACTAGATTATGCCAGACAGTGTGACTACTTGGTAAATAAAAAATACAGGCAATTTAAATAGTGCCCTCATGAATTAGTCATTAGCAACCCAACCTGTGTTTCATAAGACTTTTGTATCACTCAGAGCTCTTAACTGTAGGCAACAGCATCCAACGTTTTTAAACAGAAAAGGAATGTCCTTAAAGGATATCACAGAGCTCATTGAAATCTTGGTGGGACTGAAGAACCAGGATGGAGGTGAAATGTGAAGGAACAAAGCCCTGAATACCCCCAGAAAGTGTGGTTTCTTGAGTTAGCTACTACCCTGAGGCCTGACTACATGCATTACTTACTACCTAGTCTATACTTTTGACTCAGGCCCTGGATGTCCTGAACCTGCTGCAAGCACTACCTCCACTACCCCTGTATGAGCTTCCAGATCAAAGTCAAAGTAAGTGTCTCCTATGATGCCTGGATGCTGGGTCTCTTGTCAGCATTGCAAAGAAGTTTGAGAATTTGGATTTCTAAACTTTCCAGATTCTACAACAGTCAATACCACATTTTTTTTTTAACAAGGAAGAGCTCCTTAAACAATGAAATGAGAAAAAGAGTTCATAATCCAAGCTATCTTAATAATGACAAATATCCAGTACTGTGACACAAAGTAAAAGTTCTATGACACATGGGGGCACCATTATCCTGAGAGGGTTTTGACTCAACTCCCCAAAATTTCTGGAAGAGAAGTTGAGGCAGAGGGGCACACAACCAAGGAAGCAGTGACTTCTGGGTAGAAGGAAACCCAGAAGGGGATACTATTTGTGCTTGACATGCAGGGTGGGTTAGATTTAACTACACAAAGATGATGGATGTGTATAGGAATTGACCATGAGAAGAGAGAAGAGAAAGCAGGCAGGAGGCAGCAGGGATGGTTCTGTAGATGGTAATAGTTTCTGAATGAGAGGGATCTTCACAGAATGGAAAGAGAAGGATGGTATGGGAAAATCTCTGGCAGAGAGATGCGCAGAGCCCCTGCTGGTGGGACCCAGAAGTGAAAGGGTGAATGCGGGGAGACTGGGAGGAGACAGTCCCCTGTCAGAGTTCTTCCTACACACCTTCAAACATGATGATGTTATTAACAGCTTCACTCTTTTAGGGCACTGTTGGAAGACTAGTTATTAATATGAATTATTATATAGGCAAAGGAGATAAGGCAGGAAACTCATTCTAGTGATCAGAACAAGTGTAGATAAGAAAGGAATTTATCCCTGAATTATTGAGTGGCATAGCTAGGACATGAACTAGATGTGGTAGAAACTGAAGAGGTGCACCCGCCCCCCTGCAAAAAAAAAAAAAAAAAAAAAAAAAAAACCCAGAGTGTATGTAAAAACTACCTTGTAAGGCAAGTGAGTCAAAGAAAAGAGACAGGGATGGGAGGGAGCTCAGTAGATTTGTATGGAATAAGATCCACCTGTAATACCAGCTCACACCTGTAATGCTCGGGAGGCTGAGGCTGGAGGATCACAAGTTCAAAGCCACCCTCAGCAATTTATCCTAGGCAGAGGATCTGATATCCGAGACCTATTATCCAAGCTTCTGACTCTTTTATCAGTATCTTAGTCCATTTCCTGCCATTATAATACACATCCCACATCCTGGGTGAATTATAGACAGGAGAAGTTTATTTGGCTCATGGTTGTGGAAGCTGGAGTCCAAGATGGAGGGGCTGCATCATAACAGGGCAGAGGGGCAAGGAGGCACACATGGGACAGAAAAAAAGGGCTGAGTTCACTTTCATAACAAATCCAGTCTTGAAATAACTATCTCACTCTGTGACAGCAGCACTGATCCATTCATGACCTGGGGCCTCTTAGGCCCCATCTCCCAACATTGCTGCATTAGGTGCTAAAGTACAAAATGAGTTTGAAAGAGGAGAAACATTCAAACCATAGTGATGAGACTTTTCACTAAATGGATAAATGCTTTGCATTGTGAGCAAGAGTTCTCTGGACATGCTTCTCCTTCTGAAAGAAACTAATTCCTTGAAGGGCACCAAGCAGGCCAGGACAGATCCATTAAGTATCATCTTGCTTTTTGAATATTCTTGCTATTTTACTCTCTCTAGGGCTGAGGAGAGGAAAGCAAAGGAGAAGCAGGAATGTCTCCGGGCCAGCCACAGTGCAGTCTTTATTTGCTTTTCTGTATCATTATGCATGTCTAACTCTAGGATAAAAACAAGTCACAGCCCAGAAATGTTAGGAAACTGATTAGTGGATTGAAGTTCAGGATTGAAGTCTGGGTCTTTGTAAGAATAATTTCTATGCTATGAAAAATGCATAGAGATTTGCTTTCAATATGAAAGAATGATCAAATCCAGAGTGTGGGATCAGGATTGTATCATGTCTGCCATTTACTGTACCAGGAATTTGAGGTTACCACCTAATTTCTAGGGTTGGTTTATGCACCTGTGCATCTGTGTCATGAATAGATTGATAGTTTTCTTTGAACAAACAAAATGATCAAATAAGTCCTATGAAAATTCCAATTCATATAAAAAACACTTCCAGCTGGGTGTGGTGGCTCACACCCATAATACCAGTGCTCAGGAGACTGAGCCTGGAAGATCACAAGTTCAAAGCCACCCTCAGCAATTTATCGAGGCCCTAAGCAATTTAGCAAAACCCTGTGTTAAAATAAAAAATAAAAAGGACAGGGGATGCTACTCAGTAGTTAAGTGCCACTGGGTTCAATCCCTGGTACCAAAACAAACAAACATTTCCATGTTTAAATGGCCTACAAAGTCAAGCACTTCCAGACCCCATGATTTAGATTTCTTATTCCCCAAGGCAGCTTCTCATGTATTTTCTTGGAATCCAGCTTGATTAGCTCCAGTGTGCTATTGTGTTCTGTCCTTCCTTGATGGCTCTAGTAAAGTTTGTTGAATCAGCAGTCATCTTTGGAAAACACTTTGAGGCTTTTGGTGGTAGTGGTTATAGTAATGGAAATGTACATTGTTTTAATGTAATTTCAGGAATAAATTGCAATGTACATATTTGTGTACATAACAAAGCAAATCTTGCCTAGGACTTATGATGACCTAAAACCTCAACAGCTCCAATTTTTTCCCTTTCCTTGCTCTAAGAGAAGGAACAGTATGGCTTTTACTTTCCTAGCCAAGTCTCTTCATGAACAATTTCGGCTGAATGAATTCCATACCCTTTGAACAGTTCACATTTGACCAGTCTCCCTTAGGATTAATACATTATTTTACTCAATTGCCTTTAATGAAGTTAAACTCAGGTATAATTTTAGGAAGACTCTATTTCCTCTCTGATGCATTCTGTGATGGATTACAGCATGAACAGAGGACAAAGTTAATTGATACAAAATAACATTTCACCAAATATTTGGTGATAGACATATTGTATACACCATGTCAATTTCTATAGTCAGGTGGCAAATACAGGCATGTATCAATTATCCCTAGGTATGAGAAAACTGTTGTGGGAGGTTAACCTGCTCAAGATGTCAAAGCTAGAAAGGGACAAGAGGAGGATTCCCCCACATCTGGATTCTCTCTGATCCTGAGGCCAGGGATGAGGACCTGTCGTAAGGATGGACCCCGAGGGGAACCCCTCACCATGTCTCCTCATGCTGACATCCAAGATTTTATTTATTTATCATTATTTAAATGTCAGGCATATTCTATGCCAGTGCTTACCAAATTCACTGTTTCTTTCTTCATAGAAAATAGATTTTAGTTCTGTGAAGATAGCTAAATAATGTGACAGATTATTTTTCATTTCACATTTTTAGCATTTTTTGGCTGAAACTGTTAATAAGAAGCAGGTAGTACGTAGCTATCATTTGTAAGCAGAGTTGTTGATTATTTAATACATCTACCTCCAGGGTGCTCCTCAGGGATCCAGATTGCTTAGGTGGAAAGAACAAGGATTGCAAAACAGAGACATTGGTTGCAGGAGAAAAAAAATTACCACACAACTTCTTCATTTTCCTGAAAAGTGTGTTCTTACTACCACTTGGATTCATAATTTTAAACTGAAGTTGTAGATGTACATAGTACCTTTGTTTATTTTTATTTGGTGCTGAGAGATGAACACAGAGCCTCACACATGCTAGGCAAGTGCTCTACCACTGAACTGCATCCCCAGCACAATACCTTGAGAGACTGGCCTTTTACATACTTGACTCAGTAATTTTTCATATCCTGTGACATTATTTCTTTGTGTTTATTAGAATGCAAAGTAGTACAGATATACCCATACACTGTATTCAGACAAATGATTTTGTTCACTTTCCCTGAAAGGAGATGCTTATAATTAAATATGGAAGAAAATTCGTTTTTAACTTGAAGTTCCAATCACCTGCTGACATTAAAACAAATGATTTTAAAGGGATCCTAAGTCTTCCTGCATGTCAAGATTTTTCTTTACAAAGCATGAACTAATGAGGTTAATATAAATAAATATGGAACAAATGGACTGAATAACCTTGAAACACACAAAAATGTAATGGAAAAAAATGTTTGGTAAAAAGACGTTTTAGATTTTCTTGAATTCCAAATATTTGGATAATAGAATGGTGACTGCTCAACCCAAAGTCCACTCTCAGACCTATTCTTTAGTGCAAAGTTGAAATCAGTAATAAAACATATATAATGAATGTGCCTTTTGTTGTTTCTAAAGTATGTTATATTCTATGGCCAACTGATACTTAAAGAAAAAAATGGTTCAAATAAATAAAATGTATGTTAATTCCCTCAGCATGTACAATGTGAACCTCATTGTTCCAGGGAGAACCCACACTATTTATAGTTAGGTTGATGCTTGGGTTTGACAGGCAGCCATCTGGGGCACCACAAGAGGCCATCTTGAAAACACAAACCTTCAATAAGATCAAAGTGTGTACAGAAGTATTAAATTATACCCAGATAGAAAAAACAGTGTCCTCGGTTTTATGTGAAATTTAACATTGAGACATGCTCTATGAGTTTTCAGTTCCTTGCATACACCCAAAATTCATGCCCCTGAAATGCTTAGAGATGACTGGTGAGAAAAGCAAAAAAAAAAAGGAGAAAAGAATCTAAACCAGGATCACATGTCCTTTCAGACCTCTAACTGTGGCATTCATCTGACATAATAGAGACTCAGAAACACAGTGTGCCTTCACTCTGCAGGAGTTACAAAGCTGCTCAGTGTAGGAAATCAGCACGTGAACATCTCTTCCCCCAGCTAGAAAATGAAAAACACCTGACACTTGAGAACTGTTAGTACATGATTTGAATGCCATTAGGGGCTGCTCCTACACATTCTGTATTACAGCTGTGGAGTGTGTAACCCATGAATAGCACTTGTGTTATGTTTGCTTTAGAAAACTGTGTTGATCCCTCCAGGCGCTCTATTTGCAAGTACTCCCACGTGAGGCATAGAGCAGGGGGAAACTGAAGCAAACAGATCTGTCTTACAGAGAGATTATTCTATAAGGAAATATTTTTAGAGGCTGGAGAAATGGATAGCATGCCTCCCACTCGGGTTGTAACTTTTAAAAGATGGTGGCCTAGGAGATCTTTTATTAACATACCCCAAACTATTCATATAATGTGCAGGGCTTAAGTTCTAGGCAACCCCCTCCATGTGGCTGAGATTTTTTAATAATGTTTGACCCAGCCTCTTTGGAATTAGTTTGTGGAAGGAGGCTTGTAATGTGAGTGTTTTTCTTTGGAAAAACTTGCTCTTTAAGGTTTTTTGAACTACTTCTCTACTTGTGAAAACCAGATCAGGAATAATCTTTCAATATGTTATGAGCTCTATGTTTCTTTTGGATTTCTTTCAAGTGGCCTCTTTAGCTTTTCAGATTTGGAATAAAATCTCTTTAATTTTTTTTTGGAGTAAAATTTCTTAATGTTTTTTTCTCTATGTACAATTCAGTCTAGACCAAAGTGGTATATTTTAGAAGTATGTGAGCTAATGACTAAACTTGCTTTTGACTAAAAGAGTGCCTCACAAAAATGGTGGCTTGAAATTTCTGCTATAATTTTCTGTTCCAATCACAATGTTTTTTTTTTTTTTTTTTTTTCAGTCCTGTTGACTTGTTCCTTTGCTTATTTTAGGATTGTTTTGTTTTCAGGTGGCTGCCAGGATTGCATAGTTATTTCTGTAAAAGAACTAGGCTTGGAGCATGGTTGCATCTGTAAAAGAAATCTCTTAATTACTCAACAAGGCCTATACAGTGGGTGATTTATGCATAAGAGTCCACCTAACACCCACACAAAATCTCACCGATATTCCCCAAGGTGGATATTATCATGACCATTTTTATAGATGAGACTATTTTTTGAAATCACAAAGTCAATAAATAACAGAGACAAAACTCAAAAGTTAAGTCACACTAATTCTAAAGTTAGTGCTCTTAAATTTTATCTTCCATTAATTTCTACAAATCACCATGAAACATTCTCAGAATATCTCTGTCCAATACATCTTTTCAGATCTTGACATGGCTCTTGCTTACTGAATAGCTTTGTCTTCTCCTTTGCCTTTTAAGCAAATGCCTTAAGAATTGTCTAATAAACATTACAGAATCCCACTCCTGCCTATAGTGATTTGGAACCTTGAATGTGTTAGAATCCTGCAGCAGTCTGGCTGGGCACAAAATCACAAGCCACTCACAGCCTTGTAGATTCAAACAGCAATTCTTTATTCCCGAACTCTCACCGGCACTCTACACACACATTCTGGGGAAAACCCACACCTTCACTAGGATCTGCATCCCAAATACTCTCTGAATCCCACGAGAACTCAACGGGAAATCAAGGAGCGGGTGCCCTATTCCCAGCAGGATCCACCTTAAACCTGGAACTGCCCTAAACCTGGATCCACCCTGGTCCTTGAGCAGGGTCACCTTTCTCAAACATTCATGCAATGTCACTGCAAATGACCTGGGTCCAAGGCAAGCCTTCCTCCACATTGGGTAGGCTGACAAGGAAATTGCCATGCATCATACCTACTTGGCTATGGCTCTCAGCAGAATCCCCTGGAAAACTTTCCTAAAATACCAGTGCCTGACCCTAATTAGCCCATTTACATCAGAGTCCCTGAAGGTTGACTGAGAACTTGGGTGCTCTTTTCTTTTTTGTATGTTTGTTTGCAGTGATATAGATTGGATCGAGGGCCTCATGCATGCTAGGAAAGGACTGTACCACTTACCTATATCTTCAACCCAAGAACATGGGCATTTTAAGTGTCTCTCCTGGTGATTTAATATACAGTCAGGGTCCAAAAGCTATGTTATATATTGGCATAAATTCATAAATTAATTAAGTTAAAATATTTAAATTCAATTATATAGCAGTCACTAGTTTGTTTTGCTATTTAATTCATCCACTTCCCAAGCACACAATAGGATTATACCCTTGACTCTCATGAAGTTGCTTGGGGTCATATGACAATTTCTGGTCAGGAATTAGTGAGTGGAAATGATATGTGAGTGTCAGTTTGGATTTTGGGACTGGAGCATTTAATGTTGATGCAGGACTCTCCAGAGCTCTCTTTAATTTGATGACAATGATCAGAAATATTTCAGATAGTGAGTAACCTATCAATTCCAGTCTCAGAGTAAGGATTATCTGGAATGGAGCTTTGACAAGCTCCACTGAGTGAGAATCTTTGGTTTCAGGCTATTCTACTACTATATACTACTATGTATTATCTTATAGATTACCCCTAGAAATGGAATTGTAAAGTATTTTCAGATACTTTATTGAAAAGAATAAAAACAATAAAGTTATGACTAATGAAATAAAGGAGTTACAGGTTAGAATATGTTGCACAAATAGATGTCAAACTGGTGGCAGAAAAAAAGTCACTCAGAATTACTTTTAGAAAATGAGAATAAATTATGCCTGAGCCTATACTAAGTGCTGGTATTGGATGGAACAGTAGTGTTGTGAACCTCATATAAGTTGAATTGTGTCAGACATGTTAATAATATTTAATAATCCCCAAAGTCCTGCAAAATAGTCACTCTGCAAATATCTATTAAGCACCTTCAGTGAGCTAGGCATTGTGTTAGATGTTGGGGATAGAACAGTAAGCAAAGAAAACAAGGTCCTCATAACTCATCTGGGGGCATACAGGAAGGCAACTGATGCTTACACTAAAATAAATAAATAAATAAATAGATAGATAGATAAATAAATAAAACATTTAAATAGCTGTACCAAGGAAAAGGAAGCACCAGGTAAAAGGGCATCTACACCTAATAGGTGGCACCAGAGACAGACTCCTGGAAGAGCTAGGGTCTAGGATAAACACAAAGGATGAATAGGAGTAAGTCAAGCAAAAAGTAGGATCAATTTTCTAGACATAAAGAGAAACATATGTGATGGTGTATATGTGAGAGAGAACCTAACTCTTCCGAGGAACTAAAAATAAAATAAAATAAAATGTATAACATGGTTGTTTTCACTATATTAAGGGTGCAAATTCTGGCTCTTCTAGAGATTTGCTGGGGGGACTGGGTAACCAACCCAGAAGTTTAGAGGAATTAATTCACTGTGGGCGCAAACTTTAAGCAATGGGAGACAGGAGAGGGAGGGCAGGACAAAGAACCAATACATTTCCTCTCTAAATAATAATAACAGACATGCTAACATTTATTGAGAGCTAATTAGATATCGGGTACCATCCAAAGCACCTTAAACTTATTACCACCATTAATCCTCAAAGCACCTTAAAATTCTAACATATGCAAAGAAAATTTAAGTAGCTTGACCAACGTGGCACTTTTCTTATGTGACAAGACCAGGTTTTGAACTGAAATCTGCTGGAGGCAGAGCTAGCTTTCACTGTTAGGTCAGGGGACTGCTAAAAAGAGATAGTCTGACTGGTTGGTAATTACCTGTTAAAAATAGCACTTAGGAAAAGCAGATGGAAATTGCCAAGTACTATTACAATTTGTAACTAGGTGATAGATATGGTCTTGTGAATTCCCCACCCCCTACATTCTTGAGTATAGGGTTGCAGTTTCAATGGTGCCTTAAAGTGTGTGCAGTAAAACACAGCTGGTAACTGACTTTAACTATAATTATTGGCCTCTTACCAGTATTTAAAGATGCATTGCATGGATCAGTGCTTTGAACTTTGCTTTTTTGGTTTTTATCAACAGTGTACCATTACTTTCCTAAAGACCTTTTCTTCACCTTTATTTAGATCTTGCAGTGGTCTATAATTACATGAAACTAAAAATTCTCTATGGATTGATTTCCATAAATTACAAATATGTCATGCGTTATGTTACTAGACAAAAGGTCAGCAAACCAATTTGTTACACCAGTAGCACATTTACTAGAGCTTGGACAATGATCCATTTGTTGAGAGCCTTCTGTTTTTAACTCTTTAGCCAAGATTTCAACTGAAATACAAATTGTACGAAAAATGGAATTTTAATCACTTGTTACTCATAATAGTTAGAAAATAGCATAGTTTTGGATAGGCAGTTGTGAATTGGTATTTGCCTGCAATGCATCTACTTTTAATTTTCTGTGCTAGAGAATAAATATGTAGTATTTTGCAACATCCTAAATACACCAATTCCAAATTAATTCTACTGTCAATACAAAACCCAATTCTACCATATTAAATTATAGGTTTAATAAAAGGAATAATAATAGCTTAGCTTTATCTTAAAAATAATGAAATATTACATATTATGCAACTTGCAAATTAAGTCAGATTCTCTCAATGCCTTGAGTGGTCCTTAGTAATCAATTAAAAATGAATCCAATAAATGGGATTTAAGTATCAAGAATGAAGTAATTAAGTTTCAAAGGGGAACCTGTATCCTGCCTAGCAGCAGCTTGGTTGAAACAATAATCTCACATGGTTCTAAAATTACTCCATTCTGCAACTGTGAACTCACAGACGTTTGGTCCTTCCTTAAAATTTTTCTTTTCTCTTCTGAAAACTTTATGAACTCCTGTGTCTACAAATAGCATCACATGTGTCAGTTCTCCTAGTCTTGAAGAGTCATGGTTACCATTGACTTCTTTTCCCCCCATTGACTTCTTTTCCCCCTGAGGGTCCCAGTGTGACTTTACATTGTTTTCTAGTCTGACTTTCCTACCACATCCTCTTTATGTGCAGTTCACCAACAGCAGAATTCTCTTTCCGCTGGCTTTGATTACTACCTGTTTTTTTCCTGTTTTCCTCCCATAATACACACTGATGTCAGGAAATATTTCTGAGACACAAGATTATACATATCATGCCCTTCCTCACAAATATTCTGTTGCCCAAAGGCTAGAGTCCCAAGCACCCTGGCCCAGAGGATGTCATATTCTCCTCCCAGTTGATGGTACCAAATATCTCTTCCAACTCTGGTTCTCATAATCTCACATTGCAGGTTAAGGGAATGTCTTTGACACTTGAGGGTGTAATGTCCAACCTAAGAGTATTTATTTGTTTGAATACTGGGTTGATTATTTTGTGGTTAGACTTATGATGCGTAGCAGAACATGGAGAAGAGATTAAAGAGAGTGATACTGGCATTGAAATAGAGCTGCTCAGAGCCTGGGTGCTTTAACACTTGCTTCATTTTGAGTGACAAGTGGGAATTGTGTTCCATGAGGCCTTTGCCCTCAGGTGCTGGTGTGAGGCTAAAGGACAGAAGTGTGCTGAGGTACCAGGAATCAGTCCAAGGGAAGTCATGGGTAAAAGAGCCACCCTGTGAGGCAGCCTTGGTTGCCCCTTTATTTCTCTTCCAAATGAGGATCTTTGTATGCTTTTTTTTGTTCAGTCATTTTCCTCTCTGCACTCTACTTTGCTAATTAAAATTCTAATCACTCTGACAGCTAGAGGTAGGAAAAAAAAAATCATTCTTCCATGCGGGAGAAGGTAATTTCAAGGTGTTTCAGCTGCCAAAGAAACAAACGGAAATTAGACAAAGAATCTGGTCGTCATAGCAGGACAAATGAATTTTGTTTTCCCATTTTGTCTAAAAATATGAAACTTAGAAAGACAACATGTTCCTATTTGGCATTATAATAATTATAAACACATATAAGTTAAACTATATGCTTTACTTTCCTACAGGTTAAAATTTTGTGATAAAAAAATTGCCTTTTACATATTTGGTTTATGACAAAATTAATTAACTGTTCTTGGAGTTACATGAAGTACAACATCAAAAGTTGGATTTGGTCTTTCCACATGTTGTTTCTGAGCATGTTTCCTTTTAATCTTTGGTTTTCATATCCTCATTAAACATTGAAGTGAATGGAAATTCATATTTAAAGACAAAAGAAATTTGTGGTATGATTTCTTCAATGAAATTTAGATGTTGAATTTTTAATGTTATTGGTCAAGAAGTATTAAATACAGTTACAGCTAAGATATATTTGAAAGTTTTCTAGAAAACCATGTTCTCAAGGAGCCTTCCAACTACATTAATAATTGAGCTGAGTTTTGGTTGTGTCTATCAGAAATCCAGAAATAGAGTAGGGTTGGGAACTTATGTATACCCGATAAGCTGCTTTCTGAATTGACTGGCATTTCACTGATGGCTTAATTTTACTAAATTGACTGGATAAATGTTAAAATACATTGAAGTGGCTTTCTTATTCAATGTTATTTAAATATAATTGCATGTTTTTCACTCTTATCCCAAGAGTCAGTTTTAAATCACTTAAGAGTCTGACATGGTCATGGAATTTCAGTCATGCCAATAGGCTTGCCTGCTTAGCCTATAACTCCAGGCAGTTGGAATATTTGCAGATGTTCCAACATGGCTTCTGGTCATCAGCAAGGGATAACCAGAACATATTATTTGTTCCCAAATTAGGTACCACTAAAATTGCCCTAATATAATATACTTTTGAGAGTGAAAGGGATGAAATTAATAATCACAATGGGGCAACAGACAAAATGGTGTAGTCAGAATCTGGCAAAGCTGTTCCTATAGTCACCCTAACCTTAAATTGTCCTTTGGAATAAAATAATAAACTGAGTTTCCATTTAGTTTTTGTCCATCTTCTAGATATAACTCCTACCTAACATTGTTCTGATCTTTTGTATTTGGAAACTGTATTTGGTCAAACTATACTCTGCCTTAAAAAACTTGGCTTTCAATCTTGGGGAAGACACTGAGCTTCATTCTGCTTTATTGGCATTTATCTCATCACCAAGGGGCTTGACCACTAAGACCTCCTGAATCCATATTGTTATCCAATGAAATGTCATTTAGGTATCAGATCTAGAGCTTCAGGAGAGGGTGTAGAAGAGCTCTATGTACTGATTAAGCATGGGAAGCTAGCCCACTTTTTTAAGCAGATCAAAAACCAATGATAAAGATTTGTGTCTGTTGGGACTAAACATCCACTTTTGTATACTGCCAATAGGCAAACATCATTATTATTCACAGATATATTTCTATTAATAAATTTTGTTTGAGTGCTTTATATATCCCAGAGATTAGTGCTCTATCTAATGGGCTTGTGGTAAAAGGTTTGTTCCCATTCTGTAGGCTCTTTCTTCACCTCATAGATTGTTTCTTTTGCTGAGAAGAAGCTTTTTAGTTGGAATCCATCCCATTTATTGATTCTTGGTTTTAATTCTTGTGCTATAGGAGTCTTATTAAGGAAGTTGAGGCCTAATCCGACATAATGGAGATTTGGGCCTACTTTTTCTTCCATTAGGCACAAGATCTCTGGTTTAATTGTAGGTTCTTGATCCACTTTGAGTTGAGTTTTATGCATGGTGAGAGATAGAGGTTTAATTTTATTTTGTTACATGTGGATTTCCAGTTTTCCCAGCACCATTTGTTGAAGAGGCTATATTTTCTCCAATGTATGTTTGTGGAGCCTTTTTCTAATATAAGGTAAGTGTAGTTATGTGGGTTAGTTTCTGTGTCCTGTATTCTGTACTATTGGTCTAACAGTCTATTTTGGTGCCAATACCATGCAGTTTTTGTTACTATTGCTCTGTAGTACAGCTTAAGGTCTGGAGTAGTAATGCCACCAGCTTACTCTTCTTGCTAAGAATTGCTTTAGTTATTCTGGGTCTCTTATTTTTCCAGATAAATTTCATGATTGCTTTTGCCAAGGAACTGAACAGACACTTCTCAGAAGAGAATATACAATCAATCAACAAGCATATGAAAAAATGTTCAACATTTCTAGCAATTAGAGAAATACAAATTAAAACTACTCTAAGATTTCATTTCATTCTAGTCAGAAAGGCAGCTATCAAGAATACAAACAACAATAAGTGTTGGTGAGAATGTGGGGAAAAAGGTACACTCATGCATTGCTGGTGGGACTGCAAATTGGTGCAGCCAATCTGGGAAGCAGTATGGAGATTCCTTGGAAAACTTAGAATGGAACCACCATTTGATCCATCTATCCCACTCCTCCGTTTATACCCAAAGGACTTAAAAACAGCATACTACAGGGACATAGCCATATCAATGTTTATAGCAGCACAATTCACAATAGCTAAATTGTGGACCGAACCAAGATGCCCTTCAGTAGATGAATGGATAGGGAAACTTTGGTATATATACACAATGGAACACTACTCAGCATTGAAAGAGAATAAAATCATGGCATTTGCAAGTAAATGGATGGAGTTGGAGAATATAATGCAAATAGAAGTAAGCCAATACCCCCAAAACAAAGGCTGAATGTTTTCTTTGATATGAGGATGCTGACTCATAATGGAGATGGGGTGGGGGGGTGCATGGGAAGAATGGAGGTACTTTAGATAGGGCAAAAGGGAGGAATGGGACAAGGGGGTAGGAATGATGGTGGAATGAGTTACACATCATTACTCTAAGTACATGTATGAAGACACGAATGATGTGAAAATATTTTGTGTACAATCAGTGACTTGAAAAATTGTGCTCTAAATGTGTGATATGAAATGAATTGTATTCTGCCATTGTATATAACAAATTAGAATAAATAAATAATTTAATTTAAAAAAATAGAAAAAAGATAAATTTTGTTAAGAAAAAAATGTGCTTAGATACTAATTAAAAACATTATCAGTACCTGAAATACACTATTTTTACCTGTACACTTTCAACTGACAGGGATATAATGTTTTAAAAGACAAAGTTTTATTCCCCTAATTTTTCTTTTTCCCATCTCTTTCCCTTGCCATTTGTATCATTGTTTGCCTGCCTGTATTTCTATCTCCATTTCTATCTACAATCTATCAATTAATCTCTCTTTAAAGGGAAGCATTCACTGGAAATTTACACAAGTGGCTGGCTAATGTTCAGATTATAGATATTTTAGCATACATTTTCACCCAACAGTCATGGGTCAGTGGCACCTTGCCCTACACATTATTCTTGCAAGACAAAGTGGCACAGATTGAAACAGATTGAACAGATCAGTGGATGCTCAGATCAGTGGATGCTTTAAATTTTAGGATTGTGTGTATATATGTATGCATATATCATGATTGAACAAACAAACTACCCTTCTTAGTCATAAGAGCCAGGAGCTTGTGAGAGACTCTCTTATTTCCAAACTAAAACATAAAAATCATCTTTAATGTAAGAATTGATGTCTGGTATACTAAGAACATGGAGTTTATGAAGACTGAAGGCTGTTCTTCTGTAGCCTTTTTCTTGGCTACAGACCTGATATTTAAATAATATATTTTTGTATACTCTTGTGAATTCAGGAGGTCTTCATGGTCAGGCACACTGTTGCTGAGACCCATTGCAATGATAAAATATATGGTGTGAGAGCACATCTTTCCTTCTCCCACAATAAGGTAAGGATGAGAAAAAGTGAGAAATAGTGAGAGTTGAGAGCCCTGGGATCAGATGCTCTGAGAGCACTTGACAGATTCCAACTTTCTTTGCATTTGAAATCCTTGTAGGCAGAAAAGAAGATGATAAATTGAGGGGGAAAAATAAAGGAGGCTAACTACAGAACTTTTGAGACTCTGAGATAGAAGTGGACTCAATGAATGCCTTTTGACTATAACCCTGGGAGGACTGAACCTTACACAGCACCCAGGAGCACTGTGGAGGTTTCAGGACAGGGCAAATGACCTCTAGACCCAGAGGGCTTGAGCTGAATGCATATCTTCCTTTGTTTCAACAGGAGTAAAGGTAACTAGGGAAAGCTACTTGTGGCTCCTCAAGAGGAAGAAGAAAGAAATCTCTAACTGGTTCTTACAAACTAGAGCAAAGATTTCCTGGAGCAGAGGCTTTGAAGACATGGTGGGTCTGGCCAAAGCTCAGATGATTGGCAGTGAAGGTGGGCACAGGTGTTGGAGCCTGTCACCATGTGTGGTCTGTGCTTAGGGCAAGGGATAAGCTGCCTCCCTAGAGGCCAGGAAGGACAGGACAGCCATAAATGAGACTCCAACCCATCAACCCCATGATACTGTCAGCTTTCTGTGGCTTTCATCCCTACCAGTCTCTCAAACCTCACATGCGACTTATCTCCTGAGTCTACTCCAGCCCATGGTTTTCTGGTTCTTCTTCAAACATGAGAAGGTCATTCCCACTGGGGCCTTTGCAAGTTGTTCCTGCTGGTGAAAATGATTTTCTTTCCTTCAGATCTTCACAGTCACATCCTCTCACTTCATTCAAATCTCTGCTCAAAAGTTCCCTTCATAGACATTTCCCCCAGGTCACTTTTCTAAAATAGCCTCCTGTACCATCCTCACTATACTCTGGTTTATTTTCTTCCTAATGCTATTTCTATCTAAAATTATAATGTGCATTTATGTGAAGGCAAAAGTACTGTCATTCTTCTTCACACACAGATTTTTAGCATATCTAGCATAAAAAAAACTTGCAATTAATATTAGCTGAATGAAGAAATAAATTCCCTCCCCTGTGGAAAGATATTCTCTTAGAAGAAAGGAATCAGAATGGGTAGACTTTTCGAAAGGCTAAATATTTACTAATGAGTCAAATGAGTAATCTGAAGTGAACATGTTGCTTTTAGTGGGTAAGATGAATGTTCCACCCATCCTGTGACACACATCTCTTGCCTGACCCCTGGGACCAGATCCTGGGACTTACTTGCAGACTGAATTGTAGCAAAATTCTAAAGAGTTTACTTTCTGCATGTCTGAATTTTGTGCCTAAAAGTTTTAAGTCACTTGCATTTGTATTGTTTGTCCTGATAAATTATTAATTTGATCTAAGCTCTTCTGTTTCCACTGATATCTTACTAGAGATTTATAGTTTAATAGAAAAAAATGGAAACATTTACTAGTAGTGAAGAAAACAATTTTTGATATTTACTTAGATCATGGTCATGCACCAATGTCACACAAAATATTCTGCTTCAATAGATTTTAAGGAGTTTGGGTAGATACAATTGGAGCTATCTATGAGTTTAAGTAGATTCATTTTTCTCTCTTAATTCACAGCAACCTCCTAAACAACCAGTTTTCCAGACTTATCCAGGATTTGAAGTACCAACCAGTTACTACCACTATCACCCTCCAAATCCCTGAAAAAAAAAGCACATAATTAAACATAAAATTCTCTCTGGTGATAGAACTTATTTTCCAATGCCATTAGTGGACCAATCTCATTAAACAAATGAGATCAGAATGATAAAGAAGCTACATACACTTAAAAATATACCCAGAAGTGAACTCTAGGAGAGATTTAGAGAATGGTCAAGGTCGAAATGAAAAGTTGAGATAGCAAAAAATGCCTCTAGAACAATTTCAGAAAAATAATGAATTGTCCTCAAGGCACTGGGGAAAATCATGCCTGATCTTTGCATCCAATCCTACATTGATCACTTGACTCTATGCTGAAATGTGACCACTTTATTTTATAGACTAGATTTTCCCACTAACAAAGTAAAGTTCTCAGTATGTTGGCAGTTACTGGGGAGAAAAACTACTTGCTTCAGGACCCCAAACTTCAAAGAGGACTCCAGTAATTGATAAGTCAGACCACTTTGAAATCATTTGCAGACAGCCACACTCAGCAGGCATATGGGCAGAAAATAACATCCACATCAGCTATGCACATAAACCACCCTCAAACTTCTCTCACATGTCTGAATAAATAATTAGCCCATTTGAGGAAAGTCAAGAGCATGGAAGATAAGCCTAGAAATAAATAATAATATAAAATTACTTCACATCATATGAATATAATTCAAAGAAAATCTTTTCAAAAATTCCAATAAGTACATTCAGAAAAACTATGCCATTTAAAATAAGAACAAAAAGTTGCAAATAAAAAAGAAAATTAATAAATAGAAAGAGTTCTTGGAAAGCAAACATGACTACAAATGCAATTCAACAAGATTGAAAACAATTTAAATATTGCTGAAGATTGCATTAGCAATGAAGAGGATGATGTTAAGGAAATCTCCCCAAATATACAGCAACGTGATGAAAATATGGGAACCATGAGGGCTGGCATCCCTGTAATATGAGTTCTAAAGGGAGAAAACAGTAAACTGTGGAGGAGACATAATTAAAGTGAAAACGAGTCTGTGATTAAAAGGACACAATTCATAACACAATAAAAACTGAACATGTTCTGAGGCTTTATAGAATTCTATGAAAAAACAAAAAAATCTTAAATGCTCTTATAAAAATGTGAAAGAGAAGTATGATTTAGCCTCAAAGAAAAAAGAATTTCCAATGATATCAGATGCTTCTTATGCAATAATGTTTTTAGGAAATAAAGAGAAATAACATAGAATAAGTTGAATAAAGCTTTTTTTTTTTTGCTTACAATCTCATCTCTATTATTTACTTTCTTCGTCTGTGTTTGGGCTTAGTTTATTTATTTTAAATTTGTATTTAGATTCTAAATTTCTAGTTCTTTTAGGTATAAATTAGGTTGTTGACTTTAGCTCCCTTTTTTTAATGTAAACATTTACAACTGTAAATTTTCCTCTTAGCACTGTTCTCATTACATGTCATAAATTTTGATATGCTGCATTATCATTTTCATTTGTCTCAAGATATTTTACAATTTTCCTTATAATTTCTTTTTTCCATCATAATTTATTTAAGAATGTATTATCTAATTTCCATATATTTTTGGATAGTCCAGATTTCATTCTGCCATAGATTTCCAATTTTACTTCCTTGTGAACAGAGTAGGTATTTTGTATGATTTCAAGTTTTTAAAATTTATTAACATTTTTCATATCATGACATATAATCTATACTGAAGAATGTCTCATGGACACTTTTTTTGGTGAGTGGAATGCTCTGAATGTCTGTTAGGTCCAATTATTTTATAGTGTTGTTTAAATTCTCTATTTTTATATACACCTTCTGTCTGGTTTTAATAATGGCTACTAGTTCATTATTGAAAGTGGAATACTAATGCCTTCTATTAGTGTAGTCTATTATTTATCTTTTTAAATTTTTTTATTTATATACGACAGCAGAATTCATTACAATTCTTATTACATATATAGAGCACATTTTTTTCATATTTCTGGTTGTGCACATAGTATATTCACACCAATTTTTGTCTTCATATCTGTACTTTAGATAATAATGATCACATTCTACCTTCATTAATAACCCCATGCCCCTTCCCTTCTTCTCCAACCCCTCTGCCCTAACTGGAGTTCAACTATCCCTCCTATGTTCCCACTCCCTATCCCATTATGAATCATCTTCCTTATATCAAAGAAAACATTCAGCATTTGTTTTTTTGGGATTGGCTAACTCTACTTAGTATTATCTTCTCTAACTCCATCCATTTACCTGCAAATGTCATGATTTTATTCTCTTTTTTTGCTGAGCAATATTCTATTGTGAATATATGCACTTTTTAATATTTACTTTTCAGGAGTTCCTATTTTTGGTATATCTGTTCATAATTAATCTTTTTGATAAACTGACCGTTTTATCATTATATAATGTTGACTTTTGTAAAAATTTTTGAGGTAAAGTCTATTTTGATTGTTATTAGAAGATTTTATTTGTATAGAATCCTTTCACTGTTTTCAATCTGTATCCTAAAATTGATTATGAATCTTTTGTACACAGCATATAGTTTGATCCTTGTGTTTTCTTTAATCCATTCAGCCAATCTATTTGTTTTTTCTTTGGATAATTTCATCCATTTACATTTAACATAATTACAGATAGGAAAAAATTTATTATTGTTGCTTCATTATTTTCTGTATGTTTTTAGAGGTTTCCCCTCCTTTCCTGTGTTCCTCCATGTTTAATTGGTTTCCTTTAGTGACACACTGTGAATCCTCTTATTATTTTCTTTTGTGTGTTTTTCATAGTTTTGTTTGTATGTGTGTGTGTGTGAAAGAGAGAGAGTGAGAGAGAGAGAGAGAGATCATGGTATTTATATAAAACTGCATAAACATATCTGTTTTAAAGAGATACTGACTTCAGTTTTTATTGCTTTAGTGTTCTGCCTACCCCCTTTTTTAAATCATTTTACTAATGTCACCAATTAGATCTTTAAATACTGTGTACCCATTAACATTAATTTATACTTACTTTTATGCTTCTCTTAACTCCTATAAAAATTTCAAAAATAACTATTAATCTAAATTACAATAATATACATTTCTATATGTTTGCTTTTACTGGAATACTTTGCATTTTCAAATGACTTCCAGTACTCTCTAGAATACTTTTCATTCTAACTTGAAGTATTCCTTTCTAGGGCAGGTCTGATGGTAATGAACTCCTTTAGCTTTTGTTTATCTGAAAAAGTATTAAATTTTCCTTCATTTTTTAAAATATTCTTCTTAGTTGTAGATGGACACAATATCTTTATTTATTCTTATGTGGTGCTGAGACATGCCTCAGACATGTGAAACAAGTGATCTACCACTGAGCTACACCCCCAGCCCAAATTTACCTTCAGTTTTGAAGGACAATTTTACCAGATACAATATTCTCAGTTGAAAGTTTTTCTTTCCACAATTTAAATATATTATTCCCCTATCTTCTGGACTGTAAGGTTTCTCTAAAAGATCAATCTTGTTGATTATCAAGACAAGTTTCTCTTTTCTCCTGCTGGTTTTAAGATTCTCTCTTTGTGTTTGACTTTTGACAATTTGATTATAAAGTGTTTCAGTATAGGTCCCTTTAGATTTACCATAGTTGGAGATTTTTAGCTTCTTGTATTTTTATATCCAATGCTTTCCTCAAATTTGAGAAGTTTTCACACATTCTATCTTTAAATAAACTCTCTGTTTTTTTCCCCTTCTCTTCTCCTTCTGCAACTCCCACGTGTCCATGGGTTTGCTTGATGACATCCCCTAAGTCTCTAAGGTTCTGTTAATATTCTCTTTTCTTTTTGTTTCTTGGACTTGTTATTTTCCTATGACCTGTTTTCAAGTTTACTGCTTCTTCTGTCTAATCAGGTCACTTTTGAAACTCTCAAGTGAAATTTTTAATGTGGCTGTATTTTTTAAACTCTAGAATTTCTATTCATTTATTTTTCACAATTTCTATGCATTTCTTGATATTCTAATTTGTTCATAAATTGTTTTCCTAATTTTTCTTATTTGTCCATATTTTATTTTAATTCAACAAGTGTATTTAAGACAGTGATTTTAAATTCTTTGTCAACTAAGTCAGAAGCCTATGTTTTCTTAGGGTAGTTTCTAGAGATTTAGTTTGGTCCTTATAATGGGCTAAGTTTCTTGGATTCTTTGTAGTTTGTCAGCTTTTGTTGACATTTGGGCCGTTAGTTGTGGAAAAAATATCCATCTTCTGTTCTTTTGCAGACTGGTCCAATGTGGGAAAAGATTTAAACTAGTCAACCTGACATGAAGGTTTAAGATCTCTTCAGGCCTTTATAAATGTGCATCTTTCTGAGGCCACTGTATGATCCTTTATCAGTTTTCCCATATACAGAACTGCTTTTAAGTGTCTTAATTTACAATGGGCCCTACTTTGCTTCTTGCAACTTTAAATGTTCTATTGTATTTTTATGTCTATAGTCTCTCACCCCACAGTGTCTGTGATTCTGAAATATTCCTTCATTTTTCATGTGCCAGAGCACATGCTACAGTTTTCTGTGGATTTGAATATGAAATTCAAGGTATGTCCTCGTCTTGATACACAAAAATCCGTCTCTCAAGCAATCCACTGAAAGACCAGAGATGTTGCAAACAAGTTTCAGTCCTATCCTTCCATTGAGAAGTGGGAAATTGTCAATTTATTCCGGATTGTATCATACTGCTCCAAGGAGGCTGTAAGGTAAATATTAACAAAACCACCACAAAAATTTCCACCATTTTGAGTGTGGATTTTTCTTGATTGGGTGTTTCCTTAGTTGCAGCAGATCTTTGGCTAATTTCTCAAGTTCTCATGAAACTAATCTGTGTTTACTTACTTGATATTTTTAAGGGAAAATAGGAGGTTGGAGTTTGCTGATCTGACATCTTGCTGACATTAAGTCAAGAAAGGTCTATATTTTATACCTAATCTAATTAGCACTCAATTCTACAATTAAAATAAAGACCCTTTTGAGCATCAAAGGATTAGTGAATTTACTAGACATAACCTCTCTTTGAAAAAATGGTCATATTGATAGAAATATGCACATTTATATATCTGGAAGAGATTATATGACCAAGCTTATCTTACATGAGTAAGATTAAATAGCATAGATTTTTAGTAAATCTTATAAACCACAAGCAGTAGATTCTAGAATGAAATATATACTCAAGGTTGAAGAAGTTATATAGAAATGAGTGAACTTTTCCCTGTTAGTGGGAGAGGAATTATTCAAAACCTTCCTAGAGAAATTTTGTTTTTGCAGTTTTCATCAGATTTTAACATAGGTCAATATCTGCCTAACAATTCTACTTTGGGAAAAGTTACTTGGTATTTTATGTAAAGAGACATGTTATATTGAATTGTTCTTTGAAATATGAAAAATAACAGGAAAGTTACATGTCCATTAAGCAAATTCTTATGAATTTTAGTAAATTCATAATATTAAATACCATTAAAAATTCAATAAATAAGATCAAGCTATATGGTAATAACCGCAGGATACATTATTCAGCAAAAAAGCAAGTAGAATCAAAAGGAATACAATATAATTATGTAAGTAATGAGACAATGTCTTGCATCTGTACATGTATGTTTATAAACACATATAACCTAAAAATGTGGTAAAATTTTGGAAGTCCAAAAAATTAATAAAAAAAATTAATGACTGCAGGAAACTTTCTATATGTGGTCTGTATTGTCTGAATGCATTACAATATTTATGGTGTAAAACAAATGCACATTAATCAAAGGACCGATTTGGAATAATCTGACTACCTAGCCATGGAAGTATTCATGTCTGTCATAAACATGGCTCCAAAGACCTAGCTACCATTTTTTAAGGCTAAATATTTCTTCCTAGAAATAGACTTGTGCTCATACAAAAAGTAAACTAGGCATTAAGATCAATCTTAAGATATAATAGGAATTGGCAAATATAGAAGAACAAATTTGTCTTTTCTATGAGAAGCAGAAAAGTGCAAACTCTTAATGCTAGGCTGGTTAACATATGAAATGGTATGTGATTAAAATTCCTTATTCAATAAATTCCAAAACAAGGCTACACCAAAAAATAGTATGCCATGACTATCTGCATACCTACTGATTTGCCTACCTAACTACTTCATTAATATCACTATTTGACTCTGATAGAGTGTTATCTGTAATTTTTCTTACATCGTTTCTGTTAGTCCATAATTATAATATATGGGAGTTCACATAAGAAAGCTCTGTAATTCTATCCACAATCTGGGTGGACAGGAGCAGGCTATGTCATCATAGCCTCTTAGCTTCAGAACACTCTGCCCTCCATCTCTTCTCTTTGCAGTCAGCAGAATAGGCTGAGGAGAGGGAAATGCCTGCCAGGGAACTTTAGTAGGAGGCAGTTTTTAATTAACAGGGGCCAGAGAAGGTGATAACCCCAAGGGGTAGTGAAGAGAAATTAACATGGAAAAGCAGTTCCACGCATCTGTGGGTCCCAAAAGGCCAACCATATTAGTGGTGTCTGTTCTGATTGAACTTTTGCTGTGTCTTTTTATTGATTCACTTGTCAGAATCTGAAAAAGGACCAATGCCCATCCATTGTTTGCTCGCAGTGGTGGGTTATGGCTAGAAACTGCTTCCTTGTATGACTGGCTGCAGAGTGAGAACTGTCATTTTGGTTATCACTCTACAGACATGATTAATGTTGGGCTTTATGTGAGAATTAAGCATATGTACACACATACGGCTGGACAGGCTGGCTTACCCTGGATTTTTGAACCTCTTTATTCTCTTAGTTCTTTGCCTGGTTTGGTAGAAAACTCCTTTAATTATTAAAAGGTTTTAAAATGCAACTTCAGGGGTAATCGTTACTGACTGTTACAGACACTTTCTTCTGCCATTTACCAAATCCTTGGCTTAGGAAACATTTGAAAATAATAATATCCTGTGAATAAATATTTCAAGTTTCTCTCCAAAGGATGAAAATGAAGAGTAAATAAAGCATGTAAAGAACTTGCAAAATCTGCTTGTTTAGTGAGGAGGAGAAGGTGGTGAGATTTTCCTCCTTCCTACCTTCCTTCCTTCTACCTAAGAATGCCTTGAGCTGGCAAACCCAGGGTGTATCCCAGGAGAGCTTTTCACTTTACTGCAGTGAGAACAGAAATGTATTTTCTTAAAAATATCTTAAGAACGTTTTGAACACTGTGTGGGTCTTTTTCATTCCATGGGCACTGGGATTATTCCAGAATTCTATGTATCTTTACTAATTTCAAAATATGCTTTTTCCAAAATAATGACAGACTTCATACTTGTAAAAAATGTGGTGATCATGTTTTGCTAAATTCAAACACTATTTTCTTTATTATTCTTTTATTTGAAACAGAGTATTTTCTAAGGCTACCTAGTAAAAAAATAGTATGATCATCAAGATCCTAGTACTGATGCATTTCCTAGAGCAGTTTTTTTCTTACTTTTCTTTTTCTTTTTGAAGTTTTTCTAGCCATTTATAAAGAAATGACTAAACATGTTTCTCATGTCTAAACTTAAGAAGCATCTAGATCTATGTGTTCTAAATCAGTAACCATTAGTCACATATAGCAATAGAACACTTAAAATGTGGCCATTTTGAATTGGAATGTGCTATGAGTATAAAATGCACCCTAAGTTTTATAGGTGTGGTATATAACATAACTCATTAATAACTTTTTATTTACTACAACTGCAATAATGATAATATTTTAATATATGGGTTAAATACATTATAAAATTTAAATTACCTAATTTTATTCTTTTTATTATTTGCTTTATTGCCATTTTAAACTTTTTAAACACAATTTTTAGAAAGGTTAAAATTTCATACATGGCTTATATTATCTTTGTGTCAAACAATACTCATTAAGGCAAAAGTAAAATTTAATATTTAGTAAGGTTTACTATGTGATATCTTTGCCAAAATCTTTATATGTATCCTTTAATTTCATTTCACTATTACCATTGAGATAGGGGTTATTGATACCTCTGTTTTATAGACAAGAAAATTTAGGCCAGAGCGGTAAGCAATTCACCTAAGATTATGCAACTACCTCATATTATACACTTCTTTTGGTAATTATTTGTGTCTATGTAATACTCTATGAGCTATGGTACTATGCATGGGCAATGAACTGTAATTAATTACTCTATGATACGTTATAGTGCAGCTCTGGATGGATTTGAGAGGATTGAAGATTGCCAAATTAGTTTCTACAAACTCCATTTAATTAGGTGCATTGGATTTACTAGAGAAAGCATTAAAGTGCTCACAGAAATTCCTTATTATGTTGTATGGTAGGACATGGCTTAAATGCATCTATATTTGTGAAAAGATTAAATAAAGAAGAGATATTCCATGTAAGCAACTACCAAGTAGTATTTAATTCAGAATGAACTGGGATTTAAGGCTTAGACATATTTGGTGCAGGAGAGAATCTGTCAGCAGTTGTAGCCCTGAACACTTCTCATATTTTCTACATAGCTGGAATGATTTTGTCAAGTATAGAACACTTTTTCTCAGCCAAGTTAGAAGGAAAAATCAGAATCAGGAAAAGAGAAAATAGAGAGTAGAGTTGTTAAATATCTGTATTCTTATATCACCTGTAGGAAATGACAACCCCTCTTTTAATAATAAGTAATATTAAAATATAGCTGCATACTCATAACCAAAGAAGTTTTTTTGATCATAGATATAAAAGTAAATGTCTTTTTTTAAATTTGATTTTCTGAAAAATATAAAGCATGACAAGTAATAAAGGAGATAATGTAAGAAATTATTGAGAGATATCTAAATATATCTAGGGCCTTGATGAACCTCTGGAAAAATTTTTTAAATATATTCTATTTTGTTATATGTGACAGTTGAATGTATTTCAGTTCATATTATACATATAGAGCACAATTTTTCATGTCTCTGGTTGTACACAAAGTAGAGTCATCATACCATTCCTGTCTTCATACATGTACTTAGGGTAATGATGACTTAAATAAAATAAAATAGTGAAGTAAAATAGTGAAGAGGAATTTAAAGTAAAATAGTGAAGAGGAATTTAAAGCAATATTCAAATAAACCTAACACTCCCTTCCTTCAAAGCTTATTACTATACATTAGTATTGTTGCAATGATTATCATTATTGTGTCTTAAAACTATTGAAGACCTCCCATGTCTAACAAAGCTCACAAAGAAAAACCTCAATATTATTTTCAGTTCTTTCCTCACTGACCTACATGAATTCTTTCTAGGTTACTATCAGATCCCCAACTTTCCCTTTTCTGCCTCATGAGCAACTGCCTTTGCTTAAAATCCTAGCTCTGAAAGTTGCTGTAGACTCCTACATAGTTCCTGTTTCCAGAATCTCCCTCTATAATCCATCATTCATATTGCTACCATGGTTACTTTTTCTAAAATACATATTTGATTGTACCACTTGCTTATTTTAAAATCTTAGGAAGCTCTTCTTTGCCATCTTCAAGTTTAAGTTTAGACTCTTTGGGAGGAATTCTATGCCTCAACCTATCATTCTAGCCTCAGCTCTCACCTTCCCTGGATTAAGCTGCCTATTTTTCTGTCACACTGAAAATCCTCAATGGCTTCTCCATGAACCATTGGGAATTAAATGTCTGAATCCTTCCAGTGGAGTACCATTTCATGACGTGTGTGGTCACAGTCAGAGATGAACTCCTACCAGATTCCTGAAGCCTGCAGGCTTTGTGCACTCTGGTTGTTATTTCATGATTCAGATCCACACTGCCAAACCTTTGTAAGCTTGGATTTTTATCTGATAGTTTCCAGAAAAATGCTTGAAGGAACTTTGGCCTTCTCTAGCTCCAAATAATATCAGAAACCACTTCCTGTTGAAAATATACATCTGGTCCTGGTGGTTTTTATTTCTGTATATTCATCATTTAGGTCAAGACAATAGATTTGAGAAAGCATTTATTATTCCTGAAAACAGATCTTAGAGAAAGTATTGACAGATGATATTTTAATTGGTTTGGCCTCTCAAGTGATTAAATAATCATGAAAGCTCTTCTGTTTAACAACTGCTTGAGGTACTTTGTATTCTTGCCTCAAAGTGGAGCAGTTTCTAGCTGGTAATGCTGTGATTGATTTTTCCATATCAAATACAATGTTACGGTCTATTGTTTCCATAGCAAACATATAGCATCTGTCTTCAAATTCAGGCTGTGATCCTGTGCTAGCCAGTAATACTTTATATGGCCACATCCTTCCATTACAAGTATGAGTGGATTAATATTGATTTTTTTCCCCTTTTGTCCAAGACTGAAGGTCTGTCTTAACAGCAATAATTTACACAGCTGGTATATAAGGATACACTTACTCTTCCTTACTTTCAAGGTAAGGATTATTGCTCTGTCTGAAGATCAGTTTTTGCTATATTTAACCCATAAATAGGTTGAAAAGGGAAACAGACTTTGCAGCCACTGCCACTCATATTGCCACATGTTTCCAATAACTTCTAGAATTATCAGAAAACATTGAGATTTTATAGTCTGTACAAAATTTTAGAAAAACCACAAAGAGCTGGCAAAAGCACATATCACCATAACTTGAATGTAATATGATTTAGGTAAACACTAAGACTCCTAAAGCAAGTGTGTGTGTGTGTGTGTGTGTGTGTGTGTGTGAGAGAGAGAGAGAGAGAGAGAGAGAGAGAGAGAGAGAGAGAGAGATTTTATGATTTTAAATTATGGAACCTTTAAGTTAAAAATTTCCAACAGACTCTCTCTGCTTTATTTGATTACGATCCCCCATTTCCCTCCTTCATAGCCCAAAGCACATTCATTTTCATCTCTGCACTGATGCTCAAGAATATTCTCTTGCTTAGAATGCCCTTATTCTCCTCTGTGGCTGCACTAAACTTACCTACTTTTTAAAACTCACATAAAATTTAACTGTCTCTGTTAGGTTTATTGCAATTATTTTGGTTCATGGTGATTTTTTTCTTTTACAGTAGTAGAGTAACAACTGCAAATGTGAATCTTTAATTATATTATCCCTTGTGTTTACAAAATTTCACCCTTAATGTCACTCAGAATGTAGTGAGCTCCTGGATAAAAAAAAAAAAAATGTGGAGAGTCAAACCACAATTCTGCCAAACATTAGTTACATCTGAATGTGTGCTATACTTTATAATTCTTTAATTAATGCTAGTACTTAAGATAACATTAATTGGTAGTTGAAAATGTTCAACAGGGGTGTCATTCCTAGTTCCAATACTAGCAAAGTTGAAAGAGGACAAAATTAAGAATGAAAATCTGAGTCCCTTCCCAAGATCCACCACTTTCAAACTGTATAGCTTAATTTTATAATTTGAGAAAGTTAAGTGTCATTTTAGGATTCAAATGCTTATCCCAAAATGAGTAAATAATATTTTTAAAAAATGATATGGCCTTGCCTGCTCAAACCACCAAGAATTCCTTTTTCTTTCACACTTTCCGTCTAGAATGCACAGGAGAGATCTAGCACAGAGTTGGATACCATGACTCTGCCCCTTATTTTCATGGGCAGTTGTGTTAGTACATTCCTGACTCAGTCAAATTCTTGCTCCATGGGAGACTGAGAGAAGGAATCCATAGGGAACAGCTCACAAACTGTGAAATACTTAAATTTTGTGATGAGTATTGGAAAACAGAGAAATTGATCTGTAGACTTAAAAATAAAACGCATAAGGATGAGGAGGCATGAGAAACAGACCATGCCACCAGGGTTCTGTGTCTTTTTTTTTTCTTCTTCTTCTTCTTCCTTTCAGTGTGGGAGATTGAACCAAGGGCCTCACAGATATTAAGCCCACCTTTTGCCACTAAACTATACCCAAACTCTCAGGTGCCCTTTAAATGCTTGTTCTAATCCCTTGCTGAAGCCTGCCTATACCCTGACCTTGACTTCCTTTGAGATTGGACTTTGCATTACCTTAACATATAGACAGTGTCTGTGTTGTATTCTTGGTATTCTCAGGCCTCATATAATACCTAGCCTGTTAGAGATGCTCAGTAAATGTGTATCAAATGAGTGGTTGAGTTATACTTTCTTCCCTCTCTTTTCCATACATTTTGTTTTAACCAGTTCTGTTGCAACAAACTAGAGTCCTGACTAAGATAGCCTGGAACTGAACATTATCTAAGTCCCACTAGAATGCTATAGCTTGGTGTTTTCATTCAATTTAATCAAATTGGCTTCTTTGTACATGTTTTTATTTTGCATTAGGAACTGCTAAAGGGAATTAGCTAGCATTTATTTTATATCTACTATGTTCCAGGCACTTTATACTTCTTATTTATACTGTCCAGCAAAATAGTGATAGTACTGCCTATTATCAAATTTTCAGATGTAAAAGCTAAGAATGGTTTTCACAAATGGGTGATGAATTACTATTTGAACCCACATGTTTGCTTATGAGCGTTTTATTCTCTTTCTACTTCATTGTGTAGCCTGAAGGAAATGGTGATACAATCTGTTTACTGGTATTTTGCAAGCTTTCCTAAGGATGCCTTTTGTAATTCAAATAATTCTAATGATTTTCAAGTACAGATTAATATAAAAGAGAACACAATCACTTCATGTTTAGTGAAGTGTTCCATAGATATACTTAAAATATTCCTGTATATACTTGATAATTCTAAGAAATGTGGGCACAAATAATTTCCTTATAAAGTACATAGGAGATGGTCCATGTCAATCTTATATAAAATAGTTATGAAAGTCTAAGAAAGGAAGAGAGATTCAAGAATAGCCTGTTGAGAAATGAGCATTTTAATTCATTCTTGAAGGGAGAACATGGAGATGTGGAGCTTTAAAAGACAATGATATGTGTAGTTTGAGGGATTCCATGAACTAAAGGAAAGGCCTGGGAAGGTAAAATAAGTGTCACACCATTTGGTTATTTAATCTTTAATTAATCTGTGAAGTGATGAACATAGGATAAAAATTTATGGTGGCATTTCCTGGTTTGAGTTGTAGTTTACAAGGAATTATCAGAGTACTGAGCCACAAGAGAAACTATCAAAGAAAATTAGAAATTTTGAGTTGAATTTCAATGAGCTCAAATAATTATTAGAAAACCTGGTGATTCAGGCACAAGGTGAAGACAGTAGCCAGAGTCCTGGGAATTTCTCTACAGCCAAGTGAGGAAGCCAGTGATTGCGTAAAGATATTTCGGCATGCATGAGGATGCATTTATTGACCTCATTCTATTTGTTAGTGTTATTGACTGAACACTTGTCCTTTCCCCACTCATGTGTTGTGGCCCAAAATCCTCATGTGGAAACTCTGGGAGATAATTATAGTTAGATGAGGTTTTGAGAGTGGGGTCCTCATTATGGATTAGTGATATGATGGAAGACACATCATTTCCTGTCTCTGTTTCTCTCTCTCTCTCCTCTCCCCTCCCCTCTCTCTCCGCCATGTGAAGACAAGCAGTAACTGACCAGGAGTGTCCTTATTAGAACCCAATTATGCTGGAATCCTGATCTTGGATTTAAAGTCTCCAGAACTTTGAGAAAATGAAATTTTCTTGTTTAAGTCACCCAGGTTTAGGTTTTTTCTATGGCTGTACAAGCCAAGACAATTAGACCCTGCTTCCATAATCTCTGAAGAACACAAAAAGTAGTCCTAGCCCTCAATATATAAGATTTCTCTCATTATTTGGGAAGGATGATTCTATATTTTCTATGATGTCATTGAAAACATGATTCACATTGTTTTGCATTTTATCTTGTCTGTTTTCTGTTATTGTCAAAAATGCAATGTCCTCCTACTAATTTAAGGATATTACTTTTAGCTTCTTTAAACAAATAAAAAAGTTCTCAGCATTTCTTGCATTGTCCCTGTTTTCTTTGGCTTTCTTGTTCCTGCTTGTTTGGGTCTTCTTGTTCTGTTGAAATCTTACTTGGAATGTTTGGAGATTCTTGGCAATCTATATAATTAAGAAAGGAGTAGAGATTTTTTTGTACAGATAGGATTATGAATTAATGAGTTTACCTGTGTTTTCAAAGAGCAACCATTTACAATATGGTACTTGAGTGCCTGATGAAAATGAGACCCTTTGATTTTTCTATAGAAAGTATCTCAATATCCTGACTGAAGGAGGTAAAGGCAGGCAGCTAGGGTGCGCTTTGATTCAGGTATTGTTAGAACAGGATGATGGGAACTGGTCGAAGACTTCATAACATGACACATACATGTCTCTTAGATTTAGTTGGTTTATTGTGTTTCCTTATTGTCTGTCTGCAGAGAAGAGAGTTGAGGTCTCCAACTATGATTATGAACTATTTCTTTTTTCAATTTTGTTATATATTTTGATGGTCCCTCATTAGGGACATAAGTGTTTATAATTTGTTATTTTTTGTTATTGTTATTTTTGTATTGAACTTGCTATTAATATAGAATATCTCTTTTTGTCTCTCATAAGCTTTTTTGATGTAAAGTTTAATTTGTCTGACATTAGGATAGCCAACATGCTTCTTCTTGGTACTTTTCACCCAAAATATGTGTTTTGGATTTAAAGTGAATCTCTTATAGATAGCATATAGTAGGATTATGGGGGTTTTTTTTCCTTTTTATTCATTCTTTCTATCTCTCTTTTGATTGGCCTCATTGGATTCATTGGATGTTATTGATGTCAAAGGCCCTGGCATTGTACTCCCAGCCATCTGTCTGATTATATGATCTTTTTATTTCCCTGATAATACTCATAATAAGAAGATGATGTGGCCAGAAGGATTTGTCCCAGTTGAGATTTTGTGAGGTGAGCATAATTAAGGGATAGAGAGTTCGGGGGTACAACCAGGCTAGAAAACAAGTAAGAGAAGACTCTCAGGGGAACTCAGAGTTTAGAGAAATAAGCAAACTAAGTAGTTGGCAGTGTTACAACCGTATCTATTATACTGTTTTCAATGGTGATGTCTTTATTATATTTTTATTTAATATAATTTACAAACCTGTCTACTTATAAGGCTGTGCTTTTAAACATCCATACTAAATTGCAAATAATCAATCAGTTGACTAGCACTGTCTTTCTGTCCATGTATGTTTCCATTTCCACTTATTTAACACAATATACAAATGTATGAATCTGCAGAGGTAGAAACAATATGGAGGTTGAAGATTGGCAGATCTGCAAGAAAAATGCTTGTTATAGCCATACCACTAAAGCAATTACTTTTATTATAGAATTTAAAAGAATCAAGATTATATTACACTAATAAATTTATATGACCAGATTTTCATAAATTTCCTTCAGGGTCATCTGCAAGCACACTCTTAAAAATTATCATAACTGAACTTCTTTGTGAGCAAATAGAGTTCATAATACCCAGTGTCTCATGAAGACCTTGAATACTTATCTAAAGTTTAGCAAAATAACCTCAAATTACACATCGTTGTGCTTAAATATGGAATACAATCCATATGAGCTATTTTAATCTAAATTTTCCTTGATGTATTTTAAAATTAAAACTAATAAAACCTCACAGTATGATCTATTATGACATCTAAGCTTGACTACTTACTCAAACTTAAAATGAACTTATATTTTATGAATTATCCAGCTGAGAACTACATAATCGAGAAGGTGAAATTAAAGTCTACTTTGTTGTTTCTTTTCTAAGTTACTTCACAATTGCTTCTGTCCCTGTTTATATTAAAACCCCGTTGCTGTAACTCAGATATTATTATTTTAGTAAATTCACTAAAATTCTCATTTTACTTATTCTTGGAAAAAAGCATTTAAAATATTTGATGGGTCTGACACACATGGGGAGGTACTGTTTTTTCATTGGGAATTGGGAATTCTGGGCATGAAACATACTTTTAAACATCCTTAATAGATTTGCTTTCAGGACACTTCCTTTTTTCTTTTACTAAAATATCAATACTTGCACACATCCAGCACTTTTTAAGGCCTGGGAGCATAATTTTATCAACAGCAGACCTGATCCCTTTCTTTCCTGTGTTTATAGTCTGGAAGACCTTGGGGATTTCAGATGAAATTCTATGTTGTTGAATCAGACACTCCATGAGCTCTTGAATAGTGCTGTTGGCTGGGGCACTGTGGGCAAAGAAAGAAAATTCACACCTAAGATATGAATTAGTCCTTAGCTTCTTCCAGATGAAGGGGGCTTGTTCCAGGCAACTTGCCACGAAGTGGCTATTTGGTCTCCACAAGTGATGGACCCATACATACCAAGGGCTCAGTGTTGGTCTCTACTGCTCACATGCAAGACATTCATCAGTGACAATAGCTGGACCAGCATCCTTGAGAGGTGCCTGTGATTCTGAGCAGGTGAATATCCTTATCTTTTTGTGATTACTTTCAAGGGCTTTTTATGAAAACACCAGATTGGTCAAACTCAGAGTCTGGCTGACATCCACTGAGTGAGCATCTATTGTGCAGATCCTCCTTCTGGTGGCTGCTCCGTGATGGGCATTGACATGACCAAAATAAAAGCAGTAAACATGCTTCTTTTCTATATTCCTTCTCTTTAGTTCTCCAGTCTTGTTTCTTTCAAGACCCTGACCCAGCTTTGTGCCATTGCTTATTAATTGCCATGTATGTTCACCTTAGACCATTTCTCCATTCACACTAAGTCAATAAACAGGGATGTAGATTACATTTCTGTCTAATGGGGAGAGTAGCCTCCTCCATTTTCACAAATACTCCTGAATGAAGCTGTGGTGAAACAGTTGTTCCATTTTCAGGTTGCATAAACATCTTGCTGGCGAAAGCATAAATGAGGCAAGATTTCTCTTTTTTCCTCCCTTAGTGAGTTAGGAATTCCTTATTAGGCCATATTATGAGTTGAGTTACAGGCATTAATACAACAGGGGTAGGTGGCATGAGAATGCAGGTTCTCTGTTTGTGTAACTTATCTTCCCAGTACCAATTTCCATCATATGTTACATTGCTCTTGTGCCTTATGGTTTGGTGTTTCTGACATTGGTCTTATAGAATAGTAGAATATGCCACTATATGCCACTTTGGCATACAATTATTTTGAGGTAAAGGTATTTGAAATACAGATGAAATTAAGGCAGTCTGGCCTTCCTTTGTCTTCCTGAAAACAAAAAATAAAACTCCCATATGAAAGGCTATAGCTTTACACGGAAATGATCAGGACAGTGATATCAGCATCTTTTTAAACTTCAGAGCACCTAGAATCAAAACTGGTTCCTGTTTTTTGGTAGAACATGCCCTTTCACTGTAGTGGACGGGGGGCTTTTTACAACACTCCCATAAATGGCTTTTAGTTCTTATACTGTAACCTAAGTTCATAGTCGGCTGATCTGTCTCTAAGATATTCTTTCACTAGTGATAGCCAACTAACTTCATACTGCCAGAGATCAGATGCTAGAGCTACTGCGTAAGTCAGTTTACCCCTTCCACTTATACTCCACCCCATATGATAACAGATAAAAGTCTTAGAGATTATGATGCTAGAGCATGGCAGGATGCCTCATCATACCACTTATTACCAGAATCCATCAGGCTTGCAACTAATCCATTTCCAGAATAGCTCCTCATTAGGGATGACTTCCCAGAACAAACTCTGTTAGGTTGAACTGCCGCAGAGGCTGATCTTGAGCTAAGGAGTTGAGTGCACATGAATCCTCTAGTAGGGGAGTAAAAAAGTGAGGTAAAGAATTAAGGAAAGTCAATCAAAGAGTCTTATTCAGCATATCACTGTGGGTGTGAAAGCTCAATTAAACTATGGTTTATAGGGCCCAGTGTAGAAGACCAAATATATGTCTCACAATAATACAGTCAGGCAGGTCAACAACCAAGTTTTAAGAGGAGAATGAGAGAGGAAAACAGGAAAAACTTGGACAAAGGGCAGAGGGACATATCAAAGTGGGATGTGTCCAGGAAGTAAAAGCAGCAAAGTAAGATTACTGGACAGATGGATGACAAGAACACAGTCAATGTGTTCCCAAAGATTTTGATGGTAAAGCCATGACCTGCTTCAGCTCAGAGGCATCATATATATAATTCTTACTGGAGTGACATTCTACAGGGAAGACCTGATAAAATAATACACCTTTATACTTGAAGTTTGATGAGTGAACATGAAACTTTATAAGTCTAATATGTGCCAATAACAATTTAACTTCAAACATTCTAGGTGAGGGGAAGATTTGGAGACAAAAGGAGAAGCTGAGTTTGGGGGGATTTCAGTAGAAAGCTCTGCATCCACAATAAAAGAAATACCACATTCTGGGAATCTTTGATAACAACCTTCACAATTGATGTCAGGTCCCAGAGAATAACCCGTGAATGGTTATTCTCGGGAATCAGAGAGAAGGGAATCTTTCCACTGAAATACCCAAGAAAGGTAGTTTGGGACTGGAGATCCAAGTTATAAATGAAGAAATAAGAATCAACAAAGGGATCAGAGGTTTTAATAGGGGAAGATTGAGTAAAATAAAGACTCAAAAGAAAAGGTTGTGTAGGGTGGAGACTCAGATCCTGAGAAACAGATTTGGTATCCCATCAGGTGAAGAAAGATGCACGGTACAGTTGGGATAGTAGACATTCCTTATTGAGAGGCAGCAGCTCTGAATAAAGCCTCCAGCTCCAACTTCATTTAGCCCCCAGCCATTCCATTTAGTCTCCTCTACCGGTTCCATTTTGCCCCTGAGCCATTTCCATAGGACTTTTTCTTATCTTGTGTTTCCCTCATCTTGGCAGTCTCTCATAAAGCTGCATCCGTTTCTGATCTCAGAACCCTAAGGAACTTCTACCCCCCCTGGCCCCTGCTGTGTTTGTAGCTCTTCAGACTGTTTCTCTGTGTCATCTGCACTGCAACCTGCATCTTACCCTTGGCCACGGGTCAGTGCCTGGGCTCTGCTGCTCAGTTCACAGTCCACCCCACTGGGTCCATGTTCACTGCAGGGAAATCAGAAATCCCCTCTATGCTCACAGGAACCCATCCATTTTATCCCAACTCTCCACAGGAATCCGTGCAAATAGAACTAGCAGCCGAGTGCTCAGTGGTCACAGGTATGGGTGGGGACCCATCCTCCAGGGTTGAGGCACATCACATCTGCATGGAACCCACAAACTACATAAATAGTTGGGTAAAGGCTCAGACCCTGGGAAACACAGTCAAGATCCTGGCAGATGGAAGATGCAAGATACAGTTGGGATAGTAGACGTTCTTTGTTCAGAGGTGGCAGCAGAACCCAGCCTCTCACTCCAGCCACCAGCCAGTTTTGTTTAGCTCTCTGAACCATTTTCATAGGCCTTTATAATTCAGGCCAAAGAAGTCACAAGTTACATAGGTGACAGCATGTTCACAAGCAAATGTTTATGGTTATGAGTACATATGCTGAATCAGGGTATTCATAACTTTGGCTACATACTAAAAACATAGCCTGCCAGAATACTCAGAGAAAGAAACATTAAATATAACCATTTTGGGCCTGCCCTACAGGTTGCTAGCTTGAAATCCATTGACTTTCATAGTGTGAAGGGAATTCGGGTGTTCAGTAAATTTGGAGAGTAGATAAAATTTTAATTTTCACTAATCTAACTGGAATTTAGCCTTTCCATCTATAAAGACAATAAGCAATACTAATGATATCACTACTACAACTAATAGAAATCATGCATATTTTTATATCCCATTAGAGTTGTTATAGATCTGAGAATGTCATTTATACTCATCTTTACTTCAAAATTATAGTGGTTATTTTGGAACCACCATTAAGTCTTGTAATTTGATATAGTAATGTTTCTATCTATCAATGTATCATAAAGTTGTTTTTGAGAAGAGATAAGAGTATTTTAATATATTTTATTTTCCTTTTTATCATATGTGCAAATTTTATGCATTTAAAAATAATTATTTAAAGAAGGGGCCCAGAGCTTAAAAAACTTCCTCTATTGACTAGGTGGTATTGTCATAACAAAGTATTCAAAATGGTGTTGCAGTTCTACAACTCAAAGTCTGAGACCAAGGTGTTAGCAGGATTGGTTCCATCTGCTGGCTCTTAGAGAATTTGTTCCAGGCCTCTTTTGTGTCCACCTATGGCATTCCTTGGCTTGTGGATACATCATTCTGATCTCTGGTTTGGTCTTCATAGGGATTTCTCTTTCCAAATTTCCCTTTTTATGTAAGAACATGGGTCATGTTAGACTAGGCTCACCTTAATGACCGAATCTTAACTTCATGACTTCTATAAACTATTTCCCAATTAGGTTACTTTATGATGATGTTCTGGGGTTAGGATTTCCATATATCTTTCACTGGGGCCACAAGTCATTCCATAGTATCTGGGCTTACAAAAGGGTATAAAGCTTTTTTTAAAAGATTGGCAAGCTGGGAGGATCCTGATAATACCTCAGGCTTAACATGGCTGGTTAAATAACAAAACTATGCCTTAAAGTTTACCTGGCCCACATAGAGTTTGTTTGCTAGTACTTCTTCCTCAAGCAAACACTGGTGTACTTGATAATGGCTGAATTCCTGGTGCACCCTGAGGGAGAAGACTGACACCACCAGAGAAGAGAAAGGGAAAAGACTGTAAATTCCAGGGGTCCAGAGTCAGGAGGGGAAATCCCTTCTAATCTCCCCAGGTGGCGGCAGCTGAGTAAATTACCTCGCAAGCAGCTGTAATACATTACATTGCAATTATCCCCCCAGAGTTCTGAGGGCTTGTAAGCAGTTCAAGATAAAAGGCAGCACTGCTTCAGGACTTGAGCACTGTATGAGAAAGAGAGGCTTCCTTTGCAATTTAACTGTGTTTGAGGAAATGCACCTCATGGGACAGAGTTCCTTCTGGAAAGCCTTGAAGTACACATAACTCCCTACTTATGTGAGGGTTTTGTATATGACTGCACTGCATACTCATATAAGACACACAGAGGAATTGCTTGGGGAAAACTGATATCGTGAATCTGATGAAATAAATATGGTATGCACTTCTGGAAGGAAATCTGCCAATAATTCCCACAGTAAATATTATCATTGCCTATTTATATCCTGACAGCAAAATCTAGAAATAGAAAACATTTATTGAGTGATACATACCAGATGCTATCCTATACTTTTTACAACAGGTTATTTCATTTAAACCAAGCTAAAATCACAAATGGTAGATGCCATTATCAACTCCATTTTACAGATAGGGAAACTGAGGATCAGAAAATATAAATAGGTAGTCCATTTTCAGTTATCACTGCTAGTAACTCATGAAGCCAGATATTTAAGGCATATTTAAATTTTTTTTGGCTTCCTTCTAATATTCCCCAATAGATCTGGTGATTATAAAAATAATCTCTTTCAAGAATAGAAATCAATATTGTTTTAAAATATTTGTAGAACCAGAGACTCTAAAAGCTTTAAAAATGGTTGCTATTTGCAATAAGGACTCAAAATTAACAAAGAAAGCAATTTACCCAATGTGACACAGAGAAAAAGAGGCAAGGGAATAGTGGAGATAGTCACCTCAAGTTTCCTATGGATCAAGATATATAAATACATAAGTGTATCAATGAACTCTCCAGCTTCATATGTTGGCCTGCTTTCCTTCCAGTGACATCATTCTGTAGTCACGGGAATAAACAGAAAGTCACCATCTCCTGCAATTTTCCTCCAGCATTTTTGCCAGTCCAGGCTACCTTCTCTAATCAACGGGACACAGGGAATGAAATAGAGCAATGCAGCTATATACGGGTGAAGGACCAACCAGCTCACTAGGGAAAACAAGCTCTGATTTACAGTGTTTGCTCATTTTTTGGTGTCAGTACTCTCATAATGGCCAAGTTCAAGCTACCCACAAGACGTTACAAATCTAGAACTTAGAAGCGAGGTGCAGTAGCACACTGTTATATTGTCCTTCCGGTGCACAGACACAGTAGATGCAAAATACCTGAGAAGCATACATAATGTTGAAATGTAATAAAATAATAAGTAGTGAGTTTGCATATTTATTACTTTTGCTGTTAATGTAATACATTAAATTTTGTTTATATACTTTACTATAAGAGCTTTGAGATATAATTTATATAGCATAAACTTTCAGTGTACAATTCAGCGATTTTTAAATTATATTCACAGATTTGTACCAGCGCCATTTCATTTTATTTATTTATTTTGTAAATAAAGGAAATGTGTTACAATTCTGGTGGCTGGGAAGTCCAAGGTCAAAAGCCCTGTTTGGTAAAAAGCCCTTCTTGCTGCAGCAGAGCATGGTGGGAGACATCACTGGAGGAGAGAGATGTGACAGAGCGAGGACAGGAGCAAGAAAACCATCTAATTTCGAAATGTTTTTCACCTCCAGAGAAATCCTATTCCCATTGGAGTCACTCCTCTCTCCCTCCTTTCCATTCCATACTCTTCTATCCACTGGCAAAGCACCTATCCACATCCTGTGTGTATAGATTTGTCTCTTCACAATGTGTATAAATGGAATCATACAGTATATGTTTCTATTATTAAATTGAATAATATTTGTATGTGTATATAGTCAAAAGGACTTTGTAGGCTATTGGCTCTTCAAGTATTTTCTCTGAGTTTGTGGCTCAACTTCTCATAATTTTTTTTTTTTGATGAAGGGCAAACATTTAGTTTTGTTAAAATCAAAGTTGTGATTTTTTTTTTTGTTTTGTTTTACCTCTTCCCTATATTCTTCTAGAAATTTTATAGTTTTTGCTCTTTCTCTTAAGCCTGTGGTTCATTTAAAGTGATTTTTTAAAAATGGCATACAATAAGGGTTAAGATTTTTTTGTTTGTTTTAATTTGCTTTTTCCTCTCTTTTAAAAAAATTGTTCTATCATATTAATATCTTGGGAACTTCACTAAAACAATAAATTAACCATATTCATGGGCATCTGTTTCTGGACCACTACAATATAATTTGTCTTTATTGCCTACTCCAAAGCTTTTTAATTGAAGTAGTGGTAGAAAAGTTTTGAAATTAGTTAGTGAATTCATCTTTGTTCTTTTCAAAATTGTTTGGCTGTTCTGTGTCCTGAGAATTTAGAAATAAATTTTTAGAATAAATGATAACTTCTCTATAAAAATCTGCTGTGTTTTTATTGTGACTACATAAAATCTATAGGTCAGTTTGGGGAGCCCCAACATCTTTATATTAACTCTTATAACCCATGAACATGCTACCTTTTCACTTATTTAGAGTTTTAATTACTCTCAGGACATATTTTGTAGTTTTCAGTGTACATAACTTGTATATCCTTTGTCATATAAATGTTCTATATTTTTGATCCTGTTTAAATGTGTTTTTAAACATTTTAATTTCCAGCTGTTATTGAATTTTGGCTTTTGTGTGCTAACCTGGTATATTCTGTAAACTTGCTGAATTAATTTTCTTATGTAAATACCTTTATTGGCAGACACCATATATCATCGACTAATAAGGACAGTTTTACTTCTTGTTCTTCAACTAATGTATATTATTTTTCTTTTTACTTGGCTTGTTGCATTGATTAGCATCTCTTGTTCAAGGTCAAATAGAAATATTGAGGGTATTCATTGTTACCTTGCTTCTAATCTTAGAGGGAAAGCATTCAGTCCTTCACCAGAAAGTGTGAAATTAGTTGTGTTTTTTTCAGATGCCCTTTACCACGTTTAGGAGGTTTCTTTCTAGTCTTAGTTTTTCTGAGAGCTTTTATTGTGAATGAATGCAGGATTTTTTTTTTTTTTTTTTGCCAAATTCTTTGTCTGCATCTCCTGAAGTTTTATGTTTGTCTGTGAATGTAGTGTACTGCATTGACTGACTTTCAAATGTTAAACCTACATTGCATTCTGTGACAAAAACCACAGACATAAATTATGATAAAATTTTGTTTAGAATTCTCTAGTCTATATTCATGGGGGTTATAGAACCAAATTTTTCTTACAATATTTTTTTTTTTTCTGATCTGAGTATCAGGATAATACTGGCTTCCTAGAATGAATTTGAGAAGTGTTTCCTTCTTTTTATTTTCTGGAGAGTTTGAGAAATTGTTACCAGTTTTTCATTAAATGTTTATACAGTTCATCACCCAATTCTTCTGGTTTCTTTGTGGAAATGGTTTTAAGTTACAAATATGATTACTTAAATAGATATGAAAATTTTAGTTTTATCTATTTCTTCTTGAGTGTGCCTCAGTAGCTCTTTTTGAGGAAATGTATTTAATTTTTATAAATGTTAAATTTAGTGATATGAAGATTTGTATCATATTTTTATCATTATTTTGATGTCTAAATGGTATTTATTGTATTTTTTTCTGATTAGTCTAGATGAAGGTCTATCAATGTTACCAATCTGTTCAAAGAATCTATTGTTTTGAGTCCTTTATTTTCTCTAATTTATTTCAGCTTTTTTTTTCTGTTGTCTTCTTTACTTTTTCTCTTCTGCTTACTTTTCATTTTCTTTCAGTACTGTAGATGGACCCAGGACCTCACACATGCTGGGCATTTGCTCTACTATTGAGCTATATCCTTACCCCATTACTTGTATCTTTTTTCTCATTTCTTAAAGTGGAACCTGAGGTCATTGGCTTGAGATTTTGCATCTTTTCTAAGAGAAGCATTATTGTTACAAAATTCTCTCAAAGTACTGCTTTAGCTGCATCTCACTAACTTTGAAAATCACATTTTCCTTTAAGGCAGTTTAAAATCCTTTCTGATTTCTTGTTTAAGAAGAAGAGCTATGTACCAAAGCATAGGTACACTAGCTCCAGATTAAAATGTAGTTTATAGAATAGGAGAACATAAAGAATGCAAGAATTAGAAGTACGTATAAACCTCATAGGAATTGATATTGATAGGTCCTTGGGAAAAAAAAGAGGGCCACCACTGTTTCTGACTCCCACTTTAGCCTCACATTCTCTTTTATCTGCTTGTCTCTCTAACTGCTTTCTGTGCTTTTTCCCCTATAGAGTGGTCTCTGAGGTTGGAAAGTAGAAATAAAAATAATTAAATAAATAAATAACAGGTAGCAAAAAGACATAAAGAAATAACAAACAAAATTTTAATTCAAATGTTCTGCATTCTTTTACAGGTCTGTCCTTCCATAAGCCAGTTTCTTTCCCTGGGAAATCTGTACATCTACATGCACAGTGTTAATTATCCCCTCCCTAAAAATAGATTAAGAGGGATATGATATTTTGAGAAAATTATGATTAAGAAGACTTTCCAGTATTATCCATTGATGAGATAATGAAGAACACATTAGCCTGAGGATCCTGAGAAGGACCATGCTTCCATAAACTCTCTTGAGATCACCAGACTGATAGCATCCCTTCATACCTTCTCATATCCAGCCCTAGCCAAGTTTCTTTTAAAAGAAGATCCAGGATGCCTGCAATCCCAATGGCTCAGGAGCTGAGGCAAGAGAATCCCATATTCAAGGTTAGCCTCAGCAACTTAGCAAGGCCCTAAGCAACTTGGGGAGATGCTATCTCTTAATAAATTAGAAAACCCAAAAAGGGCTGTGGATGTAGCTCAGTGATTAAGCATCCCTAGGTTCAATCCCCAGTACAAAAAAAAAAGAAAAAAGAAAAGGACCAGGAACCCCTAAAACACAACTCTAATTCTCAGAATGACCACATTCTCCCTTGAATGGGTATTCCTTGCTTAACCCCAAAAGGTATCTCTCTTTTGAGATTTCCTTCATTTCTCCCTTAAATGTGTATTTACTTTCATAAATAAATCCCTATCTGTATCTGCACACAGCATGTGCTGAAATACTTCATGGAAGCCAAGAACCCCTCTGTCCTAGGTTGTGTTTATCCCTTCTCTTCTGGAACTCCTTGGACCTTCTCTAGAGACACTTCTTTTCCTGTTGAAAGGATAAAGAAATTGAAATGTAAAAGATAAGGTTTAGTTCTTAAGTTGCATTCAGAACCTGAAATTCATGTGGCAGTTGAGACAATTCCCGGAACTGCCCATTAGAGGTATGTTGAAATCTCCCCTGACCACCTTGTTGCTCAACAACCCCCTCCCAGAAACCGTGCAGTCCAGCACGTATACACCTCAAGGCTTAAACCAATCAGTTTGAATGTATACCCCTTCTTAGTACTGACCAATCACCCCCACCCGACCTGATCCCGCCAGTGAATGTGCTAACCATGTTTTAGAGTTGTTATTTGATTTTCCCGCGGTATGTGATGATTTGCTAAGGGATGCTATAATGTATGTAAAGTCCCTGCCCTTTCCAAAGAATGTATATAAGCTCTGCTTAAGTTGTTCTTGGGGCTCTTTGTTCTCTGCTCCTCTGAAGTGAGCTCTGAGCCCCAGCATGCTGGACCCCCAATAAACCCTTTGCTGTTGCATGAGACAGTCTCTTGGTGGTCTTTTCCTCCCATGTTCACCCAACCTTTACACTGTAAGAGTCTTCTCTGCTCCTAGTCCTCACAGTCACCACAAAATGGTACCCTTGTTCCTTGTTCTTCAAGATCTTTCTTTCAACTTGGCTATATACCCTTAATTAGCTCAGTATTTCAGGAAGATGAATTTGATTGGCTCAGCCTAGATCAGGTGCTTGCCTGACACTACTCTGTCCCATATGCATGCATAATAAAGGGAATGTGCATGAACATGACCTTCTAATGCATGTACCACAGCTAAATGTTTAGACTGGCAGAACACATTGGGAGAGAAGGCGAAAATAAGAGCCAGATTAGTCTTTTACAGAGTTCTGACCTCAAACTGACACTAACAAGCCCATCATGGTCTTAGTATGTTAAAACCTCTTTGGTGAGTAAGTTAATCCAAGTTTCATCTCTTGTTCTCTGATTGGGTTTGAGTCTACAGGGGATCTTGCTTATGTTAAAGAAAAAAAAATCCCATTTTAGAAAGAATTCTGTGATTCTGAAATGTTCTCTCAGAGCCAGCTTGACTTTAGGGTCTGATTCTTCAAGCCCAGGAAATCACCAGCTGCAGATTTAGCATAATTGGAGTTAATGATAGGTTTGCTTGAATGAGGGTTTCAGCTTCCAGCCTCCTGAAGGAGTATTAAGGCAAAACCCTGAAAAATTTAAGGAATGTAGATGTGGTATTTCTTGTGAATTCATATAGCCTTTCCACAGGATCCCATTATATATTTCCTTCCCCATCTTTAGCCAGGGAATAGAGCTATTATGAAATTATTTTCTTTCTGTTCCATTCAAGGAAAACCTAATACTTCAAAAACAAATCTGTTTCAATTATGAAAACAAAATTCTGTAAGTCACAGGACCAGGACCCACTGGACCCAATTCTACCCTAATCTCATTTTAAAATATGAAACAGGTTCTAGATTATTCTACAAATAGGGATTTAAACTTCCAGTAAAATCCTAAGCTACTGTAAATTCTGTTTTTAAAACTATGGACTGTTCGTTTAAAAGCCATTAAATCTAAGTAAATTTGCTTACACTGAAGACCTGTTGCCCCCTAGGAAAGCACAATGTGTCCTTGCAATTACTGCCTCTTTGTGATTCTTCTTTTCAGTCACTTGTTCTCTAAAGTCCCACAAAGGGATGCTGGTGATTTTCTGTGCTTTGCAATTCAAGCTGTTCTTGGAGGGGAGAGAATTTCCCTAGAACTGCCCCTCTCCCTTCCTGACCTCTTCACCATGGCATTCATTAAAGCTGAGGTCCTGGCTCAAGTCAGGGAAGATTTTAGTTATTATCCTTGGCAAAGGAACTCTGCATTGTGGCTTTGATTTGAACTTCAGCTCCTCAGAGTCAGAGGTCACATGTGAATTTGTTATGCTTCCTGGCAAATGTTTCAGAATAAATGAATCCGATGAAATTCTCATGAAGTATTTGTTTTTTAGTGTTTTTCTAATACACAATAAATTGTAATTTATGAGGCGTAATTGAAGAAAATTCTGGAGGAAGTTGTGTATAAGATTAGGGGGATTATTAAATCAACTTTATTGTGTTTTCAAAACTTAAAAATGGTTTACAGCTATAATAAATTGCTTGAGTGTGCTATCAACCCATAAATTTTAATAATTTAATAAACATTCTGCAGTTAAGTTGGGCTCATAGCCAAATCCCAGGGCTGGTTTTGTGTCATGTATAGTAATATGTGTTTTAGTTTACCTGGGTGATAAAGGAATGAGCTGTTTCATGCATGACACGCAGTGGTCGGTCATTAATTTTAATGAACTAAAACTGGGAACTCAAGTTTGAAGCCAGAAGGGTCTATTAGGCTTCTTTGCCCCTCCCCCATCCATTGCCTGGTCATTGTTACTATTTAATATCTTTAAGGAAAGAGGCTAATTTCATTTCACACTGAAACCCTGTAATAAAAGTGTTCACTGACTCATCTCCTCTTTGGGAGCTGTTAATTGCATTGTTAAAATATTTTGAAGTGATAAACTTAAAATATTTGTAATAATTTGCATATGGAGTATTCCTAATATATATTGGCTGATTTAAATAAATAAACCTATATCAGTTTCATCAAGCACACAAAATGTGTAATATTTTTGGTATTTCTTATCCTGTAAAAGTTGGTTGTCAAATTCTAAACAGTTGCTGAGATGGGCCTTGTCTGAGTTGACTTCAAATATGCGTCTTAATGACATGTGCTAATTAAGTGGGTATTATATAACACATATTCATATGTATCTCTAGACCTGTCTGTGCCTAGATTTGAACCACACTGATTGGTGCATATTTAGTAAAATATTAGTTTATTTTTTATTTTGTTGTACTTGAATTAAAAATGTCTAAAAGGAGAAGTGACTGCTTTAATTCAACTTTGTGTTCAATTGTTCATCCTCTGTTTTATGTGGTAATTACAGAAGAGTCACCAGCATACTAAGGGAATCTTATATAAGATTTAAACTATTGATTGATATTAAACTATACATACTGTCTTTTTAAAAAGCAATCTCAGGTCCAAGATAAAAATGTAACTGTGATGAGTTTCAACAATGTAGGAGTCTTTGTCTCTGATTATTTAATTCCCACTTTCTCATTTTATTGATGTGACAGAAAAGTAAACATCATACTCGATTATTTCCACCATCCCAAGAATGTCCTTTGGTTATTAGATATATATATATATATATATATATATATATATATATATATAAAATATATAAAAAATATATATATATATATATATATTTTTATTCATCTGCCCAATACTAATATATGCACTTGCCATGCCTACATTTTCACTTAATGAAGAGCTTAATAAAAATCAGCATTCATAGCCCCTTCATAGTCAGATAAATTAGTTAATGCACAATAAGCAGCTCTTATGTATAATGCAAAAGATTAGTCTTACATTTGCATAATGTGTTACAAACGGCCCACTGTTTCAAGCAGTAGAAGCTCCCCCATTAAATATGAGTTGAAAGCTGAATGACGTCAACAAGGTAATTATGCTTCATTTGGCATATCTCATTCACTCTCTGGAGTTCAAGACCCTATCTGAGCTCTGTTGACAGCACTGCTGAAAGGCATTGGTAATGGTTCAAAAGCTAAGCAGTGGGACTATGGCAAGAAGTATGGTGTGCTCCAGCTTCCACCCCATGACTTGCTTCCCAGCAGATACTCATTTATGCTCTGGCTGATGCACATAGTTGTGAATAAAGCATGTGTAACTAAGAACTTATTGGTTTATACTAAAAGGTTAAAGAAAGGAGGCCTGTGAAGCACTTATATTATTGACTTCCAAATTTTCCAGAATTTCCAGTGGAAAGAAAGATTGCCAATAGAGGTATTTCTGTCCTCCTCCTGGACAGTTATGAATACTTCACTTTACGAGTAGAGGATACACAGAATTCACTGTCACAACATTGCTTTTCTAGGCCTTCTCTGTCCTCACAGAATATCCCATGTCTTTGAGAAATGAAAAGACATGGTTTGCAAACTAATTCTAAATAAACACACACACATTTTTTACTGATGTAAAAATGTACACACAAAGAAGTCACCTAATTGGCCAAGACTTGGTTCTACTGGGTTTTGGAGAAAAATCTCTTCAATCTTGTTCTTTGACTAGTATTTCCATGTGCTTTGTAAGTGATTAAAAAAGGAAAAAAGAGAAGTAAAGATTTTTTTTCCCCATATTTGCTTACTGTCTCAAGGGCAGAAGGCAGATTATTTTACATTTGTCATGGTCAGCTGGCAAATATTTTTTTGCAAATATTAAAGTCATAAAAATTGTGGCTATGGAATTGTCTATGAAAGATGATGCATTTATATGCTTGGAATCTCTAACTTGTTGTGCAATAACAGACTGCAGTAAATCTTTTTTCAGAATTCTTCATAACAACTCCATTTGGATAAATGTGGTAAAATTATGATTTCTTCTGAAAATGGCATTTTACCAAATCCTTGCATTGAGACTTATTATTCTTTCTTAAAGATAAAAACTAATTGTTTTCTGGAAAATAAATTTGTTTTAAATTATATATTCTACATTGCACTGCTCATTAGGATTCATAATAGTAATGTTTAAAACTACAATCAGAAGATTTACTAGTACTTAGACAATCTGATCCTCATCATTTTCTACCTTTAACCCCTCTTGTTGTGAGCTTATATTGCTGTTTATATCAATAGTTCTGTCTTTGGCAAGGTGAAATAGACAATTTAATAATAAATGTAGGCTTATGTACTGTCATAAGATGTGTTAGTTATTGCTCCTGTTTGGGAATTAATATGAAAGAAAACCAGAGATTTTGTTAAAATATCAGCAAATATATTTTTATATTCAGAATTCTTTTTAAAAGGAGAGATTTGGGCATTTTACCCAAAGGCTGTAGTCAGAGGAAAAAAGATTTTAAGTTTTGATATATGGTAAGTATAATAAGAAAATTAAGAAATATTTAAACATAAATTATTGTAGTCTAGTTTGATAATTTTATTGATTAATGTATTAAATCAGATCACCCATCTTTCACCTTCAGTTAAATAATACAAATAGACAAATAGATTACACCAAGAATATTTACAAAATTTAATTTGAAGAGCTGTAAATAGCTATAAAAGCAAATCTGTCACATGGAATGTCACTTTCTACATTATTCCAATATTATTAAGCACAAAGTGAGATGTCAATTAAACACAAATATATCTCCAAATGACCAGTTTTAAACATTTTCAAGTGGCCACTCAACTGTATACTTGGCTACTATGATACAGACTTGGCTAATTATCTTGGCTCTAATAGTGTGTGTGTGTGTGTGTGTGTGTGTGTGTGTGTGTGTGTGTGTGTGTTGGAGGAAGAAGGGAATAATGTGGCAATAAACCTTGAGCATTCTTTTTTTGTGAGGGGGAGGGTGCTGTTCTATGTACCTCTTCCCTTCCATAGGTTTCAGAGGAGATGGATTGCTAATACCCAAATACTGGGAGAAATAACTGGTGGAAGAACAGCAACCACTCTGGCAGTTGGATTCATGATTCACACACTGGGTGCCTGGTGAGCTCAGTCTCCTGAACTGTCTCCAGGTTAAAAGCAAGGAGTAAGAAGTAAAAGCCCCACTGACCAAAGGCAGAGGAAGTACAACTGAACAGCTTAGTTTCCATTTCCATTTCACAAATTTAAACAGTATAAAGGAATTAGTACATCTGCCTGGAATAAAATTGTTCCCAAAGTTTGGTATGCAATGTTCACAATTCAGATTTCTTTCCACTAAGGGTGTACTTTTATACTGCATCCTTCTTGGCAATAGAGGGTTTTCATTAGGCACTAGTAAATGGTCTTTGTGACTACTGCTATGACAGTCAGTGTTATATCTTAATTAGTAATATTATTTCTAGTTTGACTAAAATAGCTAAAGGGTCCTCTTGGGATCTATTCTGGGATATGATTTTGTTTAATCTTATTATTAATGATAATAAATTTTTACTTTGTTGGAGTATCATCTGTATGCCAATGATTCCATTATTTAAACAAATAATTATTCCACATTACAATTCCTTTTAGTACATGACAATAACAAATCACGGTTATGGCTTATTCAAAGTAAATTAGGTCTAAAACATTAATAAAATTAATTGCAAGACGTTTGATTGGAAACCAAAGCTGGTTAAAACAGGAGCTCTCTCTCATGGTCTTTGATAATGCATTACTCTCTGGAATAAAGCTACTGGCATAAAATATCTCAGTGCTTGTTAGCAAACAAAGAGTAATTGAAACTTGGTTGCTAGGAGACATTTTCTCATTGTTGACAATAATGATTTTCTTTGATTACTGGCACTATTGTTGTTCATTACACAAACCGAATGTTTTTATATAACATTGAAGAAACATATTTTGGAATCCAATTGTTGTGTGAATTCCACCATGTGTAACCAAAGAAATGTTTATTTACAGGTTTGGCAGGTTAACTAACTCTGGTAAGCATTTGATTAGAAGGCTTTAAATATATATATATATATATATATATATACATACACACACACACATACACACACACATATACATACATACACACACACATATTTCTTGTAAAATGTAGATTTTTCTGGAAAGTAAATTCTAAGATTTTATGGGACACAGATTTTGCATAATCCACGGAGTTAAAATTTTCTCACAAGCAGAGAAATAAACTCATCTATGTAAATTCGTCTTTATTGTAGTGATTATCTCTATATTCAGAATTATTTCATGCAAATGTGTAAAATACAAGAAGATTTTTGCTTTGAATGAGGTGAGGACTTAAACCTCTTGGGGGAAAAGAACTAGAAGTTTCAGAATTACTTTAGCAAAATGAGCAATTTGGAACCTAGTTTTCTCTGGCAAAGAATTTTCAAGAATCTTTATTTAATGAGCCAGCATTAGCACCATCGTATTTGGCAAAACTTCCAACAGCTCTACAGTCATGCAGGCAATATCTAGAAAGCGTCTAACTGTAAATGGAGTTCCAGTGCTTTTGTGCTACCTAACCTCTGGGGTTCTCACACTGCTTGACACTTGCTGGTTCCTGTCCTCAGCTGTGAGCCTACTCTGTCCTCTCTTAACTAATTTATAGTGTGTCAACTCCATTCTTCACGTTCCTGCCTGACAACTGAATGGAAAAAAAAAAAAACCAGGCAAGAACTCCAGAAGAGTTCTCTTTCTTCACTGTTAGTTTTATTTTGTATTTAACTGCAAATTATTTTCTCCCCTTATTTTATTACTGTTGTTTTTCCCCTTCTGTCTCAGACTGATATACTTCCCTGAAAGGTCTCCTGTGTCCATCCTTCCTCTTAGTGCTTGCTTCACATGCACATGGACCTGGGTTTGATCCCCAACACCAAAAAAACAACAACGGAAAAAAAAAAAAAAAAAGAAAAAAGCTTGGCTGTCAGTTACTCTCTTATCCTTCTTATGTCCAACTTTTTATTTTTCAATTGGTACTGGGAATCGAATCCAGGGGCGCTTTACTGTTAAGTTTCATCTCCAGTCTCCAGTCCTTTTTTATTTCTTATTTAACACAAAGTCTTGCTAAGTTGCTGAGGGTCTCACTTAACCATTATTTGTTCTTTGCTTGGCTATAAATGCAGCCTAACCTTGTGGGTCATTCATTTGTTTGTTCATTTATTTTTTTAATTTATCAAACTTGTTAATAGATCGTTCTATGTTTTTGCATTCTGTCATTTTCTAACACTGTGCAATTTGGCTTCCTCAAATACTCTAACTGAAATTACTCTCTCCTCTGCCTTAGTGTCTTTGAGAATGGATTTTGACTTCACATTTCAGCTGATTTTTCTTTGACTCTTTTACAGTTACCCTCCTAGACATCTTCCCAGGTCTTTAGCAATTTTCACATATCTTTTTCCTGGCTGCTCTTCTGTTCTCATTCACTGATTTTGGCTTGGCTCACTTATGTTCTCTTGCTACCTTGTCTCCATGACATATCTCATCCCATCCAAGGATCTCAGTTTTAATCCCGGAACACATCTCTAGGTCAACTTATAGATAAAATTCCAATTTTCCCCAGGTTCAGTCCTGAATAGTCACCTGCCTCTTAAGCAATATTAGCAATATTCCTAAGAATGCCTCAGCAATGCCTTCAACTGGTCAAATACCAGAGTTTCCACTGTCACTCTTCTATGAAAATTTTGTTCTTACGTATTACTTCAGTTTGTATCTCAATCATATAATCTCACCATGATTTTTGTTCTTATTTTTCTCATTAAGGCAAATTGCCCAATCTTGTGGAATTTGTGTCCTGTTTTCTTTGCCACCTCATTTCTACTTTCCATTGACTTTCCCCTGGATAAAGAAACAACCTAATTTATCTTTTTAATTCATTTGATGCATTTCCATTTTTTCATATTTTAATAGGACTTTGATCACACTATTTATGTGATTAAAAATATAAGTAGTTTCCCCAAAGATGGCTCAATGATACCTTTTTAACCCAATTGTCCTTTACCTGAACCACCATAGCATTTTGTACCTCTCTTGAGATATATTAATAACAGTGCAGTGTAACCTTCTGAAAAATCATGTTTGTCCATTCACAATAAAATAGAAATTATTTAACGTCAAAGTTTATACTTGATTTATGCTTATATTTTCCACAGTATCTTGATCATATTTAATATAAGTAAATTAATATTTTAAAAATAACTTTTTGCTCAGAAATCTAAGAAAAGATTACTTTTTCAGTTTAAATAAAATATACAAGTAGTCACTATGTATATTTTAAAAAATATTCCTTTTCAATATATTTTTCTCTCCTTTTCTTACTTTTGGAGATGAGCTATTTTATACTAGTAGAAACAACAACTATTTTAAAAGAGATTCTAAATTTTTGTGAGTGAAATTTTTGTTAACTTATACAGGCATATGCAAATTGACAACTCTTCATTATAAAAAAATGGTTGGGGAGGCTGGGGCTGTAGCTCAGTGGTAGAGTGCTCACCTAGCACAGGTGAGGCACTGGCTATGATCCTCAGCACCACCTTAAAAAAATAGATAAATAAAATAAAGGTTAAAATTCTTTTTAAAAATGGGGAAAGTATAATGTTGTTATATAATACCAGAATTAGTAGAATATTACTGGCAAGTGCTAGAAAATTCACATTGTGAACTCTAGAACAACAAGTTGCTATGTAAAACATCGACAGCTAATAGAACAATTATATAGATATGAAGGAAAAACAACTAATATTAAACATTTATAAATAAAGCAGAGTAGGAATAAAGAAATAAAAAAACTAATTACGTATTTTTAACAAATAACAAAATGGTCAATTTAAACAGAAGCATATCAATATATACACTGAATGTACATGGACCAAGTGTTATAATTAAAAGGCAGAGAAAATCAGATGTGATATAAGAACAGCACCCAACTATATAAGGTCCAGACATTCACCACAACAATATCAATTAATTGTTAACACAGCTTCCAAGGTAGTTCAAATGTTAAAGGATGATTTTTTTCTAGCAGATTGTGATAATTTGATTTCTACATGAAAAAATGAAATTCCAAGTGGATAATAGACCTAATCTCAAAAGGCAAAACTACATAAATTGTAGTGAAAATCCCACAATGTTATTTCAATTCTGACTCAATAAATTTGTAATAACGAAAAAAATAGACCAATTAAAAAAAAATCCCACAATAAAATTTTTGTGGCCTTGGAGAAGACAAAAGATTTCTTAGGACACATAAAAGCATGCATCTTTAAGAAAAAAAAAATAGCTAAGTTCAATTTAATCAAAATTAAAAACTTGATGTGATGGAGTGTAGCTTAGTGAATATACAGGTCAAACAGCATACATGAAGCCTGGGTTTGATTACCACCACAAAAATTAATAAATAAATTTCTGTTTATCAAAGGCTAAAGAAATACATAGAGAAGTCATAGAATGAGAAGACATATTCTCAAAATACATCTGATAAAACATTTGTATCCAGAAAATATTTTTTAAAACTATTACAATATATCATAAGAAGATAAATAATCAAATTTATAATTGTTCAAAGAATTTGAGCAAATAATTCAGAATAGAAGATGTAAGGATGGCTAATAAGAGCACAAATAGATGTTCAATTTTAATGGTCATCAAGGAAATGGAAATGAAAACCAAAGTGAAAAACTACTATAAATCCACTAGAATGCCTAAAATTAGAAAGATCAAGACTAAATGTTGGAGACATTGTATAGCAACTGGAATTGTTATAACATCACTGGTGGTACAAACTCTTTGGAAAATAACTATTGTCTTATTTTAACAAAGTCATGACATATGACTCAACATTTTAACTAGTATAAAGGTTCTTCAAAAGACTAGGAATGGATCCACCATATGACCCAGCTATACCACTATTCAATATTTATCCTAAAGAATTAAAGTTATTATACTTTAGCAATACATGAATACCCATGTTTTTAGCAGCACAATTCACAATAGTCAAACTATGGAACTCACAGTAGTCAAACTATTCCACAAGCCTAGGCATCTATCTATGGATAAATGGATTAAGAAAATGTGGTTATATCTACACCATGGAATTTTATTCAGCCATAATGAATCATGAAATAATGTGATTTGTAGGAAAATGCATGGAACTTGACCATTATGTTAAGTGAAATCAGTCAAACTCGGAAGGTCAAGGGTCATATATTGTCTTTCATCTGTGGAAGCTAGAGAGGAAAAAGGAAAAGAAAGCGGGAGGTGGTATAATGAAAATCAAAGGGAGAATAATAGAATAGAGGAGTGGGGTCAGTCTTGTGGAAGTACATGATGTGGAGAGTCATTGTGGTGTATTCATGTATATACATAGGAAATTTATGTCAGATTCATTCCACTGCCTTTCCTATTCCTTCCCCCACCTCTCTTCCCTTCACTCCTCTTTATCTAATCCACTGAACTTCTATTCTCCCTCTCCTTTTGGTGTGCTACAATCTACATATCAGAGAGAACATTCAACCTTTAGTTTGGGGGGATTGGTTTATTTAATTTAGCATGATACTCTCCAGATAGATTCATTTACTGGCAAATGTCATAAAGTCATTTTTCTTTATGGCTAGATTCCACTGTGTATATAAACCACATTTTCTTTATCCATTCATCTATTGATGGGCATTTAGATTGGTTCCCTAACTTAGCTATTGTGAATTGTGTAGTTCTCTTATTTTGCCTTGCAAGTGTTTCAGAGCTTTATGTTTCACATTTATATATATTTCCAAAACTAATCATTCAATGTTCAGTGTTATATCAAGTTGACCTATTTTAAGTTAATTTTGGCGAATTGTATAGGGTCTGTATCTAGATTCATATTTTTGCAGATAGATGTACAGTTGGTCAGTACCATTTGCTGAAAAGACTGTCTTTGGTACATTGTATTGCCTTACATTATTTTTAAAAAGTAAAGTGTGTTACATTTTTTATTGCACTGCCTATCACCATTGCAAAAATTTTATTAGCTAGTGCTTTTAACTCTCAGTTGAACAATTGCTTCATGTCTGAGGTCAAGGATGACTTGTTCCCCAGCTGTCAATATTCAGGCAGACAATTGATCTTCTCATTTTATTTAATCTTAGCAGCCATTTCCTGTTCCTCAGCCCCAACACTACTTAGAGAAACTAAATGTGTCCACTGTCATCAGTGCTTAGTATAAGTGTAATATGACATGAATCAAAGACCCTTCAGGCCAAAGTAGAGACTGGTAATTTATTACTAAAGAACGGAGGCTTTTCTGAAATTTCCTTTAGTTCAGGCAGATCACTGTGAATTAACTAAGCAAGGGGGCAGCAGGTGCTCTCATTAAATTTACAGTCACTGGCAGCAGATAGGAAAGTAGTTTTAAGAGGATGCAGCTGTGTGGACACCTGTAATTGCAGTCTTGCCCTTCCACACTCCAGGCGTAGGTGGGCCAGGACTTTCTCCTGTGTCAGGTAGCTCAGGCTGCAGGCCACCAGGTGAGTGATTTCTGATCAGAGCAGGAAAAGTAAATACTTAAATGATGGATGCCCTCTGAAAGCCCAAGGTGTGCCCAAAACATTTCAGAGTTGTCAGGGAGACCTAGTACATCTTTGGACCATTTTTTTCAGGGAAAAAAAAAAAAAACACCAAAAAACCTTCTCTGGTTTACTTCTTTTATATTCTTATTTGTCTCCTTAAAAACAGAATTAAAAAGCAACCATCATTTTCTGAGGTAAGTTTTGGCAACATATATCAGTCTAAATTATACTAAGCTTTACTGAAAAATGATATTATAAGTACAACTTGTTTATTGTGCATATTTTCATGAAAAAACACACAATTTCAGTCTGTGACAGTAGGAAGTAAAAGGGTACCTTTTCATAATTCTACAACCTGTCCTCACATCCATCTTCCCTGGCTTTTGTTGTTTCTTTCCCTTTCCTTATTTTTCTTCACATTAATGGAAAGTTAAAATTTTCTCTAAGGACTTGGGAAATTTGCAGTAATGATTGAGGATTATGCTTTCATTTTTTTCTCTTTCCTCCCATTTCTCCCTCTCGTTTTCTCCTTTTCCCTTTTCTCCTTCCTTCTCTTTTTCTCCCCCTTGGTTTCTTTTTCTCTTTTTAATTTTAAAATCAGTTCATAAATGCCCTTTGACAACTTAGTCTATACTTAATAAGAAGTGTAGAAGTAACAATATAATAATAATAATAACAGCAACAACAACAGCAGAAAAAGGGCTACACAGTCGTAGAGTGTTTGTCTATCATAACTAAGGTCCTGGGTTCAGTCCCTCACTCTGCCAAACAAACAAACAAACAAGCAACACTAAGAAAAATACCTGAAATCTTATCATCAAAACCAGAGGAAATGATACAGTTATATAGAATAAATGAGCATACGTCACTTGAAATTTCAATTTGCCCAAATCACGTTGAATTAAGGGTCACCTTGGATTTGTGGAAGAACTAATCATGTCAACAATTGGTGAGTTTTCTCTCTTTTATACACAGTAAGTCATTGTAATGAGGAAGTCACTAAAACTTATTGTGATATTCTGTGTTGATGACCTAGTACCAGGGAGGCAGTGTGTGCAGTCGCTGTGTGGGGCTGATAATTTTTCTCTGTTCAGTGAAGGTAGGTCATGTCTCCAACTGTAGCCAACCACCTCATAAATCTAAAATGGAAGAAGGGTGGAGTGTTAGAGCTGGAGAAAAGCTCAGGGCTCTATTCATCTGACAAAAGCTTGCCTTTGGTCCTAGGAAAAGAAGCTGAGTTTGGATGAATGTGGCCATCTGGCAGCATCAGCAAGGAGGGGGGGGGGGAGGAGACAGGGCAAAGCCTGTGCTGACTGATGTCTCAGCAGCAGCGTCTTCGCTTGTACACAGGAATGTGAGCTTTCATTATCTGTTAATTAAATTTCTAAAGCACTGGCATTACAGCTTCCCTTCTGCTCCAGTGCATGGGATGGGCTTCTTATATTCAGAGAAATAATCATCAAAATGATATTAACGCTTATAGAAATTTACTTGTAGCAAAGAAGACCATATTAACTCTCAAGCTTTATGAAAAATTCTAAAAGGTTTAAAAAATGTGAAAGTATATGTTGAGTATGATATATCTTTATGGCCTGTTTGCAGATGAGCTCAGCTTCCATACAAGTATGCACATAAACAATCCCATACAACATGTGGTGTGTGTGTGAGCGAGAGAGAGAGAGATTGAGATTTTGTGCAATGAATACGATGTGTGTCAAAGGCCACATAGTGGGTAACTGTGTCATCAGTATGAGCAACATTTAGTAAAGAGTTGTTTGCTTTATTACTAGACTCAGCCTGTGGGAAGAGTGAAGTACCTCAAAAGAAGTCTGGGTTTGTAACATTTCCGTGTTTGTCTTCAGGATAGTCATATGTCTGTTATATGAGCCTGTGAGTGAAATTCAGTCTATAATATATATTGAAAAATAATGGGCAGAGAGGGTTTCAAATACCCAGTAGACAGAAGATGGATGTCTTTTCTTTTTCTTTTTTGTAATGAAGTACTTATATGTAAAAGCAGCCTAAATGTCTGACAATTTATTTTGTACAATATATTCTGGAATAGAGATGTAGCAGAATCAGCTATAAATCATTCTAAATCAGGCCGAAGGCAAGTGCCTTCATACAATGAAATAACAGCAGATGCTTCTGTTGCCCTGTGTCACATCACATCCTTTCCCAGACTCTGCTTTCAGCCAAAGCTATGGTGAATTTTTAGTGTCCTGATGAGGTCTCACTGAGCATTCACAATCTGCCCTTCTGGTTTTTGACCCAGGGACCTCTCAACAGCAGCAGAAGTATGTAAGCACCACCTTTAGGGGTAAGGGAGTTAGCCTCACCACAAAACCTCTCTGCCAACAGAGTTCAGCTGGGTCTGAGCTGATATGTTAGTCTATTTTTTTGTCACTGTAGTGAAAGATCTGAACAGGCTAACTTTATAAAGAAAAGAAGGTTTACTTAAAGTTCTGGAGGTTTAAGGGCATGGCAGCCTTGACTCAGCTGTGGTGTGGGCCTTCTTGGCCAGGTTACACCATGACAGGAGCTCATGTGAGGCAGAGATAACCTTGCAAAACAGGGGTTTGCAATCTGGGGTTCCTCAGTCCCTTCAGAGAACACACCCCCAACTGACCTAGGGTTCCCTCATAAGGCCACCTTCTGAAGGGTTCCATCACCCCTCTGAGGACCAAGCTTCCAACACATGAATGTAACATATCCACACATGGCAGCTGACAATTCTGGAGATTATGAGATTTACTTGCTTGGTGGCACTGCTGGAACTGAGCCCTCATTGTCCACCAGGCATCTTGGTGTTTTATATTATTGGTGGCTTTTCCTGCTTCTGTGCTCTCCTCCCTTACTCCTGCCTCTGCTCATCTCTCAAGTTCAATGTCTCAGGGGAACCAATACCAAGAGGATTACCAAGGGTTGGGTTTCTTACTTGTTCTGCGCCAGTTAGATTTAAAAGCATTTTTACAGATTGTAAGGTTGATCCGGGAAGTTGGGTGACCAGTGCTTCAATTCCCAGCATTTGAGTATTACCACTGCTTTATGTGGGCTATGGTGTATGAGAGACAAGGAAATGTTGGCACAAGTGCAGTCTGTGAAATAAAGTTTTATCTACTCATGTCTGTGACATAGTATTTGATTTATTCTCCAGTTGAGATGTGAGACATCATTACCCAGGGGTGAATATCAGAATTATGGGTGATACCAATATTTGTTGTTTTTTATTTGTTATTTAACAAAAATAATACAAGCCACTGGTGTTGAAAGTCAAATTACATGAAAGGTCCATAAATGGAAGGTGAGAATCCCTGTCCTACCCCCTTTCCATCTCCAATCCATCTCTAATAAACTATCAACCTTAATTGCTTTCATTCTCTAGTGCTTCCGTTGACTTCCATAATTCTAAGTAAAATGTAAACCCTGATTTTAGTTTGAAAAATAGCTTTCCAGCATACAAGGTGAGATTTAATCTTCTTTAAGTACTGTTTTGATATTTTTTTGTTTAGTTTTTGAATGACTCCATCTTTACCTCTATGTAATGCACTACATCTCTTCCACCTCATGTACCACGTGTGATCCCTCATCTTATTTCACTTTATTGAAGTAGATAATATTTGTATTTTAATTTGAAATAATAATTATGTGCTTTGGCTATATGTTAAAAAACTAAAAAAGCAAACAACACTTACATTATTATATCAATGTAAATTTTGTTCATGGAATAATTAAGTAGGGTGCTGGGATTATATTTTCTTCTCCATGGGTCAAAAATCATGATCTTCTCTGTCTATGGCCTTATTAACTCATTCCATTAGAAGTCAAACCAAGCATCTCTCTTATTTAAGTGGCTAGCTCTGGAAGATAACTACTGGTAAAAATGACTGCTAGTTGAAAATATTTTATAGTAAACTAGGCACTTCCAGAAAAAAGATGGAAAAGAACAGTGTAAAGAATTTTGTACTTTTCTAATTTTGTGTTTTTCTATTAGGATCTAAGTCCAAAATATTTTGTAATCTTCCTTGAGTCTACCAGTTGATCCATGGGTTTAGAAATATGTCAGCTTCCAAACATTAGGGATTTCCAAATATGACTAGATGTTTTTTGGTGCTAAACTTATTTCTTATTTAGTTGTAATTTAATTTATGATGATCTGGAAATGTGCTTTAATTCCTGCTTTTAAAAAATCTTTTGAAGTTGAAGAATATACTTTATATTTCAACCCTTTTAAACATATTGAGATTATATCATGTGCACATGGATAGAATGTATATTCTGCTATTATTGCTTATAATGATCTATAAATGTCAGTGAGGTAAAATTGGTTGTTCACATAGTTCAAGTGTTTTGTAATCTTGTTTTTTTTCCCCCTTAGTTCTTTTACCAATTATTGAGATGGGACATTCAATTCTTCAAATATTATTTTTAATTATCCGTGTCTCTCTTAGAATTATTTAGTTCTCAAGTGAGTTAGAGTGTGAGTGAGTGAGTGAGTGTGTGTGTAGGTGTGTTTATAGTTGTTATAACTTCCTAATTAATGTTTTTCATTACTCTAAGCTAACCTTTTGTCTCTAGTAATATTTTTGTGGTATAGTTTATATTTTCCTGTTATTAATGTAGCCATTTATTTTGTCTGATTACTATTTGTATTTTATATTCAATTTGTTTATGTATTTGAATCTAAAGTGAGTCTTAGTGATTTGTGTAGGAATTATAATATGCATCTTTAACTTTCTATAATCTTTTGAGATTGAAACTCTTTGATCTACTAAAACATAGAAACCTTGATTCACTATAGTTCTGTCTCTTTTCCTCTCAATTATGCCACTGTGGTCACAAATTAATATGGTATGAACCCCCAGAGATTTATAATTTTAATGTAATTACCATTTACATGTTTAAGAAGAGTTTATATATTAGCACTATTTTATATCTATTTACTCATGCAATATTATTTTCCATTGCTATGTATTTCTTTATGTGGGTTACAGTAATCATCTACTGTCATTTTCTTAATCCTGGAAGAATTTCTTTAGAATTTCAGTAAAGCGGGTCTATAAAATTTCTTTATTTCACCTTCACCTTTGAAATGCAGTTTTTCTGGCAGAGATATCTTGGTTGGCAACTTTTTATTGTTCAGACATTGTATATGTCATGCTGTTGCCTACCAGCTTCTACCACTACTAGTGAGAAGTCAGTTCTTAATTTTGTTTTGTTTTTCTCACATGCTGACGTTTTTTCTGTTGCTTTCAAGATTATCTTTGGCTTTCAACAGTTTGAGTATGACTTATCTAGATGTTATCTCTTTGTATTTTTCCTGAATAGAGTCCATCAAACTTTCAGATGTGCAGAGTAATGTTTCAAATCACATAAAAGTCAATTTCTTTTTTTTTTTTGGTATAATTTTTCCCCTATTTTTAAAAATTTGTTCCAATTAGTTATATATGACAATAGAATGCCTTTTGACATATTGAACACAAAGGAACACAACTTCTCATTCCTCTGGCTGTACATGGTGCAGAGTCATTCCAATAGTGTAACCATACATGTACATAGGGTAACAATGTCTGTCTCATTCTACTGTCCTTCCCATCCCCACAGCCTCACCCCTCCCCTCACTCCCCTCTACACAATCCAAAGTTCCTTCATTCTTCCCTACTCACCCGCCCCACTATGGATCAGCATCTACTTATTAGTGAGAACATTTGACTTTTGTTTTTTGGGGATTGGCTTATTTGACTTAGTATGATATTCTTTAGTTCCATCCATTTACCTGCAAATGCCATAATTTCATTCTTCTTTAAGGCTGAGTAATACTTCATTGTGAATATATACCACATTTTCTTTATCCATTCATCTGTTGAGGGGCATCTAGCTTAGTTCCATGGTTGAGCTATTGTGAATTAAACTGCTATAAGCATTGATGCTGCTGAGTCACTGTAGTATGCTGATTTTAAGTTCTATGGGTATAAACCGAGCAGTGAGCAGTGGGATAGCTGAGTCAAATGGTGGTTCCATTCCAAGTTTTCTGAGGAATTTCCACACTGCTTTCTATAGTGGTTGTACCAATTTGCAGTCCCACCAGCAATGCATGGGTGTACATTTTTCCCCACATCATTACCAACACTTATAATTGCTTGTATTCTTGAGAATTGCCATTCTGACAGAAGTGAGATAAAATCTTAATTTTGATTTGCAGTTCACTAATTGCTAGAAATGATGAACATTTTTTCATGTTTGTTGATTGACTGTATTTCTGTGTATCTTCTTCTATGAAAAGTCTGTTCAATTTCTCAGCCCATCTATTGATTGGATACTTTTGTGTGTATGTGTTGAGTTTTTTTTTTTTTGAGTTCTTTATGTATCTTGCAAAGACAATTTCTTCACACTCTTCTATTTCTCCTCTTTGTGGCTACCATCACACATATATTGGTATACCTGATAGGACTCCATGTATTTCTGAGGTTCCATTCTTTTCTCTTTATTTTCTTTCCTTTCTGCCTTTACAATGGCTAATTTCTATTTATCTATTTTAAAATTATCTGATTATTTCTTTTGTCAGTTCAAATCTACTGCTAAACCCTCCTAGTAAATTTTAGATCTGATGACTATATTTTCAACTGTATTTCTACAATTCTTTTTCAAGATTTCCATAATTTTATTTATATTTTCTATTTGAGAAGTCATTGTCTTTATACTTTCCTTTAATTCTTTAAATATGATTACTTTTGTTCTGGCTCTTTCTTGTAGACTTTCTAGAGTCTTCTGTATATGATTGAAATCATTTTCCTCCTCGCACAAAAATATAACTGGATTTTAAACTTTTTTAGATAGATTTACTTCTTTGAAGACAGCTGGATGATTTCACCAATCATTGAACTAGGATTTTATTTGGCATTTCAAAACAAACATTTAACAACACTTAAAACAAATGTTTAGCAAATAATTAAATGTGTTCTCAGACAAATTTGACTATTTACAACACATTCAAAATAGATCCTGTTGCCAAAAAAATGTAAGGGCTAAAATTTAAAACTTAGAAGAAAAATTAGGCTTATATCATCATGAACTTTGGTTAAAAGATAATATTTTCTACATTACACCAAGCATAAGTGATAATAAAATTGATAAATGAGATAGCATTAAAATTAAAAGTTTTTACTTCCAGAGACTATCAGGAAAGTGAAATGATGTACCAAAGATTGAGAGAAAATATAGATTTTTTAGATTTTATTTTTATTATTTGTTCTTTTTATTATACATGACAGTAGAATGTATTTTTACATGGTATATATACATGGAGTATAACTTCCCATTCTTGTGGTTGTACATAATGTGGAGTTATACTTGTCATATATTCATAAATGAATATAGGAAAGTAATCTCTGATTCATTTTACTGTCTTTCCCATTTCTATTTCCCCTTCCTTGCCTTTATTTCCCTTTGTCTAATCCAATGAACTTCTATTCTTCCTCTTCCCCCATTGTGTGTTGGCATCCTCATTTCAGAGAAAACATTAGGCCTTGTTTTTTTTTTTTTTTTTTTTTTTTTTTTTAGGATTGGCTTACTTCACTTAGCATGATAGTCTCCTAGGTTGGTTCTATAACTTAGCTACTGTGAATTGAGTTGCTGTAAACATTGATATGGCCATGTCACTATAGTATTCTGATTTTAAGTTTTTTTGGGTATATGCAGAGGAGCAGGATAACTCTGTCAAATGGTAGTTTCATTTCAAGATGAGGAATCTTCACACTGCTTTCCAAAGTGGTTGCAACAATTTGCAGTTCCACTGCCAATACATGAGTGTATCTTTTCTCCCACATCCTAGCCAACATTTATTGTTACTTATATTCTTGATAATTGCCATTTTGACTGGAATGAGATGGAATCTCAGTGTAGCTTTAATTTGAATTAAAACTTCTATGAAGAGCCTGTTCAGTTCCTTTGCCTGTTTATTGATTGGGTTATTTGGGTTTTGGTATTAATTTTTTGTGTTCTTTATATATCCTGGAAATTAATGCTTTATCCAAGCTGCAGGTGACAATGCTTTTCTCCCATTCTGTAGGCTCTCTTTTCATGTTATTGTTTATTTCCTATGCTGTGAAGAAGCATTTTAGTTTGATAGCATCCCATTTATTGATTATTGATTTTAACTTATTGCACTTTAGGAGTCTTGTTGAGAAAGTGAGTTTCTAAGCCGACATGATATACATGATAGAGATTTGGTTGTACTTTTTCTTCTAGTAGGTTCAGGGTTTCTGGTCTAATGCCTAGGCCCTTGGTTTACTTTGAATTGAGTTTTGTGCAGAGAGAGAAAAAGGGATTTAATTTTATTTTGATACATATGGATTTATGGTTTTCCCAGCACCAGGTGTTGAAGAGGTTGTCTTTTCCTCATGTATGGTTATGGCACCTTTTTCCAGTATGAGATAACTGTATTTATGTGGGTTTGTCTCTGTGTCTTCTATTCTAAACCATTGGTCTCCATGTCTGTTTTGGTGCTAATACCATTCTGTTTGGTTACTATAGCTCTGTAGTATAATAAGGAATGATATTGTGATACCTCCTGTCTCACTTTGGGAAAAAATATTTTTAAAGCACATATAAAATAAATAACTTGTTTCCAGAACAAATAATCACTTTTATAACTTAAGTAAAAAATAAATAACCTTTTTAAAAATGATGCTAATCAAGTAAGCATGTCTCCAAAGAAAATAGAAAACTGATCAATATACATGAAAAGATGCTCAGCATCATTATTCAAAAAGGAAATGCAAATCAAAATCACAATGGTACATCTAGTTATACCCACTAGAATGACTCAAATAATTGAGACTGAAAATAACAAGTGTTGGCAAGAATATGCAGAAATTACTACCATCATAAATTGCTGATAGGTGTGTGATATTGGGAAGCTACTTAGGGAAATATTCAATGCAACATGAATGTTGCTCATTAGCCACAGAAACAGTCCTGTTTCAACTTCTCTTCCCATTTGCACTCTTCCCTATTCAATGCACTATCAGTTTTCTTTTCCAGAAGCACATCTGATGGCAGTTGCTTCCTTTAACTTAAAACTTTGATTCAGTAATTTACATTGCTCTGGAGATAGTGAACAAAGGTTTTAGCCAGAATTTTACAAAGATATGTAAGGTCAGTCCTCTGTTTGCTTCTTTTCTTGCAAACCCAGCCTGCTATACTTCTTTCATTTCATCACACGTCCTGCTTCTTACCTCAGTCCTTGTTATGACTTAAATGACAATTTTTAACTCAATGAACTATTTCTTTTCCTATTTTCTTAAATTGGTGTTCAGGTCTTCATGAGACCTCTAATAACACTGTGTGTATTTGTTTCAACAGTGGCCTTCATCATCATCTCCTTTATTATTATTTCCAGCTTTTGGCTTATGTGTATAATTTTTTTTTAAATTTCTGTCCATCTATCGGTCAACTTGCATATTGACTGGGAGTGGGGTCCTGTGTTTTGCTTGCCTTGCATCCATGGTAGTGAAATGAGTGCTTGCCACATAAAAGGTATTCAATCAACATTTGTGGCATGAATAGATTCCTTCAGAGCAGGCTTATATCCCCTGAGGCTGAATATGTCCCAAGCTGCACTAATGTTCTCCATCTTTGTGATCTCAAATATAGTACTGATTAGATGAATTTGGCAAGTTAGAATATGTTTATAAAGGAAAAGTTTAGTTTTGGCATGTATCCCATTTATAATTTTTAGCCATCGCATGATGGTTTTGGAGTTTATTTGGCACCAAAATGAAAGAGAATATGTTTTGAGTACAGTGACAGCTCTTGATTCACTAAGGTCATTAATATGAAAGTGCTTGCATGAATCAGAATAGGCCAAGTTATAATGAGATACAAAATCAGCACCAGAATGTCAATGACCTGATACTGAAAAGTCTATGTCTCACTCATGCTACACATTTAATGAAGTTTGGTGGAAGAAACTCTGCTAAATATAATGCAAGAACTCAGAGTAATAGGAGGTTTTGCGATCTGGAAACTTACCAGTGGCTATCACAGGGGAAGACAGTATTTAGAAAACTCACAAGTATCCTTTTATGCTTTGACTTAGAAGTGACACTAAGGTCTGCTTATAGCTCATTGGTTGAATGTAGTCACATGAGCCCATGTAATTGTTGCAGGGCTAGGAATCTTAGAAAGCATATGGATATTTGGTGAGTAGTTTTTCTGCCACAGTATAATTCCTTTTTTATAATTTTATTTTACTTTTTAAGTGACATATAATTATACATATTTATGGGGTGCAATATAATTTACTTCATATATATGATGCATAATGATCAATCCAGATTGATTAGCATTTCCATCTTATCATTTCTTTTTGTTTGGGTCTTTCAAACTTCTTTCTTTCAGTTCTTCATAAAATACATAATAAGTTTGTTGTAAACAACAGTCACCTTACTCAGTTGTAAAACACTTTTTCCTTCTATCTTAATGTATTTTGTTACCATTATGAAACCTGCCTCTATCCTCTCTCCCCATTAACCTTCTCAGCCTTTACTAAACATTATTCTACTCTTTTATTTAGATCAACTATTTGAGCTTCCACATGAGTGACATTATACGTATTTTTCTTTCTTTGATTAATTTCACTTAATATAATGTCCTCCACTCTCATCTATTTTGTCACAAATGACAGGATTTTATTTTTTTATGGTATTCCATTGTGCAGACTTACCACATTTTCTTTAATCATTAATCTGTTCATGGACAGATCGGTTGATTACATACCTTGGATGTTGTGAATAAGATTGCAATAAACTTGGGGTCTATAGTTTAGGATAGCTTCAGTGTTTCTTTGTTGATTCTTTTTTGGAGGAGAGGACCAGGGGGTTCTGAATGATATGTCCGTTCCTGAAAGTAGGGTAATTAAGTCACCAACTGTCTATTCCTTCAGATCCAAAAATGTGTCCTTTGCAATGTTGGGTGCTCTGGAGTTAAGTAATGCACACCTGTGATTGTTCTTCTTGTTGAATTGGTCCCTTAATCGTCACATAGTAACCTTCTTCTGGCTTTACAGCTTCTGATTTGAAGTCTGTTTTACCTGATATTGATATAGCTATTCTTCTTTGCTCTTGTTTTCCATTCTTGTAAAGGATCTTTTTCTGTGAATTCACTGTCCTTCTGTGGGTGTGTTTACTAATGAGGGTGAGGTGTTTTTTTTTTTTTTTTGTGTGTGTGTGTGTGGTTAGCATATCATTAAGTTTTGGGTGATTTTAATCTGACATTCAGCCAGTCTAAATCGTTTAACTGAGGAATTTAATTCATTGCATCTAAGATTCCTATTGATTTGTAAAAACTTATTTCTATCATTTTGCTAATTTTTGTGTGGTAGCTTTTTATATTCTTTGTTTCTCTTTTGTTATTTATATTTGTGGTTTGCTAGTTTTCTGTGTTGGTAAGATTTGATTATTTTCTCTGTATCTTTTATGTATTTGCTCTTCTGTTGAGTTTTCTACTTTTTTATGTTTTCAAAAAGGTGATTATCTTTCCTTTGCTTCTAGATATAGAATTTCCTTACATTTTTGTTGTTTACTTTTTATTTTTTCCTGATGATCTGGTGGTGATGAATTCCCTCAGTTTGTTTATCTCAAAAAGTCTTTATTTCTCCTTCATGTCTAAAGCAGAGCTTTGCTGTGTAGGCTATTCTTGATTGACAGTTTTTTCCTTCCTGGCCTATAAGGTTTCTGATGGGAAATCTGCTGTTTGCTTGAAAGTGTTCTCTTAATTGTGACTTGGCACTTTTTTCTTGCTATTTTTAAAATTTTTTATACTTAAACTTTGAGAAATTCATGATAATATTCCAGAACGAAAAACATTTTTGTAGTCTATTTGGGCTCTTTGAGCCTTCTAGATCTAGATGTACACATTTTTTTCTAAGATTTAGGAAGTTTTCAGTAATTATTTCACTGAATAGATTTTATGTGGCTTTTTCCATCTCTTCTTCTGGAAAACCCACATTATGAATATTTGTTCACTTAATGATGTTTCATTGGTCTTATAAATTTTATTCACACTTTTTAATTTATTATTATTTTAAAATTTTTAGTTTGTTTCAAAAGGCATGTCTTCAAGTTCAGAAAGTCTTTCTTTTATTTGATATAATCTGTTGTTCAGGTTCCCCACTATATATGTTGTTGATGGATCTTTATTTATACATGGTGCTGAGGATTGAAGCCAGTGCCTCACATATGCCAGGCAATGCTCTGCCACTGAGCCACAACCCCAACATTCCCCATTATATTTTTATTTGGCTTATTGAGTTCATCAACTCAAGACTGTGGTTTGTTTCTCTTTTATAGTCTCTATCTCCACTGAATTTCTCATTCAGAACATGAATTATTATAATTTCATTGACTTGTCTGTCTATATATTTTTTTGAATCTTGTTGATGTTCTTTAGAATCATTATTTTGAATTCTTTTTCAGGCATTTCACTTATGTTCTTTTCTTGGGCACCTGTTCTGAGAGTTACTATATATTGTTTTTGGGGCATCTTGTTACCTTGTCTCTTCATACTTCTTATTTCTCTATGTTGATATTTGCACATCTGGCAGATATGTTGTCTATACCAACTTTTAGAGTGGCTTTTGTAATAAAACACTTTCTCTTGAGGTGTGTCTTATAGTATTTGGTAGGCTGTGTTGTTTGATTCCATTGGGTACAGTAGTGTAATCTCCATATATTTCTTCAGCTGTAATTGATAGCTTTGGTCTCAGTGTGTTGACAGCACAGGTGGGGATTCCATCACTCTCTGTAGACCACCTAGGAGTTTTAGGGGTAACACTCACATGGTGGCAGGACTATGATGCCTGCTGCTTGGTCACTCTGCTGGTCCCAGGTGCTGTGGTACAATGCAACAGCAAAGGAAGGATAATTTTGGTTATTGTGGGCATGTAGGAGTGGGTCACTGTGGCAGGCCTGGGTGAGTACATGATAGTGTGAATTTGGAGGGACTATACAGGGGAAGGGCACTGAATTGTGTTCAGGGTGGGTGCAGAATTGTGTTGTAGGCATCAGGAGCAGGACTGGTGTGGGGCATGCCTTTCAGTCTCTAGAGTTACACAGTGACAAAACCACTTTAGTATCCTGGAAGAGGCATCTAGGACAGTGAGTGTAGTCTCAAAATGACCATGCAGCAGGTTCCTGGGCTGGGGTGGATGCACTGTAATCTCCTTATCTAGAACAGTTTAAAGTTATAAACTTCCTGGAAATTCTCTATTTTGAGCTCAGAGATTACAAGGACTACAGGATTCCCCAGAACCAAAAAGTTCTGGTGTTCTTGATGTTAATGGAAAATGTTAAGAGTCTCCTGTTTACTTTTTATCCCATTGTGAAAGAACCTTCCCAGGTTCAAATTAACTGGACTGGAGTAACAGGGTGCTAGTACAAGATACAGTTTTCTTTTTTACAATACCATTGTGAGTTTTCATTTTTCCACAGTTTTCCTGTTTCATCTGCACTGTACTCCAGAATTCTTTGCTAATTATCCTCACAAAAATATTAGCTTTTATTCTTTGTTTTGGGTTTGTTGGTGAGAAGCATGTTTTGTTCCTCTGGTCAGCCATCTTGGATCTTAGATCAGTATTCATACTTTTCTTTTCTTTTTTTAATTTTTTTTTGGTGGTGCTAGAGATCAAATGCAGGGCCTTGTGCATGCAAAGAAAGCACTCTACCAACTGAGCTGTATCCCCAGGTCTCACTCTTCATTCTTAGAGTAGTAAATTATTCACTGATCCTTAAATTTAGATTTTTTAAGCAAATATTAAACAAAGTATAACCCAACATGCATAAATTTGTGTATATATCTAACTGTATGCCTGTTTATGTAATGGGTCAGATTGATTCTCTAACTTACTTTTATTTCAGGGAAAAGGGAATAAAGTACAGATAAAACTAAGTTACAAATTGAAGTCTGTCATGTTTTGCCTGACTGAAACTGATGCCACTGGTTATCAGTGACGAGTCCTGCTTCCTCACATGTTGAAGTTTGAACATTAGAGAAGCAAGCCCAGGCAAGAATATAAGGCAGGGTTTATTAAAAAGGGGTAACATTGACTTTTCCTGGGAGGAAGAAGGGGGCCATAGCTGGTATCCTGGTATCCCAAGAAGCAAGGTATTCTACCCTTTTTATATGTCTTAGGCTTCCTTTGTTCTTCTGTCCAGACCATGCTGTCATGCAAATATCAGTGGAACATAGGAGCAGCAAGCTTGTTGCTGGAGTCAGACCACAAGAGCTCACATCCAAGTGTGCCATTCACTTTAGGCACTGGCCAAAGACAGAGATAATCCCATTTCAGGAGAAAGGTTAGATTTCTTTTTTTCCTTTAAACAAGCAACGAGATGGACATTTCAGAACATTAAGACTTTGTTCATTGTTTCAAAACAAAATTATGAAACATTCATATATTTCTACTCTAGTTTCCACCCTTTGCTTGTGAGAAGTCATATAATTTTATACATGCCATCAAGTTTTGGGGGGAAGTGGTTACTGGGGATTGAACTCAGGGGGCATTCAACCACTGAGCCACATTTCCAGCCCTATTTTGTATTTTATTTCGAGACAGGGTCTCACTGAGTTTCTTAGCACCTTGCTAAATTGCTGAGGCTGGCTTTGAACTTATGATCCTCCTGCCTCAGCCTTCCTAGCTGCTGGGATTACAGGTGTGCACCACTGTGCCCAGCTTATGCCATCATTTTTTTTTAGGAGTGGGGGACATTGAGAGTTTTATCAGCAAGAGGTCACTTTCAAGGAAAAAGGTTGGCTGGTGTATTTATAACCTCTCCTGGGCCGGAATTGAATGGTGGTGGTGACAGCAGATCACTCATTTCGTCACGTGAGACGGTTTTAGTAGAAAAGTTTCTCCATGACTGTTAGAAATACTCTTAAATCACAAATTGTTATTTTATCTGGAACAGAGATTTTTTTCCCCTACAAAAAAAATTGCAAGATTTTGGTGTCCCATTTGCAATAAAAGTCCAGTCAGAATTTATTAATTCACTTGTTTTTCATGAATTAGAAAGCAACATCAGTTGTATGATGAGAATAAAGGCCTTTATGATTGTTAAAGAGGATAATTGCAGGTAAGTTTCTTAAGATCTTTGAGCTTCCTTTTCTCATATGCAAAGTGTAGTTATTAAGTGTAATATTGAGGGAAGTAAATATGGTAATGAGTGAAGACACCTTTTCTGTTGCTTGGCATGTTGATGATAATCTCTAAATATTGGTTAACTTTAATTTGAAGCAGTTGCTGTAAAAAGACCACACACACACACACACACACACACACACACACTGAGCTATGCTTTCATCACCATTTGGTTTAAAGTGAATTTCTGAGGCAGGCAGTAGATTTTTAAGTAGCTCAAAAAAATTTCATATTTATAGTTTTAATTTATAGAATCCATTGAATTAAACAATTATCTACTTAGCCTATGATCTCAGAATGAATCACAAAGCAGTAACTATACAGTTAACTATACATAATGTTTTGAGCATTATGTTTGTCAACACTAATATTTGTATGTGTATATCACAGGAGTATGACAAGCAGTGGTTATTTTAAGGTTATTGAATAGTTTATAGTATGATTAAATGATAAAAGTAATTTTTAATTTATCTGCTAGCACAGATTATACTTAATAAAAATAGGTAGTGTTACTACTTCTTTAAAATTCAATTTGGAGCCTATTCCTAAATTACTTAAGAATTTTCATTATTTCTGGATCTATCTTATTCTTTGTGAAAAAAAAAACAACTAAATTTGTCTCTTAGACAGTTTCAAAATAATTTGAATGAAATAGTATACATTGTGAAAAAGTTTCAGGACATTTCAAAAGTGGGCTTTGGAGAAATACAATTTTTGAATAATTTTATGCTGAAATTTTAAAAGCAGTTGCCACTTTTATGTATTAATTTTGGTATGTGTAAATACATACATGTATAGCAGGTTTTAAAGTCAATATACTCTTGTGGTGTAGCCATAGCTAATGTATTTTCATACAAGAGGGAAGCTTTCTTTCACACTCCTATTATCCTGATCTTAAGATAATCTTCACTTTCAGTTCAGGTATCATGAAAGAATAAATGAGCTTACAAAATTATTTCTATTTCACCTAAATGTCTATTCTTGAATATCTAGAATCTTTGGGCACTCTTCTATAATTTATAGATGTGCATACAAATTCTTATTCATTTTGATAAACTGTAATTTTACATCTTCACCAGCAATACACCAAAGTAAGCTATTAAACAAGCCATAACACCAATAAAACATTACTTTTTTTCCTAAAGATTAACTAACCAATACCAATAAATACCAGTATCAGACGACATGGTTTGAAATAATTTTTTTCCACCCTGCTTTTCATTAGAGGAAGGAAAGTTAGTGTTATATCATCTCATGAGAGGTAAATAAGTGAGGTTTTTCTGATCTGTGAATTACTCAGGTATTTTTCAGTTATAGCTGCAGAAATTGTGCTTGAAGGTAGATGTTGATAAAGATCTTAGGACTTATTCTTAACTGACATAAAACAAACCAAATATACCTCATATGTACCAGATATATATAAAACACCAATAGCAAATATATAGAATCAGGCATGTCTAGTTTAAGTATCTTATTCTTTTACTTTTTGTAAGATCCCATCACGGTTGGACATCACAGGGCATTGAAATTTCTCTGTGGGAAATGTTCATGGTGGAGAGTACGAGGCAGTGGGAGCAGATATGATTTCACATCATTTTGTCCACGTGCAGATTCTTTTTGGATTACAAATCACTAAAGACAGATATAGTCATCTGTACTCTGTTTGAGGAAGACATTTCCTCTCTTCTGTTTCCTATTTACAATTCCACTGGGTTCATAAAATGGTCAGATGCTACAGAGTCATGAACAAACTACAGAGCTTTTAATAGAGCCATTCATCTGCTCCTTTTGAAGGTTAGTGCTCTCTCTCGAGGGAGAGTTCTCAGATAATAAGAGGAAAATGAATGCCAGTTGAGCACCTGTAATCAAATTACTCTTAATTCCCTCAACTCTTGTCAGATATTGAGCTTCTCCTATCGTATCATAGGTGGGCATGTTACAGACCCCCACGGTGTAATACAGTTAGCTTCCTCTCTCGCTTCCCTTTCTCTTTCCTGTTCTCTAGCCACCATCCATCATGACTGGGTAAATCCTGTCAGACGGAAAGTCCCAGCCGTTGAAGCAGTCAGACATTGCGCCAGCCTGGTCTACACTTGCACCTGTCACTTCCCGGCATTCAGCTTGTGAGGAAGGGAGCCAAGAGAACATTTATGGAATGGATGCGGGCAACGTGCCCAGAGTGTCAACAGGCACAGGGTGGCCTCCACCATGGGTCTGGTAGCATGCTACTGCTCCTGGAAAAAGTCACAGTCTGCCCCACCTCCTCCCCCAAAGAAGGACTGATCTATGTAAAGTGCTTGCTGCTTCAAACCTAGAGCCAGCCGTAATTTAGTCCAGCCTCTCGCAGACCCAGGCTGTCACATGTAACAAAACAAGAGTTGTACAAAGCACTGAGCTTCTGAGTCTTTCAGCTGCTCCATAACTCATCTTGCTGTAAAGGCTGCAGAGGGAATTTGTAGAATGGGGTGAAGTGTTCCATTTCATTTGTATTGTATCACTTGGGATCCAAGATGAATTCAAGATACAGCTACAGACATGCTTGGAATTTCACTGATCTTGTTATGTTGGCTGAAACTTATATACACATTTTTTTTTAACCTAGACTTTAAAAAAAAAAAAACATATTCCTGGCATAACAAATGGAAAATAATGGTGGTGTGTGATTACTGAGGAATATGACACTGAAGCCACTACCTTACAATTCTATGTAAAATAACCTTTATCGTGAAGAATCAGACATTTATGCAAACATACCAAGAATTATGTCATTGAAATGAAAATAAGATTTCCACTCTATTCTAAAACTATCTACAATCAGAAAACTCATTTATCAGTTATGACCGAATGAATGGCAAACTTGAAAACATTTACCTGGCTGATGTTATAGGAACAAGTTAAAACATTCTCTCCCAGAAATATGCTTAACTTAATTATGCATTGGGATACTTCCACTTCTATCCACTCTGGGCAGCAGAATCATTCTCTTCCCTCTACCTCTCATGGTTATTAAGGGTCAGACACTGTAGTATGGTTTAAAATAGTGATGAAAATAGTGAATGAAACAGATAATATCTCTTTATTTATAATTGTGCTTATATTCTCATATTTAATTTTATTATTATTATTATTATTATTATTTTTAGTGGTACTGGGGATGAAACTCAGGGGCACTTCTTCATTAACTATATTCCCATCCCCTTGTATTTTTATTTTGAGACAATATATTGCTCAGTTGTCCAGGCTGGCCTTGAACTTGAGATCTTGCCTTAGCCTCCCCTGCAACTGGAATTAGATTTATCACAGTGCCTGGATTCTTCTCATATTTTCTAAGCCTTTGCCAATGGTGAAAGCATGCGCACGCATGCACACACACACACACACACACACACACACACTCACACACATTTTCTGTCATGAGAGCAATGTATACTTTATATGCTTCTTTCATATATACCATCACACCTACATTCTGATATTAACAAGTGGTTTATTCTCTATGGACCTGGTGATAATTATTCTTTGGCATAACATGTAAGGCAATGATATCTTTGCTGTTTGGATCTTCTGCTCATCCCATGCTGTTTTTCCCACCACATTTTGCTGGGATGCTCACTTCTTTTTCTGAGGACTTCCTGAACCAGTTTCTTTCTTTGCACTTGTTTAAAGAACTAAGACTTTGTCAAGTAATTTCAAAGAAAGACACAAATATTTTTAATATACTAAAAAGGTGCTGGGTGACCACGGATATGTCAATACTACTGTTCTGTGTCTCTAATGCAACACATGGAAAACACAAATATTTTTCTGATAGACCTGTGATTTTGTTCACCATTCTATGAGTGTCCATGCTCTTGTGGAGAAGTGGCAGTAGGTGAGAATCTTGATTGGTCCTAGCCAATCAGTGGCATCATTTGCCATGACAATTGATTGGTTGAAGCATAATCATGTGATATAATTCTGGCCAATGAAATGTTAGGAAAATTATAGAAAGATTTGCCTTAGTTGAAAAATAGACATATGAGATGGATATTTCTTTTTCTCCTTTTTGACATTGTTATCTGCAGGCGATTCCTGGAACTGAGATAGCCATGTGAAGACCTGGAGAATATACTAAGCCTAAGAGAAGTCAAAATTCTGGGGAAGAAAGCCTTGCATGGTGGTGTGCGCCTGTAGCTCAGCTACTTGGCAGACTGGGGCAGGACTGAAAGCTCAAGGCCATCCTGGGGCCATCCTATTTAGTGTCTCAAAATAAAATTTAAAAATGGCTGTGGATGTAGCTTAGTGATAGATTGCCCCTAGTTTCAATCCCTGTTACATTGGGGACTGGGGAGGACCTCTGACAAAGTAAAACAGAGTATTTGTTTTCACATACCTAGAATTACACTACTCCCATGTATTATGTTATGTGAAATAATACATATACTTATTGTTTATTTTAATTGCTGTATTTTCTGTTGTGTGTAGATAAAATATATACTAATTCACACACACACACACTTCTTTACAGATATTGAGATTTCAAAATATAATGAATGTTATTATTGTAGGGACAAACGAGGCAAGGCACCAAAGATAGCTGGAAACAGTTTTATTTGGCTGCAGCCAGGTCCAGAGGGCACAGATTTTGCTGTATTCAATGAATCCCCTGAATCCCGAATTCAGGTAGTTTCAGGATTTTATACCCAGCATGTAAAGGGAGGGGCTCAGAAGTTCACAGTCTGTAGAAGTTTACATAAAAGCAGTTTTTTTTTTCTTTCACTGTTTTGGGCAAGTTAACCCTTCAAGGACAACACTTGAGAAGGGGAGAGCTTCTTTTCCCCTTTCTCCACCCGCCTCCGGCTGTTACCATGGAGCCCAATTGATAACTTCTCTTATCTTAGAAATGTAGACATCTCTGTGGAGGCCCAGGTTAAGGCCAGAGGCCTGGTTTACATATTTCTACAAACTACTATTCTGGATATGTGTTTGTGAAAAACTAGTAAGGGGGTGTCCAGCACCTGGAGTGCTGATTTCTTCCTGCCATTGGCCAATTAAAACAGGGCAACACAAAAATAGGAAGTTTATCCGCATTAAACTCTTTTGTAGAGACTCTTTTTGCTGACAGTCCTAAAATCAGCCATGGTAAAGATTTTTGGAGAACCTCAGTTAAAACTTTTCTGTGGAGAAAGGGGGTGCCACTACATTCTGACTAAGATAGAATCAACTCAATTTTGAACTTGAAATACATATTTCTACTTTGATCCCTTGGTATAAAAAATAAAACTACTTTCTTACCAGAAGCTTTTCTTCCTAGATTTCTCGGAAGGTAAACAACAAGATTAGATGACTTTCATTATCATATCTCTATTCTTTTTTCGTATCCAACTGCATATGTAGCACTTTTTATACTCTTCCAATAGCTGTCCTCTTAAGGAAGTATAGTTCCCATTTCAGGGACTCAGGTCTGTTATTTCCTGGGGTAACAAAATGGGTGCTTCCAGTCCCTTAGAGAGGAAATCACATCCCACTGAAAATGGGGCTGAAGACAGACTTTCTGTGTTCTTCTCAAACCCTTAGCATGCCTACCTCCTAACTGAACCTGTGTCAGATGACTGTCTTCTGCATCACGTGGAGGACCTAGAAATGAAGCCAAATCAGTGAAAGTGATGCCAGAATGGAGAGTCACAGAGTCCTGCAGATAAACTCCTCGTTTGGCTATCCTTAAAGCTCAGTCTACTCACCAGAGTCTTTAGACAGTTATTGTACTAGACAGAGTAATAACTCTTTGAAGATGCCCACTCCCTGATCCCCAGTTATATTACATGGCAAAAGGGATGCTGCAAATATAACTATGATTCTGAACATTAAAGTAGGAGGGCTCTCCTGGATTTTATGTATGAACCTAATCTATTCACATAAGCCTTTAAAAGCAGAGAAAATTCTCTGGCTGGAATCAGAAAATTTATGTCAGAAAGAAAAGTTAGAGAGATTCTAAGTATCTGAGAAAGGCACAAGACTTCATTGCTGAGATGTAGTTGTTCCCACGCAAGAACTGGAGAGAAAGGCCTCTAGGAGTTAAAGGTGCCTTTTAGTTAACAACCAGCAAAACCCAAGAACCCCAGTTTTCTTCTGACAAGGACTGCCTGATATAGCCCTGAAGTGATCCTCTTCTAAGAATTCCCAACCAGAACATAGCTGACTAAGTCCTTGATTTTGGCCTCGTGAGACCTGTAGAAGAGAAGTTGAACAATCCAGTCTTTTGACCTATAGAAAGGTGCAATAATTTAAAGACATATTGCTTTAAGCTGCTATGGTTGGGATAACAGGTTATAGCTGCCATGGAAAACTGATATAATGGGGCTGGAGTTGTGGCTCAGCAGTAGAGCGCTTGTCTAGCACGTGAGAGGCCTTGGGTTTGATCCTCAGCACCACATAAAAATAAATAAATAAAATAAAGGTATTGTGTCCAACTACAAAAAATATAAAATGAAATATTTTTTTAAAAAAAACCTAATATAATGTCTGAGAAGGATTTTTGGCTCTTTCAAGCAAAAAATATTTTCCCAAATTTAATGTTGTTTTTAGGCCCAAGTATATTGCAAAATTGGAAGAAAGCATATTGAATTTTCTTTGGAGTATAAAGTAATCATGGTCTTGGAGAAAAACAGAATTTTATTCTTAAATACATTTGGGTTTTTAAAATGTTGTGGTTAGTTTTTGTTTTTCTCTGGATAGAAAAGCAGATTATCTTGAGAACAAGAACAGTCCCCCTGGTTGAAATAAGTGAACTATTTGGAGGGTAGAAGTAGAGACGAAGTTGGAATGCTGGTTTGACAATGGATCTTGCTGAAGGGATGACTACACATAATAAACAGGTCAGAGGTAAGGTGAATAGAAAGGACTCAAAGGCTCACACCTACACAGTGACCAGGCAGCTCTGATACCCAAAGGAAAGTTGAGGAAAAGGGACCGGGCAGGCCCAGAGGAATATAAGACCTCTCAGTCCAATTGGGTGGCTTTGGGGGAAGTATTTTAAAGTTAGAACTTGGGGATGAAAATGGAAATCTTGAGGACTGCATCTGTAACCCCCAAACTGAAGAAAACAAAAGAGATACTTGAAACTATTTCAAGCTATATCAAGTTAGCTTATACTGCTGCAAAACAAAGCGTTTGCCAACCAGGGAAGTGCACCTGAGCCCTAAGGCCAGGGTTTTTACTGGGCTTAGTCACATAGACACATGGCACCTGTGTGACTGACCTCCGTTGCTCCAGCCCTCCAGGAAAAAAAAGAGATTTTTACCTTAAATCACAATCAAACTGGTATCATTGGGTCCAAGGCCTCAGACACACAAAAACACTCTTACTAGGTACAGACTATGTGGGCTAAAGGTCCTTTTCCAGGACCTCGCCAGGTCTCACTTGGGAATATGCAGAGTTTGAGCAACCTAGACCTGCTGAGATGGCCCTTACTGCACAGGATATTTTGTTGGATAGACCTTGGACTATAAGGACCTGCGTGGTTATATCAAAAGTGACAGGACACTTTTTATGAGCAAACTCACAAAATGCTGTAACTTCTTCTGGAGATACTGCAGCAACAAGGTCACTTCAGTGGAGCCATGAACTGACAGAGGAAGAGAAATGCATGCAGAGGGCAAGTGTGTTCCACAGGGCCACAGCCTCAGGGCCCGCTGGTTGGAGTCCATAGTACTGACTGTTTCCATGATCCAGAGACTCAGCTTCTGAAATGCCTCAGGCGCCTTATGGAAACCTGGGCAGCAGCTTTGAGGGTTATGGGAACTACAATGTCTCTTAGGAGTTCTCACCCTCCTTCACGTTGTGGCTCACATTGAATATGATATATATTCCTTTGGCACACTGAACCAATCACATCCAGAGGAGACTATTTCAAGGATTCTAGATGACCCAGTTCCTGCCCAGTCACCCCCAGGCTGAAAGGATGCACAAATTGTGAATCTGTCAAATATGAGCAGGTTCAGAAGCAAGCATATTCTAAGGGTTTGCCTCATAATATTTGGTATGATAAATCTTAGTCTCTGAAGAAAAACTGCTTATTATCTCTTAAAACTAGGCTCATTTTTTTAGCAAAACCATCCTATCTTGCTCATCTAAGGAAATAGAAAATTCTGGTTTTCCTCTATTGGAAAAATGATATTTTTTTGTCACTATGTTAATTAAAGTGGCAGTAGATTTTAATTTAGGAATATCTAGCCCCTTGGAAAAATTACAAACCATTGCACAGAAGGGAAGAGAGAAAAGAGGGAGAGTGGGGTGAAGGAAGGAAGGGAGGATAAAAGAATGGAAGGCTAGAGAAACAAAGAAAGGAAAGGAAAGGCTAGTTAAATTGACTTGACTTTGGGGAATTCATGAAGGGTCACTTGTTTATTTTCTGGCTAGCTGAGCATTGGAACCACAACAATTGAACTTGTTTTGACTGTCTTCAAGGGCTTTGAATTCTACTGGGAGTGGTGGGAGAAAGATAGAAGATAGACAGACTAAACCAAAATTTAATGAGTGCTTCTAGGACTGTAAGTAAGCACAAGATAACTGGATGGAAGATGGCATTTTTCTTGTGTAAAATAGCATGCTACCCTACACACAGTTAAGAAATTACTTTGGGTTCTCTTTCTAGTTATAGACTTTGGAGTCTTGACAGCTTAAAAAACACAAGGCTGGGGCACCTTTGAAAGTGTTTACTCTGTGTAGTGGGGAACCTCTTAAAGTACAGCAACCCAAGACCTTGCCAGGTAGAGGACACTGTGACCATGAGTCACATGACTCAGCCAATTCTTCTTACCCCAGTATTATAATAACTCTGCCCTCAAATTTACCCTCCAAGTCCAACACAGGTTAGAGCCATTCACACTGTGCAGCAAAGGTGGAAAAGGCAAGGAGAAAAACCTGGGATTATTATTCCTGGGCTGACATGAATTTCTCAGTTGCAGACATCTGTGCAAAAATATAGCTTTTTAAATTTTCTATAATTTAATTTAGTTCTTGAAGGCATTTCACCTGATGACAGAAAACATAATTTTGTCAATTCAGGGTAAGCCTAAACTCATTCAAAGTCATTTAAGCATGCATTTAAACTTGGTCAATTCTGAATTTTTAATAGCTTATTTGTAGGGCTTACATTCAGCAACATTGATTCTTGCCTTTCTATTTCCTCCTGCTTGTAGTGAGCTATAGGTCTAGAGAGGAGAATGGAGGGCTTATGTGTACTTGGCCTTCAGGGGGCTGCTTTTAGTTACCCTCTGCACCACTGGACATCAGCGGACAAGCAACTTTTATTGTTCTTGGTTTACTTCTCACTACTCAAGTCTGAGGTTCACACATTCTTCATTTTCCTTATTAATGAAAATAATATTCTATTACAGGCAGTAAAGACCAAGCAGATTGACTTGCCATTGTAATGTGACCCTTTGTTTTGTGAGATCTCCCCTTACTCCCTTGTGACTTCTAGGCTATCTTGAGCTGTATCACCAATGAAGTCTCTGAGCACTGAGACATTTGTTTTCAAGGACACATATGCTGTTGTAGTGTTGCTCGTCCATAAACAGTAGCTATAGATCAATAGGACAGGAATACATTGATCCTACTTGTCAAAGAGAGAAGAACGGAAATCTTTTGGTAAGATGTTCTGGGCATGTAGGCTAGAGCACAGAGAATGCATTCTAACCTTGCTTCACCTTGTGTTCTTCTTTTAGAAACTTCTTTTTTTTTTTTTTCTCCCAGGCAGCCAGATGCTCACTGTATTTAAGCTCATCAAATTACTTAGGGCCCAGGAAAGGGATAACTTGGCTACCTTTGGAGAATTAATAGAATGTAAGAAATATTAATAGCATACTCAGAGTGGTGATTGTGGAGTGATTGTAATGCAAGTTGTAAGTATACACCAGTATATGTGTCTATATGTATATGCTTATACAAAAGGAATGGACATCTATTTAAAGGAATTATTCTGAGCGGAAGCTTTCATAAATTTAAGCTGAATTACAGGCAACACATACCAAGGCCTTTTAGTGATTCCTCTGGTTGCTGAATTGCTTTGTGGCTGGTACTGGGTACTGGACAGATAGACAGGATCTATTTTTAAACATGATTTTCTTTTCTTAAATCAATGGTTTCAGCATTTATTTGTAAAAGGGAAGACAATAGAGAGGTTTTATGAGCCACACTCTGTCACAACTACTCAACTTCTGCCTTTGTAGCATAAAAACAACCATAGATAATACAAAAATGAGCATGACTAAATTCCTATAAAACATTATTGACAAAAGCAGAAGATTGGATTTGGACCAAGAATCATTGTTTACAGACTCTTGCCCTGGATTAGAAAGCAATCTTTTTCACGTCTTTTGTCCAGATGGAGCAAAATGATTAAGAAAGGTATGTTTGAAGAAAATATATCCATTCACAAACACCTTGCAATTGTCAAGGCTGGCTGTGTCTCCCTCATTCCAGTCCATAATCCACACACCTGCCATGGTGCTCAATACACAGGAGGCATTCTTTTTCAAAAAGTGGCCAACTTTCTTCTCCAATTCTTTACAAATGAGGACATGTTTCCTCTCTCTCCTTGGCAAGTGCCTGTGGTCAATGGCAAATCTGAGACATATGGACTACTTCTCACTGGAGAGGTAACAGACACTCTTATTGACAGCAAGAACATTCTCTGTGAAACAGACCAGATCCCAAACATGTCACATTCAAAATGCTGTAGTTGAGTCTTAAGTTGACATTTTTAGAACATGTATTCTTTGTAGATAACTGAAAATACTTATCACCTAAGAATTTCTCTGAATAATATTTTTAGACTAATTTCATATTGTCATTTGTTGCTTCTTTAGGCAGGAACTAAAGATGATGTCAGCTATTTGTTTATTAACCCTAAGGATTGAACTGTGGCCTCCTCCAAATTTTATTAGCCCAGGCTTTGTCCTTCTAATTACTATTGTTCTCACTCCTTAAAGGGCACACAAAAATATATTTCTGGTAGGTGTATTTATCCTGAAGATATATCTATTTGTTAATGAAATTACAAACAATTGATTTTGTTGCAACCAGTCAATTATCAGTAGGACTAAAAGTGTTAAAAGACTGGAAGACATTTAAATGCCAACACTTTATTCATGGGAGACACACACTGACACTTTCCACTTGGGACGAGATGAAAAGTTCCTTATTTTCTTCATTGTGATCCAAATTAAAGCAAAGTTTAATTAAAGTTTCATTAAAGAAAGATCTTTTGTAGTCCTGGGAAGCATCTTTTTCTTTGAGCCAAATATGTTTTAGAATGGCTTGCTTTCATCTCAAGTTTTTAATGTTTTGCTGAGGGAAGAAAGGGAATAGATACACCATTAATGAGGTGTGATGTGGCTCAGCCACGAGTATAAAACACCAGGTGTTCTATCAATTCTCATCTAGACTGAATATACTGTGGTGCAACACCTATAAGCTTTCCTGACTGACAGTCTCTTAACATGTTGCCACTCCAGTAACCTCTAATCGGGTGCTACTCCTTTAATCAGGCTTTGCTTGTATCCTCATCACTTTATTTTTTCACATGAACCTTTTGGATGCCAATTTTCTTTTCGTCTTCCTCTCCTTAGTTTCTACACCACCCCCCTTCCTACACCCTCTTCCTTCTTCAGCAAACAAACACAGTCTACTAGTACCATGCTCCTCTGAAACATTACATAACTCTTCTTCTCACTTCTGGTGTTTTATACATGCATTAGTTTATTTTGCTGCTTGGCCTTGGATATTATGACATTATTACTTGCTAGTGAGTTTCAGCATTTTAATTTGGGTCATTATAGGTAAATAATTACATGGGCACACAAAACTATATTTCTGGCAGGTGTATTTATCCTGAAGATATATTTATTTGTTTTTACATGATAAGAAATAATGCATAAACTTTACATACACTTTTTTTATAGCTCAGTTTCCCTGAGAAACAAACTGAGGCAGAGATGTGCATGCAGTGTGAGTACAGAACCGTCCCCTAAGTAATAGCAATTATGAACATATAGGGAAGTCAGGACTGATCAGAGGGAAAAAATTCATACAGAACAAATACAACTGAGACTTCAGAAGATCTGCAGGAAGCTCAGGCATGAAAAGACTCTTGAGAGACATATCCTTTACTTAACCAGTCATGGAATGTAGGAGGTTATTCCTTGGTCATTTCTCTTTGAAAAAGAACAATTCCTAGTACTCTCCTTCATACCTGATGATAATACAACCTCTAGATCTATCCCATCTCTATCTTCTTTCAGTTGACTTGGGTTGTCACTGTAGGGTCAGTGAGCCTAATAAGGAAAAGAGAGACTACCCCACAAAAGAGCTTTAAGAACTAGTCAGCAAGTATAGGAAAAGGAATGGATGCCAAGATTCCTTGATCAAGGAAGGAAGATCATGGGATTGAATAGGGAAGAATTCATATGGGAGCCCTTTCCTGAGATATACAATATTTAACATCCTGGAAAAGTCCCCAATAGAGGGTTGAAGTAACAACTAGGATAGCTTCTAACAGGATGGGAAAATGATGACCCCCACTAAGTTTCACTGAAATGTCAGATTGTCTTGGCAGATATTGGAGAAAGGAATGGAAAAATTCAAGGAAGTGGTCATGCTAGAGTAGATGTATAAAGCTGGAAGAGTCCCCTGGTGACTATGTTTCATGGAGAGAACATATGGAATGAACTTTTCAGAAGAGCACACACATAAATAAAAAGCTCATTGGTGGTTTTCTCCTTTAAGGCAGGGATAATATGGAAAGGCCATTATAGAATATATACAATTCTAAAACAATAAGGACCATGTGGCAATGCTTATATGCAGAAAGACAGGAATATACACGTATCATAATAAGCTACAGGTTGGAGGTGATAACAAAGGGACCTGACTTGTAGAGAATCATGGAGATGCCATTATAGAGGTCCTTCCACAAAGGCAGAACACATGGGTAGCCAATATGGGCGCTACTCAGCGTGAACCATCAGAAGAGGACAAGAATCGATGGCTCAGAGACTGAGGACTCTTGCCCTAATAAAGAATCCCTGGTCCAATTTCTAACTCACAACAGTTTTCAGACACAATGCCAGAGAAATGACCCTGTGATCTGTAACAATTATTCCTTGTAGTGATCCTTTCAGAAGTTTCTAAAAGAGACACACATTCCTTTACTCAGGTAACTGTGTTCTGAGGGAAGAGGAAAACCTAGACATTTCTAGAAGTATTAGAGTTAGGGGTCAAGTTGACACATCTTAAGAAGCTAAGTGTTCATTGTGATTCCCTTGTTGGACTGGAGCTCTTTGGGAACCAGTTAATAAAAGAAGTCTTGACCAATGACTGGCTTACCTTTGGCCATTGGGCCAGTTGAACCTATCTATCCAGTTGTCATATTTCTAGTTCTTGAATGTTCAGTCGAGATTGACATTCTTCATAATTGACTCAACTCCCACACTGAGTTCTTGGCCTATCATTAATGAATTTTCATATTGGTGGGGGAGTTGCCAAAAACAGTGTTACCGTTACAGATCTGAAAGACTGTTGTCCAATAGAAATTTCTGCAGAGATGGGCATGGATAGCACTTGAAATAGGGCTAGTGTGACTGAGGAAAGGAATTTTAATTTTGTTTAATTTTAAGTCATTAAATTTAAATCTAAATAGCTACCTGTACCTAGTGGTCACTGCAGTGGGCACAGAGTAATGTTCCCCATTTTATTTCCATTTAATTTGCTAGTTTGATCAGTAAAGAAATATATTGAACCATGAAGGAGACAGTAGACTATTTAAAACTAAATTAAATAGTTGTTTTAATTTCGGCTATTATTCCAAATATGTTGTTTTTCTAGAGCTATTTAATGCGATTTTAAGTCCATAGTATTAGCCCATTAATTTGGTAAATACTTTTATGTATTCCAATTAGAAATCAAGACTACAGCTGCGTTCACATGAAACAGGCAACAATAAACAGTTAATTTGGTTCTAGTTAACCCTCCTGGCCTCTAACTTAGTATAATCCTAAAAGATGAAGACATTTAGATATCCTGCTGAATACATTGATCTATTACAACAATAATATTATGTTAACCTAGTCAAGTACTTTAGAATTGGCTGATGTGCTGAAAGCCTCAACAAGCCTCTTACATTGAAAGTTAGAAGAGTATGAAACAAATCCTATAAAGAAACCATACCTATATGAATAAAATTTACTATAATTTACTATGTGAGTAAAAATTTGGGAGTCTCAGTGGAGAGGAATGTGCTGAGATATCCCCATCCACAGTAAAAGACAATTTATAGCATTATTCACCTCCTGTCATAAAGAAGGAAAACATATCTACAGGCTTCTTTGCATTCTGGAGGCAAAATATTCTCATCAGTTTCTTGACTGTTCTTATACTGGTCAGCATGAAGTGCTACCAATTTGAATGCACCCATTAAAGGGCTCTGTAGCAGGTCCAGGTTGTGCTGCAAGTAGTGCTTCTGCTTGGGCTATATGACTCAGAGACATTTCAGCACTGGTAAAAGGTTCCATGTGGAACTTATGACAAACCCCAGTAGAAGAACCATGGTAAAGTCCTAGGTTTCTAGAACCAGGTTACAATTGCAGCAGAATGTTCTATGCCTTTGAGAAGTGACTCTTGGCCAACAATTGGGTTGTGGTAGAAGCAGAGTGCCTTAACCATGGGACACCAAGTGATCATACACTGGAATTTCCCATTATGATTTGAATCCCCTTAAAACTAAGCCAGGAGTTATCCACCATAAGATGAAATGGAACATCAAAGCTAGGCATGAATAGAACCAAAGGACCAGAACAATCTGTCTGAGTAGGTAACTGGTAGAATTCTCTTTTAAGAGGGAAATAAAACAAAATTTTCAAACACTGACCTCTCAACTGTTCTTAAGTTATATTTTTATGCCACACTCATTGAGATGTCTGGATTCTCTGTACAATCTGAAGACCATCTACTAAATCCATGTCCGGCCCAAATTTGCAGTTATGACCTTGGTCTCTGCTTAAACCTCTTGTTTCTCCAGCATCATGGCTGTGTAAACAGCTCAGTAGTCTGGTTTTCTTCTCAAACTAGTTCTATAAAATGAGTTCCATGGGATTTGATAGGGGAGAAAGGTTTTTCCTATCAAATAAATTTGGGAAACTATATAATCCTGCTTATAGATTCATAACTTTTGAATCATGCATGGGATAAGTCTTGAAGAACAGATAGTGATGTGCTACATGAAGAAAATGCCCAAGGATCTTCAAAACAGAGAGAACAACTTGAGGAAAGTACAGGAGGGTGAAAGGGCCTTAAGTGTCTGGGCATTACTAAAACACTCAATATGACAAAATGAGAGGAACATGGGTAGAGAGAGGAGGAACAATTTTATTTCCAAATAAAATTGGAAATAGCATGGGGCAGATTATGACTGATTTTTTTGTGTGTGTATGTGTGTATGTCAAATGAAAGAAGTCAGTTTCTATGCTAGTGGTGGCTAAAAGGGAGATGAAGAATATGTTGTGATAGCTGTGGTCATGGAGTCTGCCTGGTAGCAGTGTGGTGGGACAGGAGTGGGAGAGGAAAGAGGCTGGGAGCTAGTTAATTGGCTGTTATATTAATTCTAGTAAAAAATCAATAAGAGTTAGTAATTAAAAAAACAGACAATTTCAGTCTAAGAGGCATCTCACAGGACACTCCTGATTCAACCTCTCTTCTGATTTCTAACTGAGATATACAAGGTGGAGAAAAGCCAAATTCTCCATAAAATCAAAACGAACTATTTCCTAAACACTGAAGCAATTTTTACACACCAGGAAGCTGTTAGAGCTGGATTAAGAAACCAATTAATTGCTTGCCCATGTTTGCATCATAACACAGAGCAACCCACCTGCCTCCAGAGACACCAGAAGGCCCTCTGTCTTTTTGTCTTTTTTGAATTTGAGCCCCCCAGATCCACTACTCTAGATATCACACTAATTAGAAAACCAAGAATGCACTCCTTTTCTTTAATTCTATGCTTTCTTGGTCTTCAAAGTAATTACTCCTTTACTTTTCAACTTTTTAATGTTTCTAAAATATGGTAAGTTTTCAGAGTATTAAAGGTAAATGGGAATGGTGGTAGAATACAGTATCGTTTTCTGTCTGAGTCTTTTTTGTTGCTGTTGTTAACAGAACACCACAGGCTGTAATATATAATGAACACACATTTATTGGCTCATGGTTCTGCAGTCTGGGACATCCAAGGCTGAGGGACTGCACATGGCTAGGGCTTTCTTGCTGCATCATAATGAAACAGAAGGCACTGCATGGCAAGAGAGAGCAAGAAAGGGCTGAACTCACTCTTCTGACAAACTTCTCTCTCCCATGATAACAACATGAAGCTGTTGTGAAGACTGAGGCCTCATGAACTAATCATCTGTTTAAGGTCCCATTTGTTAACAGTATTACTTTGAGGATCAAGTTTCCAACACGTAAAATTTGGGGGACACATTCAAACTATACATTCATGTTTCATGTGCATTTAGTCTAGGTAAAATATCAATTGTATTTCTTATTTTTGTTATACTTGATGTCCCTTAAAACTTTGCATTTTTTAATCAACTGTTCGTGCTAAGTATAGTTCCTCTTTCTAAAATGACCTTGTGCAACCCATTGTCACATAGGCATTCTGTGAGTAAGATTCCGTTACGGATGGAGCCAGCCGATAGCTGAAGTTTGAGCAGACCCAACTGGTTGTTACAGCTGTGTGTCACAGCATGCTACTTCAGACCAAATGTTCATTTTGTAGACAGGGTGGAAATCTTACACTGATGGAAGTACCATTGACTTTGAACAAAATGTACCCAAGTGCCTCTTCAGTGAGCATGCCACAGCAGTGAACAAAAACTCAGCACCCGACATTTCTATGCTTATAGAAGGTAGAGTTATATATGAAGTTTAAATTCAAAGGTTAAATCTTGTGCACTAATGTGTTAGTCATATGAGACAGGACTATAGTCTTTTCTTCAAGAAATTTCAAGATAACTAATATCTACCTAGAAAAAAAAATGAGGATTAATCAGCTAGAGTAAAATTTTATTTCTGAGTTTCTCCAAAGATTGTTTGAGGGGGCCCAAACCCAATATTATTTCTTCAGTGGATACAGCAGTTGTCTATTCTCAATGCACAAATACTAAAGTTTTTTATTTTTTTATTATTTTTTAATGGGCACTTTAATAGATGTGATTAAAAAGACACTGGAGATTAATGTTCCATCTGAAGAGACTATGACAAAGATTTTCTCTCATTCTGTAGGCTCTCTTTTCATGGTCTTGATTGTTTCCTTTGCTGTGAAGAAACTTTTTAATTTGATACCTTTCTCAATTCTTTATTTTACTTCTTGTGCTTTAGAAGTCTTGTTGAGGAAGTCAGTTCCTAAACCAACATGATGGACAGTTGGGTCTACCTTATCTTCTACTAGGCACAGGATCTCAGTTCTAATACCTAGGTGCTTGATTCACCTTGAGTTTTGTGCAGGGTGAGAGACAGGGGTTAAATTTCATTTTGATACATATGGATTTTGGTACCAGTACCATTTGTCAAAGAAGCTATCTTTTCTCCAATGTATGTTTATGGCACCTTTGTCTAGTATGAGATAACTGTATTTTTTGTGGGTTTCTCTCTGTGTCTTGTATTCTGTTTCATTGGTCTTCATGTCTGTTTTGGTGCCAATACCATGCTGTTTTTGTTATTATAGCTCTGTAGCATCATTTAAGGTTTGGTAATGTGATGCCTTCTGCTTCACTTTTCTCATTAAGAATTGCTTTGGCTCTTCTGGGCCTCTTATTTTTCAAAATGAATTTCATGGCTGATTTTTGTATTTCTATGAAGAACATCATTGGACTTTTAATAGGAATTGCATTAAATCTGTATAGCACTTTTGGTAGTATGGCTTTTTGTCAATATTAATTCTGCTTGTCCAAGAACATGGGATCTTTCCATGTTCTAAGGTCTTCTTCAATTTATTTCTTTAATGTTCAGTAGTTTTCATTGTAGATGCCTTCTGGAGAATATCATCCTAAGTAAAACAAGCCAATCCCCAAAAAACAAAGATCAAATATTCTCTCTGATATGTGGATGCTCACACCCAACAAAGGAGAAGGAGGAAGGAAGAGAAGTTCACTGGATTAGACAAAGGGAAATGAAGGAAAGGGAGGGAGGATGGGAATAGGAAAGACAGTAGAATGAATTGGACATAACTTTCTTATGTTCATATGTGAATACATGACCAGTGAAATTCCACAGCATGTTCAATCATAGGAATGGATCCTGATTAGAATAAATTATAATCCATGTATATATAAAATGTCAAAATAGTCTACTGTCATGTATATCCAAAAAGAATTTAAAACATTAAAAAAAGAAAAGACTTGGGAAGAAAATCTTTGTGTCTCAAGCCCAATTTTTTTTTGGAGGGGGAGCAGGGGTGGCAGGTAGTAGGAATTGAACTCAGAGACACTCAACCACTGAGTCACATCCCCATCCCTTTTTTTGTGTTTTATTTTAGAGACAGGGTCTCACTTAGTTGCTTAGTGCTTCACCCTTGCTGCAGGTGGCTTTGAACTCACGATCCTCCTACCTCAGCCTCCTGAGCTGCTAGAATTATAGATATGCACCACCGCACCTGGCTCAAGCCCAATTTTAAAAACTCTTTCTAATAATTCTAAAGTTATGATGCATTCTGAAAGTATGATCTCCTAATATTTCAGAGATAAAAGTTGAGGGGCAGGCAGAAAAATGCACAAATGAAGGCAATGGTTGTCCAGAACCATATTTATTGCTGCTATTTTTCTCCCTGCATCAAAGAGAGGAGAAAGTGTGAGCCAAAAGACCCTGGAAACATGCTGGGATGTATACAGGGCTAACACCTTCCCAGAGAGAGAGGCCAAAGTAGAGGAAGCAGATATCTTTGTCTATCTTTCTCTGAACTGTTCTTGAGTCATACCTGTATCCTTCACCATCATGCTTATAATTTTCCAGTCAATTCTCTTGGCCATTTTATTGCCAGTAACTGATATATCACCTCCCAGTCTCACTTTCAAGTATTCAGTCCCTGATGAACACCTCATATCTTCCAGCACTCACTCTCTTTCTTTCTTTCCTACCCCATCTTCAACAATCCTTCTATTCCACTAGCCCTGACAATCCATCACCCAACCTTCTTTCAATATCACTCACCAATCTCATTTCCTCTTATTTAACCAGCTTAAATTTTAAAGCCAATCATTTTTAACTGCTTCCTTGCTAACATCCATAGTTCACTTTCCTGCATTTTGTTTCATCATAATTGCTCAGCAAACACAACCCTAAATAAATAAAACTGTACCTGTACATTGGAGCATGACTGGAAAATAACATATAAATGTGTTTCCTGGTTTCTCTTAAATTCATGATCATTAACTCAAGTTGGTCCCTAACAAAGCCCAGCAATCTTCTGTGTTTCCATTTACTCATCTGCCAGCCTAGAAAAACAATTCATTTAATTTCTTCTCACTTCAAATCTCCAACACTTCCTCCTCTATTTTCATCCACAGCTGGGGACATTATTTCCTATTTCTCTAAGAAAATTAAAATAGTCAAGAGAGAACTTCCATAATCTCCATTCCATCTACCCCTTTCCTATCACAATCTGCACCTCCATACTCTGCCTTTCTCAATGATGTGGTGGAAGGAATAACCGTGGTCCTATACAATGTCTGATAACCCACTTGTCCCTACTCCCCCCAACTTCCTTTCTCTTTCTGTCTCCCCCATCATTCTTATCAATACATAAAGAAAGCATTATTTCTCTCCTCTTTAAGATCTCCTTCCCTTGATCCCTCTTGAGTAGCTGGAGGTCACTTAAGAGTGGATATCCACCTCTGATTTCATTTATCACTCTGTGTCTCTACTGTCTTTACAAACAAACAAAAAACCTTGTGAAATTGTTCTGTGCTCAGGACCTCCAATACTTCTTCCACATAACTCTTAAATCTGGTCCTATCAAACTTTCCTCCATATTCCTTAATTTGAAATGTTCATGTCAAGTTTCTTCTCTGACTACATACTGATGAATCCAGCACTCTGACCAATAGTAGCATTTGGTGGTATTTATTGGCCTCCTTGACATATTTTCTTCTCTTAGCTTCCTGGTGACATGAGCTATTGTATTTTCTTCTCCTGTTCTTTCTTTCCCCCACTTCTTGATATCATTTTAAAGTTTTTTTTTTGGTTCCATATTAAAGCTATTTTCCTTTTTACCAAATATGCTCTACCTATTCAACCACAACTCATTAAATTGCTACTCTCTTTTTTGGGTTGCTCAGATGAAATATCTTGTAGTTGTCATGGACTCCTTTCTTGCTTCCCCTCCACAGATGTATTTTCTTAGGAAATCCTGCGGGCTTCAATTTGAAAATATATCTACAATTTATCTTTCCATTGGCCTGAACCTCCATCTTCTCTTGCCTGTATTATTGCAGTAGCCTTCTGACCCATCTCTCTGCTTCTCCCTTGCTCTCTGTATTTTTTTTTTTTTTTTTTGGTAACACAGCAGCCAATATGTCTTTTAAATAAAAGTCAGTCATTCTTCTGTTCAAAACCATCCAATCTAAAGGTCAAAATCCTAACCAACTGCAAGCCTCTATATACTCTGAGTCTGCTTTCTTTCTGGCTTAGTCTCCTACTTCTCTACCTTGATTCCACTATGATTCAGCCACATTGGTCTTCTTGTTTTTCCTTGTATGTGACAGACACTTCCTGCCTCAAGGTCTTTGTATGGATTTCCCCGCTGCCTGGTCCTCCATACACCTGTGCAACTTGCCCCTTCACATGTTAAAGTCTTTGCTAAGATGTCACAACCTTCTCAATGAGAGTACTCTCTCTTTGCTACCAAAACCTCCTCCCACCTCCACTCCTCCATGCTGGAACCTTTGGTCTCTTATCCCACTCTTCCTTTTTTTAAAATGCAAATATTATCTTTTAATTTGTGTGTTTATTAGGCCCATTTTCTTCCTCCACCCATGATGTGAGCTCTATGATGGCAAGGATTTGTTTGTTTAGATACTTAGCATCTCTATTGTTGCTTGGGCCACAGTATATACTCACTAAATAATTGTTCAATGAATTAATGCATATGATCTAGAGTCTTTCTCCCACTCATCTACTTAGTAGCCATATTTACCTTGCCAGGTTCTGTGGATGTAAACATAACTGTACAAAACTATTGCTCACTCAGCAGTCCAAGATAATGGTATTTGCCCTCTGAATTTAAAATATCTATAATGTAAAATATCTCACAAAATGTTTACCAATAAATGCTTTCACAGATTTCTAATATAGCATTTAACTATATTTGATTTTTAATTCTATTTCTGATTTATTTAATCCCCAAATGTTATAACAATTATGTACTCCTTCAATTTTTATCAAAAAATGTTATCTTTTTGCCAGCTATATTTCTATATTTCCTTTTCTGGCCCCTCTCTTGGCAGTGATAACTACTGTTCTAAATTTAGTGTTTTATATCTAAACATAATTCTTTACATTTACCATATACACAGCCATAAAATATCTCTATATTGTTATTAAAATACTTACATATTGTTTAAATTTTTTCAGAGTTCTGTCATCTTACACATGGCTTTCTATGAATTACTCTTTTCATTCAGTATTATGTTTTGAACTTCTCCTTACTAATATATTTTAATTATTTCAAGATATTCCCTTTGATGAATAGTAGCAGTTTTTTCATTTGTTCTTCCATAATTAGACAAGTGTATTTTTTTTTCTAATTTTTCACTTATAAGATGGACTAAAGGATTCCCCTTACACATGATCCACTGTAGACAGGTATTGGGTTTCCCACTTTGGTGATATCAAAGAATGGGGTTGTTGAGTGTTGTGATTATATATATATATATATATATATATATATATATATATATATATATATATATATATTGAAGGTAGAAACAATTCCTTTATTTTATTTTTATGTGGTGCTCAGGATCGAACCCAGTGCCTCACGTGTACTAGGCAAGTGCTCTACCACTGAGCCACAACCCAGCCCCATGATTTATATATTTTTAATTCAATAGGAATTGCCAATTATATCTCCTATATAGCTGCACATTCCCATCAGCAATCAGACACTTTCAGTTTTGCCAATCAGATCAGTATGAAGTGGGATTTGCTTATTTTAATTTGTACTGAAAATCAGTGAGCATGAGTGAGTCTTCATAACAGTATTGGCATATCCAGCTTTCTTCTTCTATAAATTACCTCTGTGCAATTTCCGCTTTTCTATTGGATTCTTAATATTGATTCACAGGAATTGTTTATATATCATAAATACTAGCTCTGTTACTTGAATTGCAAATAACTTTTTTCCAGACTGTGATTTGTTTTTAAACTTGGCTCATAGAGTCTTTCGTCTTGAACTTTGTTTTAATTTTAATATCAAATAATCTTTTCTGTAGGTTTTTGCTTTAGATATCTTGTTTAAGAAATTTTTTCTTTACTAATTTAATAAATATTCTATATTCAATAACTTAATATGTTAAGTCTTGGTTCAAAATGGAGGAAAAGCTGAATTTTATATTCTATACCATATGCTAAATGTATTTTCTGATGTATAATTTTCTATCATCTTTTCATGTGAAAAGTGGCATCTATATTTACAATGCAATTTTCATTTAATATGTTTTAAAAGCTTTTTGTCACTAGCAGTAATTCCGTAGTTAAATTTGGGGAAAAAATCAGCATTTAAAAAATTAGATACAAACAGGAAGGAATTAATGGAGAAAATTTGAAAGTGCAGTGGAGAAACTCGGTAGACTATAAAACTTGTTTCCTCTGGGAAATGCATGTGTATTTTGAATTTGCTTTTGTTGAGTGTCTACTGCCAGGATTTGCTGATCAGTCTAATAATACTCAAATTAAAAATACATGAAACCAAAGTTGTCAGGTGTGCATTTATGTTTATAAGCTGGAAAAAAGAATGCTTTGTACTGATAAGACAAATCTATTAAAAATTAATTTTCGATTTCCTAAATTGAAACTAAATTTGAGGGGGAAAAGAGCAAAACAAAACAATCCTTTACAATTATTTTTCAGTTCATTCATGCAAACTAATATTGTTTGGTCAAGTGGTGTCTGACAATACCTTTATTTCTTCCATTCAGTAATTGCTGGACCAGGAAAGACCTTCATACAGGTCACATTATTGCTTAATTAATTTAGCATTAAAGCATGACAGGGTGTGTTTTAGCATCTATTAATGCACGCCTTGGGTGCCTTCAACTGCTAAAGGCATATATTAATAGTCAGTAAAGCATGCCCTGGAGTCGCCTACTGTCATTATAATATGGTTATTTAATTTGGAATTTTATCTATCACCCTAATTTTTCAATGACATTTTACTCTGTATTCTTCCACCACATAAAGTAGTTCTTACAGTTTGAATTTTTATATTAATTTGTCATACAAAGGTCAAAAGTCAGTAGGACCATTTAGTCTCCATATTGTGAAGGTCTTCAATATTTCTAAACTTTCTGCATAAATGTAACAGAATGATAAAGAAGACTTTACCTACTATACAGATGCTTTAGAAAAATCCAAGAGTAAAGGAGTCATTTCCATTTAGTAAAATTGAGTTTTAACATTTAACATTTGCTGTCTCCGTTTTCCCTGGCTTCAATAATACAATGTGAATATAAAATTGGTAAATTGATTCTCTTTTTCCTTTCTAAAATGCTACTTGTGTGATTGGATAATGGGAATGTGGTATAACCTAAATAATGGAATGAAAGCTCATGAGAAAATATTGGAAAACTTAAAATACCCCAAGCCCTCAAACTCTACTTATTCCCCTGCTTGTCAGTAGCAGCAGAAGCCCTACCTATCCCAACTCTCTTTCCACTTTGCTTAAGGTGTACGTTTTTATTGGAAGCCCTTGAATTGGCCTTATCTGAGGTCATTGCCTTTGAAGAGGATGACTGAACTTCTCAGTCCCACCTCCACCAGTCCTCACTGCCTTCAGATCTATATCAGAAGCAGATCACACAGAATGCTGTAGAGGACCAATTGCAAACTCGGGAGGAGACAGGTTGCATATGGAGACACTTGTGAGATTTGTGTTTATCAGCAAAAATTTGGAAAATGTGTGGGAAGTAGTGCTTAGTAGATATATTATTTCTATCAGTTTGAAGTTTGTGAAAAGTAGGCATAAATAGATTATAACATTAATGTCCTGGGTTGATTGTTGGAAATGATTTGCCTGGTAGATTAGAAGTTTGTGTTTCTCCCATAAGACCACTTAACTCACTAGGTTGACATATACAGAAGACACAACAGTCTGTGACAGTGACAGTGCTTATTATAGTCTTTATTAGATGATACCTTTATTGTGGCTGTTATTAAGTGTGAGCAGATCAACATGGACTATGGTAACTGATATGTTGCAATTGAGCTGGCAAATGCTTCTTTTTTCCCCCCTTTCTATGTCAAAAAGCAAAGTGCCCTAGAAACCATTTGCTTTTACCCAATAGACTTCTATTTACCTTATCAACTTGGTATGAAGGCTGAAACAGCTTTACTGATATGTTTACAGGATCCAGAAAGTAGTGCATATTCTAGAAGCCCTGAAAGACAACATGACTGACAGAGAGTAGAAAAGAGATTACATTAACACAGGGTTCTGGGATCTCAGTGATCTTTGTGGATACTACAGATCTAAATTATGTCAACATAAGCACTCTAAAATAAAAGTTAAGTTGCTATAATTTATATCCCTGTCTTAATACACACAAGAAAAAAAAAGAATGCTTGGTAGACCCCTTTGAGGTTTGGGAGGAACTTATACTTAATAGATGAACAGAGTCTGAGAATGGCTTCCACCTAGTCCTGGCTAGAAGGCAAGCATGGAGACCACCACAGTTTAAGAACAGGTGTCTCAGTGATGCTAGGTATGTTGATAGTAGATTAGAAAGTTATCTGAACTGGTAGATAGACACAATCAGAGAATTACAGCGAAGACCCTGTAATTTTGGAACACAACTTTGACTACTAACTCTGTTTTTGAGAAACAATTCCTGGTTTTGCCTTGGACACACATGTTGACTGCATGCCTAGTTGTAGGACAACAGTAGACCAAGTCACTTGCAGTGTTCATTTTTTTACTTACCAGGACCTTGTTAGAAGCCTAGCAATACTTATCATTTATTAGAGCTTGAAAGCACAGATGATTAGTGTGAGCTGTATTTGAGGATAGCTCTTTCACATTGCCATTTCTACTTTAGTCAATACCAATGGCTTCATTAAGAAGTCATGAGCTTTGTAATGTTGTGAACAACCAATAAAAAAAAAAAAAAAAAGAAGTTTCCATGGCCTAGAAGGAATGTAATTTGAACTAGGTAGAGTTTAGATATGAGGTGTACTCTAAAAGTTCATATGTGAGACAATGCAAGAATATTAATAGGTGAAAAGATTAGATTATTAGAGCTGTAACCTAATTAATCAGTGGATTAATCCAGTTGGTAGACTGTCAATTTGAATGGACTAATTGATGGTAATTGTAGACAGGTAGGGTGTAACTAGAGGAAGTAGGTCACTGAGGGTGAGTTCTTGGGGATCATATTTTCCTTTGTTCCTTGCACTCAAACTCTCTGTTTCCTGGCTATCATGTATGGAGCAGTCTTCCTCTGTGATACACTCCTTCCACAATGCTTTACCTCATCTTGGGCTTGGAGCAATGGAGTTGCCCAACCACAGACAGAACCTCTGAAATAGCCAAAATAAACTTTTATTTCTCTAAGTTGTCCTTGCCAGGCCTTTTGGTTATAGTAATAAAAAGCTGACTTATACAATCCCAAATAACAGAAAATATTGTGCAATCTGCTGACATCTGCCAGAAACAGATCATTGTGACCTTTGTAGCTATGACGTTTGAAGAACATTGGAAAGGATAATGCTTGCCCTGTTCTTAATTCCACATGGTAATGTTTCATTGTCCACTTTGTTTGGTAAAAGAAATGTCTGAAGGTACAGATATTTAGTGATAATGGAAGTAGCTCCTAAATGTGTAATTGTGGAAGAAATAAGATTTCTGGCAGGGTGGGAGTAGGAGGTTTGTTTCATGACAGATATTGAGTTATAATTATCTGAGTGAACTTCTCAGAATTTAAAAACATGTTTTCCATCTGTGAATATTCTTGATAGGCTCCACTGTAAAGGAGATATTTAGTTCTCAGGTATGATCTACTGTATAGATGTTAGTCAGCTTTCTTTTCTGTAAAGGAAATCACCTCAGTGCTTTTTAAAAAGGAGTTATGAACAGCATCGCCTTAGTAGAAGGAATACAATTTTTTTATGGACATATATTTGCTCTGACACAGTGAACCTGATTACTGTTATGTATAAAGACCAGTATACTAGCATTAGCAACTGATTCTGAGAACCAATATTGTCCCATGCCGTAGGTAAGTCAGCCATTATTAAGATGATAATTTGGATATATTTGGTATTCCTTCTTTTGGAATAGATAGGTATCTGTACTTATATTCCCTTTTCTTGTCTATCATGCTTCTGCCAATGATCCCCCCCCATCGTGGGCTTATTAAATATCTTATTAATCATTAGACATAAAGTTTTTGGCCTTATGGAAAGGTAAGTGGTCTATTGAAATCTTAGTTTCTGCAATTACTGGAATACACTGTGAGATTGCCATCTGTCCTTTAGAATTTGCTATAGAATAAAACAGTGGCTAATAATTTTGTGACCTTTTCTCATGGGTACAAAATATGGTTTTGAGCCACAAGATAAATAAGGACCTATTTCCCAAATGTTTCCACCACATCTCATCTTCTCTGACTCTGATGATTTGAAGGTATTGGGACCTAATATCTAAATGTTTCCATCAGAGAACATAAACATCATTGAAATAGCAGCTGAGACTACTCTGGCCATTACAGGTACCACATGCCACAGAATAAATCAGCAAAAATGAGGGCTCTTATGCTTATCAGGGATATTTTCCTCAATTATCAGGAGAACTAGGATTGTTCCCATGAAATAGTAGCAGAGAGAGGTATCCTCTTGGTGCCGAGACTGCCTCCTCAAGAGAACACTATAGAATATTCACACAGGCGAATCCTTTATGAATGAAGTTTTGAGGAGCCTCACCAGGCAAAGAACCCCAAATCAGGTGAGGTGCTATTAAAGGAAGCAAAGTATAGAAGATATAGTGGAAGAAGAAAGTACCAGCTCTGACCTTATAACAATTACAAACAAAGAATGAAATATCTATCACTGTGTATTGCTGTAATTCTTCTCCCACCTCCCATTCTCTTACTTTCTTTTATTTAGGATATACTGGAGATGTTAATATCAAAATTTAGCTTTTAAGTCAGAGTAAATCAAAATTCTATCATGAGCGAAACAGAGGAAGAATGCTGCACATCTTAACTGATGAAAATTTTGATTGTGCCTCTGGGAGAGAGGATGAAAACCACCGTTATTACAATGTTATTGTTGAGATGTTTGGGTTGCTATTAACAAATTCCTGTGAACTACATGGCTTGCAAACAAAATTCTATTTTTTGATAGTTCTAAAAGCTAGAAAGTTAAGATGAGGGTATTGTGATGGTCTAGTGCTGGTAGAGCCCATTCCTCACTATGAACCTTCTCACTATGTCTGTACATGGTGGAAGGAATGCAGGATGTCTCTGGAGTTTTCTTGCATAAGGGCCCCAGTCCCATTTATAAGATGTCTGCTATCATGACTTGATCACCTCCTAATGTCATTAATTTCAGAGTTACGATTTCACTGCAGAAATTTCTGGAGGTCACAAATATTGAGATGATGGCATTAAGAATGTCAAAGGGGATATGTTAACAGTGATAAAGCCAAAGAATACACTATCCCTGATATTTGTCTTGCTTTCTGGTTGCCTAAGATATTTACTTATCATTTCTAAGTTTGGTGAAGTTCTTTCCCTCTTAGTACCATCTCCATGAAGCCTGAGAACCACTTTTTCCAGCATCTTTGGACATTGTGATCAATCTTTTAGGCAATAAGATATTTATGTTTCTTATTATTAACTATTTACTCATTGTTATTTACTGCTGAGAACTAAATTATTTTTAACATTTCACATTTAATATGCTATTTTAAAAATATCTAGCCTGTTTTAATAGCGCTAAAGAGAATTTTAAAGGTGTTATAATTTCTTTAAACCTCAAGGGAAAAGCAGACTTCCTGGAGGTGACCAAGGTGAATGGCCCCAAGGAAAAGTAAAACTTTTAAGATATCCTGATATCCTGATGGTGACTGGGTACTTACTGGCCACTTAGGTTTTTTAAACTGTATATTCATGAGGAATTTTGGACAATAAAGAAGGGGATTGTTCTGCTGAACTTTCCCTTAAAAAACAAGATAATCTTTTATGTCACATTTTTTTCACAATAAAACTCTTATTTCATGTTTTAAAAAACATGATTAATAGACTCAGACATTTACAAACAGATCTAAGTCCTAGAGCTAGAATTAAGTTGAGAATTTTTTTCTCTCAGATATTTTTCTTGCAAGAGTCTCCAAAGCTGTTCTTGTTACATTTGGAACAGACCAAGAAGTGTGAATAAGTAAGTGCTGGCTTTTGAGTTATGCCAAGAACTAGTCTAGCATTTTAGATTCCCATGCAAAACAATTTCACAGGCTCTTGAATGTGACATGAACATGAATGCAACAAATCCTTTTATTATTACTCTTTTTTCACTCACTTGATATGGTTATTCAAATTGTTAAGGGAAAAATGCAAAACGTTTCATAATACTTAAAGCATTCTGCACTTAAGGTTGATCTACTTTGTTCATTTTGAAAGCTTTATTTTGAAATAACTAATACTCAATATTTATCATTGTCTTGGCTTTACTTAGAACACAAGCAATTTTTTTCTAGAAACCAAAGTAATTTTCACAATATTCGTTTAAAAATCTAAAACATAACCTGGTGGTGGTAGGGTACAAGAAAAGCACTTCTTGACTGTTTCTAGGTTCAAAATTAAAGAGGAATGGGGCTGGGGATGTGGCTCAAGCGGTAGCGCGCTCGCCTGGCATGCTGTGTCCGCCGAGAACTAAGAAAAAATAAATAAATATTAAAATTCTCTCTCTCTCTCTGTCCCTCTCACTCTCTCTTTAAAAAAAAAAATTAAAGAGGAGTTGAATTCTTTTTTAACAAAACAGAAAAGGTTTCTCAGAGTTAGTCATAAAGTAAACAATAGATTATAAGAGTTAAGATTAGAATGATCCTATCATTGAATGAGAAAGCAGTATAAATATACTGGATACTTGGTGGTTTATAAAGAAATGTGAATGAGAGGACATCAAAGTAAATTTTAAGCTATTCTATGAATTTTACCAAGCAAGAGGAGATTTCAAAAGGATAACCTACGTTTCTATTCTTTTTAAATTAAGCCTGGTCTTCCTTAAAGTTCTCTCTCCTTCTCTTATCCCTATACCCTTCTCCTTCCCCCACCCTTTCTCTCCTCTCCTTCTCTCTGTTCGGGCTCTTTCCATCTCCTCTGGCAAACCTAAGTCTGAGCTGTATTTGAGTCCAGTCCCAGAAATTTCTTGGTAAGGACGTATTTGGCTAAGGATGAAGATTCCCACTCAGCCCTTGGATCTGAGAGATCCTCCTGGACCACAGCTAATACTACCGCTGCCCGGGCCACGTGCTGTGCTTGCCTTTTGTGAGCTGCACTTTTTAGCTCACAGAGGAGGAGAACAAGTGCGTTTAAATGGGCACACTGACAGGAATAAACACCGAGCTTGCAGTAATTTATGGATTGATCTAGCAGAGTAAGTGCCAAGTAGCCTGGCCTTACTTTTACCTCCTTTTGTTATGAATACCACCCTTTGGTTAACACAAATTTTATTTTTGCTTAATCACAGCCCATTACAAGCCACGTGGGAATCTCACCAATGCTGCATGCCAGTAATGCTGGTTTAAATACCTCTAAAGTTATCCTGGATAACCAGACTTCTATTATGTCATCATATATATGTCCACGGAAGACTGCTTAGAGAACTAAGCAGGGAAAAGGTAGAGGTTCTCAAGAGAATCTTGCTGTAAATATAACTCTACATTATAGCAGACTAACTATGGAGGCTAATATAAGAAGTAACATACACGCATATTTCTTAATGAGTTATTTTCATGTTTTCTTCTTGGCACGTTTTTGGTACCTCCTCCTGTGTCTGTTGAAGCATCAGTTCCCTCTATGCTTGAATTGTCCCTGTGTTTATTAGTCAGATCTGGTCGGCTGGGATCTGTGGTGTTGACTTTCATCATAACCATACGCACCACGTATTTCTCCAATGGGAACTCATGCCATGCTTCCCATTTGCCTTCAATCACTAACAGATGCAGAACAGTCAGATCATTTCCCTTTAACTGGCCTAAGGGATTAAAGGAATGCAGAGGGATTTTAAACCAAGCAGTTCCTCTGTGTTGCCTGACTTCACTTCTTGAACTTGAAGGGTAAGCGTCCTGGGTAACATAATCTGACTCTCTTCTAAAGTTTTGTTTCTTTGCTTTGTTTTTCTTCTAAGCTTCGAACTTTGTAAACTCATGTACCTAGACATCCCTGACACTTGTGCATTGGGGTTGGAGGAGGTACCACATTGAAAAGCCATCTTGAGCTTTTCCATTAGTTCTTCTCACAATTTTAAAAAGACTCTGTAACATTGTGTAGCTGGCAGGTCTTTAGAGTCAGGAAGCCAAGGGCCAGGTCTTGGCTTTGCAATGAGCCCCAGATGACTTAAGGCCAAGAGCACCCCACCAGTCTCTGGTTCCTCATCAATAGACAATGGTTTACAGACATCATTACTTTGACCTCACTGTCTATGGTTACTCCTGTCCTAGCTTCCACTTGAAGTTATCTTAATTGCAAATCTATACACATGTGCATAAATAATCTCTCTCACACAAGCCTATTCATTAGGTCACAGAATGGTTCTGAGAATCTAGAAAGTAAGAGGAGAAAACAGCACTTTGAATAATATGATGAAACAGAGACTAATGAAATCAGAGAGAGTTTGGGCATATTGAAAATGGAAATTTGGGAAAATAGGAAAAAGGAGAAAAGCCAAAAAATAGCCTAGGAAATGCTAAAGTAAATTGTAAAAAGAAATAAAATCCCCAACCTCATTTTTCTCTACATTTTCTTCTGACAACTAAATCCTAGTGTAGAGATTTTTATTGATTTATCTCTGATTTGGACCCTGAGATCTAAGTTCTCGCCAACAAAGAAAATTCCCTGCTGAGGGCAGAAACCACATTTCTTTGCTGCCAGGAATAACTGGTTAAACACAGAATGTGTTGGGGCCTGTACAACTTAGATCATTCACTGAATTATTTTCCAAAAGCCACTCTAGAATGAGGTAAGTGTTGAATTAGGGTTATGCTTCCAGTCCCATAATTATCACAAAATAGGCTTTTGTGATTTAGGGTAAGCCAACACCAAACTTTGTCATTTTGCCAAATAAATTGGCCCTTTACTTTTAAAGCTCTCTGTATTTGTGAAAGAACTATTAAAGATATATTTCCTGTTCATTTGTTTTTAACTTCATAATATTTGTTGGTTGATATTATTTGAGGTCCTATGAATATCTAGAGTGTATAAAGAAAATGAGATAAACAGATACTTCTCAAAAGAAAAAGTACAAATGGCCAACAAATAAATGAAAAAGTGTTTAACATCTATGGCAAGTAGGAAAATGCAAATCAAAACTGTCCTGAGACTTCATCTCACTCCAATTTGAATGGCAATAACCATGAATACAAACAACAATAAATGCTGGAAAGGATGTGAGAAAAGGAGACAATTTTACTTTTTGTTGGGTTTGTAAATTAGTACAACCACTTTGGAAATCAATATCTGTTTTTTTCAAAAGGCTAGGGATGGAACCATGATATGACCATTGGTATTTATCCTAAAGAACTAAAGTCATTCTTAGAGTAGTTTTGATTTGCATTTCTCTAATTAATTACTAGAGATAATGAACGTTTTTTCATATATTTGTTGATTGATTGTATATCCTCTTCTGAGAAGTGTCTGTTCAGGTCCTTGGCCATTTGTTGATTGGATTACTTGGAGGGTTTTTGGTGCTTAGTTTTTTTTGAGTTCTTTATGTATTCTAGAGATCAGTGCTCTATTGATGTGTGAGGGGTAAAAATTTGCTCCCAGGATGTAGGCTCTCTATTCACCTCACAGATTGTTTCTTTTGCTGAGAGGAACTTTTTAGTTTGATTCCATCCCATTTATTGATTCTTGGTTTTAATTTTTGTGCTCTAGGAGTCTTATTAAGGAAGTTGGGGCCTAATCCCACATGATGAAGATTAGGGTCTACTTTTTCTTCTATTAGACAAAGAGTCTCTGGTTTAATTCCTAGAACCTTGATTCATTTGAATTAAGTTTTGTGCATGGTGAGAGATAGGGGTTTAATTTCACTTTGTTGCATATAGATTTCCAGTATTCCCAGCACCATTTGTTGAAGATGCTATCTTTTCTTCAGTGCATGTTTTTGGCACCTTTGTCTAATATAATTATAATTTTGTGGGTTAGTCTCTGTGTCCTCTATTCTGTACCATTGATCTACCAGTCTGTTTTGGTGCCAATACCATGCTGTTTTTGTTACTATTGCTCATCTCACTCCAGTCAGAATGGCAGCTATTATGAAGACAAACAACAATAAGTGTTGGCAAGGATGTGGGGAAAAAGGTACACTCATACATTGCTGGTGGGACTGCAAATTGGTGCAGCCAATATGGAAAGCAGTATGGAGATTCCTTTGAAAGCTGGGAATGGAACCATCATTTGACCCAGCTATCCCTCTCCTCGGATTACACCCAAAAGTCTTAAAAATAATAGCATACTACAGGGACACAGCCACATCAATGTTTATAGCAGCACAATTCACAATAGCTAAACTGTGGAACCAACCTAGATGCCCTTAAGTGGATAAATGGATAAAAAAAAATGTAGCATATATACACAATGGAATGTTACTCAGAATTAAAAGAGAATAAAATCGTGGCATTTGCAGGTAAATGGATGGTATTGAGAAGATAATGCTAAGTGAAGTTAGCCAATCCCCAAAAACCAAATGAGGAATGTTTTCTCTGATATAAGGAGGCTGACTCATAGTGGGATAGGGAGGGGAGCATGGGAGGAATAGATGAATTCTAGACAGGGAAGAGGGGTGAGAGGAAAAGGAAAGGGGCAGGGGATTAGCAAAGATGGTGGAATGTGGTAGACATCATTATCCAAAGTTCATGTATGAAGACATGAATTGGGTGTCAAAATACTTTACATACAAACAGAGATATGAAAAATTGTGGTATATATGTGTAATAAGAATTGTAATTCATTCCACTGTCATTTTTTAAATCAATAAAAAATAAACAAAAAATAAACCCAATAATGAAAAAGATTAAAAATTTAAAGCCATTCTACTATAGAGATACATGAATACCCATATTTATAGCCGTGTAATTCACAATTAGCAAAATTATGAAAACAGCCTAGCTGTCCACCAATGGATGAATTGATAAAGAAAATGTGGTCTATGTACCAAATGGAGTTTTATCTGCCATCATGAACAAAATTATGTTATTTGTAGGAAAATGATAGAATTTGGCAGCATTGTTTTAAGTGAAATAAGTCAAAACTTAGAAGGTCAAGGGTCACATATTTTTTCTCAACTGTGGAAGCTAGAGAGGAAAAAGAAAAAAAATGGCAGGAGGAGATTTCATAAAAATAGCAGAGAGAACAGCAGAGGAGAGGAAACAGACCAGGAAAAGAAAGGAAGAAAGGGAAAGAGGAAATTCTATGGAATGATATCGACCAAATTATACAGTTTTAATGTGTGCATGTACAAATATATAACAATGATAATCCTGTGATTATGTATAACTGTAATGCACCAATCACAATAAGGAAAGTATATTATTTGGTTTCTTAGACCTATTTCAAATGGTTTAATAAGTCATATTTCAAAAATATAGGAAATTGTGTACTGCAAATTTGGACAATAATCAGTATGGGTTGTGAGTTCACTTTCAGAGAATTAAAGAATATTCCAAATGCCCTAAGTTCTAGATTGTGTATATTCAGGATTGTTAGGCTAATCCAGAAAACTCTTTCTAAAGTCTAGACATTTATTGATGTAATGAAATACTTTCGCCAGTGTGTTTCTTAATTTACACTTTAAAAAAAAATGTCAATTAAAAAAAAACCCATGCTATTTTCATCAGTAGACATGAAGTTTTCTGAATGAAATTATCTTATTTCTGATTACTTGAAGAAGTACCATCATATCTAACATCTAATGACCACAGGTGCCACCCTCACTTAAACATCATTTTCCTTATTCTTTAGTAAATGCCGAATCACACATAACATATGTACATATTGCATATTGTAATATGGAGACTGTCCTGTGTTAAAACTAGAATTCTGGGTATCTCCATCAGTTTGTGAATCCATTCTACTTACTACATATAAACTCCCAGATGAGATTGTCATATACACATTTCCTCATGTATTTTCTATAGAAAACTTTAAAAAAAAGGGCATCATTATGCCAATGGTAAAAAGTGAGGGAATTTGAAATTCAAGAATGGTAATAAATTATGTGTATGCTCTTATCATGAAGAAAGCCAAGATGGAGCCTGGAACTGTCTGATGGCAGGGCTCTTCCTGTTGGGTTATGTCATGCTGCAAAATAGATAGGCTTCTGTCACTAAGGATTTTGGGATGTCAGAGGCCTAATCACACTAGTATCTTCAACAAAGAAGACAGTGCTGTATACCTGTAGACCTTAGTCATCTTTGTCCACTCATTCACTTCAACACACAGTCTGTTTCCTCAAGTGTGCACATCTGTTTTCATCTGTAGCATTCTCTATATCTTACATATCCCTGGGTCTCCTGCCTGGCATTCCCTTCCCATTCTTTTTTTTTTTTTTTTTTTTTTTAATTTTTTAGTTCTCGGCGGACACAACATCTTTGTTGGTATGCGGTGCTGAGGATCGAACCCGGGCCGCACGCATGGCAGGTGAGCGCGCTACCGCTTGAGCCACATCCCCAGCCCCCTCCCTTCCCATTCTTATATATCTAGTCCTTTCTGTGCTCCGACTTTAAACTCATAACTACTATACAAATGGCTCCCAGGCTACCCCCATCCAAAACAGTGCTCCCCTCCTCTGAAATTTGAGAGCCCTCGTTCTCTTACACCACTCGCTTGGCACTTATTGCTGACTTGGGCTGGCGATTTTCCAAGTTTTGTAAGCTTTTTTTCCCTCTTCACTCGTTACAAGCTCCTTCAGGGCCGGAACTATTTTATATAAAAGTGTGTTTAACATAGTCACCAAATTAGTACTTTTTACATAGTGAGTTTTCAGTTTACTACAAAGACAGCTTTATTACCTGCCACATTTCTGTACGGTGGAAAATCATTTGGTCCATGAGGCTGTGCAGTTCACTCAGGTGCAAAATGAAATTTCCATTTCGCAGAACACTTTCAGTCAGGCTGTGTGCGTATGGGGTGTGTGTGTGTGTGTGTACATTCCGAACTATGCATTCAGTGTAAAAGAAAACAAACTAAAATTGGAGAATTTTTACAAGGAGCATGTAATGAATATCACATTGTCAGATCAAATTAGTACTTAGTGATTTGGGGTTGGGGCAGGTGATAATAGCCCCAGTGATGTGAAAGTTGGGTCTAGATGCCAGCATTTACTCTGCCAGAAACTGCAGTGGATAATTCATTACTAAATGTAATAGGACTGTGGTAAAGTGATTTAATCTATAGGACAAATTTCTGATTGGGAAAGGGCATAAATGTGGCTCATAGCACACTATACATTGCTGTGGAGATTCTTTTCAATGGAACCTCAAACTGGTGCACAAATAATGCTAAACCACGAGAGAGATACAAATGAGTCATCTCGATTATTTCCCAGCCTCTATACCCTTATTCTTGATGCATTATTTTCTAGGGTTGGTGGCATTTACTTTGATTCATCTGCTCCATTTCTCCAGGGATCCAGCTCAGAACCAAAAGAGAGAGCCTGCCTTGGAAACGTCAAAAGTGTGCATTCTGTTCATCACCCTCCCATGGAATCAATTGCTGACATCTTTTTAAGATCATTTCTTTTATTCTGCATCATTTTACTCTTTTTCATTTCAAGTCTGATCATGAAATGCTCCTGTTAGAAGGCAATGATCATGCTAATTGACATCTTTAGTGGAAATTGAGGATTTTCTTTGGGTTTGTTTAAATTTTTAATGTATCCAAGTCTCATATACGAGTGGACTAAACTTTTTTAACATACTGCAAAGCAGCAGTACTTCCGTATAAAGGTAATTATTTTCATATAAATCATCTATGTTTAAATATTATCAAAAAGCAAATGCTGACTTGAAAAGATCAAACATCAACTTCAGATTTTAGAACACCCTATTTTTAAAAGTACTTTGTAATATATCATCACATACATAAATTTTAATGATTTATATGCTTCTTCAGTTTAAATGAGAAAGGGTTTCCCACCTGTTATCTTCTTACTTGACTAACCCCTACCAACACCAAAGAAGTGGAAGGTGTGACTGTTCTATAATTTATGGTTTATACGGAGACTTTTCCCTAAAGGTGGTGAATTCAACCTGCCAGTGCTGCACTTTGCCTGAATACTGTTATTTCATGTTGCTTTGGTTCTGGGATACTGCTATGTTAACAGGATGATATGTAAGTAGATTTGGGCTTGCCAAATATTTATTTCTCAGAGAACTTCTTAGAGTGAAGTTAGCCTTATGGATCTTTGTGCTTCAAAGACCTCACAACCAATAAGTATACTTATATTCTAATTCCTCAATAGTAAAATGCCTATGTGTTATGGATTTAAAAAGTACCAAAAATCCTTGAATCTTTCTAATCTGCTTTCCTTCTTCATAAATTCAGTACCATGGGTGGGGGTGGGGTAGGGTAAAGAGAAAGGCTGGAGAGAGGCCAAATGATCTTCTGCAGGAAGCCTTGAAGGATTAATAGAGAAGTAGAATGCACTCCACTTAGCTTTCTCCTGTTTTATTTTCCACCCCCCCCCCAAAACTACAGTCATAATGAACCATCACAATGCTATTATGTTAAACAGTCAGAACAAAGCTAGTACTCCCAGCTTGGCTGTGAAACCCTAGGGAAATGTACATTTCCTAAACATGGGAACCTTTCCTATGTTTTTTTCAGCAATGAAAGAATAAATGATGACACACAGGTGATATCTCTCTCTCTCTCTCTCTCTCTCTCCTTCTCTCTCTCTCTCTCTCTCTCTCACACACACACACACACACACACACACACCCCTCACCCTCATATGAAGTCTTTATCAGACTGGTAAATCATTCCTCAGTAATTGTGGTCATCAGTCTTGATCAGGAAAGAAAAACTATTTTAAGAAGGCATTTCTGTGGTGGCTGAATCAAGGAAAGACTGGCACTAGCAAGAGTTAACTGTTGCATCCACTGAGCTAAAGCTTAGCCCCCTTCAACAGGGCTCCTCGCTCTGCCAGTGTCTGCTGAGATATACCAGCTTTGGAGAAAAATCAAGATTACACAAAGCTAAAGGGAGATATGAATCCTAACGTGACAAGATCTCTTTGGAGATGTTAATAGTCAACACAAATTCAGAAATATCACAGAAGAGAAACCAGGTTCTTTGCCAGTGGGTATCTCTATCTCTTACATGGTGACAGTCTTAATGCTGAATGTAGATACAGAGTTTAAACCTTTTCTCCCCTTTTGTTAAGTTGGAGGCTTTTTTTTTTTTTTCAAAGAACTGGCAAAAGACAGCCTTATGATTTTAGTAATGTAAGGGAAAACTCCTCTGTGGCTGCTTTGTGCAGAATTGTGCTCCTTGAATTTGTGTGCGTTACTGTGCATGAAAGGGGGCATATTTTACCCAGAAAAACATTAGAAAGAAAGAGAGTGCCAGGGGAATAGATTTTGGAGGCGAGACAAAAATGACTTTGTCCTATTTTTGAAAAAACATCTGAGGCGTATAAGCCTACTATTGGAATTTTTTTTTTTTTTAAGAAAAGAAAACCTCAACTGAATTACATCAAAAAATATCACCTCTATAGCCCAGCTTAAAAAAAAAAAAAATCTCCAGTGTGGAGTGAATCAAGCTTCTAGGCAGCTTTGTCTTGTAGCTCCAAGAGCACATGCTCCATGCACAGGGGCGAGGTTTGCACTCCTAACTCACACCCCACACGCATCTCGCATCACGGCTGCCCCAGGCATCGTCTCATCTTTTCACTCTGTTCTCCTTCACTCAGAAATAAAAGGAAGAAACAAGGAAATCTGTCCCCATCAGACTGGTGTGAGGCGGGGGAGGGAGTGAAGGAAGGACGTTCTGCTGCTGTCAGTCAGTGCCAGAAAATGCCATTTATGTGGATCCAGTGCTCACTGAGGAAGCGGAAAGAAAGGCCTGTGATGTGGCGCCGCCCCTCCCCTGCTGCACTCTCGCTCATTACAGCTCTTTCTTTAAACTGCTGGGTAGACAGCTGGCAGCCAGGGCCTCAGAGGAGGCAGGAGTATGGGGGCATATAAATTACTGTTGCATTTTACAGCTAAGATAAACTCAAACTGCAGGGTTATAGCCTGAAATGACATGAAGGGAAGGCTCCAGCAGGCCTCTCAGAAGAACAAGGAATAGAAAATGGATAGAAAGAGTTATTCAGGGAATATGGGATCACGGAGAAAGAAAAAAAAAAAAAACCTAAACAAGTTGTGTAAAATCTGCTGCTTTAGTGGGTCTTAAAGAGCTTATGTCAGCTTAATTCTGTGTGGTAACATAATGTAAATCTACGGGAAATGGGGCTTTAGGCATATCTACTCTATTCCATTTCTGCAGATTGCCAAGCATGGCAATAAACGTCAAGTGATTATTTATTTGATCATTAGAAACTTCATTAGATTTTGATTTGATGCTCTACCCCCCCCACCTCCCACCACCACCAAAAACGAAGCTGGATTTTAAAATTCAATCCAGCTAGATTGAATGGGGCAAAAAAAAAAATGTTATGAAATAAAATCTAGCAAATACCAGCATCTAGATGACAACATTCTGCATAAATATAGACCCTCCTCTCCAACAAGTTTACAGGGATTCGCTAACAAGATGAAAGATACATTTTGGCAACAGCAGGACAAGTTTTGGAAGCCTTTTTAGTATTTTGTCAGATGGAAGGCTGTTTCTGAGGTGAGATCAAACCCCTCTGGCTACAGACAGAGTCTGATTGTGTGTTCTTGGCTTAACAGCCTTAGCCTACAGTGTATTTGAACTTCCACTCAGCTTTCTTGGACTTGATTTATTTGCAGATCATATTACCTGGGAAAAAGAGTTCATGGGCCCTAAGTTGGCTGAGGTAATTTGGGACTCAGCTGGTCGGTGCCTGTGTGTGTGTTTCACCCTTGCACAGAACCTGAGCCTCGTTATTGTCATAAAAAAGGGTCTTTTCGCTGTAGTCAGCAGTGTCAGGTACACTGTTTACAGCTGACTTTTTCATTGCCATTTTGGTTTCTCCTGCGCCTTTCACACTACAATCTTCAAGAATCATGTAGTGCAGGAAACAAAGAGAAGATGAGAGAAAGTGCTGCAACTGGCTTTCTTCCTCGGGGAGGGTACTTGCATGTCAAAAGACCCGCCAAACAGGAATTGGGCTGACTTTCATAAAACCAGGGATTTAAGCACAGTGTGGGGTATGTATTATTGCCACAGAGCACATGCTACAAAGAAGCATAAAGAGACAGGCTTTATCTCACTGCCTGAAACCCTCTTGGAACCTTCTGGGAGTGCACATTCTAAATCAAGAATCAAAACGTTTTCCCAGCACAACTGCAAATTGAAAATAGGCACTTGAACAACACAGGCAGAGAGATGTGGAAGAAGAATGACTTTGAAATGCCTACAACCCACCCAGAGCCACCCTGGGTCTTTCTGTAGACATGAAGTGTATTCATCTACAGTAAAGGGTATGTAGCACTCGCTAGAAACAAATGACAGCTGACACAAAGATCCATTAGATGCCTGAACTCACCCCTTGCCAGCACAGAGTATTTTTCTTTTTTCCTTTTTTCTTTTTTTTTTTTTTTTTGGATAAAGAAAGGGCAGACATTTTTATTTCATGAAGCACCCTTATGGACAGATTTTTGTTTCTGCTTTCATCCAGCACTTTCTGGTATATTGCAATTGAAATGGAGGCCTAAAAGACAAATTTCTTTCATGCATCTAAGGGGTACGAAACATGGAGGAAAATGGATTTGGGACTATATTAATGTGCTGTGTAGTTAACAACAATTTGCAGCTCAGGAAGTTATACTCCTTGTGTGGGAAAAGTCACTGTCATAACATAAAACAACAACTTCATAGCTAAATATGAATCAATGACAAGTTCCATTCCTGATGAAGAACTCTGCAGTATATGCAGTTGATGTGATGAAAAAGCAACAGTCCTCCTTGGTCTGAGGACCATTGTAAACAACAATCACCCAGGCAGGAAAGGGGAAACCATCAATGAAGTTGTTACTGAAAAATTAGGAACAGGAGCTGAGGAACTAGAGGCCTAAGGCACCCCTGGGCAGAGAATGGTGGGCTGGTGAGCAGTTTCTCCTTTCCACACAGGCATTGGGAAGGGGTGAGACCGTTAGTAGAGAAAACGAGAGAGGGAATAAAATTTACAAAGGCACAGAGAAAGGCGCATGTTTCTGACCAGGAACTGGGAGGGCTTAGTTGATCACCAACTGTCAGAGAAGTAAATAATGCAGGTGATTTCACCTGTGAGAAAGGGAAGGCGGGGTTTTGGCAGATGATCTTAATGAGGTTGAGTTTGTATGTAAGAGCAGCATGTCTGCAGAGGTTTTCCTCATGGTTTCAATAGGAGGCATCTTCTGAAAGCTCCTGTGTGAGACAATGCAAGAACATGTAGAAGTGAAATGATTGCATTTTGAGAGCTTCAACCTAATCAGTGACTTAATCCACTGATATGAGTTAACTGGATGGTAACTGTAGGTAGGTAAGGTGTGGCTAGAGGAGGTGGGTCACTGGGAGTGAGCCTTTGGGATATATATATAAATATATATATATATATATATATATATATATATATATATATATATATATATATATATATATTTGGTGAGCAGAGATCTCTCTCTGCTTCCTGAGCTGCTTTCCTCCTCCACACCCTTCCGCCATCATGTATTGAGTCATTTTAGGTGCACAGCAATGGAGTTGGCAGTCTATGGACTGAGACCTCTGAAACTCTGAATGACAAACTTTTCCTCTTCTAATTGTTCTTGTCAGGCCTTTTGGTCACAGCAACTAAAAAGCTGACTAAAATAATCCTCTTGCTCTAAGTGTGGGGCAGAGATTGTGAGTCATTAAAATGCCTTTTTAGGACAGAGATTAGCTGCTGCATATGTGCATTTTATTTTAGGCCATTAGTTGATGAACAGGTCATGACCCCTGCTTTCAGTCTTGTGAGAGTGAGAGATTTGGACTTAACTAACACAAGGAGATAAGTGAAAGAGGAACAGGGAAAATAGCAGAGGGAGGGTGAGGGCCACAAGGAACAGATTCACAGTCCATCGGTGGGCCCTGCAGCTCTTTCTAGATCAGACAACATCATGGGATAGAGAGACAGGGACAGCAAGATGATGGCAGAGGTTAGGGATATTCAGTGTAAATAGACCCATAGATATCTACATCTTTAGACAGATGAAAAAGCTGTATGGTTAACCAAAAGGAATGGAACAACAACCAGGATCTTACCAAATGGTGCATGCCAGAGATATAATGTTTATGCCTGTGTGTCTTTGTGTGTGTGCTTTCCATCTCTAGGAAGAGTTGCTACCTGATTGTAGGTAATATTGAAAGGAGAAAACCATCATAAGACAAATGTTTCTTGTTCTGTGAAAGATCACAAGGGCATTTATTCATGTAAATATAGAGCAGGTAGTTTTATCCTAACAGGATACTGTGCTCTGAGTGACATTTTAAAAATAGCATTTAAAGGTGTTTATATCCATAATTGATTATAAATGTAGAAACTGGGCAATGGGTCATGGAAGGTCACTATATCATTGTCTTAACTGAAACATATGTTTAAAAGTTCATTCATATATGACATATGTGTATCTTATATGTACAGGATACCAGAAAATAAATGGAACCTGTAATGAACCTTGGAGTGGGCCTGATCTAGCATGGTCCCTGGCTAAAGCAATGCGCTGAAATGGCAGAGCAGTAACATGAAGCCATGATGCTCAAGCACAGCACAGAAAGATTTCCTTGTCTCAAAAACCAGCATCTGCGAAGGACTTCTTGTCATATGCTCCCCTGAGTCACAGTGTCATGTCAGATGGAGAGAGTACCTGTGGATCCAGACTTCCTGGGTTGCTTTTCTCAGCTGGAATGGCATGGCCCCTCCCCTGGACAGACTTTTCCTCTGCCTAGCTCCTGGTCACCTATGACTTGAGCCATACTTGAAAAGTTTATATGGCAACTCAGTTGTTCCCTGCCCCATTCCTTGGTATGTTTCATGCCAAAGCTAGCACATTCTTATCATCAAATAGGACTTCATGGTCTACAAGAATGTGACTGGAAGAGAATTAAAGAGGCTTGGCTGTGGGTGGTGGTGCATGCCTTTAATCCCAGTTTCTCAGGAGGCTGAGACAGGAGGATTGAGAGTTTATAGCCAGCTTCAGCAAAAGCAAGGCACAAAGCAACTCAATGAGACCCTGTCTCTAAATAAAATGTAAAATAGGGCTGGGGATGTGGCTCAATGGTTGAGTGCCCCTGAGTTCAATCCCTGGTATGCCCCTCCCTGCCCCCAAAAAGAGACTTATTCTGAAGGTTCCATACAGCTGGCTGCACCCAAGGGCCCAAGGAAACAGCCAGACCAGATGATGCGGCTGCACTTTAGCACTTTGCATCCAGTCTTCATGGATAACTCCATTGGTCCATAGAAACTATCTTCAAAGTATTTAGAATGGCATTCTGAGTAAAGGGGGCTAATGTGGTTGGGAGGATTTCCTGCAAAGGAAGACAAAGAAAACTGCATTCATAAAAGGAAAGAGAAAAAATGCCTACCTTAGTTTCACGACTACAGTAAAACTCTGCCTTTCCAGGAGGGCTTTATCATGAAAGCTAGAAATTCATTTTCTTTGCCTTAACTTTCGTTTTACTGGAACAACTATCTGTCATGAATTGTAGTTTTCAGTAAGAATTCTTAGCCACCTGCCTAGTTGTAAGTTCCTGATTGCAGAGGTGTTGGTTAAACAACTTTGTAAATGTTATGATCCATGAATAATGTGTACTCAGGTCTTATGATGAACGATGCACTGTACTAAGTACATTTACATTAATGAACTCACAAACTCCTAAGAAATATATTTGATGTTATTATCCCCATTACCGATGAAAGGATTGATATGTGTAGAGTCTATTAAACCATCTGAAGTCACAGAATTTGAATGTGTGTATTCTACTTTTGGAGCATGCACACTTAGGGATTATGCTTTCTCCCCTGCTCAAAACATTTGTGTGCAACATGTGGCTTCAATAAGGATTTTCAAGTGACTAAATGGAGGAGGACTGGTCATAGGATAGGATTTGAACAAGACTCTGGGTGGGGCTGTGGCAGCATTGATATTCAGTACCTTTTTTTATGATGAAATATGGATGAGAGTTCCCAATGATATGAAGGTGACTTAATTTAACCACCCTCTTGTGGATTCAGTGGATTTAAGGGGAATGGGAATGGTTACTTGTAAAGAAGAACTAGGCAGTCAGTGGACAACAGGATTTCAAAACAGCTGATAGTGAATATGGACAAGGACTTGGGAAAAGATGTTTTGAGAATGTTAGTTGGGGAGACTTTGGCAAACTAAGTGTCAGAGAAATACAAGATGAGAATGTGGGCAGAAAGTTTTTTTAAAAAAATCTTATTAATCAAGTAAACTAATGGTATCACAGTGGGGAATTTACTTGGCTGCAAGAAACAATAAATGAACAAAAGATAGAAATTCCCATCACCATCAACTTCCATCTCCCTTTCTATCTCTTTAAATTACTCCTTACTCCAATATAACCTGCTTTCACTGAATTAACAAGTGGCAGCCAGAGGCTTAAATGGATGAAAAGGCCTGGTACAGACTCCATTTGGGTAATTTGTCTTAAAGAATAGAAGTCAGTGCCTCAGGGATATGTGGCAAAATCAGAAGCACACCAGCACAGGGATAAGGGCAGTCTCTGGATCCATTCCATGAGGAAGCACAATGTCTCATGATAGTGTCTAAAAAGGAGGAAGAATCACGTTCGAATTCTCAGAAACTTACCTGAACCAGCATTATGTAGCCTAAACTATCTTAATTACCTCATGTCAACCAGGTGTATTTAATAAATCCACTTCAGTTTCTCACAGGTCTAATATGAATTCCAGAGTGTCCACTGGATAGTCACTGGGGCATTAACACAATTCTCAGTCTTTATCCTCAGACTTTCAGACTATTCCAACATGGCCCAACACATCTCTGAAGGCAGAAGTGGGAGACAGGAACAAGGGTCAGCTGACCAAATACTTCTGGGATTTGTGCTAACAAGCCCAAAGACCACTTAAAAGGTTTATTGGGCATCTTGTCTTCAGTTTGCAGTTGATTCATTTTCCCTGAAACACTTTCCACTCTTGAATACATGCCTCTTGAAGCTGTCATTTCTTGGCTCTTTCAATGGACTCATTCTTCTCATGCTGTTTAATAGCATAATCTCTAACTGCTATTGAAACTGGAAGAATAAATAGCACTTTCTGATATTTGTAATTTAGGAGGTAGGTTGTATGTGTGTACACACACACACTCCAACAATTAGCCATTAGACACTCAGATAATGAAAGGGATATGTGCACATCAAACTCACAGGGAGAACTTATGGAGACAGAGTCAGAGGCTAAGAGTCATCCTGCAACCTTTTATGTATGCCCCACAGGGTGTGCTATTCTAAATAAAATTACCCAGATATGCAGAAATGTTTTGCTGGGAGAGAAGAAAGACTCACTAGGAGAAGACCAATCCTTTGGGAAGTGGGTACTATATTTTAAAAGATGGCTGTCTCCAGGCATGATGGCACACGCCTGTCATTCCAAGTACTCAGGAAGTGAGGAGGAAGATCATAAACAAGTTTAAGGCCAGAGTGGGCAGTTTAGTGGAACCCTGTCTCAAAAAAAGAAAAAAAAATTAAAAGGGCCATTGATGTAGTTCAGTGGTAAATTGCCTCAGTTCAATATCAAACACCAAAAAAAAAAAAAAAAAAAAGACTGAATTATGTAGCATATTTAGAGGAGACTCTTTTGGAAAGGACATTGAACAAGGTTAGAAACTACAGTGTCATCTTAGGAATGCACTTGGTGATTGCTTTTTCTCCTGAATTATGGTGGATTCATATTTTTTTCTTCATATGTTGTGATCTTGTTTTTTTTAAACATCTCAGTATAGGCCAATATATTTCTATGACTTATGTTATTGATTTGTAAGTAGAGAAGACATATGAGGGAGCCCCAGAGAGTTGAAGGATTCAGCCTTGACTGTGATTCAATCCCATGCCTGTTCTCTATTCAGATATACTCAATGGAGGGGAAACTTAATGGGTAGAGCAAAATTGATCCATTTCCCATCAGCTGTGGCTTGCTTTCACATTCTACTCTCATCTCTGCCAACGTGTGCTTCTGAAGGGTCTGTTTTAAGGTCTTGGTTGAAGGATCACCACTGTCTTGCTGGCTCCCAAATCCTTGTTGTGGGTCTCACCTCAGCGTGCTCTTGATCATCTCCACTTAGACTCAGTCAAACAGTCAGGCCAGTTTCCTTTCCTTCTGTCTATCACTCCACTACTTTCGTTCCCAAAAGGAATGATGCTAACAGAGTAACACAAGATACCTGCTGCCTGTGTTTTATTTGTTTTTTTGGTCTCTTACACATACCACCAAATAAAGTTTCACCTTTAGCATACTTTCCAATCTCATCTCCTCCATGGCATCCTGTTCTCACTGGCCTCAATATCTCATGCTTTGTCAATTCTTGCCACTTTGTTGCCTCCTTCCAAGTTACTTTCCATCAACATTGCATTTCTAACTCACATTGAACTTAAGTGCAATAAAAGTAACATAAATCCAGTCACTAAGCCCAGCCACCCAGAAGAGGCAATGTGGAAGAAGGGGTGGTGCGGGAGCACATGTCATAGTGACTGAGCCCAGGTAGGGATCTCTCTGAGATTTAAGGGACAGCTCCAGTGTAGGGCTGAGCCCCAGGGACCACTGGACAGTAAGCAAGCAGCAGTGGAGCATCGTGCTACAGGCCCTCCTCTTGCAGTGCTCACACCCCACTCACTGCTGGGCAAGGGAACAGGGACACTCCCACTACAATGACAGTGATAACAGGCTGCCTGTGTTCATCTTGACTCATTACAGAGTGGCCTTTTCTGCCACTGATGTCTGTGTAGCTGTTTATGCTTGAAGGAACACTGGAGTCCAGCCATGAGTGCTAAGCCAGCTCCCAGCAACACCAAACCAAGGGTGATGGTACCAGGCCAGCTCTTGGCTGTCAGGGCTGCTTTTCTTTTTATTGGAACTGAGACTTATATGGGTCAAACAACTCAAAGTCACAGAGCAAATGCAGCTCTGAAGATAGAACACATTCTGAGGTAGACCATGTCTAGGGTGTATGATTTCAACCACTGGGTCACCTTGTCTGTCTTCCTTGATGTTACAAGACCCCAAAAACATGAAAAAAGAAATGTCTTCCTTAATGTTGCAGGACTACAAAACCATGAAGGAAAGGAAAAGACATTTCGTAACATCTACTCTTGCTGGCCACAGAAATAGGCCCTTTAGCGCCTTAAAATCACCCATGCCTTATTACTCTCCTAGGGCTGCCACAGCAAAGTATCAAAACTGGATGTCTCAAAACAACAGGAGTTTACTCACAGTTGGAAGTTCTAAATCAGGTGTGGGAAAGGCCAGTTTCCCCGAAGCTCTTAGGAGGATCCTTCTACCTCTCTCAGCTATTGGTAACACCAGGCGCTTGATCCTTGACTGGGGATGAAGGCAGGGCAGAGTCTCAGGGAATGAAGGGCCCACCCCACCCCACTCTGACTTAGTTATGTTTACAAAGACCATGTTTCCAGATTTAGATATTCAGCATGTCTTAAAAAAAATACATAGCAGTTTAAAAAGTCTACATAATGTGCTTTTCTTAAGAAGTTTCACCAGCATTTTTAGTTTCCTCTCCCTTTCCTCCCTTATCTCAGTAATAAATGCTATGTTCCAACACTTTGATACACCAGCTCATCTTTTAATGTGTCATATTCTTTATTTTTATGCTCCATGATTTTCTACACATTGTTCCTTCCAATCAAACTACTTCTGCATCCTTCCCTCTTTTGTCCAAATGTCAAGCTTTTAAGCTTTTAACCTACAAAACCCAAACAGTATGTTATGTCCTTGGGAAGCAGCCTCTCATTCTCAGGCAGACTCCTGAGAGATGCCCTCCTTTCCTTGCTCAGCATGCTGCACACACCTCTACTCTCAGGTTTTGGGGGTGAATTTATATAATAGTTTTTTGATTGGGCTCCTTTTGTACTTTTACTGTCTTTTAAATTTGTACCGCTACAACCTAGTACCTAGTTATTTTCACATAATAAATGCCTAATAAATGTTGAGTAGCCAAAGAGAGCATAAATTTAAGGCCAAGCCATGAGTTGTGCTCACAGTACAATTCAAACCACTGGTGAAGATATTTGTTGTCAACTCAAGAAAAATTGATACCTTATTCGACTATCAAGGATAACACACGTGAACATAGATATTCTCCCCGAGAGATAATTTTTCACTAGCCCATTAGGACAGACACATAGAAAATCCCCAATACAGATCTCTAATTTTATTTAGGATTATTGTGAATTTTTTATTCACACAACAGGAACAGATTTTCCCCTGGGTTGCTGGTACAGCCTTCAATGATACATTCATGACACTTACCTTCAGCAAGTACTGATTCATCTCCCTGGATCTCACTCTGAGCCTGTAGTAGATCTGGAGAATTTTCTGAAGTTTCTTTTATGTCCAGCAAAGCTGGCTGAGATTGGACATGAAAGCTGTCTAAATACTCTAATCTATTCCCAACCCACAGAAATGCAGGCTTCATGCTCTCTCTGTTCGCTCTCATGAATCATGATGCTGACACGAAAGTGAGATTCATAACATTAAACACCGGTTGATAGGAGTAACTTCTTCCTGCATCCGCTGGGAAAGGGCATGGTGTTCTGTAGATCTGAGCTTCTCCAGCCAGTTTAGGTACAAAGCTGGAAGAGACTGAAAGATAGCCAATCTTTATTTCATTTTCCCCCGGAATAAACAAGATTCATTTCTTGCTATGAGAGGTCCCTATCCTATTTTCTTTAAAGCTGCCTGCTGCCTTCTAGAAATTCCATTGTGTCATTGCTATAAAGTCTATTAATATTCCATTATTGGGTTGTTATTATCATGGCCTTTATTATAATGAATAATAATGCTCTGTAGCTACATGGCACCTTTCTTCTTGGATCATCCTGCTTAGTCTCATAAAAGAAATTAATCAAGTTACACCTTTAAGAAAAGCATTAAGCTTCTTCATTGTGAAAGCAAATTGTCTTTGTGTACTCTGATTGCAATTGTGTACACTTTCTGAAGAGGCATGTTAAAATATCACGGGAAATTTCAAAGAGATTATTATTTAAATAGATTGGTCTTCCTACATTTTTTAAAGAAGTGTTTTGAAATGCTATCTGGAAAAAAAAAGGAAACAGATACATGCATCCAAAACACAACAAAGAGATAGAGATTGGTACAAGTATTTTAAATATATATATGAATATAAAGAGAGCTGTTTCCTAGTGCCTTACATATTTTTAAATGTCTGTCAACAAGTGTGCTTGGTGGTATTGAGCCAGCCATGGTTCGCTTGCCCTCCCTGGTCAGGATGCTTGCAGAAGCTGCAGGAGGATCTGTTTCTGACAGTACCTCACAATGTGACGCTTCTCCTCTCCCCCTCCCCTAGTCTGGATAAGTGCTATAGTGCTATTCTCTGCAATGAGAAGCAAGAAGGAAGATAATTACCTTATTTAATTTACACATAAGGTAATTTCTAATAATATCTAATTGCTGGGTTTAGGTTTGATTTGTTTTTTTTCCCCCCAGTGGAGTTGCACTGTGTTCTTGATGTACTGCCCCATTTCTCCAATTCATTGCAAGTTTTATACATGTGACATAAGACATTAATAAGATCAAGAGGGAATTTCTCTCCATGAAGAGTTATATGTAGCCCCATGCACCCATCTCCCTGATCACAGGCTGTTTGCACCTGAGTTCACATGAATGGAGTTAGTTCTGGTAATAGATTATTTTCACATAGGAGACTCTCCACATCCAGTCAGTACTTTGGTTTGCTTTAGAATTAAGATCTGTGTTTTTCTAGAAGGAAGCAAGAATCAGATAATAATTAGTGTTAGGAACTTAAGGCTGATCTTTCTTGAGCTCCTTGTTTTCACCTGAAGCACACGGGTGCTAGATTAGTACATTTCCCAATTCCCCATCACTTCTGACTCTGTCCCTCATTGTTCTTAGGATTACTATTTATTTCTGCTCAGTTCTTCAGTTCATTACATAGGACTTGTTTGGCTTTTGAGCTCTAACTTGCAAACTGAAATAAGATAAACAGAGAGTCTATGGAATTTGCTAAGACTTCTTTGCTAAGATTTCTGAGGAACTGAAACCACAAAGAAGCAGACATTTGCAAGAAAGGTCCACTGAGTCCCGAATCACTCTAGAAAATATGCATCAGGGGTGCCAGGGCTAGAGCTCAGTGGCAGAGCATTTGCCTAGCACCAGTGAGGCACTGGGTTCAATCCTTAGCACTACATAAAAATAAGTAAAGTGAAGCATGCTGTCCATCTACAACTAAAAAGAGAAAATATGGATCAATTACTCAGGACATGTTCCAGAAAATACCTGGACAGGGAAGACTTGATTTACTTTAATTTAATTCCCATAATTTATTTTATTCATGATTTGTCTTAAAGAGGTGTTTTTTCCCCCATCAGAAGGACCACTGAAATAAATAATTTGATGTCACAACAAGCAGCCAGCATTCACACTGAATCACACTATAATTGATATTGAAGTTACCTAATTATTTTCCCTGGTTTATTCCCAAAAGTCATACTCAATTTGCTGTATTGTCACAAGGAATTTCAAAGAGAGAGAAAAAGAGATGAAGAATTGAGAACTTACTGTGTGGTATGCACTGTCATGCACCTTACTGAGCACTGCAATTACTTTCTAATGACGGATGGAAAACTTAGCAATATGACAATAGTTAAATCTGATTACCATTTGAAATGTAGCAAAGCATCTGTATCGAAGGTCTTATACAACAGAGAGTTTCCAAGCTGAGGCCAAGAAAAGCAGTGAAACAATAAAGAAGATTTTGGAGGCACCCAGCACAGCTCAGAGATTGTGCCTGATCTCGTCAGGTATGAAATTTTAAATCCCACAAAAGAGTGTAGACACCATGGGTCACTGAATTTCTTAGATTCTGTTTTATATTTAATGTATTTTCTGCCTTTTGAATGTGATTATCTTAAAGAGAGAAAAATTTTCAACAGCTGAGACACATTTTTATTAATATTTTTCTAGGAAAAATAGTTATTCAGAAAACATTTTAACTGCTACAAAATAGATTTGGTGAAAAAGACATACCCACTGAGATCCCTAAACCTCCATGTCAAATAAGAAAGAGCCATCAATGTGGTTGCTGTTCCACTTGTGGAGCTAATCAGTCCGCTTAGCCTTACAGGATGGTCAGAGTAGTTAATTAAGAGCCAAGGGAACACTGTTCCACAGAGCAGGGAGCAGTTGCAGTGAATGCAGGGTGAGGTAGCTATGGCCAGTGCTAACACATTAATCCCCAATTGGTTAACCAGTAGAGTTTAAAGAACAACAACATCTAAATTGGGCTTTGAATAATTGATGACAGCAGCTAAACTATTAAAGAAAAATGTCTCTTTCCACTAGGAAGCCTAGGTGCTTGTATTTGCTAAGCTTATTTTCTCTGTGATTGGATGCAGGATCTCCCAAGAATATCTTCTTTCTTCTGAAACATAAAAAAAAAAAAAAACCTTCAACGACAGATTTTTGAAGGAAATGATAGAAATATGACATGCTTTAAGGAGACTGCCAAAATAACTAAATTGACTTAAAAAAATCATGCCCATCATTTTGCTGGACATGTAGGTACACAAAAGGAGAGAAACAGAAATTGAAAATTAACTTTTCTGCCAAGCAACATTGAATATGAGCATAGCATAATGAGAGTGTTCACCACAACAGAGCCTTTAAGATAAAAAGGAAATAGTTTTCAAATCAAATCAAAAGACAGATGGATTTTGAAAATATAGTAATCACAAAGAATCTCACAAAAGGATTGAGTGAAATTCACTTACAAATGCGTGAATCATTTCCTTGACGAAAGAATGATTTTTCTAACCTTCTAATTCTGTCCAACCTTCAAAGGTGTGGAATGCACACAATTAGCTTTTATGGAGCTCTGAAACCATATATAATGCAAGTGATGCTTGGGATCACTTTTTCCTATTCCCTCTTTTTCTTTTGTATTGCAGTGGCTATACTTCTGTTAGTATCCATACAAAAATTAATATTGGACTTTTGAAAATGTAGTGATAAGAGATAGAAAAGCAAGGGGGCAGAAGAATAAGAGTTTGGAAAAGAATGACCAGAAGAAGATGTCTTAAACGATATGACATTTACATTTTCTCAAATGAAAAACAACATTTTTCATAGAGGGAACAATAATGTTCTATAAATTTGATAAGTAAAGATGTGGACATGATAAAGCTGTGAGTCAAAACTTTGATCATTAAATTCTAAACCTAAAAATAAATACATACATTCTCAGTTGTGTGTACATTGTCTTAAGATTCTGTAAGTAGTTCTCTAGTCCTCATGTGCCTTACCATTCATATAAAAAGGCACAACTAAAATTAGTGATGCACTACTTCATTTAATAAACATGTATAATATGGCTATGTTAATATGGCTGTGTATACCAGGCTTTCATCAATAAGTAAGTATCCCACTGTAGAATCTACATGGGGACACAGGAAACAGAAGATGAAGTAAGACTGTTATAAACTGCCAGATACATACGGTGGCCCACACCTGTAATCCCAGCAGCTCAGAAGGCGAGGCAGGAGGATTGTGATTTCAAAGCCAGCCTCAGCAACTTAGCAAGTCCTGAGCAATTCAGCAAGATTCTGTTTCTAAATGTAAAAAAAAAAAAAAAAAAAAATACAAAAAAGGGCTGGAGTGGTTCAGTGGTTAAGTGCTCCTGGGTTCAATCCCCAGTACTCCCCCCCCCAAAAAAAAAAAAAAGTTTATAAATTGATGTGTCTTATGGGAAAATAAGAAAATGGAAGAGGGAAGTGAGCTGGGGGTTGGGTTTGCAAGGGTGATAAGGATGCCTAGAAGCCTTCCTGAGAGTGAGGTTTGAGGGGATAAGGAGTGTACACATATGGGGCAGATCCCTCCAGGCAGAAGGAAGGACATCGGGTGGAAGGGTGCCCACACACTCCTGGCACAGCAAAGAACAGTTCCTCTACAGGGGAGTCAGCAGGTTAGATGTTGGGGTCTGGGTCCAATAATAGTTTTTAGCCAGACTTTTACACCATCATGAAGATTTTGGTTTTTATTCTTAATGGAACAGGAAGACACTAGGTCACTTGTTCTCAAAGTGTGATCCCTGGGCCAGCATCATGAATAGCATGTGGGAAATTGTTAGAAATGGGATTTCTCAAGTCCTACCCTAGACCAAAGTTTCTAGAGGTGGGGCACAGTAGCCTGTGTGTTAATAAGTGTTCCAAGGGATTCTAATTCATGTTGAATTTGAAGAACTATTGACCTCGATGATCCTAAGCAAAAAGATTTTCATGATCTAACTCCATCATCTGTCTCTTCATAGTTGCTTTAAAAGTTCTACATGATTTTTATAACACGGTAGAGAAAAGTCTAACCTTACTTTGTGGCCTATGATCAAATTATAATCACTAGCTTTCTTTTCCCTCTGGACTTAATGAGCATCGCATGATGAGGCCAGAAATGCCTGAGAATATAATGATTTCTATATAATGACCATAAGTAGGGTGATCACATGATTTATATGCTCCAAATTTGAGGATTTTTTTTTGAGAATAAAATAGAAGAGAGACTTGCAGGACCATCTTCTAAAAAGAGATCACCACGAAGACAGACTTGCAAATTGAAAACAAGATGAAAAGATTTGTAAGATTTGTAAGGGTAGCCGCCCCGCTGGGACGCTTTCACTGCAAGTAAAGGATACCCAGGCTGAAGTTTCTAGGGTACCTCACTTGAAAGTACAGGCAACTTGCCATATGTAATCTGAAATGATTTAAAGTGAAGCTGGAGCTAGAGTGGGATTTTTATGGAAGCCTGACCTTTGGTCTTGCTCATTTCATTACCAAGTATTTTACTGCTGACATTTAGTCTGGGCCAAAGTTTGCCCCTGTGCAGTTGGAAGTCATGCCATTTCATCATGTGGTATTTTGCTTTTGATTAAGTTGCCAGAGCATTAGTTACCTTATAAATTCAATAGGATTTAAATATTTTACATGAACATTCTATGTTTTAAAAATGTAGCTATGTAAAAGTAATATCTCATTTGATGTAAAATATTTAAATGAGGAATCTCTCAAAAGCACAATGTGTCATTATCAAAGGTGGGCTGAGGTGCATTCTATAGAGGCCCCACCACAGACATAAAGTGGAAGGGCAGGAACCTGGGAGCTGCCACTCAGTTTTCCTCCTTACCTCTTGTTCTGCTTCCTCCTTATCACTGAAGGCTGCAGGTCTCCAGAGAGCTAATTTCAACACAGTGAAACCACAGTTACAAAACGGAGAATGAGTCTGCACTATTAAAAATGTTTCCTAATGACAATGTGAACTAGATAAGAGTAGAAATAAACAGATAATTTAAACGGAGAGGAGTTTATGGTTTTGAATGAAATGCTTTTCAAAAATGGTCTACAGACTACCTGCATAAAGTCTACCTGGGGAGCACATTAAATAGGGGATCCTAGGCTCGTCGCTTGCAAACTTGCTGAATCAGGGTTTGTAAGTAAGGATCTTAGAAAGCTGCACTTTTAATAAACTCTAGGTAATTTTTAGGCCTTCCAAAGTTAGAGAGCCATTATGATAAGAGCAGTGTCCAAAAATAAAATAATTATACAGGGCCACAAAAGGGGAAAATAAGAATAACTATCATGGCAAGCTAATTTTCTGTTTAGTTATTTTGTTGGAATAACTGTAAATTAAAGAGAAAGAGAGAATAAAGAGTTATACCAAAGCCCAGAGGAATCACAGCAGCAAGTCAGAGGAAATATTAAATGCTTGAGAAATAGCCAAATAATTGCTGGGGGTGGGGTAGGAAGCAGGAGAAACCTGCTTGGCGATCCCTGGGGACTGACTTCACATTACTAATTTGCAATCACATGCTACATCTGTCACTTTTACAAATCAACCAGAATGCCCACTCTTTTAATAGCATGGGATTACTTGCTAGTGTCCAGACCAGATCTTTCAGGATGTCAACAAAGAACCCTGGTGACGCACATCAACACACACACATACTCCTTTATGTCACTTCCAATTTACTTTATCTTAAATTGTCAGCAAGGAGAACTTACGCTTATATTAATAACTAGAGGTTTGCAGTTAAGCCAAGAAAAATAAACCCTGCTGATAGCTCTACAGACAGCTGGTTTGCTGTAAGTTGAGCCAAGAGAAGACATGGGCGCTATTATTTGTGGAAAATTCACCATGTTTAGGGAAGGGAACTGGGAGAAGAATGGTGTCTATGTCTTTGTTTAGGAAAGGCATTTCAAGGAAATAATTAAGACTGTTGTTAAACATGATTTAAAACATGATAAAAAGCAGAAAAAATGGAAACCTGATTAGGATAAAGTCATGATAAGTCGCAACCATCTGGGAATCTAATTGTACTAAAGAAAGGACCAAAGAATTTCTTCTTGCTTTTTATAACAACACATGCAGAAATTAGGATACTGCTTCTGGAAACTTAATTCTGATTAAAAAGCAAGAAATTACTCATAATGAGAAGTGAAGTGGTTAAGTACCTTGTAGATTGCCTGTTTGAAGGAAATAAATGGTAGCTATCACCAGACCTGGGACTAAGATCTTTTCAAAAGTAGATTTTGAAAGTACTTGGGGAAAATAAAAAAGCAAGCCAGGTTGTCTTTTGTATAAGGCTTACAGGGAATATTGCTTAAGGGGAGTGGTAGAAAAATGAACTTCAGTTTATACAATCTCCATTTGAATGGGGAGGAAAAGACTTCTGAGGGAACTGGTTTAGCTGCACAGGAAGCTTTTTCAAGAGCTTGGAATATAAAGGGACATGTACAAGAAGCAGAAGGAGTGAAAACAAGAGAGTGGCCTGGATTTAGAAGAGCAGTGTCAGAAAGGTTAGAGGCCAGAGTTGCTGAGGCTTGGGGAAACTGTTGAGGACAAGAAAAAGCCTTGCAAAGGATGTTCAGAGACAGTTGTGAACAAAGACAGGAAGGGATCACAACCTGCAGAAAGTGGCGCAATGTTAACAGATGTCAGAAAATTTTTTCCAGATTATTGATTTATTAATCTTTAGATTTCCCAGGGCTGGCCCACTGCCCATCACCTACCAAGTGTGTTACACATGTTGAGTGTCTGCATGGATGAAAAGTTCAGGTAGCAAGAATGATTTTGAAAAGAGAATAGTGGCAGAATAAATCTGATTTTAAAGAGGACATTTCAATACCAAGATGAAAAGTGAAACTAGTAAAAGAACTTGGTTATTTTACATCTCTCTTCAGACTAAAAAGGATGACATCCCAAGAAACATGAATTTGAAAAGTTGATGTTAGAACTGTCATTATTAATAAGTGTTCAGGATCAAAGTATAGAAATTCCAAAGCTGCAATCAGAGGACTAAATCAAAATTTCAAAAGAAAAAAAAAAGACAAAAGACAGATTTGAGAAATTTCAGAAAATTGATCTATTCCTGCCATAATTCTATAATATCTTATGAAGCAAAAAAAAAAAAACCAAACTTCTGAATGGTTTAGATTTTTAAAAATGAGGTGTAGAGTCTACTAAAAAGGAATAGTATAATGAGAAACAAGTAGAATTGACTTTTCATAGGATTAAATAGTCTGTTTATCAAGGAAATGCCATAGTCTTGAATATCAACAGGGCATTTTGAAAAATTTCTCCTTTATACTTGAAGAAAATATGGAGACAATTAATTTGGTGATAGTACAATGGGTTCATATTACCCCCGAATGACCCAAGGGGACTAAACTTGAGTAAGAGTTTCCCAAACTATGGAATATGATTTTATGCTTGGTTTTGTTTTATTCCACATTTTCACTAATCACTTGAATTTTGAAAAAAAAAACACTGAAAAACAACATATAAAATTTTCATAGGACACAAAGCTACAGATAAAAATTATATCATATTACCAGCCTATGCAAGATGGTATGTCGGCATCTTTTCCTACTCCTTTCCCCTAAGTGCAACTATGAACCTTGAAAACAACACAAGAAACAACCAGAGGAGAGCTCCAAAAGATGGTATGGTAGGAAAAAACAACAGCCCACCCCCATGGAATTTATGAATATGTTACATCACGTGGAACAATTAATGTGATTAAGGATCTTGGGATGGGAAGATAATCTCCTGGATTATCTGGGAGAATCCAACATAGTCATAAGTATTCTTATGAGAGAGAGACAGGAGGATCAAAGAAGGTAAAGACTACCTTATGGTGGAAGCAGAGAGTTGGAAGATACTATGCTGCAGGCTTTGAATATGGAGAAATGAGCCACAATACGTGGCGAATTGGCAACCAATAAAAAGCTGGATAAAGCAGGACATGAATCTTTTTCTAGAGCTTTCAGAAGTAACCAACCCAGCATTCAGCTGGATTTTAGTCAACTGAAACCCAATTTCATACCTAGAGCTAGGAATAACCAGCAATAGGACTTTTGCTTAACACATTTCAGCCCAGAAGTGCTCTTCCCCCATAGGCTGGAGATTCCCTTCTCCCACCAAATGTCACTAGATATCCCATCATGGAAGAGCTGCTTCCATCCACTCAAGTAGCACCATCAGAGACAAGTGACACAAGATAAATCAAGTAAGCCAAAACAACAAAGCATCAGTTCTGAAAAGGAAATTATCACTAGAATCAAAGCCCCAAAAACAAGGTGACTTCATGCTGAAATATAACATTTTTATAATACTCAAAAGTCCCTAATGTAATAGCTAAAGTATTGCTGATATAATTTAAAATCATATGTCACACCAAGAACAATGATAATCATAAATCAAATGAGAAAAGGCAATTAATGCTAATACTGAGATGAAACATAAAATGTAATTATCTGACATGTATTCTAAAGCAACCATCATAAAAAATGATTCAACAAGCAATTACAAATTATCTTGAAATGAACAATAGAATACAAAACCTCAACAAAATGCAAAAGTTATAAAAAAGGCACAAATGCCTATTATAGACCACAAAATACAATAGCAGAAATAAGAATTCAATAGTCAAATGGACTTGACAGAATATATAATCACTGAATTTGAGAACAGATCAATAGAACTGGTAGAAATTAATTTGAACAAAATAAAATGAACATAGTCTCAGGGAACTGTGGAACAATGATAGATATAATATTTGTATTGGTAGAGTCCAAAATAAATAGAGAGTGGAACTAAAAGTATTCAAAGATAAAATAAACAAAAACTTCTCAAAGAGGAAGAAATAAATAAATGGAAGAAGGCATGCTATCTACAAATAAGATAAAAGCAAAAACTAAAATATACCAAGGTAGAATATAATTAAACTTTTGAAAACTACTAAGAAAGTTTACTGAAAGCAACTAGAGAGAAAAGATATATAATACCAAATGCAATACCAGCTGAATTCATAGGTACCAGAAGGAAGTGGCAAATTTTTCAAGTGAAAATGAAAAAGAACTGTCAACTTTTAATTTTGTGTGTAGTCACACTATCTTTCATGAAAGTAGAGAAAATAAAGACATTTTTAAATGAAGGGGAAACTAAAAGTTGTTGTTACATCTAATAACAACTGAAAAGGTAGAAATCTCTCACCTCTCTGACCTTGAGGCTTTGTACAAATCAAAGGGAGGACTAAGGCAGAACTGTAATGTGACTGAACCCATCAGCAAAAGGGAGACTTTGGGACTCAAAGCAATTAAGGAAATTTGCCCAATCATTTATTGACCTTTAAGCAGATAATTTGTAACCACACACACACACTTAAACATTAGGCGTCACAAAATTAATTGAAAACACACTAGATGAGAGGACAGTAGTAACAATAACAGAATAAGCAACCATAACAAATGCTGGAAAAGAAGAGGATCTGATTACCAGAGTTGCCACATTATGATGGCTTTTGAGGAAAAAAAAAAAAAACTCCCCCAAACTAAACATGAATACTAGCAGGAATATATATCCCAAACATAGGAGGAAAGGAATTTAAAAGAAAAACAACCTTGAGAAAGCAGATATTGTGCATAGAAACAGACAAACAAAAAGTCACTTCATTTGACCATATTAAATGTAAACAAACTAAATATTCCAAATAAGAGTCAGAGATTCTCAGACTAAATAAAATGTCAATAAATGCTATCCAAAAGAGACATACATTGAGTACAAAGATACAAAGAGGTTGAAAAATTTTAAATATTATTATCAAAAATATGAAGAAAAAGGTAACAAAGATGTGATGGAACCCATAGAACCTATTAATAAGATAACAGATTTTAGTCCACTGATATTGATAATTACATGAAATATAGGTGGTTTAAATAGCAATTAAAAAGACAGAGTCTCAGATGGGGTTGCAAAAACAAGATCCAAACATCAACTAGACACACACACACACACATAAAAAAAAACATTAAAAATAAAATCATAAATAGAGAAGTAGTAGATACACCATGCAAAAATGAATAAAATAAAAGATAGTTACAGTAATATCAGATAAAGTGAACTTCAGAACAAAGGATATTATCAGGGTTAAAGAGGGACATAACAAAAAGATAAAGAGGCGAAGTTTTAAATGTGCACAGACAAAGCAACCAAACTTTGTTTGTGAAACAAAAACTGATGGAACAAAAAGGAGAAACTGTTAGTGTGTGTGTGTGTATATATATATATATATGTATATATATACATATATATATATATATATATATATATATATATATATTTTGAATCAGAATTGTCATGATAACAAAGCCAGATGTTTCATTAAAAAATACAAACAAAATTGCTCCCCAAAAATACAAACCAAAATTGCTCTTTTAAGAGTGACACAAATTCTCAACATACTATTACTAAAGCTAATCCATTAATATATAAAAAGACCTTCATTTTGTTGAGAAAAATTCCTTCTTTTAACTTTTGTGGAGAGTTTTTATTCTCAAAGAATTTTGAATCTTTGTCAAATGCCTTTCCTGCAATTATTAAAATAAGCATGTTGCTTTTATCTTTAATTCTGTTGACTTGGTATCCACATTAATTGATTTGCATTTGTTAAGCCAGTCTTACCTCAAGGTAAATACTGCTTGGTGATTGTGTATTGTTAAAGTTTGTTTGTTTTTTGATGTGTTTTTGAATTTTGTTAGCTAGTATTTTATGGAGAATTTTTGCATTTACATTTATTAAAAATATTGACCTATAGTTTTCTCTCTTGTGGTACTTTTGGCTTTTGTATTAGGATGATGCTTGCCTCATAATATAACTTGGAAGGTGTTTCTTATGCTTTCATTTTTTAAGAGATTATAGGATTGGGAGGATTGGTATTGATTAAGTGTCTGGTAGAATTCAGCTTTTTCTTTCTTTCTTTTTTTTTTTTTTTTTGTACTGAGAAAAACCCAGGGATACTTTGCCACTGAGCTACATCTCCAATTCTTTTTATATTTGGAGACAGGGTCTCCCTAAGATTCTTAGGACCTCACTGATTCGCTGAGATTGGCTTTGAACTTGTAATCCTCCTGCTTCAGCCTCTCAAATCTCTGGTAATTACAGATATGCTCCACCACACCCAGCTTAGTTGAGATTTTCTTTTTTATTAGTGTAGGTATTTTCACCATGAAGTTTTGTTATAGTTTAAATCTAGAATATTCTCTGCAGGCTCATGTGTTTGGCACTATTGGGAGGCGGTGGAAACTATTTATTTATTTAAAATCATAACCTTATTTATTTATTTATTTATTTGAGAGAGAGAGAGAGAGAGAGAGAGAGAGAGAGAGAGAGAGAATTGTTAGTATTTATTTTTTAGTTTTCGGCGGACACAACATCTTTGTTTGTATATGGTGCTGAGGATTGAACCCGGGCCGCTCCCACGCCAGGCGAGCTTGCTACCGCTTGAGCCACAAACTTTAAGAGATGGATACTCTGGGAGATCTTCACGTCTTTCAGGCTCATGCCTTTGAAGTGGAGAATGAGACCACAGATTTTTCCTCTTCCATTCTTTCACTCCCTAGCCATTAGGTGAACAGCTTTGCTACTATATGACCCAAAGCAAAGGGGCCAACTGACCACCACTGAAACTTTCAAAGCCATGAACTGAAATAAATCTTTTCTCATTATAAGTTGATTTTTTAAAAATGTATTTGCTATAGTTATGGAAAGTTGACTAATATAACTTCCTTTGGTACTACATTGGCTGCATTCCATAACTTTTGGGAAGCCATGTTGTGTTTTCATTTTTGTTCATCTTGGATATTTTTTTAAATTCTTTTTTGATTTCTTCTTTGACCCAGTGATTATTCAAGAGAATGTTATAAAATTTTCATGTATTTGTTAATTGTATATTTTTGTATTGCTCTTGATTTTCTTTGAAACCACTGCGGTTAGAAAGAAAAGATGCTTATTATGATCAGTCTTTTTAATTTTGTTAAGAATTATTTTGTGACCTAACACTTGATCTTCCTGGAGAATTCTGTGTCTGTGTGCACTTGAGAAGAATATATATTCTGATATTAGTTGAAAACTTCTGCATGTGTCTATTAAGTGCAGTATTTTAATTCAAATAAACTTCTAAAATTGATTTTTTCCCTGAATGTTCTACTCATTATTTAAAGTAGGGCATGGAATTTTCCTACGATTACTGCTTTGCCATTGATTTCTCCTTTGGATAAGTCTTTGTCTTTTATACCTGGATGGTTTGATGTTGGGTATATATATATTTAATACTGTTATGGCTTTTTGTTGAATTGACCCTTTATTCATCATGTAATGATTTTCTAGACACAAAAATGAAAGTACTGTATGATCACATTTATGTAAAATCTAAGAAAGGTTGACTACATAGAAATAGAAAAGTAATTAACAAGGGCAAGGAAGGGAGGAAATGAAAAGATGTATGTCAAAGGGTAAAATTCTGCAGTTATCTAAGATAAATAAGTCTCAGAGTATACAACACTAGGTATGTAGTTAAAATATTTCCTCTACAATTTGTAGAGAAAATAGATTTTAGGTTCTCTTAACAAAAAAGGGGAAGTAACCTGTAAGTTAAAGAACATGTTAATTTTCTTGACTCTGGGAAATATCTCATTATGTTATACATATTAAAACATCACATATATAGAACATCATGCTGTGCAGGCTGCAGTGGTGCACTCCTATAATCCCAGTGGCTCGGGAGGCTGGGGCCAGAGGCTGAGGTTGTTCAAAGCCAGTCTCAGCAAAAGTGAGGCACTAAAGCAACTCAGTGGGACCCTCTTTCTAAATAAAATACAAAATAGGGATGAGGATGTGGCTCAGTGATCGAGTGCCCCTGAGTTCAATCTCTGGCACCAACAAACAAACAAAATAAACATTATGTTATATATTATGCATAAATAAATAAGTAAATAAACCAAAGGGGTTTAATCTCAAAAATTAAAGTTATGTTTCCTACTTGAACATTAGTGTAAAACACTTTAAAGGAGAAAAAAAAAGCCAGTAATCTCAAAATATATAGAAAAGAAATATTTGAAAAAAATATCATTTATAATTTAAGAAGAAAAACTCAGCAAACTATGAACTAAAGGGAACTCCTTTACCTAATAAAGTATATCTGTAAATAATATATAGTTAAGTTGATACTTAATGCTGAATGTCAGAATAATTTCCCATAAAATTTGGGAGCAAAACAAAATGTCAATTCTCACCACTGTTATTTGGTATAACACTGAAAAGTTTGGCCAGCAGAATAGGCAAAAAAAAAAAAAAAGGAAACTAGATGAGTAAAGAAAAAAGTGAAAAGAAGATAGAAAGCAATCTCTTTCTGTAGAGGACACAATTGTTTACATTGGCGATCTAGAAAAATCAACTAAAAGCTCCTGGAACTAATAATAAATGAGGAGTTTATTAAGTTCACAATATTACATGTTTTATATTTGAAAACAAATTAGATTTGTATACACTAGTAATGAACAACTAGAAATTGGAATTTTAAAATTACTACTTTAAATAGAAGAAACAATAATGCTTAATGTACTTCTAAAATGTGCAAAATGTATATGCTTAATTATTCAAAGTGTTGATGAGAGAAATTAAACAAGACCTAAACCAGTGGAAGATGAAAAGTATATAGGGACAGAAGACTCAATATTTTAAAGATTTTATAAGAATTCATTCCCAAATTAGCCTAATGATGTGACACAATTCCATTAAAAAATCCAGAAGATAGTTTTGAAGAAGTTGATAACTCTAAAATGAACTATATGTGAAAATGCAGAGAAATACCACATTCAATGTGGGAAACATTAAAACAATTGGTCAATTCATACTCTAATCTCAAGACTAACTATAAAGCTACAATATCAAGACAATGTCCTACTGAAAAAAAAAAAAGCAGACACATTGACAAAACAGATGAAAGAGTCTAGAAAGAGTTCAACATATATGTCAACTGATTTTGTCAACAGTACAGAGGCAATTCCTCGAGAAAGTTTAGTCTTTTCAACAGACAGTGTTGGCATATCCACATGTAAACAAATGAACATTGAACCACTCTCACATTTTTAAATTTATTTTTTCTGCTTTGTTTATTTTTATTTTTTATTAGTGCTTTAATAGTTAGTTGAGTTCATCCCCACAAATGCATACATGCATGGGATTCAATTTTAGTTTGCATTCCCCCCATTTTCCTTCCTCTTTTTCCCACCTATCCTCTGTCCTCTCCCCCGTTCTCCTTCCTCTACTTCCTTTTGCTCATCTATTTATTTATAGTTGATTGGTTCTTTTTACTTATGCACAAAAGTGAAGTTCCCTGTGAATATATGCACTTAACATGATTTTATAAGAATTCATTCCACATCGCCTCCCCTTTCCCATTCCTCTACTCTGTTTCTCAGTCTTCTTCTTCTGCATTACTGATCTTCTTTGTATCTTATGATTCCCATCCCTCTGCTGCACAAAAGTCAAATCAAAATGGATCAAAGACTTAAGAATTAGGCCAGAAACCTTGCAACTACTAGAAGAAAACAGAGGGTCAACACTACATTATATTGGTGCTGGCGCCAAATTCCTTAACAAGAGCCCCAAAGCATAAGAGCATAAGTAATAAAACAAAGCATCAATAAGATGAATGCCATCAAACTAAAAAAGCTTCTGTACAGAAAAAAAAAAGATTAAAAGTATGAAAAGAAAGTCAAGGAATGGGACCAGATCTTTGCTAGGTATTCCTCCAATAGGATAGTAATGTCTAGAATACATAGACTCAAAAAACTTAATGACAACAACAACAACACAAATAACTCTATCCATAAATGGGAAAAAAACTAAACAGAAACTTCTCAAAACAAGAAACACAAATGGCCAAAAAATATATGAAAAAATGTTCAACATCTTTAGCAATCAGTGAAAGCAAATCAAAACTATGTTAAGAGTTTATCTTTCTCCAGTTAGAATAGCAATATCAAGAAAACAAACAATAGTAAATGCTGGCGAGGATGAGGGAAAAGGGCATACTTTTACATTGTTGATGGGACTGCAGACTAATACAACCACACTGGAAAGCAGTCAGGAGTTTCCTCAAAAAACTAGGGATGGGACCACCATAGATCCCAGCTATTCTACTTTGGCATTTATACAAAAGAACTAAAATCAACATACTACAGCAATAAATCTACCTCAATGTTTATAGCAGTACAATTCACTAACTAAATTCATAAGTTAAATCATGGAATCCACCTAGGTGCGTATAAGTAGATGAACGGATTAAGAAATTGTGGTATAAATACACAATGGAACCCTGTAAAGGAAATTGAAATTATGGCATTTGCCAGTAAGTGAATGGAAATGAAGAAAACCAGGCTCAGTGAAGTAAGTCAGACTCAGAAACAAAGCTGGAATATTTTCTGATACATCTTATACAAAAAGCAACTAGAAATGGTCAAAACATAATTCTAAAACTTGAAACTATATAACTCCCAGAAATTAGCAAAACAGAAAGTTTTAGTGAGGCAAAGATTTCTAAGATATGACAAAACAACTGAAATCAAAACAAATAAAAATACAATCCATGAAATGAAAAATTGATTAATTAGCCTTCAACAGAGTTTGTAAAATCCTCTTTTATAAAAGATATTGTTAAGATACTGAAAAGGCAAACCATTGACTGGGTTAAAGTTTTTTACTTCATATGTCTGATAAAAGATGTGTGTCTAGACTATGTAAAGAATACAAAACCCTAATAAAAGTGGACAACATATTGAACACCACATAAGATGTGCAGATATCAATGGAAACATAAAAAGATGTTCCACATTAGTCATTGGAGAAATAATATTGAAATCATAATGTGATACTACTCACACCTGTTAAAATAACTAAAAGTTAAAAATAATAATTACACTGATTATGCCAAGTGATGGTGTAGTTAGAGAGCAACAGGAACTCTCACACATTTTTGGTGGAAATGCAAAATGGTACCATCGCTTCGGGAAACAGTTTGGCAGTTTCTCATATAGTTAAACATATGCTTACTGCACAACCTATAATCAAGGGCTAGGCATTTATCCAAGAGAAATTAAAACTTATGTTCACATAAAATCCTGAATGCACATGTTTATAGTGGCTTTATTCATAATTGGTGAAACTGAAAACAACACAAGTGTCCTTCAACAGGTGAATGGAAAACTATTACATTGAAACTGCTCAGTAAATATAAGGGGCAAAATATTGATTCATGCAATAATGTGGATGAATTACAACTGCATTTTGCTAAATGAAAGAAGGCAGATACAAAGGGAGACTTACTAGATTGTTCCATTTACGTGACGTTATGGGAAAAAAAATACAGGACTAGAATCTTATCTGTGGTTACTGGGATCTGAAATTCAGGGAGAACTTAATACAAAGGAGCTCAAGGGCACTTTATTGAGTGATGGCAATATTCTATAGCACATTTGGAATGGTGCTTAATAATGCTTTGCTTTTGTGAAACTCATAGGATGACGAATTTTATTTTATGTAAATTATATTCAATAAATGAGACCCAACTGACAATACCAAATGTTGGAGAGATGAAGCCCTAATATATCATTCCTGGAAATGTACACTGTTACAATCCCTTGAAGAAAAGTTTTCAGAGTTTATTTTAAAATTGAGTATACATCTACCATTAAACCAATAATTTGTACTCTTGGATGTATATCCAAGTGAAATAGAAACAAAAAGATTTGCACAAAAATGCTCATAGTAACTTTATTCATTAAATCCCAGATGAAACAACCCAAGTATCCACAATAGGAAAATGTGAGAAGTTAACACAATGCACTATTCTTCAAAATGAGAATGAATTATTCATATACACAATGTGGGTGAATGTCACCCACATTCTCAAAGAAGCCTGCTACAACAAAGTACAGGCTCTGTGACTCATACAAAATTCTGTAAGAGGCCAAACTCTTCCATTGTTTTAAATAATCAGACTAGTGGTTGTCTTGGGGGCTGAGGTTTGACTAGAGAACACAGGTATTTTTGCTCTGATACATGATGCTCTGCATGGTGATAGAGAGGTGAGATTATGTAATTTTTTTTCTCAAATTGTACAGTTATCATTTTTCCATTTCAAATAATAAAAATTTCACTTCAAAAATATTACAAAATAATGAGTGTGGGTTTTGTCAGTATTGTAGAACTAAAAGTGATATAAAAATGATGATTTTGTGGAAATGACGGGTCCACAGAGATTCAATATTGATTCCTAGTATTATTCTACTTATTTTGCATATGCTTAATCATTGCCATAATAAAAAAATATAGAACTTTGTTAAACTGATACTATTGAAGAAGAAGGAAAGAAAAATGAAGAAAAAGAGGGAGAAATAGAGATAAAGAAGGAGAAAGATCATGAGAGCTTTTTAAATGAGAATAGAAAAGACAGGTTAGAAGGGTGGAGAGAGTGGAGATATGTCAAGTAGTAGTTCTGAGAATGAATCATTGTATATAACAATGTGAAAGTTATATTATGTATCTTAGTAAGCATAGATTCAATGAAATGGGGAGGACAAACACCTGATTGGAGAGAGAATATGAGAAGAATTACAGACAAATTCAGACACTCTTAGAATCATAGTAGTTTTGGTTTGCCTAGGACTTCAGTTAGCTACTTCATTTTGTAGCTGTGAAAGGGAAGCCCCTCCCCCTCAAGTTGACCAGAAAACTTAAATCTAGTTAGTAAGGAAAAGAGAGCTCACATATTATCTTACTCCCATTTTAAAATCTATACTTCACACAGGTTGCCTGCTTCTGAAAAAAATAAATGAGCTAATTACTATTATTTACTGTTAGTTAAAATCCAGAAATTCTTGATTTTTGAAGGAAAATATTTTTCCTCTGAATTCCCATTTCTGTTTTCCAGGTATGGTCTTTTTCAAAGAGGTGGTGATCATTTGCCCCTCAGTTACAATTGTGCAAATACTAGATCCAGCTATTCTTTGAACTATGAATGTCAACAAAAGTGCCACTTCATTTTTGTATTATGGTCAAGTTCTTTTTCATGAACCTGACCCCACCAAAAATTATCTATGGTTCTAATTTTTTTTTTCTCAGAGTGAGTTACATTTTGTTTTTGGATAATAAGAATTGTTTTTCTCTTTTTAGTCAAATTCAAAGTATTCTGAAGGCTTCCTTTTCCACACCTCTTTCCCCGTTTTTGATGTTTTCCAGAGAATACAGGCAGGTGAGTAATATCAAGTTTTTATGTATCTACCACCTGTGCTGAGTGTGAACTCATAGAAGAAAATGGAAAGAATAATCCACAGTGGTCAAGGAGCTAAAGACTGAACTTGATCCATAATTAAACAATACATTCACATGGCTGAGCAAAGAGCTTGCAGCTATCGTTAATCTCTGATGTTCTTTTACAAGGCTTATCTCCATTTGAAAGCTTTCTTTTAAAACATTTCTTTGGCAAGTAGTCTAAATTATTCACCACTTTCAATGTTAATTTTTGCTATATGTATTCCTGTGCTGTAGTCTGTATGATGGGGTAGACACAGTTTATGGAGATTTTTAATTAAGGTTAGTAAAAGCCACCACGATAATAACAATAATAATAATAATAAATAGACACACGGCACACATGTACACTGTGTAGTTCTGGCTCATTAAATAGAATATGTAGCAAATAGCAATCAACGCATCATTTCTTTAAACACTTTCTTTAATTATAATACTATATACTACTTATAATATTTATTCTAAAGGTATATAAAGGATTTTAAGATGAAAAAGTCTAATTATGTAATTATGATTTGGGTCTTTCTTGAATATTTTCTTTGGAGGTATGTGTGCAATGAAAAAATATTAAGTAAAAAGAAGGCTCTGGGCATTAACAGACACTTTGTTTTTAATAATCCTCATCATATTCATTGCTGCTACCATATTAGCATATTGTCATTTCTGCTTTTACTTTTTCTTAAAAAATCTATTTACATAATTATGTGGAGTGCAATTTCCCAGGTTTTTCAGGGTATGGAGCACTTAGCATTGCATATTAGTGTGGAAGATAAGCCACTATAGATATTCATGACTTTTTGAGATCTGAAAAGAAGATAATTGTATGTTTTCTCTCCTTTTTTCTAGTTTCTTTATGAAGAGGAAAGGATGGGAACATTAGAACAATAAAAGTAAAATCGTTGTATTTTTCTTCTGAAATGCCATGTCACATAAAATACATATATACATTATATATATATATATATATATATATATATATATTCAGGTTTTAATTTTTACTGTGATAAGGAATAGTCATATGTAATTATGACTATATGTCTCCATTTTCATTCAGAAACATAAGTAAACTATGAATACATAAGAAATATAAAAAGCTTATTCAAATAGTGGCCTAGTTTCTAATGATGCTTAAATAACAGACACCCAGATACACTCATGGGCACACAAATGGACACCCATATGTGATGAGTAGCCCACCAAAGAAATTATTTCTTAAATGTATAATAAAAAATTAATTTAATGGAAATGTTCATTTACACCAATATTTTGTGTGTATGTATATATTTATGTGTATGTATATGTGCATGTGTGTATATACATATATACATATGCCAGATTTACTTCTAATAGACAATTTTTTAATTGTGTGTAACAAAATTTAGGGTTTTTTTCATTTTTTTAGCAAAAATATCCAACATGCTAAAAGATATTACAAAACAGTTGTAGGACTAAATTTATGGTTAAAATTCAATGAAAAATATGCAGAACCATATCAAAGGTTCAATGTGATTAAGAAGTAACTAACCCTTGCTGTCATTCCCATCTGAGATACCAGGAATGTAACTTGATGACAAGCAATAACAAAATCTAGACACATCTTTGGTTATCCATTCTAAACCAACCAACCAACTGAACAACAACAACAGCACAGCTAAACACAGCTGAGTTGATTACATTTCTTCCTTTGCACCTGAGGACTCAGAAATGCTTCTACCTAGAGGATTCTGGGTCATGTGCCTATACACTAGTTGTGAGGTAAGAAACAAGTGCTCTTTGTTCCAGTCTGGGAAGATGAGACTTGTAACAGGAACTTTCTCAGTTGGAATATACAGGTTTGAGTGTTCATATATAAAAATTTTCCATTAAATATCTCTTATTTCCTGATATTTTTCTTTTTTTATGTTTCATGGAACATAGCTAATGACAGATACTGAGAAATTATACAAGGGAGGTGAAATTCTGAGCACTGGCATGTCAAAAGAGGAATATTTTTAACTATATATTTCAGTTTTTAAAAAAATATTTGACTCCCTGCTAAGAAACATGAGGAAATATCACTCATATTTCCTCCCACATTTGCTCTTTTAGCCTCCATTTTTAATTATATTGTCATTTTAACATTTCCAAAAGTATAACATTCACATTAGGTTATATAACTGTAACGGCTTTAGTGCTTTATTCTTCAGTCTTGGTATAGATGGCTTCAGCTCTGACTAGGGCTTTCTACAGTTTGTGTTTTCCTAAGTTCTTTGCTTTGTGTCATTACTTGTTTGACTAATTTTCACTCTGCAGGAGTAAGAAGTTCTGCCTTTTACTTAAATATGAAGGATAACTTTACTCAATAAAAATTTATTATTCTTAGTTTTCCTTTCTAATGTGTAAATATTTTCATTTTTCATTTCTAATGTGTAAATATTTCTACACTATTTCTACTATCAAATAGTTGAAGAAGTCCAAAGACCACTTATTCCTCTTTGTTTATAATTTTCTTCATTTATTCATGATTACCCATATGATTCTTCCTTTATCCTTACAGACCAGGAATTTAACAGAATGCTGCATTTATATCAGTCGCTCCATATCAATTTTCCCAGAACATTATGAAACTCATTCTGTAGGGTCAAGCCTGTAGTATTTTAGAAAAGTTTATTTCAACTGTGTACTTGAATTTTACAAAATGTGTTCTGTTCATAGAAACACAAGTTATATATATCCTTTGCTATATCCACAATTTTCTTCAAAGTCATGTGAATGTTTTATTTTTCATTTTTTACTATTATACTTATGTGATTTACTTCATTTGGGACGTTGCTTTCAATGATGGTGATTTTTATGAGATTTTTAAACATGCCTTTTAGAATCTTCTTTTGTTGGTCACTTAGGTTTCTGTCCTAAATTCTACAAGCTCACTTTTCAATAGTATCTCTTACATTCCTTTCTTTGTAAGCTTTTATCTCTTTCCCATTTTTTAAGTTTAAAGTGATTATATCATCTTTAATATCTATTTTTCTGATTTCACTTCTTTTCTTAAATAATTCTTTTTATGCTATCTCTTCTTCATATCTCTATTGAGATTCTTTTTAATCTTTTATAACAAGCATGTTTTAATGAATGGTTTTTATGTTAGAGCTTTTGTGGTTATTTGATGAGACACATCTGGAGGACCGTTTGCTTCTCCCTTTTGGTTTCTTAGTTGAGAGCTGGTTTCATGCTCAGAACTGATCTCCAGAGAACAAAGGCCTTTGGTTTATATCTGCATTTCTAGCACATAAAGGTGTTTTCAGAGTTATATTGCATGTCTTGAACTTTAGTATGCATATTTCCCAGTGTAATTGTCAGGTCTAGAGATAACTTGATGTATTTCCTAGTACTTACTATAGGGATCAGCAAACACTATAACCCATGGGCCATATCCAGCCTGTTGGCATGTAAGCTAAGAATGTTTTTTTAAAAAATAATATCTGTATGGTAGAAAACAATCCAAAGAAGTGTGAAATTCAAATTTTAATATCCATAGTGAAGATTTTGTAAAATCTAACCAGAGCCATTTATTTAAGTACTGTACATAGCTGCTTTCATGCAACCACTGTGGAATTGAGCATCTCAACAGAGATACTATCACCTACGGAAGCTATTGCCACATAAAATATATATTATCAAGCTTTTTATGTAAAAGGCTTGTCTATCCTTGACTTAAAGGAACTAGGCACTATGGTTTGGATGTGAGATGTCCCCCAAAATCTCACGTGTGAGACAGTGCAAGAAGGTTCAGAGGAGAAATGATTGGGTTGTGAGGGTCTTAAACCAATCAGCATTTAATCCCCTTTCTAGAGATTAACTGAGTGGTGATTGAAGTGGTAGAGTGTGGCTGGAGGAGGTGGGAACTGGGGCGTGGCTTTGTATCTGGAGAGTGGAATCTCTCTGCTTTCAGATCACCATGATGTGAGCTGCTTCCCTCTGCCCCACACTCTACCATGATATTCAGCCTCATCTCGAGCCCTGAGAAATGGAGCTGGCCTTCTATGGACAAAGACCTCTGAAACCATGAGCCCTCAAATAAACTTGTCCTTTTTATGGTTGATCTGGTCAGATCTTTTAGTCACAGCAGTGAAGAAGCTGACTAAAACACTAGGCATTCTGTAATTCCCATTTTAGACTAATCCATAAGTATATAACATAAGCATGTACATGCTCATTTTTGAAGCATGTTCAGAGTACTTATCTAGTCAGATCCTCTTTTCAAGAACTTAGCTTCAATGTACACAGATTATCTACATGCATCTGTGTTAGAGAAAAGTTGAGGGGCCTATGCTCACCTTAATATTTCTCTACATGTAACTCTCCTACTTTCTATATACAATTTTATGATAGATTGAGGTTTATGGCACTAGATATATGCCTATAATCCTTTTATAAAACATTGCTCATTTTAGTATGCTAATAGCTGCTTTTGGAAAGACATGTAGAGTCAAAATGAGCATGGTATGGATCAAAGATTGGGAAGAATCTAAGAAGCTGAAGGAGCCTGCAGCCTCTATTTTGATATATGAGTTCTGCTGTTCCTCCTCCTCCTCCTTCACCTTCTCCTTCTCCTCTTCTTCCTCCTTCTTCTTCCATTTGATTTCCTTTTTATCCCTTCTTTTTTAACTACCTTATCATTCTGAAATATAAAATTAAATCTGTGTTGGGACATTTTTAATCTTTCTAGACAATACCTAGATCTAATTCTAGATCTAGTTCTAGATCTTACAATTGATCTAGTTGATCATCATTAGTTTGGACACCATCTTACCTTTGGGGACATCTATACACTGTTCCTAATCACTAATTTTGATCATCATTTAACAATATTTGGCAAATGATTTAAAATATTTGTAATATTTTTTCCTATTCCTCATATGATGGAATGTATTCTTCTCTGTTCCTTTTTGTTGTTGTTGTGAAAAGACTTGAAAATGCAGAGGGAAGAAAAATGTTTCTTTTCATTTTAAATTTGAAACTCCAAGCTATCTAAACACCCAGAATTTTTTTTTAGAATACAAACAATTGATCTTACTTTATGCTCTTGAATGTAGTTTCTGTTCTGACATTAAACCATTAATGTTTTCAGCTGTGCAAGGATAATTGCTGATATTTAAACTTTGTAATTTGACATTCTTAGGAGTATTATTCCAATTGAATATTCTAGCTCATACTAATAAGAGTGGACAGCTAGGTCCTTTGTAAATACACCATCCATTTTTTTCTTTCAGTACAAAAAGATAATGTTGTCTTCCAAAGAAACCTGAATCATAATTTTGAAATACTTATCTCAATTCCTCAAAATCAGCTACCAAGAAGTTGCTTTTATTTATTCTTTAAAACTAAGGTCAGCTTAATCAATTTTTAAAAGTTGTAATGCTTTCCAGGCATATTGGATATGTCTCTCCAAATATTCCTTAGACATTGATGAAGCATGATTTTCACGAAAATCTTCTGAATAAAGTTCATTGTGAATTCTAAGTTGTAGAGGGTTTCAGGATTTTCTTTTCTTCATTAAGTTTCGGAAAATTGTACTTGTTTGACAAAAAGTTTTAGGGATGGCAAGCTAAGTCAAAGGAATAAAATGCTTGAGGATGCCAATTGTATAGGACAACAATTTAAAGAAAATAAAAATGGATCTCATTTAAGAAAACTGCCTCAATGATAATAAATGACTATATTAAGCTATGGAGTCCTGAACGCTAGTGATATAGATTCAAGTTCAAACAAATGCAGTCTTTAGGCAGTTATTTGCTCTTAAATAGAGAAAAACGTCCAAATATTTACAGGAGAATGTGTACCGTGCATGGAAGTTATTAAAAATTGTTTTCAACTTGTTCAGCATTTTAATTATTAATATCATTTTCTAAGAAAAGAAAATGTTAAAATTTTAAATATGAAGAGTCAAATGTTTGATTAGCTCCTTGGTAATTACTTAAAACCTCTACTTCAACAGAATCTTTGAGTGTAAAGGAAAAATTATTCAAAGACATTAAACACAAATTGGAAAAACCTCTCACTACAAAAACCACTAATGTTTTCATTGAAAACTGTAAATGTTTATTGAATGCTTTTATTCCAAAAACTTTAATGTGTAAAAATGTTGACAGCAATTGTTTTCTTCCCTGAAAATTGTAGTGACAAATCAGTCAAATTCAATAAAAAATAATGCACATTACAAGATATAAAAAAAATCAACAATTCTACTGTTCTCAATTCAGTCTTGATATAGCCTTACAATGTTACTTCTTCCTATATAGTTTGTCTTCTATTTTTTAAAGCATTATAATTTATATTCCATTATTAGCTACTATAATCAACATATTCTTTAATATAGTTAAGCACTATTTCCTCAATTTAAAACTAGGATTTAAATTTCTTTATATCTCAAGAACTTTTATTTATTTTTTTTTCTTTTTTTTTTCTTTTTTTAATTTTTATTGGTTGTTCACAACATTACAAAGCTCTTGACATATCATATTTCATATTTTAACTCTTTCACACATTGAGTTGATATAAAAGTATCAGTTTTCTTTATGTCAGTAGGATATATTTGCATTATTATTGAAATGCATTGCTTAAATGGCCATCATATATTGCCTATTTGCTCAAGAAATAATATAATACTAAATAATATTATACCATTTCTCAGTCATAAAATCTTGTCTTCATTTTCATTCTCTTTTCCAAAGTAACTAACTTATGCATCAGTATGAATATGCATAGACAATATTTTCTACTTAGAAATAAATCTCTATAGAGAAAACATGAAAAGGGAATGGAAGAGAAGATACTGCATCCATTTAATGGTAATATGTAAAGTACTAATAATGAACTACTATATCTCTGTTACAGGAAGGAATATTGAAATTGTTGTGCTGTTCTTTAGCTGTGTATAACTGAGAGTAAAAAAACCTTTGAGCAATTGACAACTAAAAGACATACAAATACTTTGAAGTTCTGATGAATGCTGTAATACTCTTCATGCAAATTCTTCCTATTTGGGGTCTCAAAGCTTTTTTCCTTTATGTCTTACAAGACAGAATGTCTAATGTGAGGCAGTTCTGCCCCCAAAGTGATTTATATTCTAATTAGTAATAATCAATAACAAATATTTATTCAGACTTAGCTACAAAATATTAAATTATTAAAACAAACTTTTTACAATTTCAGATATAATAAATTTATCATTCAACAGACTAAAGCTCCCTCTTGGAGCAAATGTACAAGTTAAATAACATAGAAAAGTCTCATGAAGGCTCAGAAAAGTTGTTGAGTCAATCAGACATTGGAGAACCATGGTTCCAGATGGACAGGAATTGAAGAGTGAGGAGTTGACATTGCCTAAGCCATTTTTCTCATAATGACAACTGCTGATATTTGGCAAAGATGGAAAGACTGAGAATATGGAAATAGGTCCACAGATAGAAATCAGCGAATGTAAATAGGTCCACAGATAGAAATCAGAGCATGTAGCGATTCCTCTGGTAATTTCCCAGAGCCAGAGAGACAAACCATAGATTCTAGGACTGCCAAGATAGTTAGAATTTAAGGACTATGATCTAGAGAGAAGATACAGAGAACTGAACCCCATACTATGGTTCCCCCTAGCCCCCCAAAAAAACCTTGCCAACTGCACAAGGAAAACTGCTATAAAAGTAATGAGAAAGCATTTAAAAAGCAATATGAAGTTTTAGTAGTTTCACTGTGTTGAAGAAAAAAGAAATTAGAATTAGAATCTCCAAAAGTGTAGAGACCTTGGTAATTAATTGATCAAGGATCTCAATTGAAATCCCATAAGAGTAATACACAAGGAGAGAACATGAACCAAGGGAAGAGATTTATGAAAAATATAATCTATCCTGGTGCTGAAAACACTGTTCCTGATATCATTGTGGTGATCTGCCTTTACTTTATCTTTCTGGTCCTCAAGATCATCAACAAATTATCATGTATAATCTCATATTCAATCAGAATTTACCAGGTATACAAAAAAGAAAAATAAGGTTAGGAGAAAAAAAAAATGGAACAAACAATAGAAAATACTAGCCAGCATAAACTTGATATTAAATCTAATGAGATGTTACTTGAAACATCATTTACAATTTTGTTACAGCAAAATTATAAGGCATTTCACAGTTGCAAACTTCTGAAAAAACTCATGTCAAAGTTAATTATTTGCATAACATTTGATTGATTCGATAATCAAAATTCCAATAATTTGCCATGATAATAGAGAGAAAAGATGAAGAAAAACATTTTTGATCAAATTCATTATTCCATTAAAATTAGAAACTCTTAGCAAACTTGAAATACATGGAAACATCATTAATCTGATTAAACTTATCATGAACATCATACTTCAGTGTGAAATGCTGAAAACCTTCCCCAGATGACCGGGACCAAGACAAGAATACTGATATCATTTATTTCCCCCACATTTTAGTGGAAGTCTTAGCCAATACAGCATGGCAAACTCAAAAAAGGCAGGAGGAGGCTGGGGATGTGGCTCAAGCGGTAGCGCGCTCGCCTGGCATGCGTGCGACCCGGGTTCGATCCTCAGCACCACATACCAACAAAGATGTTGTGTCCGCCGAGAACTAAAAAAGGCAGGAGGATTAGAAAGGAAGAAAGAGACATGCTATTATTCATAGATGACATTATCTCCCCCAGGACAACTTCGCCACCATATCAGGGTAACACAGAATCCAAGCCAAACATGAGGGAAAAAATGGTATTGAGGAGTCAACAGATAGAAAATTTCAGAAAAGAAATACTAAATATAAAAATGAACATGCTAGAATTGAAAAGTATGATAAATGAATAGAAAATTGAATATAAACTTTCACAGTGTGGTCTTAAAACCAGAATGCAGATGGTAAATGTTAGTCACCTTGAGGGCTCTAATCTTGAAGCAAATGGCAAAAAATTTTAAGTAAGTAAAGACTGAGGAATTTCCATGTGGAAAATAGCAAATGTTTTAAAATATTTGACATTTGAGTCATGAAAAGATAGGAGAGTAAGTATGAACCAAAAACTTCTGCGGACTTAATGGATGAAGAAGACTCAGATGTGAATATTTAAGTTCAGTGTATCCTATGCTTGAGCTTAGATGAAGCTCTGGAAATGAATTCATGTAACTCACCACATTAACAAAATAAATCAGTTACATGATCATTTCAGTCTTGTCTTGCAGAAAAAGGCAGATTAAATTGGATACCTTTTTTTTTTTTTAGGAAAGTCTTTCAACAAATTATGAATTGAAACTTCCTCAGCCTAATAAAGTGAATCCACAAGATGTTTTATAGCTAACAGCTGGCTAAGGAGGAAGGACTCAAATATATTTGCTACAGTTGAGAAAATGGAAAGGATTTTCATTTTTGCTACATTTTTCCAAATGCACTGGTGATGCTACCCACCATAGTAAGTGAGTAAAAATAATAAGAAGCATAAAATTTGAAAGAAAAAATGAAACTATATTCACAAGTGATAGAATTGTGCTTCAGAAAACATCCTAAAGAATCAAATGTATGATATATGATATGTCAAGATCAATGTAATATTTTGAGCAACTAATAAATTTCTCATGTTTGAAAAAATAAAAAATAAAAATAAAAATAAAGAATCTACAAAAAATCCTACTAAAATTAATAAAGTAAACTTAGCAAAGGCCCTGAATAAATAACAACTGCAAAAATTAATTTTATATATACTAGCAACAAATAGTTATTATGAAATTATAAATAAAATTGAAATTTAAAAAGTCATGGCATTTCTACTAGACCCAAATCCAAAATATTTTGAGATGCATTTGATAAAAGTTTGCAGAATTCTTATAATGAAAATTGAAAACCTTACTAAGGCAACTTACTTGAGAAATGTACTTTGTTCAAGGATTGATTAGAAGACTCAACATTTTTAATTTTCTTATTCTGATAAATAATTGGTAGATTCAAAACATTTCCAATAAAAACGCAAGCAGATACTTTTGCATAATGTGACAAGATTATTATAAAATTTATTTGTAAAATCAGAAGACTTACCAGACATTGTTTTTGAAAGAGAACAAAATTAAAAGAATTATACTACCCACTTTAAAACCATAAAGCTAAAGTAATATAGATAAGTGGTACTGGTTAAAGAAGAAATACAGTACTAACAAAACAGTCGAGAGTCTAGAAATAAACCCATATACAACCAGTTGAAATTTAACAAAACAATATAAATAAATGAGGACAATATAGTAATTTCTATAATTGATGCTGGAACATCAGTGTAGCCATATGAAACAAACAAACAAAAAAACCCATAGAACTTGCACTTCTACTTCATACTAAACATAAATATTAATATTAAATCTATTTTTGTGGCACTGGTGATTGAACCTAAATAAATCATTAATTAATACATTGTGTATTTTATTATCTATAATAAAAGATGAACCTATAAATCTTCTGAAAGAAAACATAGGAAAATATCTTCACACACAGGAAAATAACAAAGATGTTTTTTAGATCAGAAAAACAAAGCAGATAGTCAAAAATAAATTAGACTTCCTCAAAGTTACTATTCTCTATTTTTTTAAAAGTCACTTTGAAAGCAAAAAACAGACAGTCCACAAATTGGACAAACTACATTTATGGGTCTAACAGACTTATATGCAGACTATATGAAGAACCATTAAAATTCAGTAACATAAAGACAACTCAAAAATAAGAAACAATCTTTCCGAAGATTTGAGAAAGTAGCTCACAAAGGATTTATACATAACTAACACAAGGTTTAAAATCACGTATCCAAATACACAGCATCATTAATCATGAGCAAGTGTAAGTTAAAACCACAATGGAATGCCAATTTGCAGGACTGGTTTTGCTAACATCTGAAGACTGATGACACCAAGTATTGACAAGAATGTGGAGTACTTGGAACCCATATTGCTTTTAGTTTTCTAAGATGGAAAAGAGATTAGAATATGCTTATAAAATTGAAAATATAATTGCAATTTGATGCACCTGATGATGACCACACAATGACTTCCGTGTGCATGTTCATAGCAGTATTACTGTTAGCACATGCAAACTTAAAACAAACTTAATGTCCATCAACAGATGAATAGATAGCAACTTGTGGATTTGCCGTGGTTTGGATCTTCAGTGTCTCCTAAAAGCTCATGTGCTAAAGGCACTTCCCCAATCTTGGCACTAATGGAAGGTGGTAGAAAATTTAAGAGGTGGGGTCAAGTGGGGGTTCTTAGCTCATGGGGGTTGTACCCCTAAATTGAATTCTGTTCCTTTCTATTTCTCTCCTGTGCTCCCATAAGGTGAGAGGTTTTATTGTGCCATGTGCTTCCACCCTGGTGTGCTGCCTCACCCTCCTCAAAGTAACAGAATCAACTGTAGCCAATTAAAGCTACTGACTACTTTTCAATTAATTTAACCACATTTTTTTTAATTTACAAAACTGTGAGCCTAAATAAACTTACTTTTATAAGATAATTATCTTAGGTGTTATAGTAATAGAAAAACAACAATACAGGTGTGTGTGTGTGTGTACATGCTTGTGTGTGTGTGTGTGTGTGTGTGTGTAATGGAATACTACTCAGCAATAAAAAGGAATAAGTTACTGGCACACAAAAGAACAAGCATCAACTAAAACCCATTATTTTTAAGAAAGGAAAGAGACACAAAAGTGTACATACTCTACCATTACACTTACATGCATTCCAGCACAAGCAACTCTATTCTGTATTGATAGAAATAAGGTCATGTTTGCTTGGGGCTGGGTAAGAGGAGTGACTGAGATGGGCATAGGAAGTTTTCTCGGAGTGATAGAAATGTTCTCTATTTTGACTGACAAAGTAATTATACAAATGTATAAATTGATATCAAGCTTATCATTTTAATGGGTGTAATTTACTGCATCTAAATTATACCTCATTTAAATTGAGAATTAAATGAAAAAATCAATAATTTTGCTGAAAAACAACCTGTTGGTTAAATGTTTATACGGTGACAGTACCCAATGTTGCAAACACGTGTAGCAATTTGAACTATCTTACACTGCTGGAGAATAACCTTATAAAATCATTCTAGAGAAGAATTTGAAAGGATATAGTCCAGCAAATCTTTTTTTGCCTACCCTAAGACCCAGTGGTTCTACTTCCAAAGTGCAATGTACAAGAATGTTTATAGTATGAGTGTAAACACTGAAAAGTATAAATGATCAAAATATTCATGCATGTTATAATGGATAAATAAATTACAATGGAAAGTTACACAACATTGAAAATAAATGACTGCTATATATACCATAGATGAATCTCAAAAAAAGTACTGAGTAATAGAAGAAAACATTAAAGAGAATATATATATATATATATATATATTCTCTCTCTCTCTCTCTCTCTCTCTCTCTCTCTCTATATATATATATATATATATATATATATATATATATATATATATATATATATTCATTGTAAATTACCCAGTCTTAAGATTCTTCATATCAGCACAAAAGAAACCAAGGCAGTACCATAGTCATTATGACAAGTTAGGTACATGCCAAATAAAGACTTTGAGACCTCTGCTCCTTGAAGCAATGATTTTTTTTACACACACACACACACACACGCACACACACACATGCAAATAATACGCAGGGTTTATAGGGCTAGAACAGAAAATTAACGTATGAGTTTTTAAAAGGTAAAAGAGTACTTCTGTTCTATTCCTTTCACTGGATTTTCAGAGATAATTTGAGAGAAAAATCCTATAAAAACTTTCACTATGTGCTAATAGTCACCATTATATCTTGTTTGCTTGGGGCTGGGTAAGAGGAGTGACAATACCCCAAATCCAGCATAAATCAAATGTTAACTTTGATGTAAATATTATGCTTTTCAATAAAGCTTTATGATACTGGTAATTAACCATATGTGCAGCCTAGTCGCTACAGACCTACTTTAAGGACTTGATAATAATGAAAAATCAGATGTTGCTGTTTGTTTATTAAGCTGATATTTGCAGAAACACTCCTTGATGCACTCAAAAGACCAACTTCAAAGGTTTATAGATTTAATTTATACCATCAACACCTCCAAAGGGATCTGATGCAGCTACAAACCTCAGTAAGTTATAAATTTGGAAATTCTTCTAACCAGCAGTTTTCAGAATGTATTATGCTTAATATTAGCTCCATGGGAGGTTAAAAATACAACAAAGGGAATAAAAGAAGTGTGTGGTTAAATACATTGAAAACTAGTCAGTAGCTTTAATTGGCTACAGTGATTTCTTAGCATATTTCTTCATGAAATAAATGTAGATTGAGTACCCAAAATGGGGCATGGCCTGTTCTGCTACTCATATTTATTTGACCAAAGAAGACAACTTTTCTTTATAGTACCTCACTTACAAATAATGCTCTGCTATGTGCATTTTGGAAAATTCTATTTTCAACCATATTGTGAAAGAATGTCATTGAGGACTTTTCTCATCCTCTTGAAGGATGTTCAGCAAGCTATTTTAAATGCAGCTACTTCTAGATCCCTCTGGTGTCTAGCCAGGGTTGCAAATAACAGGTAAAATGGGCACTAGATTACCATAACTATTTTCTTGAGGTTTACAATTGCACAATATAATTGAGGAGAGAAAAAATGTAACATTGGTGACCTTTGTGGTAAGTGGCGTTGTTCTCTACCAGCTCAGCCACCACCTCCGAACGTATATCTTCAGTCTGGATCTCAGAACACAGAACACAAAACCACGCCTCCTGTTATTAGCCTTAGGTTGACTTTCATCTTACCCTCAGTTTTCCACTCTTTCCCTTTCCCAAAGGCATCCTGGCTGTAGGATTTAGTATCATCAGACAAACATCTGAAAGAGGTCACCATGTGTAAATGGTGCCAAAGTACTAGCAAATAGAGTCAAAACAATTAATGTGAATAAAAAATCACAAGTGTTAAGGCAGTTTGAGGTCAGTGGAAAGTTTCATCAAGTTTCAACCACTTTAGGGTTTTTGCTATTGTTCTGTGGGGGTATTTTGTAAAAGCATAGTATAAGCTTAAGAGCCTTTACATACTACTAATATAGCCACCATGAAAAGATTATGCAGTTAGAATTATGGAAGATGGCAATATTTTGTTTTATAATAAAGGTACAAGACAATCAATACAGAGTGATGCTCCAAACACAGACATTTGTTGTACAGGAAACTGTTGTGTAGGAAACTTCACTCCATGTGAAGGAATGGTCATACCATAATGAATCTTATTATCAGGAGCTACACATGTCAAATCATAGGCCCTGGTAAAGGTATTGCTTCTTACATGTGAAGGGAAGCCCAAAATTTGATTGTTATTCTTCATGTAATTAAAAAAAATTATGTCATTAAATGTACAAAGAAGGGGAATGATATCATTTTGTGTGATTGATTGCAACTTACGACATCTTATAAAATACATTATCAAAGCAAGAAATGATGAAAGAGCAAAGAGCAGAGAGAGAAAGGAAACAAACCACTTAAAGAGAAATTAGGGGTTCATGAGTATTTGTGTGAGTGTGAGGGGTAGTTGCTGGACTGAATGTGTCCAAGTGTCTGGATAAGAAAGTAACCTTAGAATTATATCAATTTTCTGTAATTTAACTTACAAATTTAATGCAAAAATCTCAATTAAAATATCAATGTTTTTTTTCTCTAACACTAAGCAAGTTGACTTAAACATTCATGTGGAAAAATAAGCAATCAAGCAGATCCAATAAAACCCTGAAAAAAGAAAGCAATATAAAGAAGAGAAGGAAGAGAGGGATTACCTACCTGATATTAAAATGTTATAAAGCTAGTGTAATTAAAACAGTTTTTGCATTCTCTCATTAATAAACAAATAGACTAGAAATAGGCTTATTTGCTTAAAAATTTTAGTATGTGATGAAATTTTCACCTACAATCAGCAGGCAAAAACAAACTTTTATAGGAGCAATACAGGGACACTGTGTAGTGATTCAAAAAGGTAAAATTGGCTGTGTTCATGCCTTGGACCAGATTATATCAGGAATGGATCAGGGTCTAAATATCAAAAGTGAAATTGTAAAAGTTGTAAGAACATATGGGTAAATATAATTATAATGTGGAAGTGGGGAATTCTACCTAGAATATGAAATCTAGAGGCAAAAGGGAAAGTTAATACATTTGACTACATAAACATTTTTAAAAATAGATTTTGCTTGACAAAAAGAAATAAAGTAAAAAATAAATAACAGGCAAATTAAATTTTTACTATTTGTCACAGACGAGGAGCTATCTCTTAGCACACAAAGATCTCCTAAAATATGTGATGTAGAAAGCCAAGAAATCAGTAGAAAAATGACCAAATGTGATGAACAGGTAGCTCTTAAGAGAAAAAATTAAAATGACCATTAAGCATATGAAAAAAAAATGTAATCTAACTCATGGGAAAAAGGTCATTTAAAACTTTATCTGAGTATCACTCCTCACTTATTATATTAGCAGATATCTAAGAATTTGACAACACATTCAGCTGGCAAGACTGAAAATCAATGCACACTTCCATGAATTTGTGGACCAAATTCAAAACACTACAACCACGTTGTTAATTTGTCAATAGTTGGCAGAATTACATATGCCTTTATTCTTTAATCCAGAATCCTGCTTATATGAATATATCTCAAAAATATAATGGGAAAAATGCCAACACAGAGAGTACTAATTTTAGAGTTATTGTACCAGTGAAAAAAGACTGGAAATAATCCTAGTATCTTTTGAGGATATTCCCTAAAAGCCACAAAAAGAAATGAAATCCTCTATAAATGAACCAGGATAGATGTGCTCTATTATGGTTTGGGTTGGGAATGTCCCCCAAAGCAAATGTGTTGGAAGAAAATGGATTAATCCACTGATAGCTGGCTGGTATATTAAATGATAACTGTAGGCAGGTTGAGCATGGCTGGAGGAAATAGGTCACTGGGGGCATGGCCTTCAACTACATCTGTCCATGTCCCCTTCCTCTTTTTCTCTGCTTTTCTGCTATCATGACTTTGCCTCTCTATGTTGTTCTTGTCAGGTATTTTGGTCACAGCAATACAAAGCTGACTAACACATGCCCTTTAAGGGACCACTATAGAGAAATGAAATGAAACAGGGATGGTCTCTCTATATCCCTAAATTTCGAGATGCATGCTAAAGAAAGAAGAAGTGAAATGACAGGATGACTGTGATTTGCTTTAACTTCCTTCAGTGAAAAACCTGGTGCTAATTAAAACATGTGTAACAGAAATAAACTCACAAAACCACTATTCAGTGTTTAGAGTTTAAATAAGAAAATAACCTTACAATATTTCCCTAATTCTCCATCATACAGATTTCCAAAGGAATGATTTTTTAATGCAGTCTGTTGAGAAAGAATTTTCCCCCCACTGGAAACTGTCAGGAGATGCAGAGCTGGATAATTTTTTTACTTGGGATGCTTCTTCTGCTTTGTTGGGGTTTCAAGTGAAATCTTTAATTTGCCAGAACAAACTTTCACTTTCCAAGTGATTACAAACTCCATGTTGGCACCCGGAGCCCCAGGAGGACAGTTTCCTTTTCTGCGCTGCATATCACTTATCTGGGATGTTTTCATGAGAAAGTTTCAAGTGAAAGAAAAAAATAAGTAAAATAAAGGGAGAGAGAGAACAAAAGAAATTGTCAGACAAAAAACACCAAGAAGTCTAATTAACTGAAACTCAACCTAGTCACTTTATGAAATCGTGGTCTTTGTTATTCCATTCTTTCTAGGAGTGAAAATGAAATAATGAGCTCTATGTGTGGAACATGACCAAAAACGTGAAGAGACCAGGTCAGTTTTATTAATTGCTGTAATTGCCACATCCTTTCAGTAGCTTATCCAGGGACAAGCCTAGCCATTTCAGTTAGTTTGAGAGGAGAGAATGGTAACAACTTAACCTTGAACTATGGACATGTCCCCTTCTTACAAGGCCACCGATTCACACAGGAAACTCTGTTATTAGGCAATTATCTAGTTATCCTCTGAACTGTAATCCCCCACCCACTTGCATTCCACTACATGTATATTTCCTGGAGGCTTTCATAGGGTGAGATAAGTCCATTTATGGCTACTGAACACTCTTTCATTTAGGATGAAAGCTCGGGAACATATGGATGTGTTGTTGCCTCACTGTTCACATGTTTCCCGACATGTTTTTAACTGACACATTTTTTTTTCTTTTTTTATTTGGTTACACATAACAATAGGATTCATTTTTTTAAACAATTTAAAAAATCATGGAACTTAATGTGTTCAAATTCAGTTGCCAGTATTTTCTCCTTCCGTTCTCTCTTCACCTTGTTTCTTTCTCCCTACTGATCTTTCTGCTATTCTTAAGATTTTTTTTTCTTTTTGGCTAGTGTCTTGTGGATGTACATGATGGTGAGATTCACTATGGTATATTCCTGTATGTATATAGAAAAGTTAGGGTTGATTCATTCCTCTGTTCTTTCCTTATGCCATCTCTTCTCCCTGCCCCTCAGTACCACCAATAGTATCAATAGTATATCAGTGTACTTTCCCCCACATCCTCATCAACACTTACTATTATATGTAGTCGTCTTCTTCTTCTTTCTTTTTTTTTTTTTGGTACTGGGGATTGAACTCAGGGCCATTCGACCACTGAGCCACATCTCCAGCGTTGTTTCATATTTTATTTAGGGACAGGGTCTCACTGGGTTGCTTAGTGCCTTGTTGTTGCTGAAGCTGGCTTTGAACTTGTGATCCTCCTACCTCAGCCTCCCAAACCACTGGGATTACAGGAGTGCACCACCACATCCATCTACATTGTTTATATTCTTGATAATTGCCATTCTGCCTGGAGTCAGATGAAATCTCAATGAAGTTTTATTTTACATTTCCCTGGTTTCTAGAGATATTGAACATTTTAAAAATATATTTGTTGGTCAATTGTATTTCTTCTTTTGAGAGGTGTCTATTTAGTGCTTTTTCCCATTTATTAATTGGGCTATTCATTTTTTGGTGTCATTTTTTTTTGTTCTCTCTATATTCTAGATATTAATGATTTATCTAATGAGAAAGTGTCAAATATCTTCTCCCATTCTATAGGCTTTCTCTTCACATTTTTAATTGTTTCCTTTTCTGTGCAGAAACTTTTTTAATTTGATGGCACCCCTGCCCCCTCACCCCCATTGATTCTTAATTTTATTTCTTGAGCTTTAGAGGTCTTGTAGAGGAAGTTGGTGCCTGCACCCATATGATGCAGCATTGACCCTATGTTTTCTTTCAGCAGGTGCAAGGTTTCTGGTCTAATTCCCAAATCTTTGCTCAGAGTGGCTTTGGCTATTATAGGTCTCTTATTTTTCCCAATGAATTTTAGAATTGCTTTTTCTAGTTCTATGAATAATTTCATTGGTAATTTGATGGGGGAATGCATTGAATCTGTAAAATGCTTTCGTTAGAATGATCATTTTAATACTATTGACTCTACCTACCCAAGAACAAGGGAAGTCTTTCCATCTTCTAAAGTCTTCTTTAATTCCCTTCTTCAGTGTTGTAGAGTTTTCATTGTAGGGGTCCTTGGCATATTTTGTTAGATTCATTCCAAAATATTTTTATTTTATTGATGTTGTTGTGAATTGAATAGTTTTCTTATTTTTTCAGTAGTTTCATTATTTGAGTATATGAAAGCAATTGGTTTATATTTGTATCTTGTATTCTGTCACTTTACTAAAATCGTTTATCAGTTCTACAGGACTTTTGGTAGATTTTTTGGTCTTCTAAATATAGAATCATGTTATCATCAATTTGCCAAGATTTTATTGATAAATTTTACATCTATGGTAATCAGCTTGAATATGAATATCAGCTTTAAATTCCCTGTCTTTTATGTGCCATTGTCTGGTGTGGAATCAGGATGATACCTGTTTCATAGAATGAATTTGGCAATGATCTCTCCTTTTCTATTTCACGGAATAATTTTAGGAGTATTAGTCTTAGCTCTTCTTTAAAGGCCTGGTAGAACTTTGCTGAGAATCCACCTGGTTTTAGACTTTTCTTTCTTGGAAGGCATTTGATAACCACTTAACTATTAATTTTATTAGTTGATATTGATTAACCTATTAAGGTTTTCTATACCCCCATGGTTCAATTTTGCCTCAAGAATTTGTCAATGTCTTTATGATTTTTTAGCTTATTAGAGTATACATTTTTTAAGTAATTTCTGATGATCCTCTGAAATTCAGTGATGTCTTTGGTGATATTTCCTTTTTCATCTCTAATTTTATTTATTTAGTCTTCTATTTCTTTCTTTTGGTGAATTTGGGTAGAAATTTACTGATCTTGTTTATCCTTTCAAGAAAGCAACTCTTTATTTTGTTGATCTGTTGTATTGTTTTTTTATTCTCTAATTCAATAATTTTAGCTCTGATTTTAATTATTTCTTGTCTTCTACTGAGTTTGTACCTGACACCATTTGACACTGTTAGTGTGTGTATTCATGCCCTCTTTTCCTCACAAATATATTAGATTATCATACATACCATATTTTAACCCTTACTCTAAGGTGAATTTGATAATCACCTTTTATATACAAGGAAACATACATAAAATTCAACATCCATTTGAAGGGGCAAAATAGCTGACAACAATTTTTTTTTTAAATTCCCTTTTAAACCCAATAAAAGGCATCTACCTAGAGCTAACATAATACTTAGTGATGAGGGACTGAAATATTTTCTTTTAAAGATGGAAATGATGCAAGGATGTGTTCTATCACTTCTATTCCAAATTTTACTAAAGGTCCTATATAGTGCTATAAGACAAGACAAAAGAAAATAGAAGTCATAAAGATTAGAAAACAAGATCATACACTTCATTTGAAATTATATTTTTATCTGTGCTTAAAGTCCTAAGGAATAGATGATAGCAAGTGAATTTAGCAATTTCTCAATGTACAAGTTTGGTATTTAAAACTCAGTTATATCTCTATGCACTACAATACTAGGAAGAATAATTGTCATTGAAATGTGACCATGTCTCAATTCCTAGAACCTGTAAATATGTTACATTAAATGACAAAATTATTTCATATTATCTAAGTGGGCTCATTCTAGTCCCATGAGTTCTCAAAATGGAAAACCCTTCTTGGGCATGGGCTAAGAGAGAAGACAATAGAAGAGAGGTCAAAGAGATGAAAATTATTTGCTTTGCGGATTCAAGAAGGGGACAACCAGGAAGAAATAAAGGTAGTTTCTACAAATTGGAAAAGGTAGAGAGATGTATTCTCCTACATGTGTCTAAAAAAAAAATTGTCCTGATTTTAGCCCTGTGAGGCATGAGTTGGACTTCTGACCTATAAAACTGTAATATAATGAGTATTGTCTTAAATTACCAATGTTGTGGCAAACTGTTATATCAGCAAGAGAAAACTATTTTCAGTAGCAAAGAAAAATGTAATTAAAGAACAATACTCCTAATAGCAGTCAACTATGAAATATCAATGGAAACATCCAATGAAATGTATTTAGTCTATGTAATGAAAAACCATAAAATTTGCTGAAACAAACAAGAACTAAATAAATGGAGGTAAATATTCATGGGTCAGAAGCTTTGATTAAACATTGAAATTTTAGAAGCAACGTCATTTGGGCATTGGAGTACATGCATATAATCCAGTGGGCTTTTAATCCACTATGAATACTGAGAAGTTGCAACACAGACCTGTAAGGGGACAATGTCACATGATGGCAGAGGCAGAGATTGAAGTTTCACAACGCCAGCTAAGAAATAACAAGGTTGCCTACTAGATAAGCTAGAAAGACATAAGGAAAGAATCTTCTCTTCAGATTTCAGGGGAAATATGACCCCAGCCAACTACTTTGATTTAGGACTTCTAGCCTCCAGAATAATTTTCTATTTTTTTAAGCCACCCAGTTTGTGATTCTTTGTTATAACAACCCTAGGAAACTTGTCTCCAGAATAATTTTCTATTATTTTTTTAAATTTATATTTTTTGGTTGTAGTTGAACACAATACTACTAGAGATGTATTATTTAATTTATTTTTTTAATGTGGTGCTGAGGATCAAATCCTGGTTAGAAAGCCAAATTTTATTTAGAGAAACAATGTGACAGCATCCTATAAAGTTAAATATACTTACCTCATATAACCCTACAACATTGCTGTTTTGTACTTATGTAAAATAATTGATTATATGTATGTATATTTATATATCCAACATAATCTTCCATCGTGAAGCTTTATTAATAATAACACCAAACTGAAGTCTATTTCAATAACTGATGAAAACTGAAAACAAACTCTCCATCATCTGTGTATGAACATACAGATGTGTAATACACCCATGCTGAAATAGAAATGAATGAACTACAGATTTGTACAACACAGTTCCTTGTTAAATGTATTCTGTTAGGTAAAATACCCAAACACAAAGCCAGCATGCAGTATGATTTCTTTTATGTGAATTTATATAAAAGGCAAAACTGTAGTAGTAGAAAACTCATCAGTGGTGGTTAATAGATAGAATTGATAGCAAAGGGGCATGAGAATCTCTTGGTACAGTAATAAAAGGACCAATGTCATGACTGGTGTGGGTTACAAAAATCTCTATATGTGTTAAAGCACATAAAAATGTATATAAGTTGGCCAATTTCATTGTCTATAAAAATATACTTTAATAAGAATTATAAAAAAAGGTGATCTCATTTTTATTTTACTTTCCTACCTAACATTGCAAGTCTATAGGTATAGAGAAATATCTGGATAAAGGTAACTTAGGGTTAAAAATAATTTCTGGGTTAACATAGTTTGAAGATTTATTTCTTCAACTGTCTATATTCTGCTGCATTTTTTGATTCTTAGTATATCACTTCTTTTAAAAAATGTAGTCTTATTTTGGAATAAAAATAAGGCAATGCTAATCATATTTTTATATATTTTAAATATGCCTTTAAAAATCTTTGTACTGAATTCCCAAATGTCAGGAAATCAAGCAAGAGAGCATATGATACATGATATTCAATCTATGCATTAGTGTGTTAGGAAGCATTTATTTTCTAATCTTTGAAGCTAGATCTGGTCTCTGTTACATGAATTGTTTTATTTCAGCCTATATTGGTAATATTATCTGATTTTATCAAAATAGGAATGCTTTTGAGCATTACTCACAGGAATACATTCATCTCTGAGATCATCATTTTGCTCTCAACTTTAATTCAAATGAAGATCATGTCTCATCATCTCTAGTAGTTTGGCAATGTATTATATTTTTAAAGAGATTCCATAGTGAAATCCACTGGAGTAGCTCTGTCTTAGAAAATAAAACGTATGTCCTTCTATGTACAATGTCACTAAGTATAAAACTTCTTAGTGTTTCTCAATTTTTCAAATGGGAGCCTATAAAATTGAGAATAACTGCATCTGAAATTTACCCTCTCAGATCAGGTTTATATCAACATTAAAAATTCTTCAAAAAAGATTATCACAGGCACACAAGTGTTTCTCTTTTCTCTCTCATGTTTCCATTATCTTGCTCTTACCTCACTTGCCGCCAAGTAATGTGTCCACCATCTTTAGTGAGAAATCTTTTCTATTATAACAGGTTCAGTTTTCTTTTTTGACTTTTCAAAATTATGTTTCCTATTTCCCTTGAATTACTAAGTCAAATTTGCTGTCAACCACAGCATTTTCTTTGTTGTGCTTCTATTGTCTTTCACCTGATGCTCCACTGAAAAGCAAGTTTCATAGTTCTAGATTCTGCAGTTAAAATTTTCAAGAGAGACTAATTTCTAATGTAGTTTACTTTTTTAACATGTAGAAAGAAAAGTAACTTGAATGCCATTAATTAGTTTTTAAGTTATTCTACAATGATTTCTTAGTTTAAAAATGAGCATGATAATGCTAAAAATCTATAAGTATTTCTAAATGTTAATGAGCAAACAACCTCCTGAAAATGAGATTACAGAATCAATGGCATCTGATGGGCAAGAATAGTATTTTATATACACATACACATTCACATGTCCACTGCTATATGTACAATAAACACTAAAGAGATTTTAAAAGCAATTATATAAAATTGGATATTGTTTTAACTAAGTTATAATATCTGTGCTTTAAGTTAGGATATTTTGCATATTTGTGTAAATATAGTACTACAAAGTTATACGTGACAAAAAAAATTGATTTGGGTAACATTCACATACTGAACACTACCTATATTTCTCTGATTTAATTTTGCACATTGGGATAGATGGTACATTTTTTTATTAGTCTTAGGTTACCCCATCTACTCAATGTTTGAACTGGAGAGAAATCAAGGTCTGTCTTCACAATCTGGGCATCTTAAACCCATCTTCATTTGCTTTTGGTCTTTTGTCCCATTTGTATGCCTGACTCTGATGAAGTGAACATATTGGTTGGGGCTTTCCTGCCCAGCTGAAAGTAGGAGTGACATAATTTTCTGTTTCAGAAGATCAAGATTTTGAAGAGAAAGCCAGCCATTGATGTTAACCCACATGCAATTATTTTTGTAGGACTTTCGACCCTGTAAAACCAAGAGAGAGATTTTATGTGTGTGGAAGAGTCAGTTTTCAGTCAACTCTCCAAATACTCTACCAGTGCCTTCCACCTCTGCTGATTGGAAAAATCTAACCAAGTTAAAGTTTGAATATTGTAAAATGTGGAAATGTGTCATTTTTTTTCTTTTTTCAAAGTAGAAAGGCAGTCTCTAGCTATATACTGATAACATGGTAAAATATAAATGCCCCCCTTTACCACAAAATTCCATGTTGTATCCATGAATCCCCATATCCACACAAACTATGAAGTTTTTTTTAATAAAAGGAAACAGTACTAGCACAAAAGAGTCCATGTACCAAACATGAAAAGATTTCACTGAATATGCAAAAAACAAACGATGAAACTGGAAAGTGTGATCAGCAAGTTAAGCTAGTATGTCTTTGAAGCTGGCTGCATATATAAAGCTTTCAACAGAATAATATTACACTTTACTGACAATGAAATGTCCATTACATAGAAGAATAATCATTATCATTAAGTGAATTTCCTGCTGAGTACATATTTCACTGTGAGCAGCCTCCTCTCTGGGGACATTTTCAAGGTAGTCTCTGTAAAATTGTTTAGATCAGAGAAAGTAAGAGCCCTGGATGTCTGATTTAGTTGTCAAATAAGAAAATAACTTGCAAAGAAATGTTAAAGCCAGCCAAGGTGTTCAAGGTGTATTTTTTCCCTTTGCTCTCATCAACGTAATTTAAAGAAGAAAAGTGTAAATGGTGGCATCGTATTTGAAAGAGTCAAATCCTATTGCAGATAACTAGTCCCACCTATATTTAAGATATCTGTATACCAAGGCAACTATCCCAAAAGTCACGATGATCTTAGGGAAATTAGAAAAACCTGTTGTAAAGTACACACCTACTCTAATAACAGTTGAATTACATGATAAAAGTCAAAACTTTTTAAAATTTAGTAATGGAAAGTTTTATATTTCCAAAATGATGATTATTGGAGTTTATTTCACACGTTTGTTTGTTTCTAGCAATAATGAGACTTTCACAAATATTTTAAATAAAGACCTTCCACAATACTTTGATTTCTTACTCCAATTTAGAGAATTTCCTTTGGCATTAGCAATTTTAAAGAATGACAGGATTAAAAATCACTCAGCTATTGCTTATTTCATTATCCTTCCTGGTGAGAGTGTCGCTAGCTCTAAGAGGCAAGAATTCCCATATTCAGTCAAAGAGAACATTTGGCCACATCTTGGATTCATGATCAAATCAAATCCCCCCCCAAACATGCATTTTTCTAAAGAAAAAGTGTAATGATAATCAAACAGTAAGTTTGTATTTATGAGGGATTCATATTTCCAAAGTCCTATTGCTTTTAGTTGAATTAATATATTTAATCTTCAATATCACCCCATAAGGTATTATTGCTGTTTCTATTTTAAATAAACAGAAATTGAAACCCAGAAGAATTAGATGATTTTCTGATAAACAGAGACGCCAGGGTTCAAATCCAGGCTGTCTGAGTCCAGAGCCCACACCTTAAACCATTATACTGCACTGTTCCACTGTGATTGCATAAATATCAAGTACCCGAGGGCCCATTACATAAAAAGGGAGAATTGTTTGCTGACTATGGAGCTGTTCTAATTCTATATATTAGCAGAATTCTTTGATTTGGGTCTATGTCAGGTTTTTTTCTCTATCCTTTTCTTTTTTTTTTTTTCCTTCTATATCCTATAGAGGAGTTCAAAGGAAAATAGAAATAAGCAAAACAAACAAGTTTCCTACAATAATTGCCCTTAAAATCTGATTTTCTGTACCTAACCAAGCAGCTTGTTTTTTTCAAGTAATTTTTCTTTCTTTAAGAAAAATATTAATAGTAACACTAATAGTAATTGTTAGAAATGACTGTTTTTAATCTGTAACAGGTGCTGAGCTAAGTGTTTTACACTCATTCACTCAATTTCACATCCGTGTTTGTTGGTAAGGGCTTCAAAGTCCACCCATGTTTCCAATTAGTATACCACAACTTCTTTCAAGGTGAACCATGTTTTCTAAAAGTCAGAATCCTTTGTAGAAGACCAGCTGGATCTCTTGTGAGTGTGGGGTGGTGATGAAGGGTTAGAGTACAAAATACTCTGTAATTAATGCATAATCCAATCAATTGTGTGAAAAGATGATCAGAATGACCAGCTCAGAAAACAGCTGGTTTTATTATTTCAATCAGCAATTGAATTAGATGTACTCTGAAATTACCTAATCAATTGCTCAGCAGCAGACTGCACAACAGCTAAAAACTATTGCCCATTTAGTTACAGCTATATTGAAAGGTATTATTTTAATCATCTATTACTAACTCATTTCTCAGTATGGAGTCTTTCTTTTTCTGTATCCAAAATATATGTGCCACTACCCAAAGAAATGAATTATGATTTAATAACTTTCATGTCCTATTTGAGACTAAAAAAAAAAAGAAAAAAAGAAAGGTCAGGGTATTTCCTAATTCTAATCCCACCCTCAATTTTGGTACTTGAAGCTGAGTTAGTGAATATACTTTAAATTTGATCAACTATTGCTTTTTATCTTTTTTTCATGGAAATCTCTAGGTTTCAGTTTTCCCAATAAATTTTATTATATTTTTCATTTCTACTATGTGCACTGCCTTAGAATTCGAACTTCATGAATGTCACTGAATTTTACATTTAAATCTCCAGGCACTAGAAGAATTCAGTGCATTAAAAAAACCCATACCTATTATTAAAAGAAAATAGACAGAATATAACATCATTGTTGTTAAAGATCTTTAATCTTAGCAGATCATTTGTTGCAGTAGTAGTTCTATATCATATCCCTCATTTTACACATGCAAATTTTTAATAGAGAAATGTTCACAGAAAGTTTAATCTGCTATATCAGAGACATTTCACATGCACACAAAAAATCACATCATATTCATAGATCATAGAGACAGAAAAGATTCTCAAGGGGTTATCTAATCCATAGTCTTACAATTTAAACCTGAGTAGAAAAATAATAGTATTCTAACTTATCCTTAGCTCATTCTTTAAAATCACCAAGAACAGTATCATTTGGTAACATAGTGTAATAATCTCCTTTGTATTCAAAATGCTCTTCACAGTACTATAAATCTCTGTATTTAAATTCAGAGTTCAAATTGATCTCAGTCGAGACCTAAAATCTCCTCTTGCACCAAATCTTCACTCTCCCACGAATATTTCTGTGGCAGTTACTGCCTGTCCATTATCTACCATCAAATTCCTTTTCTAGATTTCCCTCAAGTCTGCTGTTACGCTAAATGAGTCCTGAACAATATTCTTCCTCATGTACACTACACTCTCATGCAGTCGCTAAGACCTTTCCTCCTTCTTCCTTCAGTCTGTTAAAGTGAAGCATCTTACTAGTCCTTCATAGAGACTCCCATTATCACCATCTAGAAGTTGTGCAGCTTTTTTGCTTCTCTCTGGCACTGTGCTCCTCCTGCTTATTACTCATTGTGTATAATGCTAAATGCCAATGGAGTATGTAAATAGTAAGATGGGTAGAGGACAAATGACAAAGTGTGTTGAAGGAATGATTATGGCTTGAGGACCAAACAGCATAAGGGACGTCACCCTTTCCTGAAGATTCTAAATGGAAGCAAAAGTGCTCCCGCTCCATCCAGCAAAGCCCAAATGGTCAGAAACTACCTCTGCAATGATTTTTTTAAATTATGATTCTTAAAAATTATTTCTTACATACATTATAATAGAGGAGTGCATTACATTCATTTTTTTTTGCATTACAATTCTTAATACACCTTTAAACCACAATTTATCAAATCTCTGTTTGTATATAAGGTATGTTGACACCAAATTCACATCACCACAGATGAATTTTGTATAATGATGACCATCTCCTTCCACTATCTTGCTATTCCCATTCTCCCTCCCTTTCCCTCCCACCCCTAATCCCTATCTAGTGGTAATTTTTCACCCATGCTCTTCCTCCCTACCCAACTTAGAGTCACCCCCCCATTAGATCAGAGAAAACATTTGGCATTTGATTTTTTGGTATGGGCTACCTTCACTTAGCATAATCTTCTCTAATGCCATCCATTTCTCTGCAAATGCCATGATCTTATTATATTTTAGTGCTGAGTAATATTCCATTGTGTATAAATGCCATATTTTTTTTATCCATTCATCCACTGAAGGACATCTATGTTGGCTCCACAGTTTACCTATTGTGAATTGTGCTGCTATAAACATTGATGTGGCTGTGTCCCTGTAGTATGCAATGATTTTAATAACAGTAAAAGTTAGTAAAAAAGTGAATTTCTGGGATGGCATTTCTGAAAGTGTGGTCCATGGAAATCCTTCTTTGGAATCCACTAGAATACATGTTAGTATCTGGGCTTCATCCCAGAGTAAAAGAATCTGACTTTCTGAAAATTAGGCCTCAGAAATTTGAAATTTTAATAAGTATCTCATATGTGTCCAGCTGATTCTTATACTCATTTATAAGTCTGAAAAGCACAATTCTAGCTCAACATTTAGGTTTGTGGATAAGAATAATTTGTTTAAAAGGCTCTGTTCTGAGAAGCATGTAGGAAATTCTGTGGTAAAGGTTGTTAAACATTTTTAGTACAGAGCTTCTTAGAGATTTTAGTAATCTTTGTATTGTGAATAATTGAGAAGAGAGGGTAGTTTATACTGACTTCACTAATTTTGATAGGGAACATCTTTCCCAACTTGTTTCTGGAAAAATAAGCCTCAGGAATTTGACTCCAAGAGCACCTTTCAATGTAAATGCCAATTACATGAGATTTGTTGAACCAAGGCAATTGGTCTATAGAAGGTGATGGGGTGTAGCTGTATTTCTAACTGGTGGTATGGAAATAGGATGAGAAAGAAATGCTTTTTAGCTATTTTCTTTTCTTTTCTACTTATTTCTTAATAATGTTATTCTCTCTTTATGTTTTGATCTCACCTTTGAGGTATTTTACCTAACTTTTAATTTCAACAATATTGATTGTAAGTGGAGTGTGTGTGTATGGGTGGGTGTGAGAGGTGGGGGCGGGGGAGAGAAAATTTACAAAGTCCCCCAAATCCTGGTAGTATTACACTAGAATCATTTTCAATAGAAAACTGGACTTATATTCTTGTTAGTTACTATGCAAATGAGTTAAAACTGCATCGCTTTTCACCTGTAAAGTAAAAAGGCAATAGCAAGACCTCATTACATAGGCAGAAAGTGGAATAAATGTAGTTCCTAAAAACGTCAGAATAAAATTTTATAATCTGATGATTTACAGTTCATTCCATGGTTTTAGTGTGTAAAGGATAAGCAGATCTAGTGGAAACGGATGAATTGGGTCAAGTAAAATTGGAGCCCATTAAAATTCCAGCCTGAACCTTGGAGGAATGGAGCGGCTTGGCCACCCAAGTGATATATTACACAGGCCATTATTTGCCTCTTAGTTTCCTATTTTTGCCTCTGACCAAGAAAATGGAAGGCTCAGGAATCTTCCTCTGAAGCCCTTCATTTTGGAATCTGTCTGAAAAAGTTAAGAAGAGGGATTGAAAATACTGAAAAATATTTGCCTATTTCAGATATTAAACAAATTCTGAATGCCAAAAATTTCAGTAACTCAACCTGTTGTATTTTTCTCAAAACTCACTTTGTTCTCTGATGCCTAATCTCTAAAGGTGTTTCCATTCAAAGTCATTATTTCCTCATTAAAGTGAAGGCAATGACAGGAGCCTGCATTTACTACCATTCAAAGTGGGAAATCTGCATGCTCCTCATTTATTTGGAACAACTTGTTTCAAAAGAAGCAGTTATATTTATATGCACAAAGCAGTATCTCCCCTAATTATAATTTATTTTTGCCTATTCAAGAAAAACACAACAGATGTATTTCTACCAACTCTTGGACTGTCACATGGCAAAAGAACAATTGCATAAATGCTTCAAATAAATGTTCAAGCACTTCGACATAAATACTTTTCAGCATATCCTTGTTGTTATATTATAGCATTTAACCCTAATGCTATCTTTGTTGGGAATGCAGATGATGAACAAGATGTTTTACATTCTACTCAGATCTCTTTCCTCTGTGATCAGTAAGTATCAGAAACAGTCATCCACAGATAGCAAAGCAATTGCATTTTAAATGTCACATAGCTGTCTTTATTATTCTAGCTGGGGCATGGAAAGAAAGGTCCCTCTGTTAATGAGACTAACACTGCCAGTCCCATTATAATAGATTTAAGCAAATAAATAACATGTTTGCCATTTCTTCTCTTGTTTTTCAAGCACTATTTTTATCACTGATCTCACTGCTGCAGACATTTGAGTGGAATAACTATAATTGTTGCATGGCTTAGGGAATGAAAACTACACACAGAGTCCCTATTTATTTTAGATAATTCAGCATATTAATCCAAATTGTCCCCAAAGCCTGTCCTCCCATGGTTCTTGCTCACATTTGCCTTTAGTACTAACATGACAAAAAGATACAGTGGGTTAGGTTTAGTGGCTCACTAATGCGTGGCAGTACCTATTGCACCCTTGACAAGAGAGGAATAATGACCATATTACTTCGAAAAGAACAAAGTCCTTTGCAAGCTAAAAAGAGCAATAGTACAAGATCTGTCTAAATTATTGCCAAAATTGATTCAAAATTGTAGACCACCGACCTCTGTTTTTACGTAATTCACAGACATAAAAAGTCCACTAGAAAAAAGTTCCCATCTGTATTGAAAGGCTATAAATATTATTTTATAGAAAAGCCAGGCTTTTCTAATTGCTGTAATAAGTCCCCATGTTTAGACACTGACTCTGGCTAAAGGGGCAAGCCACACTGTGCGATGCATGGTGTCTCCTTCCTTTCCAACTTAGCCCTTCTCATCTAGGTGAGACGTGAGTCACATAATCATTCTGTAACATATTGAATTTCCTTCTTTTCACTCTCTAAAGGCTAGCTCTGGGTGATCTAATGAGGAGCATGTCTTTTAAGTAACACCTTGTACTGATGACTTCCAAATGTAGAGTTCTAGCCTAACCTGTCTCTGCAACTCCAAATTGACATACCCAATTATTTGTTTGGCACTGCTAGGAAGACATCTCAAAATAGTGTGGTCAAAACCTAACTCTTTATTTGCAATTACAATAGACCAAAACCAAAACTTTTCTTCCCTCATCATTCCCATTCAGCAAATAATATCACCATCCATTCACTTTTTCAAGGCAAAAATCTCAGTCATCCTGGACATCCCCACTTCCTTTTTCTATGCCCTCTCAACATGCATATGTTTGGGCACATATACACACACATGCAAACACACACATACACAATCAGCAAAACATGATCTAACTGTTCTTTATTCTCTCCCTCAATTTGTACACATTCTTCACCTCTACTATTAACGTGGACCAACCAGAAGCTCCTTTAATTAGGACCCCAACAGCTGCTTATCTGGTTCCACCTGCTCAGACTTTCTCTCTTTCCTTATCTTCTCTTCTTTCATGAACAGAGAGCTTTTTCATATTATTTGACAACGACTAGAGTAAGACAGTTAAGGAAACTTAACTGTTTTCAAACAGAAAAAAAAAGAATAATGGAAATGAAATTTTAACATTTTGTCTTCCAGATAAAGATATTTGAGCTGGAGAATAAAAAGTATCCTACATACTTACTGACTTCAGGGCAGGGTTTGGCAATGTACAAGTAGAGTTCCTGATGTGTAGTTTAATGAATCTAGAAACCCTTTTCTGCAACACTATCACAAACATAAACTTTTTAAGTTCTAATTATTTTTAAGTCTGCTATGTTGCATTAGATTGCTAATTATAGCGCTTATATTATTAAATCATTGTATCATTTAACTTGGCTTAATGAAGATGTAAGCCCTTAAATAGTTGTAAATATTAAAGGGCTTTTGAGTTATGCCTCTGTCTACTTAAGACTGAGAAATGCAATGTCCCCTCAATTATCTTCATTGTTCAGTAATTTAAGAAGTAATGTAACTTAGAATTACTTAACTTTAAAAGGAAGCTTATATTATTTCATCTACCTGGGATCAGGCAAATGTCAAATAGTTTTACAAAGAGAAAGTGAGTAGCCCAAAGGAGATCATTTTGTAATGCAAATATAATAAGTGTTTTCTAAATGTGCTATTTTACTTTGTTGTGGTGGTTTTGTTTTTTGATGTATTCATTCTGAGGCTTTTTTTGGTGGGGAGAGAAGAATGGCGAAGGGGTAGGAAATCCAGAAATAGTGATATTTGTACATATCAAAACTGAGAAATAACATCAATACTTAGAAGCAACTCTGAGCATGTTTATCTCAGTGTATTTTCTTCTAAGCATCAGTAATGAGCCTTTAAAATGGTTATAGTATTCACAGATAATAATCAGTAAGTTTTTTCACATCACTTCTGGAAAAACTGCTTTGTGTTCCAGTTTTAATTAGTGTATTATTATCCATTGCTAATTTGAGGGGTTTAGTCTAGAATTAGCACACAGCTGCAGCAGAGAATGCAAGCACATGGATTGCTGGATTAGCTGGAATCCATACAAAGGGGACAGAGGAAACGAGGAGAGATTCCACAAACCATTAATCTCTATAAAGCTTCCCAAGTTTTTCACATATTACCTTAATTTAAAAGCAAATTCCTTGACAAGGAATAAAACTGCATTTCTAATTTTTAAAAAATTAATATAATAAACATCTCTTTTTAAAAAGAAAGATCCAAAACATTCAGAAAACTAAAGAGAATAATTTAACACAAACACATTTAACGAATGTCAAAACATTGCCACATTTCCTATGTATTATTTTAAAGCAATAAAACTCTGAGAACAGTTGTAAGCTGCATCCTAGTAATCCCACCCCCACCCCACACTCCTTTCTTTTTATATCCCACAGAGATAACCAAATTTGGGAGTTGGTGCAGGTACTCTTTGTACTTTTTCAGGTACCATAAGTACTTTTTCATATTTAAATCTTACATAAATGATAATTATATATATATATATCTACTACAGTTTCTTTCTTTTTTTACTCCTCTTATGTGTAGATAACTTCTCTATTGTGATGTGTGTACGTGCTGAGATAGAAATTCCCTACACAGAGGTTCTCAAGCAGAAGCAATGCCACCCCAGGAGCATTTGAAAATGCAGATGTTGGGAGCCCGGGACCACACCCTGAAAATGGCGCTGGCTTCCTGCTTCTGATGACTTAGCGGTTGGAGTTAGAAGTAAACAACTCCTTGTAAGGCTGTGGGCTGGGCTCTGGCCTGCTTCCGCTGTGCTGCACCTATTAGACTCTTCCATGTAGTGCTGGTTCATTGGCAAGGCTGGGTACTTAAGTTAGGGCAGACCGACCGCTCGCGCGTGCGCTTTCTTCTCTTGTTCCTGTTTTCTCATCATGATTCAAAGGTCCTGAGTAAACTGCTGAAAGAAGAATCCTGTGTCGTTTTTTCCCTTGCCTGCGAGGGGTCGCGACAATTGGTGGCCAGAACGGGGAGGAATACTCCTCGAACCCAGGATCCAGAACTTTCAGCAGTCAGGGTGGTGCACCGGTAAGTTCCCAGGTAAAGTGGGAATCCGCAAGCAAATAGCGGGACGCTCCTCTGTAAATAAAGAGAGAGTGGGGTAAAAAATAATAAAATAGGACGCTCCTCTGTAGATAAAGAGAGAGCGGGGTTTTTGTACTTTCACTTTCTTCATAGTTTTGAAAATATTATGGGTGTTACCTCTTCAAGCCCAATTTTTTTGGCCCTGGATGGGCTGCTGCATTCAAAAGGACTTAAGGTGGAGCAGAGTACTTTGCGGATGTTTTTAAGAGAAGCTGATATAGCGGCTCCTTGGTTTGTTTTTTCAGGGAGTCTTACGATTCCCAGTTGGGACAAATTAGGGAGAGATCTGGATTTCACTTATGAGCAAGGTACTTTGGAGAATGGAGTTATACCACTTTGGAAATTGGTTAGAGAATGTATAGTAGACAGTAAATGCCAGGAAGCTGTGGGTGAGGGTCAGGCTGTTCTTGAACAACTACATGAGGAAAAATCTGAGGGGTCACATAGCGAAGTGGCAGAGAGTATTAAGAGTAAGAGTAGTGAAAGGGCAAAAGAGCCTGAAAATAAAAATTGGAGAAGGCTCTATCCAGACTTGACCAAATTAAAAACACCTGAGGACACAAGCAGCTCAGAGAGTTCTGAGGACCTTGATATACAGCAACTACGTAAGATAAAAATGAAAAGGAAAAAAAGGAAGACACAAAGCATGAAAGCCTACCATGAGAAAGGGGATAAATCTAATTTTGATAAATCTAATTCTGAAGAAGAGGTTGAGAATTTAGAAGAAGATGCAGTGCCTGTTGCATCGCCCTCATGTGTGGGGGGGAGTCCAAAGCTCCGGGAGAACTTTTCATACAGAAGTTTGGAGAACAGATATGGGACTGGCGTACCGGGTTTTTCAGGACGCTAATAGGGGAAGATACCATGAGCCTTTAGATTTTAAAATAATTACAACTTTGGCAGAATCCGTTCGCACTTATGGTGTAGATGCTGCTTTCACTCTTACTCAGGTGGAGCAGCTTACATTGATTTAGTACATTTACTACAGTCAAAGGGCTTGCTTATTTCACCTGATAAAGTACAGACAGGAGACTCTATTGATGATCTTGGTGCTAGTATCTCTTGTGAAGCTATTACACCCCAAAAGGTAACTCTCAGGACTGATAATTTGTATACATTAAATGATTTTCAGAAATTATTGGATGACATAAATTGGATTAGGGGTTACTTACATATTCCCAATGTTGAATTAAAACCCTTGTATGAAATTCTTAAAGGTGATTCAGATCTTACTTCCCCTCGACATCTTACTGAGGAAGCCAGGTCAGTGTTGCTTAAAGTGGAAAAGGCTATACAACATGCTAGCCTTTGCAGGCTTCAAGAGGATAAGCCTCTTCAATTATGTGTGCTTGCCACTGTACAGCAACCTACTGGAGTTTTGTGGCAAGATGGTCCTTTGTTGTGGATACATCCACGTATATCCCCTGAAAAATCCCTTGAGTATTATCCTGATGCAGTTGCTTCCTTAGCTATGTTGGGGATACAACAAAGTATACAATTTTTTGGTTTTTCTCCAAAGTCTGTAATTGTTCCTTATACGTGTCAACAAATTCAAGTTTTGTGTGCTAACCTGGATAATTGGGCTATATTACGATACTCTTTTCCAGGAGAGATAGATAATCACTATCCTTCACATCCTCTTATTACATTTGTTAAGGAACATCCTATCATTTTCCCTAAAATCACTTCTTCTACGCCTATCCCAGGAGCTGCAAATATCTTTACAGATGGATCTGAAACTGGTATTGGAGCCTATGTGGTAAATGATCAACCTCCTATCCAACATCAGTTTGCTCCTGGCAATCCACAATGGGTGGAGCTGCAAATTGTCATAAAAGTATTTGAACAATGTCCGTTTCCTTTTAATTTAATCTCAGATTCTGTTTATGTAGTTCAAGCTTTAAAGGTGTTGGAAGCAGTGGGTCCCATACACACATCAGGAGTAATGTCTTCCCTTTTTCTCTGTCTTCAAACATGGATTTGGAATCACTCCGCCTGTTTTTACCCCTTGCACATTCGAGCCCACACAGGTTTACCGGGTGCTCTTTCTGCTGGCAATGCCCAAGTTGATCTTGCTACTCGTCCTTCTTGGGTGTTCCCTATTTCCTTCTTAGATCAAGCTAGAAACTTTCATAGTAAATTTCATGTTAATACACGAGCACTTCAGAAGCGCTTTGCTATCTCCAGTGCTGATGCTCGGCAGATTGTATTGGATTGTCCTAATTGTATCATTTTGCATCATCCCTTTTCTGTGGGTGTAAATCCTCGTGGTTTGCGGCCTTTAACTATATGGCAAATGGATGTCACTCATGTTCCCAACTTTGGCAAACTTAAATATGTTCATGTGTCTGTAGATACTTGTTCTGGCATTATCCATGCTTCTGCTTTGTCTGGTGAAAACGCTGGAAATGTTATCACACATTGCTTGGAAGCCTGGGCAGCCTGGGGATTACCACAGACCATTAAGACGGACAATGGTCCAGCGTATACTGGACGACAATTTTCTTCCTTTTGCAACCAGATGGGTATCCAGCTTGTCCATGGTTTGCCCTACAATCCACAAGGTCAGGGTATTGTAGAGCGCGCTCATAAGACTCTAAAAGAGATGTTAATAAAACAAAAAGGGGGAATTGGCTTAGGCCACACCCCGAAAGAGCGCCTCTCCCTGGCTCTATTCACTATTAATTTTTTGAATCTGGACATCCAAGGGCGCTCTGCTGCGACTAGGCACTGTTCGCCCTCTGCCCCGAACTTTGGGCACGTTAAGTGGAAAAATGTACTTTCTGGACAATGGTATGGGCCTGATCCCGTGCTGGCATGGGCACGAGGTTCTGTCTGTGTTTTCCCACAGGACCGAACGGAACCGTTGTGGGTGCCAGAGTGCCTCTTGCGGAAAGTCCCTCAGGCTCAGTCAGGAAGGAAGAATGAAGATGAACAAGATGAGGTGCTTGATGCTTCTCCTAATGGTGATCGGACATGAGGTCATCTGGACTGCAGAACGACTCCTCTGGGCAGTGGTGGAGACATGGCTATGTCCATTGCCCGTTACTTCTCAGGCTGGTGTACTTCCATTTTTCTTCACTACTGATGGCTCTGCCACCATGGATTGGTCGACCTTGCCTATGGATACTGTAGCAGCTATTGATAATTTTTCTACTGTTTCATTGTTTGACACATTGTGTTTCTCTGTACATGTTAATTACTGTGATTCCATACCTTGTATTATGTTAACCAATCAATCTTTGGGCTGGTTTGATAGTGATGGTTCCCGGGGCTCAAATGGTAATGCTACTGTAATCAATGGTGTTCAATTATTCATCTCCTTTACTCAATTGTTCTAACCAGACATGTACACTTATACAATGCTGGAATGCCTCTTTGGAGGACTCTGTTGTGGTAGTACGTGTGCCCTCCTACTTGCCTTTACCTGTGTTTATTGATGATGATAATTTGCCTGTATTATTGCAAAGAAACAAAAGAGACTTTGGTATAACTGCAGCCATTGTGGCAGCCGTTGCAGCTTCTGCTGTTGCAGCTGCCACTGCCGCCACGGCGCTCGCTACTGCTGTGCTTACTGCTGATGCTGTGAACAAGCTTGCGGGTACTGCTGCAACAGCCATGGAGACTCAGACTATGGTGGATCAACATCTACATCGTGGCATTGTGCTTTTAAATCAGCGGGTAGATCTGCTGCAAGACCAAGTGGACATTTTGGGTCGGGTGCTCACTCATGGGTGTTTATTGCCCATGGATGGACTACAAGAAATTGTTAGAGTAAATAAGACGCGAGTCCATATTGCTCCCGTGAAAGATGTAATATCATGGTTGTTTAAGTCTTTTAGTTTCTTGAAGCAATGGGCAGGCATTGGGTGCGCTGGCTGTGGTCCTGGTACTTGCCATTGGATTGTGCCTGTGGTGTCTGGTTTGTATGCGCAAGCGGCAGCGGGTGCAGAATCTTATGCTTGTACCGGCCTTTGCCGCTTTAGAGGCAGGACAGTCCCCTCAACATGAGCTCACCATGCTCAAGTGATCGACACAGCACAGGGTGCGAGGCAAGGCACTGCACTTGGGAGCTCTAGGTTTGAGTCCCAAGAAAAGCATGTCCTACGCCCCACCTCCATGAAAAAGGCATTGGTCGGAATGGTGACTCGCCTGGGGAGGCGCCCCTCAGGAGTGTGCCATTATTTACGGCCACTTTTGCACAATGGAGATAGGACCTCTACTTTTACCTGTTGCTTGTAAAACAGAAAGGGGGAACTGTTGGGAGCCGGCGACCGCACCCTGAAAATGGCGCTGGCTTCCTGCTTCTGATGACTCAGCTGTTAGAGTTGTTAAACAACTCCTTGTTGGGCTGTGGGCTGGGCTCTGGCCTGCTTCTGCTGTGCTGTACCTATTAGACTCTTCCACGTTGGGCAGACCGACCGCTCGCGCGTGCGCTTTCTTCTCTTGTTCCTGTTTTCTCATCATGATTCAAAGGTCCTGAGTAAACTGCTGAAAGAAGAATACTGTGTCATTTTTTCCCTTGCCTGCGAGGGGTCGCGACATGCAGAGAAGCATTATGGCAGTGCAGTTTTCCAGAGCTGCTATAACAAACTGAGAAGGTCCATAAACTGGATGACTTCAACAACAGAAATTTGTTTTCTCAGAGTTCTGGAGGCTTAAAGTCTGAGATCGAGGGGCCAGTAGGATAGGTTACTTTTGAGGCTGCTCTCCGTGGCTTGTAGATGGCCATGTGTTTACAGGGTTTTTCTTCTGTGGCAGGTCTGTGACAGGTCTGTGACTCAGTCTCCTCTTATAAGGAAACCAATCATATTGACTCAGAGCTCACCCTATTGACCTCGTTTTAAATTAATTACTTGTTTAAGAACCCTAGGTTCAAATATAGTTATATTCTCAGGTTCTGGGGACTAAGATTTCAACACATGAATTGGAAGGTGGAGGAGATACATTCACTCTTTAACATGAGTTGGTGTTGGATGGAAAGGGCAGTGGACAAGGAACCCAAACCCCTTGAAATGAAAGGAGACTGCAATCCCTAATCCCAGAACATCAGATGGATACTCTCAGGATAGAAACAAATAGAATTCCTGGGTTGTGAGAGAATATGCCATTCAACTTTAATATAGTTCATCAAAATACTTTCAAAATAATTATATAAATTTAAATTCCAGAGCAGCATATGGAAATTCAAATGTTCCCCAACCTCATAAGCAAATGATGTAACCTCAGAATTTTGAAGTTGACCCTTATGTCATGGCTATGATATTGACTATTCATTCCTTCAATTTTTATATATTTGTTTCTAAATGAGGCATGCACGGGTGTGTGAAAATGAATCATTGTAGTTATTTGCTCTGTGAAACATTTCTTTTTTTATTTATCTTCTTTTAATTGATTTTTTAAAAAAATAAATGATAGTAAATGCATTACAATTCTTATTACACATACACAGCACAATTTTTCATATCTCTGGTTATATATAAAGTTTGTTGACATCAATTCGTGTCTTCATACATGTACTTTGGATAATGATGTCCATCACATTCCACCATCCTTGCTAATCCCCTGCCCCCTCCCTTTCCTTCCCACCCCTCTGCCCTATCTAGAGTTCATCTATTCCTCCCACAGTCCCCCTCCCTACCCCACTATGAATCAACCTCCTTATATCATAGAAAACATTCAGCATTTGGGGTTTTTTTGGTTGAAATTTTTACCCATTTTTTCTCTTTTATTCTTTATAGTCTGAAAATTGTTTTCTTATCGTTTCTAAGATTTTCAAACCTTCTCCCAGCATGTGACTTATCTTTAAGTCAGTCTGCTGATGGAGTCAAACTGAAGAATAGTTCCAAGTACTCAAATTTATCAGTATTTTCTTTTGTGGAAGTGCTGTTTAAACCAGATGTAAGAAAACCTTCCTTATCCAAAGGTCATGAAGATATCCTCTAGTATGTCTTTCTGAGAGATTCAAAGTATCACCTTTAAAACTTAGGTTTTTATCTAATTTTATTTTTGTTATGATGCAAGATACAAATTTATTCAAATTTTCAGGACAAATAGCCAGTAGACCCATTACCGTTCAATGAGTCTGTTATCACTTCCCCACCTCTCTCAAATAATTTTCAATCCCCACCTCTCTCAAATAATTTTCAAACTACGTATAGTTCTCTTGATAAGTCCTCTTTTTTTTTTTTTCTTTTGTATGAGGGATTAAACTCAGGGGGCATTAAACCACTGAGCCATATCCTCAGCCCTATTTTGTATTTTATTTAGTGACAAGGTCTCACTGAGTTGTTTAACACCTCGCTTTTGATGAGGCTGGCTTTGAACTCACTATCCTCCAGCCTCAGCCTCCTGAGCCACTGGCATTATAAGTGTACACTCCCGCTCTGGGCAAAATCTTCTATTTTGACCTATTTTCTGTGTGTCTCTACTACTTCCTGGAATATTATAATGGCTCTAACTTTTTGCTAAATCTTGGCATCTTCTGAGGAAATTATCTCTCTTTACTAGTCTTCAGAATTGCCTCAGTTTTCTTTACTCTTTATTCTTCCTTCTGAATTTTTAAATTATTTTGCCACATAAATGAAATGGAGAAATAGGATTTTCTTTGAAGCACATTAACTTGTACATTAAGTTTTGGGGAAAAAAAACCTCATCTTTAAATATTAAATCTTACCATCATGAAGAAATTATATCTCATTAATTTAGGCTTTTAAAATTATGCATTTTATATATGATTTTCTCTTCACATATTATGCATCTTTAATTAGGTTTGTGTATATTTATCTTAAAATGTTTGTTGCTATTGTGAATGTTATCTTTTCTTTTTTACATTATTAGATTGGATATATTGATTAATTAAAGGGTGTTTTGATTTTAAAATGTTTGTCTCTGATTCTAGCAGAGTTAATACTTTCTCATTTTAATTCTAATAATTCACCTCTAAAGTTTCTTAGATTCATATGTGGGTAATCATATCTACCACAAATGATCAGATTTTCTCTTGTAAACTCTTGTTATCTCATTGTTGTTATATTTTTGTGTTTGCTATGGCTTTCATAAAATGCTAAATCATGTGAACTGCTGTATATAATTTTAAATATTTTAATAAGAATTTTTTGAGCTTAACCATGAATATGATATCTGTAATATATTTTAATAGATGCCCTTTAATGATCCCCTATTTGTAGTTTGAAAATATTTATCAAAAGTTAATGAGTTGTTCTTATCCAAAAAATCTGTATATATTAAAATTATCATATAGTTTATATCAATTATTCACACTAATAGTAATTGAATTCCTGGAAGAAACCTTGATTAGTAAAACTGTATTATTGATTGGTATTTATTCTGTAATAGATTTGTTTTTCTCATATTTTATTTACTTACCTTTTCATTAGTATATATACAAATTTTTTGATTTTGTATCAAAATTGTACTAATTTGAAAAATGATTTGATAAATGCAGCAGAGACATCTACTTACCTCCCAATCTGTCAATCTGTTTTCTGTTTCTTTTGTGGTAGGAGATCTCTAATAGTAGTCTGGCATACTTTCTGCTCACTGTTATCTAGGTGTGGCCATGCAATAAGCTGGTAAAGCTGTCACATTACCACGGCAGATGCCTGCCATAGAGTCATGCATCATTTTATTGAAACCTAATATAGTAGCACTTTTTCTGGCACACTGGGCATAATGGCTAGAGCTCTGCCAACCATAGTCATTATATATGGCCTTGATAATGGAAGCCCACATATTAAAGATGGTGGTGGAAAAAGATTATAACCTGGCTTCCTGAAGAGGCTAGAAATCTGGCCTGACTTTCCAGCCATTAAAAGTGTGTGCCTGTGATTGTGTGTGTCAGAGTTATGGAGTTCTGCTTTATTTAAGCTGCTGCTGTTTTAAAGTTCCAGGGACCTAATGATTCTTAGTATTGGTAATATTCTTATTCCTTTTATTTTAGTCACTGAAATAATTTGTTTATATTAAGAATTTTCATTCTTTGAAGGATTGTTAACAATATTCTGCAAATCCTTCGGACTTCGGTTTGTAGTTTGGTTTGTTTCCTCCTCAGGAAAGGAGGCTCATAATATTGTGAAGTTGCTGCTCTTCATATAGTTATGTAAAAATAGATCTGCATGGCCTGAGAGGTGGACTGTGGTGCTCAAGTAGGCACTGCTGAGATCCTCCTCCAAGTGAAACTACTGAAGAAAGAGAGTTGATTGACAGCCATCAGGTGAAGTAATTTTGGATCCACTGTGGTGTTTGTGCTGAGGATATACTCCTACCAAACTACCACCTGCCAATGATGGAGTGTGGGAAGAGTGCTAGAGCTAAGTCATGTCTGCCCAACCTGAGACTACTCTGAACATTTACTCAAGAACCCTTTTTTTGATATGATCAAGGATTACTTAGAACTTTACTGTAATTGGAATCTCTTTTGACCGTACTCTTCTTCTTTCAGACCAACATCATATGCTGAAGGAATTCCTTGCTTATTCCTCCTTTCCCTCAACAATGATTTTACATGTTTAACAGTATTTTGACATCTTCTAACTCAGAGTCAAGGCATTGAAAATGCAAAGGGAAGAACTACCAACTAAATGTAGAAATAATCTGTTTAGAATATAATCTAGACAATCAGAAAAAAAGCCACAGAGTTTCAAAGTATAAAGTAAAAATAGAAGTTTAAAAACCCCGAGACATTTTATTGAAACCTGATTATAGTAGAGCAATAGAAGTAGAACTATAGTAGCTATGCATGCAGTTGGCTTCTGGTACAGTGACCATCTTGTGCTCATCATTTCTGATCAGCATAATATATCCTTGGAATGTCTTACTATGGTCCTTTGCAGGGTGTCCACAAGAAGAGTCCCATTCTGGACAGAAACACTCCTGCTCTGATACCTCCACCTGGCTCAGGCATTGGTTGAGAGCAGTTCAGGGAATGCCTGTCCTTGGCCTTGAATTCCTTGAAAGCACACTTTCTGACTGCCAAGAGAGCCTACATTCAATTTTGTCATATACTAGTACTGGAACATCTATATATATATATATAGTATATTACTTATGCTATATTATACATTTCATATTATGATTGATAGTTATGATAGTTATTATAGTATAACTGTACTATAGTATACTAGTAGTACAATAGTATTATACTATTAAAATAGTAAATAATAATATAAAATAATATAATATAATATTAATTATCTGGTTATTAGGTTATAGAGTATCTGGGTCACTTAATTAGTGAATTATTGCCCAGGTATTATATTTGCCATTTTTCTTAATGTTTCTTTTGTCCCAATTTTTACTTTGTTATTAATATTACCATGCCCTATTAATGTCAATTTCCAGTAATCTTGTAAGCATAACACACTTTTTTACCAGTAAATATTAGATTCTATTTTTAAGAACATAAAAATAAATAAAATTAAACAAAGGTTCAAATCACTTGGGTCTAACAATCAGTCTTATTCAAACTGAATTTCATAAAATGGAAAAATAGTTGTCAGCAAATAATTTGTAAGTATGAAAGATACTGAGGAGAAAAGAGAAGGAATCACTGTGATAATAAATCATTTATTGTCTATCATTGTCTATCAGTGAAAATGCAAAATTTTTTTTCAGTCCATATGTAACAAAAATAAGAACTAACAAGAAATAGATTGTTATCTTTATTGTACCTCTTTCCCCCCACCCCCCAAAAAAGAAGGGAAGTAGAACAATAACTAAAAGATATTTAAACACTTGAGACTTTAAGGAAACTGAAGTCTATTTGTTCTGGATGTGTGTATGGATCAGGTAGTGGTAGAATAAGTCTCGAGTAGAGTCAATCAAAAGCAGGAGATGTGTCAGAAAAGCAAGATTTCAAGCAAGTTTCACTCTTGCCTCATTCCTACATCACTTTAGAACAATATTTGCCAGTCTCATTTCCACATAATCAGGCTAGCCCCACCTGTGTTAGAGTAATGTTAACAGGCTATAGGAAGAAATGACAGATCTACAGGAACTGTATTGTTGGGCTCTCTACTAAAGTTCCAAATCTTGTCTTTTATGTATATTGAATATACCACATATAGATTTATTGAATTATTGAATTTTATCATTGTGGTTATAGGTGTTTTTTTATTAAATACTGACCTCATATATGAAAAATTATTGTTACAAATTGATTTCTGAGAAAATATTGGAAAATTAAACCCCACAATTTAGAAAGAGGGTAATATATCAAGACCAAATATGATTTATCCTATGTATGCAAAGTTGATTCAACATTAAAAAATAATCAATGCAATTTACCATATCAAGAAGCTAAAGGGAAAAAAGCACATGATCTTCTCAATAGCAGCACAAAAAGTGTCTGATAAAAGTCATTATGTGTCAATGAATTTTAAAAGTCTCTTAATAAAATAGGAATTGGAAAAAAATCTTCAACTAGATAGACATTTATAGGAAACAAACACAAACCTGCAGGTAATTTTATATTTATCCTTAAAATGGGTACAAGGCAAAAATGTATATTTTTTCCAATGTTGTTCATAGCATTTCCTAGCTCTTGCAGTAAGCAAGAAAAAAAAAAATAAAAGGCATTGAGCTTGGAAAAAGAGAAAGCTGTTTATTTAGAAATGGTATGATGGTCTGTATTAAAAATTCTAGAGAATCTATAAAACAGTTACTAGAATTAATGGTTGAGTTTAGCAAGATCACCAGAGACAAAATCAATATATAAAAATCAATTTTTTTCAATATACTAGCAAGGAAAATTAGAAACTGAAATTAAATAAAACAGTGACTTAACACTAAAATATGAAATACTTTGTGATAGATCTCATAAAATATGTACAAGATTTGGATGCTCACAGATTGGAGTAATGTTCACAAATTGGAGGAGTCAATATTGTTATACTAATTTTCTTCAAAAATGTTCTACAGATTTGATGTTTTCCCAGTTAACATACCAAACGCCTGTTTGTGTGTGTGTGTATGTGTGTGTGTGTAGATCCATCAAGAAGCTGATTATAAAGCTTATGTGAAAAAAACAAAGAAGCGAGAATAGCTTTCCAAAATTGAAAAAGTACTCTCAAAGTTGATGGGCTCATTGAATCTGAATGCAAGGCCTTCTATAAATCTACAAGAATTAAGACAGGTAAAGCAAAAGAACAATTATGTAGCTTAATGGAACAGACCAAACAGTCCAAAAACAGACCCATACATACATGGTAAGTTGATTTTTAACAAAGGTGCCAAGGCAATTCAGTGCAGAAATTTGTGTTTTCAATAAATGTTGAAATAATTGGTCAATCATATGTAAATAAGGGAAGCTCAACCCATACTTACCATCATAAATAGAAATTAACTTAAATAATCACTGATATGAATTTAAAACTTAAAAATGTAACATTTTGGAAAAAAAGCATAGTGAAAAATTTTTTGACCGTGGGTAGATGAAGATTTTTAGGATGCAGAGACATGAACTATAAGAAAGAAAATTGCTAGATAGGATTTCATTAAAATTAAAATCTTCTACCTTTAACACTAAAAAGACCAATGAAAAGATAAATCACAAAGTATGATAAAACAATTACAAAATACACATCTCATAAAGGACCTCTATCCAGAATATATGACAAACTTATAAGAAAATGGAAGAATAACAACACAAACAACAAAATTTAAAATATAGCCCCTAAATCTGAACATTTAAGAAGGTAAATTAATATAAAATAAGCACATGAAAAAAATTGATATTATTAGTCATGAGGAAATTGAAAATTAAAACTGTAAGAAAATATCATTGCACATTTAGAATACCTATTTTTTTTCTTATTTTAATTCAAAAAATAAAAAAATAAAGGGAAGAAGGAAGGATGGAAGGGAAAGACAGGGAGAGAAAGAAACCTGGCTATATCAAATGTTAGCCAGTGTATTAAGCAATGAAACTTTCATAGATTGGTGACAGGAATGCAAAATGGCACAGCCACTGTATTAGTTCATTCTTCATTACTATGACAAAGTTACTGAGACTGGGTGTTATAAAGAAAAGCGATTTATTTAACTAGGCGTTTTGGAGGCTGAAAGTCTATGCAGCATAATGTTGCCTCTGACAAGACTCCCTTACTACATCAGCTCATGGGTGACAGCCTCACTATAGCCAGGAATACATATAGGAATAAATGCAAGAGGAAGGGATCACATCACCTGATGGGAAGTCATAAAACTGGGGAATGGCCAGGCTTGTTCTTCTATAAAAACCCTCTCATAAGAACGTATCAGGGTCCCACAAACACTACCTTAATCCTTTTCAGCTGTATATCCAACACCCTAAGGACCTCCCACAGGCCCCACCTCTTAAGGGTTTCACTACCTCCCATATCACACTGGGGACCAAGTTTCCAACATATGAACTCTGGAGAACAAAAGATATTCAAGAGAAATAAAAATTAAAATGAAAAAACTGTACCTAAATGTATCCATCAGTTTTATTTTAAAGGATCAAAAACTGGAGGCTATTTAAATGCTTATGAATTGATGAATGATAAATGATTATTTATCTGTACAATGCAATATTACTGAGAAATAAAGTGAAAAAAATGATTGACTTATGCAAATACAAAGAGAAATTTAAAATGCAGTATGCTAAGTGAAGCTATTCAGACCTATAAGGCAATATACTGCAACTTTGGAAAGGTAAAATTATATTGGCAAAAATCCAATCAGTGTTTCCCATGGGCAAGGTATGGGGGGAAGGTGACTGATCACCAAAGGATATAAAGGGATGTTTTGAGGTGACAGAAACATTCCAGAGGCTGGGGGTGTAACTCAGTAGTAGGCACAGTGATAAAGCAACTACTTAGCAGGGGGTGAGGACCTGAGTTCAATCCCCAGCACCAAAAAATGAAGAAGAAGAAAATAATTATTTATCATGTTGACAGTTACATAACTGTATGCACTTGACAAAAATCATAGCATTGTATATCAAAATCAGAATTTTTTTTTTTTTACAATAACTTGGCCATTTTTTCCAATTCATATTTGGTAAAACAGAGCCTCTCTGATGTTAGAACCTCATGACTACTGTGAGACTCAAGGTTTTAATTGAGGTTGTTTAATTTCAAAGCCTTCCATCTTAATTTTTTTTTATGTAGATTTCCTTATTTTTTTTTCATAGTTTCCCATAGATTTCTTTTATTTTATTTTATTTATTTTATTTTTTTATTATTGGTCTTTCAAAATATTACATAGTTCTTAATACATCATATTACACGGTTTGGTTCAAGTGGGTTATGAACTCCCAATTTTACCCCGTATACAGATTGCTGAATCACATCAGTTACCCTTCCATTGATTGACATATTGCCTTTCTAGTGTCTGATGTATTCTGCTGTCTGTCCTATTTTCTATTATCCCCCCTCCCCTCCCCTCCCCTCCTCTTTTCTCTCTCTACCCCTTCTACTGTAAATCATTTCTTCCATTTGTATTATCTTGTCAAGATAATACAAAATCAGAAAATTTAACCGGACCAAAATTGTACCTCAATAAGTTCCATTTGAAACATGTCAGTCAGTGAATGATGAATAAAAATGTAACGCTTACATTTGCTTTTGGCAGACACCTCGTGGCACTAGCAATCTTGGATGAATGCAACACTAAAACTGGGAGTGACTAACGTGACTTGTGGCTAGTGTCAGTCCCTGGAAACAGCTGGTCTATATCCAAAGTTGCCTAACTCCGGGGTGTGGCCTTCAGGGTTCTAGCACCAAGTGCCAACTATCCTAACTTTTGTGGCCCCTAGACTTCCACTTTTATCTCTACAGTTTGCAAGTTGGGCAGAAGTCCTAGTCAGCTCTTGCTTCTCACTTACCCATTACTGAATCGGCAGCTGCCCTTAGAAGAAACTGTCCCCAAGGACTAGATTCCTTTATCTGGTTCCATTCTTTTCATTAATTATGCTCCTGCTTTCTTAACTATTAGTTATCTTCAATCAGAATTAATAATAATTATAATAAAATTGTTCATTCTAGTCATTCCCACTGTGAAAGTTAATTTTCCTGTTCCATCATTGTACATAGGAGCTGTGCCATTGCGCGTGTGTTCTTTCTTTCTTCCTTCCTTCCTTTCTTCCTTTTTTTTTTTTTTTCTTTTTGCTACCAGTGATGATTGAACTCAGGGGTGTTTAACCACTGAGTAAAATCTGCAGCCCTTTAAAAAAATTTATTTAGAGACAAGTTCTAGCTAAGTTGCTTCGGGCCTTGGTAGGTTGCTGAGGCTGGCTTCGAATTCTAAATCCTCCTGCCTTAGCCTCCCAAGCCACTGGGATTACAGTCATGTGCAACTATGCCCAGCTTAATTATCATTATTTCTAATCAACAGAAGAAAAGTAGATTTCCAGGGCAAGAGTTTTTTAGAGTTATTTTTGTTTTGCTTTTTCATTACAATGATATCTATTTAGTCCCCATCCATTGAGAAAAATAGTCTTGACCATACATCTATGAGAGTCAGAAATGTTGATACAGACACAGAGCTTAGGAAGAAGATGAGACAAAACCTGTTTTGGTCAATAAGACTCATCTGACAATATTCTAAATTAATATTTTGGTTTTTGTACCTCATTGACTCAAAAATTTGCTCATTTGAATTCTTAAAATGATAAATACTTTTTTATTGTGCAGCATATTTTATATGATGAATTTAAAAAACGTATCCTATAATAAAGAATGTCTTTCTGGTCTTAGCCTTTAAACAATCTCATGGCTTCTGGCCTATTTCTCATCCTAGTAGTTTAGAGGGTGTTCTGAGCCAGGAGTGAAATAGTAGGAAGAAAGGAGGACCTTTAATCACTGTCAATAGATATCCACTGATTTCCACTATTTCTGATTATATAAACCAGAAGTCATTTTGTTGTAATTCTTAGATAACAGAAAATTTATAGATTCTAGCATTAGAATACCCTGGCGTTAGACTATTCTTGTTAACTTCAAATCCAGTTTCATTGACAACATGAAAGTTCATAGTTTCGGATTCTTAAAAAAATTACTTAGTGGGAAAATAGTGATAAGCTGGGTCAACAGCTTCTTTTTGAGACATCCATTTTAAATCAGAATATTATTGTGTTTGGCTATATTTTACATTTTATTTTTTCATTTCTTAATCCTGAATTATTTTTAGATATTTCTCCAAATTCTGCAGTCTCCTCCATCAGTTCTAAGAGCTAAATGTAAGTTTCCCTAATTTCCATAGTACTCGAACAAGCAAGATTAATGAGATCAAGAGCAGAGAATTGGACTTCAAATTGTGTAATGCACTGGGAATGATTCAGTATCTGACAAGTCAGATAATAGAGAAGAATTAGAAATACTTTTCAGTGGTTCTCTCGAAAGTTCCTTTATGTCAGTCTGTTAAAGTCTAGAATCAAGTTTTTAAGCATAAAAATGGGTCAGAAATAGAGTTATATAATTATGTAATTATGAGATTTCTTTTTGTATGAGTATTTCATTTAGCTTTGCTTTTAAACCTGGCGAATTAGTTTGATGTTTTATTTGTGATAAACAAAAAAAAAAAAATAGGAAAGGCTAGCCACAGTGCATTCCAAAACAGGGTAAAAATGTAGCAAATTTCCAGCTTTTACATTACTTTTGATGTTGTAATTGCATCCTACAGAATAATTATTCTAATTCATATATTACGTATACTCTCACCCTTTTGCAGCATAAAACATAATGATGCTTTCTAAGATATCAACACAAATACACCTTCCCACACTGTATCTTCAGGAGTCACTGTGACATTGCTCCAAAATAGACATTCCATTAAATTGATAAGTAAATAAATTAAAAAGACCAGCAATCCTTTCTAATTTGTATGTTGTTTAAAGGTGTCATAAAGCAAACCTTGCCTGCAACATTTCCAGGCACTCTATTCACCTAAATTAAATAAAATGCACATATTTGATAGGTAGAATATACTATTTACACTTATTTATCAATATCTGCTTCCTTTGTAAATGGCTAAACTGGCTTCAAGTAAACACAGAAAATGCACAGTTGTTCCACATTTTCTGCTAGCCTATGGATGAATTGTGCTCAACACTCATTGGCAGAATCCAGCCCTTACGTCTTGGAAAAGGAAGTTTAGAAGTTGCCAAAGAGGAAGACGTAGCTCTGATTCTGGTCTTTTAATGTAGTTTGTGTTTTTCGTGATTCCTCCAGGCTTTTGTCTCTTATTTGGGTTTTACTTGTTCCTCTGTGAGTTTCGTTTGTGTTTTGGGTACTAATGGGATGTCCTTAAAAGGCTATCTTAGCAACGAAAATACTCAAGCCTTTGTTTTTCCCTTTCCAAACAAAATACCACTTCATTTTCCTAGGGTTCACTCAGCTTTTGTGGGTTTTCACACGTGTTGCTGAAGCCTGTTGGCAGATCTGGGGTTTTATGAAGAGAACTGCAACCGGGGTTTCTTCTTTCAAACTTTAGTCACAGCGAAGTTTCTTTGCACAGTTCTCAGCTCAGGTCACAAGCTCTCTTTGCAGCACATCAGGAGCCACTTAGAGCATTTGTTCAGGCTGGAATGCGCTCTTCTCTCAGAGGCGGCTCTTTCTCAATGTGCCGGGCTTTTAATGTAATGTTGAAATCTGTTCCTGCTTGACTCCTACAGCTGGTTTTGATCAGGCTCCTCCAAAGAGGAAGTTTCAATTAGCACAGTTCCAAATGTGCTCTGGAGGTATATTTTTATGACTACTCAACTAATAGCACTCTTTGTTCCTAGTGGTGTGTGACTCCTTAACAAACACAGCCATTCCTGTGAGTCACGGAGTGACTTTATAGCAAGGCAAGGCTTTGCCAAAACCAGAAGAATGAGACAGCCAAATTGAATTAGTGGTTGAAACACATTAATTTATGCTAGATAAATGTTATTGTGGTCCCGTGGGCAAGTACTCAGGTCATAGGCTTTATGAACTATTTGCAGCAAGTGGGCTTCCTGGCAGTAAATCAGCCCTAGAGCAGGACTCTGCAAAGGACTTATAGCCACTTACCGTCTCCTGTTCCCTTAAATGGCCTCTGCCTCTCCCTGCTCTTTCCATTGAGACGGCTTGCCATTTTGTACACATCTTGTGATATTTAACATATAAGCAGTTGGATTAATGATTTGTGTAGGCTTTGCCTGACTCCGGTTGAGACGTGGCCATCTATTATGCCCATGGCCCTCACCACAGGCAGCTGTGTGTTTATCATTCCAGACGACAGATCTCAGTGGGTACAGAGCTCTGGCGGAGCACCAGCTTTTCAGAGTTCGTGCAGCTGTGCCCTAAATGGAATCCTTGATGTCTCAGACACAGCACACACAACCAAGTCCTGACAAGGCTGTTTCTCTTCTGGGAAGGAATTAGATCCACTTAAGGCCGGATTATTTCTAGAGTAAGAAAAGTAGAAATAAGTGTTTTCTGGCTTCAAATTGTGGCAAGTGAGAGACGATGCCAAGAAAGAATTATGCATAAATGATAGTGTTTAAACTTGTTTTTATGTGTTTAGATGTGTCCGTGCCAAAAAACTGACAAGGCCTCTCTGTTGGTGTTTTTTCAGAGAGAGACCACTCACACGCTGAACATTTTCTTAATAAAGAAAGAATTGTAAATCACTGGTGTCTAGGCAGGTGATAACCAGTTTACCTTAAACACGATCTCTTGCAAAACTGAAAGAAAACAACTGGCAGGGCAAAGGGTGATGAATTGCTGCCTTCCCTATTCTACAACCACCCCAAATACCTGGCACCCATCCTGGCAAATTTAGGGCAGTGGAAAGGACATGGACTTTGGGTTTGGTTCTAGGTTTAAATTATTAGTCTACCCCTCATAGTCTTGGAAGTCTTGAATAAATCACTACTCTTTGCATTCTCACATACACAGACAACAGAAAATAGTAGTAATATCTACTTTTGCAGTGTTGTTGTTAAGATCAAAGAAATTTGAGAATGGAAACCCTTAAGAAAGGGAATAGGCAATAAAAGCTACTTAACATTTTCTATTTAGACCATTGACCTTGACCTACCAAATCCTTTGGTCCTACTCCACTCTGATGCTTGCTTTTTTTTTTTTTTTTTTTTTTGTATTTGAGGACAGTCACAGTGACATTCATCTTGAATATTTGGCATGGACCAGGGAGGCTGGCATGTGACAGGTACTCATCACATTCTTGTGGGTTCAATTTCATGTTGATTACTGCCCACGGATGTGCTTATAGTTATATGCTTAGACTCCTCCACAGTGAAATTTTCTCTCAAATTCAGCACAAATTTCCAAGACTAGACAAAAGATAACTTTGTGAAATTAAAAAAAAAAAAAGACTGCAATTTCCATTCATCCTGGAAATGAAAAAAAAAATGTAATTTACTCCCAGAACTTGAAGTTTCCTGAATTAATCCAGTTTCTGAATTAATCCCATTACATATGTTGCAATGAGTTACCAAATTATGCCAATCTCTGAATTTAATCCATCAGTTTTTATGCAGTAATTTCCTAGCTGCCAGGTTGATTTTTTTTATAACAGTAAATTAATTAAAAATTCTAATCTCTGGGTATGTGTATACAAGAACATTAAGAAATTTTTATTCATTCTACTTTCCGATTTAAATTGGAACTCATAAGACCAGCTATCCTCACTTGGGTCTTCTCGAATTCCAAAAATTGAATGTAGTACCTTTTAAAATATGTGTTTACCAAAAGTTTTACCCAGGTGAGGTAACTTCTAAGTCATCTAATAGAATTACTTATTGGCTTTTTACTCAGATACTATGCAAAATGAAGTATAATCTAAGGAGGAAATAGTTGCTGAGCCTCAATCCTGGGCTTTTGGTAAATATGCCATCTTTGCTATTATAAACTAGTAGGAACACTATCTCCCTCAGTCTTGCCCCTAATTTAATCCAATGCCTCAAATAATCCTCTGGCATGTACCCTGTTATGTTTGTTGAAATGGTTATTTAGTTCATGAAAGTTGAACAATAAATTAACTCATTTTTTCCCATTTTTCTGACTTTTCTTAAGTTTCCTTTAAGCTTTTTTTTTTTAATCTCATTCAGATAAAACCTATTTTCCTCTGCTTTTTAACCTCTGTTTTTTTTATTGTTATTGAAACTACCTTATCAAGGATCAAGTTTGATGAGAAAAAAAGTTGGAACTGATAGTATTAATGCAGTTTTATAGTAAACAATTGGTGAAATTTGCCTGAGAAATTATGTCATACCAAGGTTACCGATTTTTACACTGCAAGCCATAAAGGTGGTTTCTTCTGGCACTTTGAATAGCTCAAACTGCTAAGACAGTTCCTTGGTCTATTAACAAACTGAAGTCCTGTGTGTAACACCATGTACCAGGAATCATGGGGGTTCATAAGCTTCCCATGGTGAGGGCTAATCAATAAAAGTTCTATGCTCAGGATTTTGTACATTTTGTTAATTAGGCCAAAGCAATAGGCCTTTGTGGCAATTATTCAGACAGTGATGTAAAAAGATAGCCTGACAAACAAACCTCTATAATCCACTTACATCTCACAGAAGCCAAAGGGTTGGAAAAGCCTATTAACAAGCTCTCTGCCTGTCTGTTTGGAGATGTTGTTAAATCGAGAGTCTGCTTGGCACCTGAGGCGGTCTGTTAATAAAGATCGTTTGTAGCAGATTTCTGTTCTATTAAGAATGGACATAAAACAGCATAATTTAAAACATGTCAATAACTCAAGGCAAAAATGCCAAACATAGTCTGTTCTGTCTTTATAAAAATGAAGCCAAGTATACACAAGGAAACTGCCAGAAAGGCTGTTGCTGATGGAGTTGAGAGATGGTTTGCGATTGAATAATGCAGTCCTTCAAGTTGAAACAACCTCATGGGTGGGTAGATACTTCTGTGACTTTTCTGTGGTAAATTCAAGGGATCTTTTCTGTTTACGGACTGATGAGATATTGAACTTCCGTCCTAAAAGATGCCTGCATACCTGTGCTCTTTGCCAGCTTTGTGAATTCATAATAACTTGTGAGTGTTTCACCCCTTCCTATTCTTCTTGTCTTTCTTTTGAGTGGCATTTATGAACTGTTGGGGAATAGATCTTTACAGACACTGAAGTAGGGTTAGGATGTCTTAGGTTGCTACACAAAGAACTTAAAACCACCAAGAACAGTGCCATATTTTTTTTGTGTGTGTATACATTTGATTGAAGATGCTAGTCTGCTAGACTGTGCAGTATTTTTACCACAAAAACAATGACCAGGCAGTCAATATTGTTACAGAATTTATCTGGTACTTGCAGTAGTATTATAATAGCAAAGGCCAATTGATAGCATTTTAAATGCATGCTGCAGAAGGATGAGAAGAGGACATGGGAGGGATGATGGGGCTTCACTGAAGATGTGTACCAGACCTGTAGATTAAAATTTAACATACTGTGTCTCCCACATCAGGTCTGGGTATATGGTTGCGCCTGAATGATATTATCTGCTCTGTTAGAAGGTCTATCATGCACTGAATGGTGGTTTTAATTAAGTCCAGTAGGTTGAGAAAAGTGGTCTGGCAGCTTCAACTGATTTATTGTGTTTGTGACATCTGGGTCTGATTTATTGTATTTCCTCACAGAACTGTCTTTGGATGATCACCCTCTTTATTTTCATTCTGATTTGGAGGATTCATGGCCTATAAGTATGTAGAATTTTCATTCTACTGTGATTTCAGTTTTCCCTTTTTGTTTTCCTAATATTTGGCAGGAAGGTCAACTATTGAATTCCATTGTAGAGATCCTGTTGGTTTGTGTGCATCCATGGGGCTGCTTGAGCAGCAGTATTGGGTTGAAGTTCATCATCATCCTTCCAACCTAAGTGTATTCGGAAACAGAGGGAGACTGGCAAGTTTTTAGCAGAGTTTATATATTGCCAAACTGTTTACTTCATCTTATGGTCTTCTAAATTTTGAAGTTTGAATTTTGGGATATATATCATGTCATAGAAAACTTATTTTCAATTATCTGAAATCAGTGAACATGTTCAGCCAGACATTACAGACAAGTGTCCAGATTTTATTGCAGGCTAGTCAATTTTAGAAAGCCTCCACTTCCAACTCCACAAAGCATATGTGAGAAGGGCTAAGAGGCAAGCTTCAATTTCTGCCAAAGTGGAAGGTCACAGGAGCAAGCAGGTCCCAGTCAGCCTAAATGCCTCTCTAATCTGCAATTAAGTGGGTGCCCATTCTGGTTACAGATGCTACAATGCTTCACTGGGCTCCCTACTCCATAGTGCCCTGTTTTCTACAGCTGGGGCCACTTAGACTCTCCCTGAACTCCCAGCCAGGGTTCTGGAACAAATCAGAGAGAATTAAAGGAAGCTTAGGTAAATATTTGAGGGAAAACAACTTCAGGTTAGCCTGTGGCTTAGTTCACTTTGACCTTCTGCCTCAGTATTAGAAGTTGGGCATTGCTAGTGTTCATGGTAGGCAGCCTCTAAGTCATGTTCTACTTAGACTTCCTAGTTTTTTAATTTCTGTACCTATTTCTCTATCTCAGAAGACTATTTTGTAAGTCCTCTCAGATTCTTGTCCTAAATACCAACAATACTATTTTGAATTCAAGTTTGGGATGTATCTGACATTGATCACCTGCCTGTCAGAACCTTTGCCTGTTATCTGTGGCCAGGCTCCATTGAAGACCACTTACCGTCCAGATGTTTATCTATGGCCCCTGGGGGCTCCATCACTTGGTCTGTCCCCTTAACTTAGTCTCACTTTGTTATGCAGATAATTATACATCTTAATACACAGAATTAGCCATATTCTTCCCTCTAAAGCCTTATTTTTTACTGTATTTCTTTTATGAGCTTATCAGTTTAAATAGGAGTGCTTCTTTACCATGACTCTACATGAATATTTAGAATTAATTTTAAAACTTTATTTTGTTTTCCCTGGTGCCCAAGTTGCTTCAGAAAGCACAAGAAATTATCTCATTTTCTAGGGGCTATTTAGTAGAATCCTGCAAATTGGGTGAAAGTTAATATGTGAAAAGTAGTGAGTGCTTACTGAACATTTTGCAATATTTAACATAGATTTTAGTCCCACATAGGAACTACTTGATAAAATTGATTCATATCAAACTTAGGTAGGGAATAATGCCAAATTACTTTTACAAAGTAAATCAGCTTTATTGAGACATATATTAATAAATCCATCTATTTTAAATGTACAATCCATGGTTTTTAGTAAATTTTTGCAAAACCATGTAAACTTTACCCAACCGAGTTCGAAATGTTTGTATCACCCCAAAATAGACTAATTTCAAAAAGATAGTTATTCTATATGTGAATTAGAATGACATATATGTGACTTCAATATGTGAATTATCATCAAGAAAATCAAACATAAAATGATATTCTATACGTAATTTAGCAAGCAAGTATACATAATACAAGAATATCATATTGAGGGGCTCACATGTTTAGTTAATTCAGATGACCTAGATGGCCTATTCCAGGGATGAGACTACAGTGCAGTCTGCTCTTCATAAAGAACAAATTATGGGAGAGTTTTGAAAATAACTCATTCTAAAGAAGACTAAGTCCATCTGTGGGAAAAAGCCTATCGTGTTAGGCAGAAAGAATTGTGGCTTCTGTGCTAAGTTCAAATGATGACGCATTTCCTCATTACAGAGCATCATCAATCTGATTTAACTGTGCTGCTGGCTCTCAGATCCTGTACTTGCAAGGTAAACATCAAGATTTCTGGAGCCACATTCCCTAATAGATTGCAAAGAGCCGGCTTTGAAAGTGCAGCATAAAGAGAAGCTGGCAAGAGGATTCTCAGCAGTAACAGTGTGTACTTCTTCAGCATCAAAGATAATGATCCTAATGGTGTTTTTCGATTGTGATGGTCATACTCAGTAGGCTAGAGAGCATTATAGCAAGACATCATGCATTTAAAGATTTGGTCTGGAGCTAGGTGTAGATTTAATGAAGCATCCTTTCTGAGAAACTAAGGAATCCATCTGAATTATTCAAAATAAAAGGCTGACTGTTTGCTTTTACTTTCATTAAAAGCTAATATGGCACTGAAGAAACAGCAATGATCGGGAGGAAGAGTTTGGTTTGGCAGGCCCTCCAATCTAATTTACAAGTGTTCTCCACGCAGTTCTCTTTTTTATGAACAAGACTGTATTAGACCATGGGGGAAATGCATAATCAGATGTTAGTGTTGAAGGTTTTATAATCTAGTTGAAGGAAAGTGTGCTTCCTTGAACAAATTGTGAGAGTCAATTCTTGATATAGGAAGTACCTTTCTTTAAAGGACTGTGTTAGTGAAGGTTTATAACATTATTTACTAAGATGGACATTTGCTGATGTCCAGTAAGTGTGCTAAGAACAAAAGTTACCTAGATCCACATCTGTTTTCTACTTCATCTCCTAGTCATCTCCTACATTGCCTCTAAGGTGACTGAAATGTTCCCAATATTGAAATGACTTAATAAGTCATATTTCCTTTATTTACTGATTATGATACATTCTAAGAATAAAAAAGAAACAGACTCAGCAAGAGTGACTACTGAATATTCCTGAAGTGACTATTCATTCTTCCTACAAAATGTTCACCTTTTCCCCCAGGTGTGTATATTTGAAGGAGAAAGGCCATATTTTAAGTCTTGATAAAATTCCAGCATTTTATGATTCACATGTTTTCTTATTTCTGCAGCTAGTCATGACAAATTTGCATCACGTCCCCTCTCCACTCTCATTTCACATCAGTCACCAATCTGTTATGTGCTGACACCCTCTACTACGTTACTATTACAAGAACTGGATTTCCTTATATTCGATGACTAAAGCTTTTGATTTAAAAGTGACAAATGATATCTATAGGGATATTGATGCTAGGGTCATATTTTATAAGGCACACAATTTATCTACAGTTTTTTTCCTTATGGATTATATATTTTATTTGTAAAATAAAACTGATTGGCTTCTGTGATAGTAGCAAGTTGTATCTCCATGAGAGGAAAACTCTAGCTTTCTTAGGTGGAATATTTGCCTAAAGTCTTATTAATGACGTAAAAGGGTGAGGGTCTGTCTCAGTTTTTGTTTCCACATACCATCTAAGGCTCAGCATGTGTTTTGAGGAGGATATGATCTTGAAGACAGTCCTTGTATTTTTCCTTCAGTTAAGCTTCCTACAACTGCCTCCTGACTATACTTTATTGTTACAGCGTTTTCTGTCTTCAACTGGAATTTGAAGTACTGTTTAATGATGCATCAATGATGGAAGAATTAATCTATTCAAATTTATTTTTGCCTAATTCAAATTCATATAGTTAATAATCTCATTTAAATCAAAGTGGAAAAATAAGTATCAGGGCAGTTGGGAAGGATTTAAACTTAGATATAATTTGAGTATATTTAAAATTTAAGTGTTATACACTGTCACCTTATTTTATCCATCACTTTCAAGGCTTTTATTTTATTTTACTTTTTAAATTTCCATTTAATTTGCCAAGCATGCAAGACATAATTTAAAGAACTTATTGAGAAATGTAGCCACTAGGAAGAAATATTTTTTCAACTAAAAGACACTACTCATGATGGTATAATGAGATTATTGTCCCTCTGTATTGTTTCTAAGACAGAATTTAACTGACTTGCTTCAGACAGTCTATATTCCAGGCTAGTTTTGGATAAATTTATCATCCAAGTTCTTGCACAGCACCTGGTACGTGGTCAGGGTGTTAAGGAAAAACTGGTTAATAAAAATAGAATTTCAAGATGCAAGGAGGAGAAATATTCTTTCAAAAAGGAAAATTTCATGGACCTTATGAGCCTTGAGATATTGGAACTTTTAATCTTTTCAACTCCATTCTTCTGGGTCACCATTTTTTCCCCAAGTCTTATTGTTTTCCCTTACAATTGTTATCACTTCCACTTTGCCATTCTTTAATTAAAATATTCCATACTATTCATATTCTACTTTCTTCTTCTAGACTACTGCAAAAAGTCATCCATCATAAGAAGGATAAATGCTCCTCCACTGGCCTTCTGGAAGTCTCTACTACAGTCAAGAACTTTGTTCTTGCAGCCTGACCTTTCCCTTCTTTTTTCCATATTTGAATCTTCTGTAGCAATCTGCCAAATAGGTTTTCTTAGCATGTGATAAGGATTAGAACCCAGTATCTCTGGAGATCAGTCTTTCTATTTATGACAGGAAGGATTGCGAGGAAGAGCTTCTTAAGATGCTTCTTAAGATGCTCTGTGTACTGCAGCTTCTACCAACAGATTCCTTGTCTGTGCTCTGAGGTAATGGAGAATATGAAACTATAAGCTCAGCCGTTGATTTTTTATTGGCAAGACTTATACTAGAGACTTCCTTTCCAGATCAAAATTCCTCTCCTTACTTACCTAATCTCCTCTTCTTTTGGATTATCCTTCCAAGACAAATGGTCCTCCTTGACCCTTGATCTCACTTTCATCTCAGTTAGTAAAGGAACTTGATCCAAGTATTACTTGTTTTCTCACTTGAATCTCTAATTACCTTTTGTACTGTGCTACTCCCTTCCTGAATTTGCTCAGGTCTACATTGTAGCATATAAAATAAAATATCAAAATAAAGCCTTCCCTTAGCCTTGTACCTCCTAAACAATTGCAGAATTTAATGCCATCGTTTTCCTGTCAAACTGTTTTACTAAATTTGTATAATTGATCTATATTTTGCATTAATATTTGTAGGCTTTAAAGGTGCTATTCAGTTCACTGTTTTATGGATTTGAAATAACCCTTGTAGTTATAAGATTTCTCACAAGAGGCAATGGCAATGGTTAAGTTCAAAAGGAACTACTTTGTAAGATTAAAACAACAACAACAAAAAAATAGACTCTACTGGATGAATACATTTATCCAAAGTAATATTTCTGTATTTATGAATAACCTTCTAGGAAGACCTATGTTTTAGATCACATTTTAAATAACACATAATAATAATAATAATATTCATGATAATTCCACATATAAATAACATATTCTCAGGTTCAATTGTGCAAAATGCAAGAGTGGAATAATATAAGGTTAAAATACATTATGATCTTTTGATTTATTTGTGATGAATAGAACATATTAACATATTATAATTTAATAGAAAATCTCCAATTTTACAGACTTATTGTGAACATCACTTAATTTATAAGTGGCAGAATGGAATGCCTTACCTCCTTTATTACTTATTTCCTTCCCCTTTTCACCCTTGATGAGGTGGGAGTCTTTGATAACACACAGTAAAGAGACAGAGACTTTGTTACTATCAAAGCATGAGAGATTTATTGTGAAAATAGTTTATGATCAATATTTGTTAAAAAATTGAAAATTTATTTATTTTTTGGCTATGTTAATTTAAGTGTTATAAAAAATCTAAACTTACTTGAAGGGATATTATTAAAAAAACTAGCAATTCCCTTCTTATAAAGCAGAAAATGAAGAAGACAGCAGAGGATTTGGAAATGACTTAGAGAAATGGGAAGATGAACACCAGTATCTAAATACAAGAAACACAGACATAAATTTGTGAAGAAAATAAATGGAGTCAAGTGAATTTCTCATAATATAAAGATAACTTCATTATACAGGATTTCTAGCAGAGTTCTCTTGCCCAAAGAAGTTGGTTGATACAATCAAAATGACTCATTCTTCAATCATTTATCTAATCTTTGCAATATCGAGGTCCCAAGAACTATCCCCATAAATAGAGGAGTGTAATATAATTAATTAATAAAATTAAATAATAAAATTACTTTGTACCTGTGCATGTTAAGGTTTTGTGAAATGTTCCACATTCTAACATTTTCATATTTTAATGGATTTCTCTAACTCATGATGATATTATAGAGTTTTCTAAATTCTGACCACTATATAAAATCAAATTAGATAAAATCAGTTTTCCTTGATAAAAGAGAACTATACTTAAACTCTTCTGATTTCTGGCCTTTGATTATACTCTGTTAAATGTGATCCAAAGGTCAAGTTTAACTTAAAACCATGGAACATAGCACAGATTCATTACTCCACTTTAATTCATATAGTGGCATAGTTGAGATTCCACGAATGTCTGTACCTTTGACCTAGAACTGTGAAGGAAATCTATCTGTCTGGTGACATCAGATCATTCAGACCTTCACTGATGAGATTACAGAGACCTTCAAGGAAATTAAAGCTCTTCATGTTCTCCAACACACCTACGGAAATATACTACTGTTGTCTTACAATGCAAATGCAGGTCACACATAAAAGTACAACATATTTCTCGCCAGCAAAAGAAGCCATATATATAATAAACTCTATAAACTATGTAGCTTTTGAAAGCAAATGGGAAAAGGAACCACCAAGAGGATTCATTACATTAAATTCATAAAGTTTCTCAACTGGAAGGATTTTGGAGTTATTTCAGTATAGCCTCTCATGTTAAAATTAAAGTGACTGAAAACCAGAAATTTTACATTACTTGAGATTGTGCCACTTATTACAGGTGGAACAGGACAAGAGCTCAGAATTTCTAATTTCAGTCAGTCCATTCTACCAATGATGAGTTGCTCACATAATTTTGTATTTTTATGATATTTTTAGTTATGGAAAGTTAACTGAGATGCATATATTTCCCTGGACAATGCAAGCTCAGTGGGGGCTATATTACCTTAAAAAGGAGTGAATATTGGTTTTGGGGGTTCAAAAATATCGAAAATCTTAGTCATCATAATATCTTCTCAAAGGGGCTCCACTATATAACCAGTTACATGGTATATCTGTGTCATCAAAGTTTCAAGTTTGGACTAGGAAAGCAGGGTGGCAGAGAAAGAAGCATTAAGGAAAGAATGTGTAGGAAATCTTCTTAGAACAAAGGGAAAAACAAGGTTGAGAAACATTGTCTTGGACCAAGGTCCCTAGTCAATTTCTTAAAGATGGACAAAACATTGATTCAGTACAAACGCTGGAGATTTACCTTTAATGTTTTTTAGAATTGAGCCAGCAAATTGTGATCCAGAAACATGCTTTAATATCCTCATTCAAATCTGATGACCTGAGGTGAGGCATACCTAACTGCTTTTTATAGTGACAAATTCTGGTCTTCATTACTATATAAAGAGAGAACAAATGAGAAAGGTTGTGCATTATGCTCAGTACTGTGAACAAGTTACACACATAAAAGGTATTCTGGGAGTTCAGGCACGGGGAAGCATAGCATAAGGGAAAATACTCAGAAAAGTCCTCAAGTTCTGAATCTTCTGTCACTTGTTAGGCCTTACTTCAAATTATTCTACTGAGGTTTTTCCAAGCCCCAATGTCTTTACCTCTAGATTTGGAATTACCTACTTTATATGATTTGCAGGGAAATAGAGTGAGCAATAAACCTGGAACTTGTGAGTGTGTGTGTGTGTGTGTGTGTGTGTGTGTGTACACACAATATGAGACTGAGAGAAGTTTTTGACCAATTTATTCAATAGGCAACTTGTTCTTGCATACTCTCTTATCCCCTGTTTTCAAAACTCTCACCATTTTTTTGTTGTCCCTCTTTTATTTTTCCCACTCTTGATGCTCCGGACCTGTGCCCTTGGTCCCTTATTGTGATCTGCCTGCTGTGACATGCCTCCCAGTTCTGCCTGCATAGGGCTACCTGAACCTGACTGAATTATCAGGATTCAGCACAAACATCACCCTTACAACTCTGCCCTTCCGTCGCTCAGATGCTAAAGTAATGTGCCACATTGATTTATGTCACCTTTCTAAGATCTTCACCTCCTTGAGGTCAGAGGTTTATTTATTCAATAAGTGCTTATTGGGCATTGACACTGTTCCAGGCACAGTTGTAAATGAACTGTTCTAGGCATTGGCTTACAGCTGTGAACAAAAAGGAAATTCTTACCCTGGCAGCAATTATATTCCAAGAAGATAGAAAAACAGTTAATAGGTAAATGTAGAGTTTGTGAGTGGTAAATGCTAAAATGAAAAATAAAGTAATAAAGAGGAATAATAAGTATAGGAAGGAGTATAATTTTTAAAATGCAGCTGATTTTTTTACATGGTATTTTTTAAGGTCTTATTGAGAATAATACCCGACAGAAGTATGGGCCATGCAGATATAGCCTGGGCATACAGAGGGGCTTTTTCATGGCTGCCATAGTGCCAGACATGTAAGACCACATGGGTCATTTCTAGCATGTTGGATTTTACTCTGAGAAAAGTGGAATCAGAGCTCATGCTTCTTAATAGGATGAATACTGGGTCCATGTCTATGAGACTGAGAATAGTTTTTGACCAATTTATTCTAAATAAATATATTATATAAATATATATGACTAAAATATATTAGTCATTGGATAAATGACTGATGAATGAACTAACCCAGGTCATACTACATGTGCTTGTGCACAATCCATTTTAATGATATATAAAGACTCATTTGTGATATTCTATTTTAAGAAGTGGGGGTAGGATAAGTATGGAAACATAGAACTTATTATAGGAAATATGATCTAAAGAAATCATAGCAAATTATCTTGTCCTGTAATAATTCCCAAAATCTCTGGCTTGGGGATGGAGCTGGGTGAGGAGCAGGCAGGATCGGTAGGAAAAATATTAGGAAGAAACTCAAGGGATTGGATACAACTAGAGTTGGTAGATTTAGCCAATAAATAAGTAATTAGCTTAGGAGGCACAATTAAGTTTGAATTTCAGATAAATAATAAATAGTTATTTTCAGTGTAAGTATGTCCTATCAATATTTAACTGAGTGTTCTGTTTTTTGTTTTTGTTTTTTTATTTCCTGGTAATACCACCTCCAGCAAAAAATAGTTAAACAGAACCTCTGTAGAATTCTCAGCATGGCCTGACTGCTATGAGATCTAATGCAGCAGTCTGATCAAGATGGCTCATGGTATAAAACAGGGTGAAATATGTTGGTAAAAATACTGGCACTTCTATGTACAGTATTTTCAGTCCATAATTTTATATGCTAGTATTTATAATATATATATATATAATATTTAAGTAAAGTAGCATATATATTTATAAAATTTATGTGTAATTTATAAACAAACCTTTATTGGAATAGAATAGTGAAACATTACTGAAAAGGGAGAGGAATCAAAAAGCTAGAGACAACTCTTCTATTCAGTGGGTAATAAGCAGGGAGACAAAGTCCATCTATTGCATTTTCCTTTAAAAAAAAATACTCAAATGAAGAAAATCCTTATGATCTTTGTAAAATGTCACTAAGTTATTTAGTTTAGGGGATTGTGAAATTGACCAGATGTGCTGAAATATACTTTCTTGTCAAAAAATAGCTGATGATCCACTTGAATAAATCACTATGAGGCAATCATAACCAAACAATTCATTTAATGCATTTTGCTTCTTAAGGAAAATAAGTGAGATTGGGCTTGATCCTTCCACTTCACATGGTCAGTCGTACTTTGTTGTTTTGTTCTGACAATTGCCTGTTCATCTTCAAATTTTAAAAGAGAAAGTGCAAAGAAAACAAGAAGCCACAAACCGCCCCCACTGTGTGGAGTGACAGCATTGTAATATCATCGAATCTAGAGACAGATGGTGGCTTATAGCAGACATCAATCTTCAATGAGAGTAAATTTAGGATAATGCCCCTCTTTGGTAATGGACATGTCTTTGCAAAGTTATTGCTGACAGCATCCTCTAACGTGCTGATTTGCTAAGACAAGGTTTTTATTGCATCTAATCTTGTCGTAAGGCATGAAAAAAATGGTTGGGTCCATGTTTTTCATGTATAGTTTTTACAAGAATTGCCTGCATTAGAGAGTGGGTAAATTGTTTTCCATATTTTACGGCACATTTCTAATGTTCCACCGCACACAACATTGATCACTCAGTCCATTAGCTTATTATGATATCCTGAAAGGAGACACTTCCTTTGGGAAAAGCTGTTATTTGAAATGAGATGAAGGCTGTGACTACATAGAATAAAGTGGGCCGGAATCTATTGAGCCACTGCTTAATTTCATCAAGGGAAATAGTCAACCAGAGTAAAGCGTAGAAATGTAAATATGTATCTTTACAAAATGTCTGATCCATTCAAATCTGTCATGCCTTCTGGGTGACTTGGACACAACCCAACAGCTTCAACTGTCTCCAGTAAATACAATAACAGTTTTGCTTTCACAGAACTTTTTTCATTGGTGGATACTTTGGTAAATACTCATGACAATATCAGGGTTCTAATAGGATAAGAGAAAACAATAGGACTTTAATTTAGAGACTTATTAATACAAGTTGAGATGCCCTGGAGATACAAGGGGACTGTGGACCATCCTAGAAATTAGCAGCAAGACCTGCTGCCACCACCAAGTGCTCATTCTAGAGGCAAGGCTGTTGAACAGGAGTTAAACTTGTTCTTGGGCTGTTTGGTGGGACTGGGGACCATGAAAAGGTGGTTTTTCCATGAGCCTAGAAATAATGTGGCGATCTGACCCCTGAGGAAGAAAATCACTGAAAGCAAAGTAGATACTTCCCTTTTTGTACCTCCAGGTTCCAGCAGTTCCCAACTTTGGCAAGAAAGCCTTGTGGAGTCAGTTCTCAGCAATGCACAACGGGGAAATGGAGCTGGGAACCAATAGATAAGCAGATAAAAGAAAATGAAAATACTGACCTTCAGGACTTCTGGATACCTCTGTGCATTGTAAACCCTCCTCTACATACAAAGACACCATTTTTCTTACACTAAGTAAACTGAAGTCCTTGCAAGTTGGGGTGGAGGTAAAAGTTGAGAGATCAGAGGGAAATTGTTTCTCAGAAACATTTGAAAACTGCAGAGATGTCTATTGAGGCTCCTGGTGCATTTGTTCTCAGGAAATTAACCGATGGAAAGTTGTGGTTCTTTGTCTTCTGTACCTGCTGTGTGTCTGAAGCACAAAGGGATCTCTGCAATGTCGCTCCATCTTCAAGGAATCATACTCTATGGGGACATGAGCTATGATACCTTTATCTCCCTGGGTCTTCCCTGTAGGATTCATTCTATTTACTGTTGAGATAGGTTGACAGTGCCATGTTCTTAGATGAGAATACACAAATGATTCTGGTAAGTCCAGCCTCTAATCTGGAAACTTCATAACGCATGAGTTGCAGTACTATATCAGACCTTAGGTCCAGTCAATTATTTAGTCTCTAACAATAACACAGATGGTTTGTGGACTGTTCTGTTTGCTCTCTAATAAAAGTCTCAAATACTTTTAAGGTTGTACTCCAACTAATAATACACTTCTTGAGTGCTTACTTGATGACAGACACTGGTGTGAGCATTCTACTGTATTAATTAATTTAATACTTACTAAAAGCCTGCAAATTGGTTTTATTATTATCTTCACTTTAAGAATGGGAAAATAGAGGCAAAGAGCATTTATATAATACAAGTGCATAAAGTTCATAATTAGTATAACTGGATTTGAATCTCATGTGCCAAGGATTATAAGACTTCTCAATACTCACAATGACTTTTTAAGGATTCATGGCTGAAAATTTTATCTGATTGTTTGTATAAAAATTTCCTAATGAAGGGCATGATTGCTTCTCTTGAGCAAAGAAAATGATAGTCATAGAAAATTTATACATGTAAGTGATACATTAAATAGGTTAGGGTTTTAATATTCTCTCTTGAGCAAAGGTCTTAAATAGACTTTTTACTAATTCACAAAATTTGGCCCTAAGTGTTATTTTGCATCCAGCATTGATTAAATACATTTTCTTTAAGCAAAACAAGCAACAGAAACATAATATGAAATTTATGTTTCTGGAAATATAAAACCCTAGGGGAGGGAATTGGTGGCAACTAGCAGAAACTCAGTACTGAAAGAACCCTGAAGCCTATGCAAATTTTAGAGCTATAAAAGTGTTTGCATGGATTACATCTCAATCCTGATCCAGTGTCTTTCTTGTCTTATTGAAAGAACTAATTAGTGAGAAGGGAAAAGCTGGACAAATTGCAAACTAACAGAGATCACAGAGCATCTGATGCCAGCCTTTCTTCCATGAAGAACACCAGGACAAGAAGCTTATAATGTCTTAGGGCCAGGCCTGGAAAAGAAAGGTTTTTTAAAATCATTTTTCATTCATTTATTTTTCTGTCCACTACAACCAATAAGTAAATCCCTTTGTTTTTCAAAATAAAACCTGACAAACATATTAGGATAGGTCTAGATCTTATTCCAATTTTTCTAACTTAGACACTTACTACAATGCTATCCTTTGAACTTTATTTATATTAACAAAATTTTATAGATTATTATCTTATTTCTTATCAAAAATTCTATGCTTAACAAAATTACTTAGGTGGATTATTGTATGTATCCTTTTAATCCATACAGTCCTGAGTTTTGCTTTTAACATACAACTGCACTTTTCCTAATATGACTAAAAATGTCACACTATAGGTTTCCTTTAGGATAATTTGCCTTGTTCATCTGCAGTCCTTCCCTGATGGATCCTGACTCCAATCTCTTTCTCCAGACCAAGGGCAATCAGGTTCTTTTCTTTTATAATTGGAGAACAATAGGATTTTCCTGCATAGCCCTGAGGCTCTGACTGTCCATCCCCCTGGTATTCCTTTCTGAAGGTAGAGGCTGACACTGGTACTTCCTGGAGTACTTTGGCACCTTTCCTTACTGGAATACATTTTCCCACTTCTTCATTCAGCATAATTTATTCATTCACTATTCCACAAATACTTATGAGCTGATTACTGTAGCTTAAGCATTATGAAAGACAACAGTATATAGTGGTAAGTAAAACTGGGCATGGCACCTGAACTTTATGGGACTTATGGTCTAGAGGGAAAGATAGACATTACATGGATAACCACACACATTTCTGTAAAATTGTAATTATGCCAAGTATTACAAAGGAAGGGTGCTATGATCTAGAGGTGGTGGTGTATGGTTGGATCGGGCACAGGAATTTGACAAATTACTGATGAATGGTTCCTGGGAGGTTGGGAATAATGGTTGTACCAGGTGACATCATGGTAGGTACCTTGTGGTCTGCTACAGTGAAAAAACACCATGACAGGAGACACTCTATGAAAATCAGATCCAGAGTCATCTTTGGAATATGTGTTACAAGTTGCCAATCCTTTCTGTGAAGTAAAGTTTCACTTTGAAAGAATTCTGTCTAAAACATACATTATCTCTTCCAGTTTCTTGAATAAAAACTATCATGTCTGGAAAATGTTTACAGAAGATCTGTTTTCCCTGTTCTTCCACCTCCTATAGAATATGACTCTTTTTTAATCAGCTTTTGTCAGTGTGTATAAAGATGCTAGTAACAATGACCTTTTTAGTTTTATATCTTCTTAGAAGTTCTTAATCTACTTATTCTAGGAGAAGTCACCTAATTCTTTTCATCTAGGGATGTCTATGGTGGAAAAAAATTATTTCCTTACCAACATATTTTAAAAACTATATCTCCATCGTTAGTGGACAAATGATCCAATATTGACCAACTGGACAGTAGAGCACTCTTTATTTTCAATATAGTAATTTTAAGAACATATTTTTATCCAACTTTTTAATTATCTCATGTCATATGGTTATGTTTACTTCAAATTACTACTTATAGGTTTTGATTTCTTATAGCACAGTGGATTGAGCTATACTACTTAAAATCACTTAAAAATAATAGTCCTTATGATGACAATTCTCTATATTATTTAAAAGGCAGTAAAAACACCTTATAGTAAGTTTGGCAAAATGATGAAAATTTAAAGTTATCTTACTTTTAGAATTTTGATATATATTTTGATAGTCATTTATTTTTCCATGACCCTATCTATTCATAGACATGATGTTATACTCTGTGTTGTTCTTTCATTTGCTTTTGTCAGTTAGCACTAGTTAATGAAAATCTTTGTATACCATCACTTAGCCATAAGTTAGCAAAATTAATGATATTGCATATTTGCTCATTTAAGTATCATAATGTATACAGCCTGAAGTTTTTTAACCTAGTTCAATGAGAAAACAATATTTATAAGTGTAATATATGGCTGGAAGATTAAATGAGCATATAAGGCAAATTGGGATTGGAGAAAATATTAAAATATGACCATACAAATGAATCACTTTTTAATAATAAAAAACAATTAGAGAAACAAAATTATATTTATTTTACTAGGAAAAAATGAATGGAGTATTTTGAATATGTACTGAGATTATTAAATTAAATTTGTATTAAAATATCAAACTTAGAGCTGGGGTTGTAACTCAGTGGTAGTGCACTTGCCTGGCATGTGTGAGGCACTGGGTTCGAACTTCACCACCACATAAAAAAAATAAACAAAATAAAGGTATTGTGTCCATCTACAACTAAAATAAAGTCTTACAAAAAAGATGTCAAACTGATAACATACATCAAGAATGTTGGAAATTTCAGCTTATGTGTCAATGGACACATTGCATGATATGTATTTTGTTTGAATTGTTACATAACTTATGATAGTCTCCAATTTTGAACTTCTTTTCTAACATGGATTCTTCTAGGCTTCATTACTCCTTCCTTCCTTCCTTCATTCAGCAGTTTTGTTGTTGTTGTTGTTGTTTCTGGTTTTTTTAGTATCTGCTATCTGCCAATCTCTCTAATAATCTCAGTGTGTAATAGTGACCAAACATATATGATCTTTCCTTTCTGAACTCACAAATTAGCAGAAAAGGCTGAATTTAAGTTAAATATAAAATTATACATTAAACTGTGGTGCTTTTCTTTTTTAATTCTTTCCCTCTCTCCTGGCACAAACATCACTAAGAACATGTATCCAGACTAAAGGAAATTAATTTCTTCAGGGTGCAGAGTTCTTATTGCCCTGTTATACCCTACTGAGGCTGAAACATAGTGATCCTCCTCTTCCTTTTTTGTTAGTCCAATCCAAAATTCAGTCACCCTCATTTATCACCTCATTAGCTGAAGATTTAGGTAAAAAAATTCCAGAGGCCACAGGGAAGGGATGAGATAAGGGAGATTCAAAGCAAAGCAATTTCTCTGTTGTGAGGAGAAAGACACTGGATTAGGATAAATATCTTCGTGCTTGCTCACTTAAATTTGAGAACAGATTTGCCCATGCATGCTTATAGTATAACTTATTATGCTTTATCCTACTTATTTAGATAGGTACATTGAGGTAGAAAAGCATCAGCTTTATATAGCTAATATAATTGAGTATCTGGGTATACGAATCTTACCAATATATTATTATATCTGTTAACATCTGTATATATGTGCATTTTATAATTATCTGTATTGTTCTCTGCTTTGTATAGAAGGCTGTGAAAGAGGGTATTTTAGTAGTTACACATTTGGATCAGCTGAGAAGTATGAAAACCCTCTGATATCTGGACACAGGATCCTAGAGAATCTGGTTTGATTTGTCTAGAATGTACTTGGTGCATTTGAAAATTTAATTCTAGTTTATTCAGATGTGTGTCCAAGGTTAAGAACCACTGGCCTAGAACAAAATGGTATTACTTAAAACGGAATAGAAAATGTTTATCCTTTCCTTATAAAAATGCTATAAATATGAGCACTACCTTTGGTACTTAAACTTTGCAGGTGAACCATTGATTTCTTATTTTCCCCAACACTAGTGTCTGAAATAGAACCATCCTGAGATTCCCCTGGATTCTAGTCCTCTGCTCTTCAGTTACGTGTCAGTACCCATTTAGAAGTGGCACCTCTCTGTTTATAATGCGTACTCTCACTTCACGTGGCCCATGCAGGAATTTTGGAAGCCTATGAGAGGCTTTTCCCTGATTTCAGTTTTATACCACAGGGAAATTGAAGGAAAGATCCTTAGGATGAGAATTTCATTACCATGAATGCTTTCTATTGAGCTCATGTTCTCAGAACTGTGCTTCTCCTTATGGTAAAGATAAACAAGTCTGAAATCAGAATACAGATGAAATTACATTTAGAATACATAAATAATGTAGAGCCATATAACTTAAAGTGAAGAAATAAATATTTTTTATTTCCCCTGTGGCACTTTAACACAAAATTTGAAAAATAGCCAATTATTAAACTTCAAAGAGTACTTTCAGCTTCTCTTCTGTAATAACTATTTCCTTGATGTTGTGATGAGGGGTTTAAGTTGAACAAAATAAATATGATTTCAATTTCAATCTACGCATACCTATACTTAATTATTAAACTGTGTTACTGTGAATTACTACTTGTAACTCATGTATACAATAGATATCTCCTTAAAATGCTCACCACACTTACCATAAACATTAGTGCTTAAATATTTACATTTCCAAATGGTCTCCTTTTGGAAACTTGGAACCCAAGCATCAAATCTGATCTGTAATAGGATCTGTCCATCTTTTAACTTTATTGAAATATTTACTGAGCCCATACTCTCTACTAGACAGTACTTCACACTGATGTGCTCAACTGATGTATAAAACTTTTCTGGAGCTCAAGGATTAGTGACAGACATAGGTGATTAAAATATAAGCAAATGTATAATTATAAATCAAGGTAAGTACAATGAAAGAAATGGAAAATATACTCTTAGGGCAAATAAAGAATAAGAGATTTTAGGGTGTAGTGAATGAAAAAGCCAGGGATGAATAGAGTGTAAGAATTTCAATCTGGGGATTAGAAACAGCATGTGCTATAAGCTGCCAGACATGGGGAAACTTGCAGTGATCAAGTTCACCTGTCTGGAGTTCACTGAGCTGCCATTGAGTGAGTGTAAAATAACATTAAAAGGTGACTATGGCCTTGGAGCGTAGAGTAAATTAAGGTTGTATTCTAAATGTAGGGATAAGCCATTTAGAGATTTCATTAAACACAATACAATTTATATTTATAAAGCATCACTGTATCTGTTCTGTGGAAAGGAGTATATTTATGGCAAGTATAGAATAAAGAAAGACAAATTAATAGTCAATGCTGTAGTCCATGAAAGGGATGATAGCAGCCTAGATTATGGAAGAAGGCAGAAGGAGTGATTTGGGTTTGTTTTCCTAACTGTTGGAGGTAGAACCAATCAATATGTTATTCCAATGGGTTGAATGAAGAGGCTTGGAAGAGGGAAAGGTCAGAGATTATACCCAGGATTCCGGGTTGAGCAACTGGTTCTATGCTGCAAAATAACTCAAATGGAAATGACTAGTAGAAAATAGGAATTACTGCTCTTGTTGCTGTTGTTGTTTAAGTGGGACCTGTGGAATTTGAGTTGCACTTTGCAATACTAAATAGAGTTCTATAAGCCACTTATATTTAGATGTCAAAGTATAAGCACAATAACTTCTGTGCTCAGAGGAGAGCAGAGCTAATGATATACGTTCAACCAAAAGCAGCATATGGTTTGGAACAAAACATTATTATGCATTAAAAGGCACACAGAAATAAAGAGCCCAGTACAATGAACCCACATGCCCTTCACCAAGCTTAAACATCCATTAAATGGAAGTCAAACCCATTTCAACACATCTCTTCCCTACCTCCACTACTGTTAATTCTACTAAACTATTTTGAAGCAAATCCTTGTTCTGTGATTTCTATCTTAAATAGGTCCTGGATTTTCTAAAAGATGAGCACTTTTTATAAAGAAATAATCAATATCATTACCCCAGCTAAAATAAAGTAACAGTAATTTAAAAAATTATCCCATATTCAATTGGTGTTCTAATTTTATTGACTACTCAAAAATTGTTACATATTGTTTTTTTTCAATCAAGATCTGAATAAAGTCAAGAGATTATAATGAGTTATTTTTTAAGAATTTTTTTATTTAGAAGTTTTCTCTTCTCTTTCTCCTTTTTTTTTCTTCCTATAATTCATTAGTTGATAAATTCTTATTCCTTCTGAGATGCTTAAAAACTGGATGCTTCTGATTGCTTCCTCATAGTGTCATTTCCCTTATTATTTTCTCTTTCCCTGTTATTTCCTGTAAATTAGTTCCTAGAACTATAGGATTTTACCAAGCTCAGATATGATTATTTTTGGTCAAGAATATTTCATAGGTGGTACTATGTATTTCCATAAATGTCTGGTTATGTTGCTTTTTCTGAGGTTAGCAGCCATTGGTGATCAAGGACAGATGCAGTATTTCATTTAGTGTTGGAAAAAAGCCTCCCAAACTACTTTCTGGGGGAATTTTGACCCATTTCCTGCCTTAGGCCTGATGTCAACCATCTCTCTTAGGAACGCCACTTCTTTTCAGTTGAACATAGTATTAGAGACCAGAATCTGGGTACTTATTGATTTTGAGATGGTCATTGTTGCTAATCTCCATTGGCTATAAGATATATCACACTTTCATACTAAATTTTCTCTTCTAAATTCAGGACTAAAAGGTTTTTACTTAATCTCTTTAATCTTATGCAGGCATGGCTTCTAATGTTATCAGAAAAACTGTTACCTAGTGACTGGAGAGGGCCCCTAAACCAAGTCCTGTGAAAATTGATTGTAAGGGGATAGAAAAGGAATAACAAAACCTGAAATGGCTGTCAGAGGAGCAAGACAGCATGCTATTCTGAATGTTTTACCTGATATGCAGATGCTAATTCACAATAAGGGGGCAGTTAGGGAAGTATAAAGTTACTTTGGATTAGGTACAGGGGAGTCCAGTGTGGAGAGGGGTCTGGGGGTTGGAAGGATTGTAGACATTATTACCCTATGTACATATATGACTACATGACTGGTGTGATTTACATCATGTACAACCAGAAGAATGAAAAATTTACTCCATTCATGTATGATGTCTCAAAGCACATTCTACTGTCATGTATAACTAATTAGAACAAATAAAAAAAGAATAAGGGAATGTTCTGAGAAGGGAAGGACAATTGCATTGAATGAGGGCAGGTATTGTGAGGTGGCATTGGATGAGCCTGTGTTTAGCAGAAAGAATACAATTATTATAGTAGATGACAGGGGCAGAAGCTCAGTCAGAGTGGGTGCTAAGTAGCCAGGAGATGAGAAAATGGATACTGTATGAAATATGTCCTCATCTCCAAAACAAAAGTAAGTTACAAGCAGTTCTGCCTCAAGAAATATTTCTCAGTTGAGAAAATCTAGATTTCATTCAAGGAAATTTCTTACTGAGGAAACCTGAGAGAGAGTATGGCATCTCTGCTTATAAAATATAAATTAATGGGGCATACATGGAGTTCAACTTGGGTTTCCTTTTACATTACTGGATGTTTTTAATGTAGGGAATAAGCCATTATATGAAAATGTATTTACACACGTTCCTTTCCACAAGTCTGTTCCATGAACTGAGAGGACCCTAGTCTCCAACTGAACGACAAAGCTCCCCTGGAATCATAAATCCCGATGTCTCTCATCACGGGTCCCATCACTCCTAATGCCAGTTCTCTACACTAGCCCTGGATTCCTCTTTATTCTAGCTGGTTATCTCATCATTTGGTCTGTAGAAAGATTCACAGGGTAAAGAAAGAGAATATCCAAACACTGTGTCATTTCCACGTGTTGTAATAGGCTCACCTAAAATAATGACCTAGGGTATCTGTTCTCAGCCTCTGTGGCTTGTCCAGATGGTGTGCTTCTCTCCTCTCCAGCCTATTAGTTTATTTTAGCAAACCCTTAAGACTGCTTTAACATCCCATAAATGAAGTGGATGAACTCCAGGTTCTTTTCTAGGTTAATGATTTTGAGATCAGTATTTTTGAAACCTAAGCACAGTTTCAGCAAGAGGGAAAAAAAAAAAAAAAAAACAGATGGAAGAAAGGGTCACTACCAGTGATTACGATGGCAATAGAACAGCTTATATAAGGAGAAGAACAGCCATAGTTGAATTTAGTTTTTCCCATGATTATGTGGAAAGAGATAACAGAAGTAAATCAGGTTACCTGTGTTGCTTCAGGGAGATTTTTGGAATGGAGAGGAATGGCAAAGAGGCAATATTCTCATGCTTTTCTGTTAGGCATGTTTTACTTCTTAACTGAGAATTTCCTTTCCAGAATTGCAAGTCTTGCTTTAAAAATAAGGGGATGGTGTTATTGTTTATTTTGTGACATAGAGTCAATAGCAAATAATTTTAATGTTTTAAAGAAAAACAGTCTTTAGAATTGGAAGGCACATTTAAATGTATCCATCATGATTATCCAAATTCAGCAAATTTGATTTTACAAGCTATAATTTCTTTAAAAAATTCTTTAAAATAACACTTTATAAGACTTGTTTTTGAGACCAAATCCCCAGGAATACATGTGAGTGGGCTTTCAAGAAAAGAAAATATCAAAAGATTAACAGAGCACTTTGATCCACATTTCTTTCTTTCACATAGGAACAGGTACAATGAGTGTCCAGTCTGGCATCATATTTTCTTTTATCTTGATTAGTACTATCATCAGAGGGCTTCATTCTTTGAGCAGCATATAGAATAAAGATCAAATTAAAATACCTTAGACAGAAGTGGGGTGGAAGACGGGTGCAAGAGGTGGAGCTGAGTATGGCAAAGGATCACTAACAGCTATAATTTTCTGGGGGGAAAGTTCTCTTTCCTTCTAACCTTACATTTATTTTTGAACTTAATATCCCAGCTCCTGACTTGTCTATGTTTGCTAATTCATGTGTAGCTGGTCTGAAAGAAGTATTGTACTGAAGAACACCATGGATATAGATTAAATACCATGAAAAATGGTCTTCAAATATTGCAATATTGCAAATATTGTAAATGCCTTCCTAATTGGCTAAAACTATTTAGGTATATGCATACTGGGGGCTAAGCTGATGCCCAGAAATTCTGGACTTTGAAGATGGCAGGCAGTGGCAATTTCACTTCTACTCTACAGTATATGGAATAAATATGGGCAGAGTGGACTCTTCCAGTGCTATATATAAAATCCTGGATGCAAACCACTGTTTCTTCGCTAAGTTTTAATTACCTGTGCAAGTTTCACGTTAAGAATAAAATGATGTATACACATGGATGTATAACCAATGTGATCCTGCAATCTGTACATGTGGAAAAATAAGAATTCATACCCTATTTGAATCAAATGTATTATATGTCAAGATCATTGTATTGTCTTGAACAACTAATAAAAAAGGACTGCAACTCAAAGTAGCTCAATGCCGTTTTTTTTTCTTTTTAAGAAATGATCTTACATTTTTGAAAACTATGCTTTATTCCTAATTTTCATTCATTTATTTATTTAATAGTTAAACCTAAAAATCATTTAGTTTTCATCTGCTAAAATGGCTCATATTCTGACATGATCACAGTTGCCTGTGCTCATGAGAGTATGTATGGGTCTAGGAAGAATGAGAGCACAATATTTCACACTTCATCTTACTTTGAAATATTTCTTTGATAAGGGAGGAGGCCCCTTTGTCCTTTATCTCTCAAATCTTACATACCACGGTGCTCAGCTATGTGCCACACAAAAGTAAAGCCCTTTTCTAAATTCACAATGAGCTAAAAGTACGTGAGGAGTCAGCAGGACAATATTCAATATTCTGTGTCTCCCTATCTCTTATAATGGAACTTCAACATATGCTATTTCAAACGCATTGCCTTTCAGTCACCTTCCAACAGTCCTGAAGAAAACAGTCCCAAAGTCTTCTTTGAGCTTATAAGGCAAGCTTTTAATACATCATCAGAAGAACAAAAGTTTTGTGAAGTCTTACATGTGTGCATCAGTTCCTCTAATCAAAAAAAAAAAAAAAAAGAAAAGAAAAAAGAAAGAAAGAAGAAGATGAAGCAAAACTGTTTTCTTTCATTTCTGAACTGAGTGTAGAACTGCTTTTCTTTCCCATTTGTAATAGGACTTCATTTTTCTTGTGTAGTCACTATCTAATCATGACCTCTCACATTTGAGGAATCCCATCTGTTGACCTTAATAATGAACAAGCTAGGAAAAAAATCATAGGTGGGAAACTGAGCCTTTAAAACATGTGACAAATTCTCAGAAGACACACACATAGGTGCACATATTTTAAATTCCCTGCAAACAATAAAAATCCTTTTTCTTGCTGAAAAATCTTCACTTTCTTCCTTTGCTCTCCTAATCCCATCCCAAACAGAGTGTTCTAATAGCTGTTCTGTTTCAGAAGCAGCCTGGGAAACCCAGGGCCATGAGCATATGTGCACTGGAGTGTAGTACCGAAATACATGCCTTTTTAATTAGACCCTAAAAATGCCTTCTAAATGCTATTTTTTGAAGTTAGGGAACTGTATGGTTTTCTGTCATATAGATTCATGCTACCACCAAGCATTCTTTTTAATTAATACACAAATAAAGGATACATAATGGGTTGTCCAGAGATGACACATTTATACTCACTAATGAGGATGGAGTGTGAGGATGCTCACTTCTTCCCCAAGGCTATTCCTGTTTTAGTTCTTCATCTTGTAATTGCGGAATTAAATAGTTTACACTGGCTTTTGTGATTAGTAAAAGGAGAAACACATTTTAGGAGGTTAAAAATGCACTTGGATATGGCATAGTTATAAATTCCTGTTATTACAATGCTTTTAAAACTTTCTGGATGCCTGGTTTCTGTCTTGTCTACCTGCCTTCCCACCCCACCCTCAATTACCAACATAAAATTCTTTGGCTGAGAAGGACTAAAGAGTTAAGAGTTCAATCCTCTCTAATTGACCACTAAGAAACACTAAGCCAGATGCTGAAACATCTTTGAGAGAAAGTGAGCAGCCATGCAAACAAATGTTTTGACAGAGGAAAAACTAGCTTATCCAGATTTGCACTTAGCAATGAGGCTTCTATGGAAGTTTCACTCTTTAGGTACTCTGCTAGATATAAAAGTGAGTACAAAAAAAAAAAAAAAAAAGGCTCTCCCTTCAGATACTAAAGCATTAGATGAGTGAGATGGGAGATATAAATCACAGAAATATAAGGTGGGCCAAGTCTAGTCAAGAGAGTATTCAAGTCTTAATGTTGATCAAACTAGTGGAAAAGATTTGCAAGGCTTTGTTTAAAATTGGGTTCCTTTTATTAAAAAAAAAGAGTTTAATGTATCACCAAAGTGGTCAGTGTTCTACATCTCTCTTTCCTTTTGTAAAGTGCAACACAGATCAGGGAAGAATGTGCTCAATAAAAGGAAGGATGGGCTGAAACTCAGGGATATAATAACAATTGAAAATGAAAGCTTAGAGAGATTCAAGATGGCAGATTAGAGGAAGCCTACATTTCTAGTGCTTCATGGCTCAGGCTTCAAGCAGAGGGAGTACTGCTTTTCAGCAAGATAATTGAAAGGAAATTCACTGAAATTAAATATAGGACAGTTAGAGGCTCTAAGATACCCAGAAGTTTGGGTTCATTGAACAAAGGACAACAAAGAGTGCATTGGAGTCAAACCAATTCCAACTGTGGCAGCCGCACCAGTTCCCCACAAAGAAAGGGATAACACAAACAGCAAAGAACACAACAGAAAAATTTGGCATGGAAAAAACCTGTAGAACAGACAACAGTCAGAACTTAGCTAAAGCAGGGCTATATATTGAGCTGTTTGAAAAGTGCTGTTTCTCAACCGTCTAGCAGAGAGCTCAGGTGGGGAACCATCTTGAGGAGAGAGTGTTGCAGTTTTCTGATGTGGGAACTCAGGAGATCAGAGCAAATATTACCATATTGTCCCAGCAAGCACCTGATCTATGTCCTAGGGGGTGCCTAGTAAACCACATTTGAGGCAGACACAGAGAATATTGTATCTAAGGAAATTCAAGTCAGGGAAATGGAAGAAAGTACAATTTGCTTTCCCTTTGAGTTTGCAGCTCATAGGACCATCTGAAGAGGGTGGGGAAACTGAATAGGCAGGTATTATTGAATTTAGGGACTGAGCCTGGGAAAGCTGTGTTCATGGGTGGTGGTGTGTGCAGGACCCGTGGAGGTTGTCTTCCTCACTGTACAAGTACAAGTCTTGAGAGGACCCTGAAATCCAGATACCCAGCAGAGATCAGCACTGCCTATCCTTAGGGAGGATAGGTATCCAGTGTAGATACCACCCAACAAAGTCCAGAGGCCTGATCAGAGTTAAGCCAGAAGCCCCATCCTGGTAGTGCAGTGCTCTGGTATACCCAGGCAAAACTCCAATCGACAATATATCCCATTCTGTCCTTTGTTAGACTGGTGAGAAGGGAAGGTGAGAACTATTTTAACCAGCTCCAGGTTTAGGCTACTCTAGTTGGCAACTTAGTGAGCAACACAAAAAGAGGAAGGGTTTAACAATTCTAGCATCTGCTCTAAGGGGGACAAAACCCAAGAAAAATGGCAGTGAACATCTATCCTTGTTCAGTTTTGATCACATTAGAGGAGATGATTCTTCCTTTCCTTTTTTCAGTAAGAACTTTTTTTTTATTTTTGGCTTGAATTACATTTGAGACAAAATGAATCAGAAGAGACAAAGAAGGTCACTTCATATTAGTATAGGGAACAATCCAACAAGAATATATAATGATAGTGAATATTTATGACCCAAACAGTGATTCACTAATTACATAAAATAGGCACCACTCAAATCAAAGACTCAGATAGGCCCCAGTACAATAATACTGTGTGATCTCAACACACCTCTCACCAACAGATAGGTCATCCAGCCAAAAACTCAGTATAAACTCTTTAAACCTAAAAAGAAATTATACATCACATGGAATTAACAGAGATCTATAGAATACTTAATCCAACAAGAACCAAGTTCACTTTCTTCTCAAATCCTTATAGAATTGTCTTCAAAATGCACCATCTTATAGGCCACAAGAAAACTCTTGGCAAATACAAAACTCAGTGTACTATCTTGCATCATATCTGGTGAGAATAAAATCAAATTAAAAGTAAACACAAAAATGAATAAAACTACAAGAACAATAAAACACACAGAAATGGAAAAATACAGTTTGATGAATAACATTATAGTGAACAAAGTATTTCCTTTAAAATATGGAATAAGACAAGTTTATCCTCTCTCATCACTATTATTCTTTATAGTACTAGAAATGCTAGCCAGAGTAATTAGGCAATCGAAGGAAATAAAGGGATAAAAATAGGAAAGGGAGAAATAAAATTCTCACTGTTTGCAGAGGATATGATCCTATATGTAGAAGATCCAATGTGCTCTGCCAGAAGACTGCTAGATGTAATAACTTCTGGAAAATAGAAGAACACTTTTATACTCTTGGTGGGATTGTAAATCAATGTACAAAAATCAGTAAATCAATGTACAAAAATCAATGTACAAAAATCAGTAGCTTTTCTATACACCAACAATGAATCTACTGAAAAAGAAATCAGGAAAGCAACCCACTTACAATATTCTCAAAACTAACAAACAAACAAAAACTATGAATAAATCTAACCAAGGAGGTGAAAGACTTTTTCAATGAAAATTATAGAACATTGATTAAAGAAATTGAAGAAAACACATGAAGTTGAAAAACTCTTCCATGTTCATATTATAGGCAGAAATTTTTGTTAAATGGTCTTACTATCAGAAGCAACAGACAGATTTCAGTCCCTATCAAGATACCAATGATATTCTTCATAGAAGTAGAAAAACAGTCCTAAAATTCATTTGGAAGAATAAAAGACCCAGAATAGCCAAAGAAATTCTTAGCCACAAAAGCAATCCAAAATACTTGACTTTAAATTATACTACAGAGATATAGTAAACAAACAAACAAACTTCATAGTACTAGCATAAAAACAGACACATAGACCAGTAGAACAGAATAGAAGACCTAGACACAAACCCACATTAATACAGTCATCTATTCCTTGATAAAAATGCCCAAAACATACATTGGAGAAAAGATAGCCATTTTAACAAATCATGCTGAGAAAATTGGTTACCATATGTGGAAGAATGGGTCACATCTTTATATCTTACCCTGCACAAAAGGCAATGCAAAATGAATTAAAGACCTAAGAATTACCACAAACTATGCAAGTCCTAGATGGGTCAATACTTGAGCATATAAGTACATCTAACAATTTTCTCAGTATGACTCTCAAGTCTTAGAAAATAATATCAAGAGTTAATAAATGGGATGGCATCTAATTAAAAGCTTCTGCACAGCAAAGGAAGCAAGAATGTGAAGAGAGAACCTACAGAATTGGAGAAAATCTTCACTAACTACTCTTCTGACAGAGGATTAATATTCAGAATATATAAAGAATTCAAAAAACACCTAAGCATCTTTAGCAATTAGGAAAATACAAATCAAAATTGCACTGAAATTTTATCTCACTCCACTTAGACTGGCAATCATCACGAATACAAACAAAGCTAATCGGGATGATGCATACCTGTAATCACAGTGACTCTGAAGGCTGAGACAGGAAGACTGCAAGTTTGAGGCCAGTCTGGGCAACTGAGTGGGAATTTAAGCAACTTAGGCCCTATATAAAAATAAAAAATAAAAATGACCATGGTGTAACTCAGTGGTAGATCCCAATGGGGTTGAATCCCAGTACCAAAAAAAAAAAGTGGGGGAAACACAAAAATACAAAGAGTAATAAATGCTGGAAAGGATCGGGGGGTGCGGGGGGAAGAAGAATACTTTTACACTGTTGGTGGGATTGTAAATTAGCACAACCACTATGTAAATCAGTTTGAGCTTCCTCAAAAGAATAGGCATGGAACCACCATATGACCCAGCTATATCACTTCTTGCTCTCCTGAAGAATTAAAGTCAGCATGCTATAGTGATACATGCAAACCCATGTTTATAGATAAACAATTCACAATAGTCAACTATGAAACCAGCCTGGGAGTCCATCAGCAGATAAAGAAAATGTGGTATATACAAGATGGAATTTTATTTAACCATAAAGATTAATAAAATTATGACATTTTTAGGAAAATAGATGAAACTTGATACCATTATGTTAAGTAAAATAAAGCAAACTCAGAAAGTCAAAGGTCATATATTTTTTTCTCAAACATAGAAGTTAGAGAGGAAAAAGGAAAATAAAAGTGAGAGAGGAAAGATCTCAGGAAAATCAAAAGCATCTAAAAGAGTAGAGGAAAGGGACCAGGAGAAGGCAGGAGTGGAGGGAGAGGGGAAATATTGGGGAATGATATTGGTCAGATTATATATTGTTATACTATTTGCATATGTGAATATCAAATAATGAATCTCACTACTATGTGTAATTATAATGCACCAACAAAAAAAGATAAAAGAAAATGGAAGCTTAGTGCAATAATTCAGTGGTCTATAAAATATACACATACATATTAGGGAAACAATCAATATCTCACCTTTTAATATTCTCATTATTTGAACCTTGGTAGTAGTAGCAGCATCCTACAATTCTTTTTTTATTTTTTTTTAGATGTTGATAGAACTTTATTTTATATATTTATTTATATGTGGTACTGAAAATCAAACCCATTTTGCCTCGCATATGCTAGGCAAGTGCTCTACCACTGAGCCACAACCCCAGGCCAGCATCCTAGAATTTTTATTGTGTACATACACTGAAATTTAACAGTTGAGTAGTCTTCATTCAGAACAATAATATCAATAAACAACAACAAAAAGTCTGTTTAGATACATATTAAATTGCCCTGTGTCTTGGTGGAAATACACACACACACACACACACACACAAATACACACACATACTCACACACATATATATGTAAATAAACTTCTGTGTGTCACTTATTGACATAAATTTTAACAATAAAAGAGTTAATATGAACAAAACACTTGCATGAATTTGTGTTAAAATGTATTTTCTAATATGTGTTGTTTCATTTGGCAATAACAGTTACAAGCTACATAGAGAAAAGTCTACTCTTATAGAGACTGAATGTAAGTTGATTTGTTTATCTACTTAATATGTAGCAATAATAATTATTGACAAGAGTAGTTTTTTAGAAGGAAAGAAATCTGTTCCAGTCCTGGTTCTGCTCATTAAGAACACCATCTCCTTAGGCTAAGCATTCAAACTTGTGTTCACTTTCCTTCCTGAAAGAATAAGCTTAGGATCCTTTTTTTTTTTTCCCCCTGTTTTGAGCAATTTTGGAGAGTTGATAGAGATACTGGATGTGGAGGTACCTTAAACATTTGCATGTTAATATTCAATTAAACAAATCTTGTGAATAGAGGCTTTGAAATGTTAAATTAATAACCAGGCAAAATAAGCCTCTTACAACTCTGCAGTTTAATCCCTTTACAAAGTAAATGACCTGGTGTTCAAGAATTTCAAGGTAGGAATGTTTACACACACCTTTTCTTGCTGGAGTTGTATTGCTATAACTATGGATTACAGACAAAACAATGGAGGCTTGCCAATAAAGTCACTGTAAGCTGCATGAATTTATTCCCTCTCAGATAAACTTGATGCATTGAAAGTTTCTTTTGCTTTATTTCAAATAAATATGGGACCAAATATCATTGAATACAGTTGACCATTTGACTCTGAAAATCCCCAGAAACTATGAATTCTTCAAATGGTATGATTAGTAGACTTAAATCACAAACACATAAATCTAGCCACTTTAGGCTCTACCTGTTTTATCTGTTTTCTGATCCGCATCCTTAATGTGAGATAAGAAATGGAGCATTTCCTTATTTTGTCTTAATGCAACCATTCTTTTAATGAGAAGAGCTCAGATAAGGTAGTTATTTTTCATTTAATTTACTTAAGTTAATCTGTTCTTATAAAGTAATCAAATATTTGTGAAAAGTATCTCTAAGATTTTTGTGTAATGTTTCTTTACAGTATTTGATAGTTGTGTTATGGTCAGAGAGCTCTGAGAGTTTGTAGCTTCTTGTAATTAAAAGATACAACAAAAATAAACACTGTATTTCAATGTGCGGGTTTACATTATTCTCAGCAAATACTTTTTCAACGTTTTCCTTTAGAATGTCCAACATTAGGGAAATGCTTTCAAGGCTTGTTGAGAGAACTCACTTAAACCAAAAGGCAAGGATGGATTGTTGGAAGAGACCTCACAAAACCAAAAGTAAGGGAAAAAATGGGCTTCATAGAAATCCAAGTAAGAAGAAGGGAGCCAATAATCTCCTCTGGAACTGATTTGGACTTGCTTGGTTTTGAATCTCAGCTTCCCTCTGTGTATTCTATTTCATTTTCCCCCAGTAAATAAATTGTTTTATAGATGTAAAAAAGTCCTAAGTGTATAGTTTAAAGGATTTTCATAAGATGAATTCACAAGTGGATTCCTCATTCAGATTGGTAAGCAGAAGTGTTTCCATAGTTGAAAGTCTTTGTTTTACCACTCTCAGGTATTGGCCCTCTTCTCCTTAAAGGGAGATTTCTATTATCATAAGATAATTTTAGCTGAGCACAGTGGCACATGCCTGTAACCACAGCAACATGGGAGGCTGAGGTAGGAGGATCACGAGTTCAAAGCCAGCCTCAGCAAAAGCAAGGTTCTAAGCAACTCAGTGAGATCCTGTCTCTAAACAAAATACAAAATAGGACTGGGGATGTGGCTCAGTGGTCAAGTGCTCCTATGTTCAATTCCCAGTACCTAAATAAATAAATAAGTAGGTTCTGAACTTCACATAGATGAGATTGTGCAGTCTGTGTTGTAATTATGTAATATGTAGTTTATGTCTTGCCTCTGCCACCCAATATTATTTTTGTGAGATTCATCACTAATTGTATTCGAAGATTATGTTTGTTTTCACTGCCACATAGTATTCCTTTGTATAAATATGCCACAATTTATCCATCCTACTGTAGTTGGAAATTCACTTTCCCACATTGGAAATTAAGGTATTTCTGTGCAGATTCTTGAATTTGTCTGTGGGTCATCTATTTGTGCATTTGTGTTGTACATTTAAAATATAAATTTCAATCACAGGTTACGCACATTTACTTTGTAGAGACAGATGAACAAATTTGTGACTATAACAACATAAGACTTCTTCAAGAGCTCCACATGTCCACACCATAATGATGAAAATGCAAATTAAACACACAATCATTTGTTACTATAAATGAAATTATAGTAATATATATTCAGAATGAAATAAGAATGAATAAATTTCACCAGATTAATTACAGCATTGTTTCAAATAAAAAATAAACACAGAATGATCTTTTTCTCAGCAGAAATTCTTCATTTATTATTTATTTAAAATTTTATTAGTTACATTAAGTTACATTTACCCACTATGTGAGATAACCTCAATACCTGAAACATCTATGCAACTATTTCTTTTGTCTTTTTATTAGAGTATTATACACAGTATACATGGTTATACATGGTACTTGGGTGCTTTTGACAAAATCTTACATACAGTTAACTTGATTTCAATCCCATTGCTCACCCTTCCCTCTCCTCCTTCCTCCTTCTACTCTCCCTGATATACTCCACTGATTTTCCTTTTGCTCATTTATGTGTGATTGGTACTTCTCATGAAGAAATTCCCTTTGGTATACTTATATATACATATAACATGGTTTTGATAAATGTATTCCTTTGTTTCTTCCCCTTTCCCATCCTCCCTCCCTCCTCCTTGTTCTTCTGCTCCTCTGATCTCAGTATGTCATTATGATATCCAAACGACCCCCACTTATACCTTCTTTCTCTTATTTTGCTCTAGCTCCAATGTATGAGAGAGAACATGTGATGCTTGATTTCTTGAGTTTGACTTATTTTACTTAGCATGATGTTTTTCATTTCCAGCCATTTACTAGCAAATGTTCTTCTTTACAGATGAGTAAAACTCCATTGTGCATATATACCACATTTTATTAATCCGTTCATCTATTGATGAGCTTCTGGGTTGATTCCATAATTTGGATGCTGAGTATGTCAGATTCATTCTGTCTTTCCTTTTCCCATTCTCCCTCCCTTCCCTTCATTCCCCTTTGTCTAATCCACTGAACTTCTAATATCACCTTTACCCTTTTTTGTGGGTTATCTTCCACATATCAAAAAAAATATTCAACTTTGGTGTTTTGGGAATTGGCTTATTTCACTTAACCTGATAGACTTCAGATCCATTCATTTACTGGCAAATGTCATAAAGTCATTCTTCTTTATGACAGTGTAATTTTGCTTTGTGTATGTATACCATTTTTTCTTTATTCATTCATCTGTTGAAGGGCACTTCTGTTTCAATTTAATTACTTGATATTGGTCTGTTTGGATTTTTTATATCTTCCTGGTTCAATTTGGGAAGGTCATATATATCTAGAAATTTGTCCATGTCTTCTAAATTTTCCAGTTTAGTGAAGTATAAATTTTCAAAATAGTTTCTAATTATTGTCTCTTTTTTATCTGAAATCTTGTTTATTTGGATCTTCTCATTCTTTCTTTTGGTTAATTTTGTCTAAGGGTTTAAAAATCTTATTTCTTTCTTAAGAACCAACTCTTTATTATATTGATCCTGTATACTTTTTTAAATTTTTAATTTCATTAATTTCAACACAGATATTTATTATTTCTTGTCTTCTACTGATTTAGAAATTATTTTTTTTCTAGTTTGTCTATGGTCTTGAGGTTGAGTATAAGCTTATTTATCTGGAATATTTTTTTTTTTAGTGTAGGCACTTAATGCTATAGATTTTCTCTCAGAACTACTTTCATACTGTCCCAAGGATTTGATATAGTGTATCTGTGTTATCATTTGTTTCTAAGAATTTCTTGACTACTTTTCTTGTTTCTTCTTTGATCCACTCTTCATATAAAAGAGTATTATTCAATTTTCATGTGTTTATGTGGTATCTTTTATTTTTCTTGCTGTTGATTTCTAATTTTATTCCACTACGATCTGATAGGATGCACAGAGTAATGTCATTTTTTTATTTGCTAAGACTTTAATTGCAACCTAGAATATGGTCTATTCTGGAAAATGTTTTATGAACTTCTGAGAAGGTAAATTCTGCTGTTTGGGGGTGAAATATTTTGTAGACATCTTTCAGATCCATTTGATTTATAGTACTATTTAGGCTGAAAATATCTTTGTTGATTTTAAGCTTTGATGGCCTATCTATTGATAAGGGTGTGATGAAATTAGCCAGTACTTTTGTATTGGGGTCTTCCTGGGATTGCATGCCAAGGAGTATTTCTTTATGTTATTGGGTGTGCTGATCTTTGGGGAATATATACTTACTATCATTATATCTTCTTGTTCGTTCTCTTTCCACTTTATTTTCTGTGTTAGGCATTTTGATTATGATGTGTCTTAGAGAAATTCTCTTCTGATCTGTTCTATTTGGAGTTCTGTATACATACTGTAGGTGGATGTCTATCTCATTTCTGATATGGGGAAAATTTTCCATTAGTATTTCATTGAAAATGTTCTTAATGCATTTGGTTTGTATCTTCATGTGCTCTTCTATCATAATGTTTCTTAAGTTGGTCTCTTGATGTGGTTCCAGAGTTCTTGTATATTCTGATAATGTTCTATTATTATTTTTTTCCTTTTTTGAGTACCATGTATTCAAGTTCATATACACTGTCTTCAAGGCCTGATGTTCTGTCTTCAACAATAAAGTCATATTTTCTGTGCAATCTAATCTGTTGGTGATGCTTTCAAGTGAACTTTTTATTTGATTCATCATCTTCCATTTCTAGGAGCTCTGATTGGTTTATTTTCAACATGTCTATTTCTTTATGAATGGTCTTTCAACTCCTGTATTTGCTTTCTCAGTTCACTCCTTAGATGTTACTTTAGTTCATTGAACATTTTAATAATCAGTTTTTTATGATCCTTCCCTGGATTTTCATTCACTTGATATGGATGGGTCCTTTGTTGAGGGACCATAAATCTTGGGGGTAGCTTTATTTGCTTGTTTCCTCATGTTTTCAGATGTCTTAGACTTGCACATCAGTTGAGATAGAACCTCCTTCCTGTTTTACATATGTGTACTCTAATGTTTATTATTATTTTTTTTTTGGAACTTCTCTCTGTTTTTGATATATGTATAGGTCTCTAGAGGTGGGACCTGAAGTTGTCCTCTGGTTGTTTCTCTTTGGGGCCTGGTTGTTGGTTTCGGGTTTTTGTCTCTGTAAATTTATTAGTCAAATTAAAGTTAAGGCTGAGATGGTCCTCCTTCATGTGTGGGGTGAGGTTCACTGTTTCTTGACTGAGTTGTGAGTGTTGTGATGTTGAAGTTATGATCTTGAAGTATTCCAATCACTTTCTAGCACCTCTCAGAGGGAGGGGGAATCCAGGAATAGCACAATGTCAGCAGTGGATGTACAGCCTTAAGATAAATATTCGGTGTCTCCTTTGACATCTATAACTCATATTGCCATTTATATAGGCATGGTGAAGTCAGCATTTAACTTCAAAAGCAACAATAAAAACTGTGAAATAGATCAGGCATTTGACAGCAGTTGTCTACTATGTCATCCACTGTATTAATAATCACAATATGAATGTGGTTAGAATTGCATAAATGATATAATTCTGTTAGTTAGTGGGGCTATGTTTTTTTTAAAGAACTATAAGGTAGGAAGAAAATAGGGTAGGAAGGCTAGAGAAAAATGGAAATATTTAAAAGAATTATCAGAAGAGAGACAGGAGATAAGTAGCTGATGCTGACTGTAAAAAAGAAAAAAAAGAAATTAATTGAAAGTAATTTTAAAAGAAAGAGAGGAAGAGGTAATAGCAAAATTGAGCTGTTAGTGACAGAGGCAGTGAAATAGAAAGAGGAGCAAGATGGAAGGTATAAACAAACCAGGAAACAATGTCAAAATAACTCAAATCCTTGTATAATTCTACCCAACCTAAGTCAACTCAAGGCTAAATGACAAAAAATTACAGAAGAAAGCAATTAATGTAAAAGTAAAATTACATGAATATACATCCACTTTTTGAACCTATCCACAACATGAGTACAGGCACACAAACCCACATATACACGTACAAAATCATGCATAATGGGAAAAGTAATAAAATGTAATAAAATTTTGTTTGAAAATTTAAAAAGCTAAATTTTTTTTGAAGTCAAGATTTTTTATTGGTTGCTCAAAACATTACAATGATCGTGACATATCATATTTCATACATTTGATTCAAGTGGGGTATGAATTCTTATTTATCCACATGTACAGATTGCAGAATCACATTGGTTACACATCCACGTTTATACATACTGCCATACTAGTATCTGTTGTATTCAGCTGCCTTTCCTATCCCCTTTCTATCCCCCCTTCCCTCCCTTCCCCTCCCATCTTCTCTCTCTACCCCATCTACTGTACTTCATTTCTCTCTTTTTTTCCCTTTCCCCTCACTTCCTCTTATATGTAATTTTGTATAACAATGAGGGTCTCCTTCCATTTCCATGCAGTTCCCCTTCTCTCTCCCTTTCCCTCCCACCTCTCGTCCCTGCTTAATGGTAATCTTCTTCTCATGCTCTTCCTTTCTGCTCTGTTTTGAGTCGCCCTCCTTATATCAAAGAAAACATTCTTCATTTGTTTTTTAGGGATTGGCTAACTTCACTTAGCATAATCTGCTCTAATGCCATCTATTTCCCTGCAAATGCCATGATTTTGTTATTTTTTACTGCTGAGTAATATTCCATTGTGTACAAATGCCACTTTTTTATCCATTCATCTATTGATGGGCATCTAGGTTGGTTCCACAATCTAGCTATTGTGAATTGGGCTGCTATGAACATTGATGTAGCTGTATCCCTATAGTATGCTCTTTTTAGGTCTTTGGGGAATAGTCCGAGAAGGGGAATAGCTTGGTCAAATGGTGGTTCCATTCCCAGATTTCCAAGGAATCTCCATACTGCTTTCCAAATTGGCCACACCAATTTGCAGTCCCACCAGCAATGTATAAGTGTACCCTTTTCCCCACATCCTCGCCAGCACTTGTTGTTTGACTTCATAATGGCTGCCATTCTTACTGGAGTGAGATGGTATTTGAGAGTGGTTTTAATTTGCATTTCTCTGACTTCTAGAGATGGTGAGCATTTTTTCATGCACTTGTTGATTAATTGAAAAAGTTAAAATTTTAAAAAGAATAAAATATAGATAAAAATGGGAGTGTGAAAAAAAAATAATAAAAAAAATTTTAGTGAGAAATACAAGGTTTAGTTCAACAGAGGTGGTTAAAACTGTTGATAGGGATGGATTTTCATTCTGTTTGTATATTTGGCTTTGTGACCTTGAGGTCCAGGGTTGGGGGTTGTTAAGTCCGACACCTTTGTGTTTTTCACTTAGCAGCCAACTGTTGTGACTAGGAGGCAAAGCTGGCTGTAGTACATCTCAGCTTTCAATCTCCCTGTAAAGGTGGGGTAGCACAATTTGGGTGATCGCAAGCTGTGTATTTCTGTAGGGTGGGGGGGGTGGTATAGTGTTCTAAATTGGAAATTCTAGTATTGGGGTTTAGTCTTATTCAAACTTTGTAACTTTGTGGATGAGTGTTTGAGAGTTGATCCACACCCCCTATTGCTGGGAATATGCCAGTCTCTGCAGGAAGTCTGGATCGCTATGGTCTCTGGTAAAATGTACTTTTAAGGCATACAAGCAGACATCCACAGGTTTCACCTTAACCAGTATGAATATGAAATAGAGGGTATCTCACCTGGAGTGCAGACACTCCTGTGTGGCCACTAATGGCATCTTTCCAATAGCTTTTATGAGTACCAGCAATAATGGGAGCTTTTTTTCTTGGGATCCAGAAGCTGAATGGTCCAGATAAAAATTTTTTTTTTGTACCTATTTTAGTCTCTCTTGTTCAGGCAACCTCTGGGAATTTTTTCAGTTGGCTGCTGATAACTTCCTTTATGAGTTCTTGATCACCTATCTCTCCTCATAGGTGCTCAATGCAGTGAGTGCTTTCTCCATCTGGGAGTGTTTTCTACCACATTACCTACCTCACTGAGAAGCAGTCTTCCAACTTTGTAAGTCTGGTGCTAAGGAACTGCACCTCGAATCCACCATCTTCTCTCCTCTCCTATGCAACTTTTTCCATTTTCTGCTTTTCCTTTTTGTCTTATTTCTTGGTATATCATATACATTTCCTTTGAATGCTTGGGTTTTTTTTTCTTAAGAAAATTTGAGTGTCTTTAAAAGTATATCTTCACCTTAAAGGAAATCTTCTGTAGCTTCATCCAGGATATTAGAATAAGAATAGATAAATTTTATCTAGTCCCACTCTAAACTGATTGGGAACCACATATCAGTCTGTGGGAGGTGGCTGTCTTATTTAATATTCAGAAAGCAACATAGAGTCAAGGCAAATTAGGAAACAGGGAAAGATGTTCAAGTGAAAGAGCAAGAAAAATCTCCCAAAGTCAACCCTCATTCAATGGAGGTATGCTGTGGACTTGACAGAGAATTCAAGGAACAATCATAAAGGTGCTCACTGAAGAGAGCAATTAACAAACAGAGTAAACATTTAAATAGAGACAGAAAATCTCAAAAAAAGTACAAAATGGGAATCAGAGACCAGAAGAATACAATAACTAAGCTCAAAAATTCAATAATCTAACATTTGACGAGATCAAAGAAGAATGGATTTGCAAATTCAAAAACATGTCACTGAAGTTTTTCCAATCTGAGGAGCAAAAGGAAAAACACACAAAAAAGTGAAGATATCTTAGGGGATCTACAGGAATAATTTATGCATTATGGGATTACTAAAAGAAAAAGAATGAGAGAAAAGAACCGAAAATATTTTCAAAGAAGCAATAGCAGAAAAGTTCCCAAGGTCTTAGAAATCCAGACTGGGAATTTCAATGGACACGTGGTAGGATGAACTCAAAAGAGTCCCACAACAAGACATTATAATCGGACTTTTTTTTTTTTTTTTTTTTTTGGTACTGGGGATTGAACCCAGTGAGACTTTGCCACTGAGCTGCATTCCCCTGTGGTCTTGAAATTTAATTTTATTTAACTTTGAGACAAGATCTAAGTTGCTAAGACTGCCCTCAAACTTGTTGATCCTCCTGCCTCAGCCTCCTGGGTCACTGGGATTACAGGTATGTGCCTCTACTCCCATCTTATAAACAGACTTTTTAAGGATCTACCTATCTATTCCTTTAGATGCCTCAACTGAAAATAAGACAGTTTCCTAAGGTTTTCTCCCTTTTAGTTGGCTCTTAGCTCCAACTTTTTATCTCCTAGTTCATTAAGTATATTATTGACAAGTATACTTCAATTTGCAGGGTTTTAGTAACTGTTTTTCTCTTGATTTCTCAGATTCTCAGGTAAAAGCAGCTCAGACTATCAGTTTTACTTCTCCAAGTTTCTTTTTCCTTCCAAGTGCTGGCTCCTCATTTGCAAGCTGTCTCACTAGCTTGAATTCAAAAAATTTTGAATGCCAAAATTTTTCTCCCTAGCTTCACAAGGCTGATGAAGGTTATGTCCAGCTTCTGCACTCTTTAGCCAACTCTTCCCTCTTGATTTTATTTTTGTCTGTCAGCCAATGATTGTAATAATTCAGCAAAGATATTGAGGCTAAAAGTAGCAAAGAATGTCATTTTTACTTCAATGAGTTTACTCTCTCCCAGAGACATTGACTCCTTGGAAGCTGGCTGTTCTGACAGCTTAATTAATTTCCAACAGATTTTCATTTTATTTTGTCCACACTTTTAGTTGTTTTTGTTACGAAGATTGGTGTCTATTAGAATGCCTCTCTTTTTTATTTTATTTTTTTAGTTATTGATAGACCTTTATTTTATTTATTTATATGCAGCGCTGAGAATCGAACCCAATGCCTCACACATGCCAGGCCAGTGCGTTACCACTGAGCCCCAGCCCCAGAATGCCTCTTTTATATTATGTCTTCTGCTACTTGTCAACAGTCTCTGCTTTGTCTCAATTTAGGTTGAAAATGATCATTTCAGGGTCTCGTGACTTCAGATTCCAAGTACTCAACACACTTGGAAGGATACTGCAGGAAATGTTGTCAGTTCCGAATTTTTAACATAAAATCTATTTGGTTGGACACTATAACTGACAGCATGGGAAGGGACGGGCAAGAGTCATTTGGTTTATTATTTTGGTCACACAAGATCTGAGGAAAAAAAATCTTTAAGAAGATTTATGGAATTTGAAGAAGAGAAAAAAAGAGAATAACACTAAAAACGAAGTCAGGCACATTAGGAAAACAGACACAACAGGCACAAGTGGCCTGAAGTCTGGTGTCGCAATCTCCAAGGCCTTGTTTCCTCATATTGTGTTTCCCTTTTGCCTGAGAGCTACCATGGTGGTTTTTCTGATAACATGTAAAAAATAAAAAGTGTGAATGCTATATGCATAATTTGGTTGTACTTATGTTTCTGTGGATTACATTAAAAACCCAACCCCTGGGTTGATGAAATAATCTGGCAAGACACAGAGTGAGAAAATAATAAGTTAACAAATTTGAACTCCCCGCCCCCAGTGCTAGTATTGTGCAATTCTTTTCATCCTCTTCAGTAGATCCTTAATCTTATCACAAGACTTTTCAGTGGTTTAGTTTTTTTGTATTTCCAGTTGCTAAACATCTAATGATACTTTGTCAGGGGTCTACTAGTGTTTTATGTAAAACACTGGCTCTCTTCCATGACCACATTACCATGCTGTTGACACTGTACATTAGTATTTAGCTTGTGCACATGGTTCTTTATTTCCCAAATATGCTTCCCAAGTTCATGTGGTAATAGGTAAGATCTGTCAAATCTGGCTCAGCTAAAAGAATCCATTCTGATGGGTTTCATGTTGAAAACACAAATCCTTTCATTGAAAATAGAGAGTCTATGTAACTATGAAACATTCCATGCCCCAAGCAGCTCAGAACCAATACTGGTTAATTGCATATTTTTGCATAGTTGAGGATATTATAGTCTTTCCATATTGCCTTAAATCATTTCTTAAAATGGACATTGCTAAAGAGAAGATCAAGTGATTTTCAATGCATTTGTTTATTCATTGAACAATATTTATTGAATAACTCATATGCCTTACTGTAAGACTGATGATAGAGTAAGACAATTTCCTGCCTTCAGGAACTTATATTATACTTATAGCAAACAAAATAAAACTAAAAGGACAAGCAAATAAATAAATGATTGTTTTTAAATAACTGTTTCAATTTGTGGTAAAAGCATAAAAAATAAAATACCATAATATAAAAGAAAATGAAAATATGGAGGAAATGTAAGAGACAGTGGGAAAGGAAGACAATGGAGGTAACATTTGATCAGAAACTCAAACAAATAGGGGTCATCTTGCAAAGACTAGATAAAAATGTGGCTCAAGACGAAGCAAATGCAAATGATAATATCCTCATGCTAACGATATCACTGTATATGCAATGATTACTTTCTCCTGATACTGATGTGTTTGTGTAGTATCCTGATAAAATGAATAAGTGCTGACATAACTAACAGGACAGTGCAGATGCTATGGTGTGTGACTTATGATGTGTGACTTATGAAACTCCATATTAAGAGATACAAGGCTCTCCCTGGACCATTCATTCTTGGGGAAGCTAATTGCCATTTTGCGAGGACACTCAAGAAATCCTATGGAGAAGTTCATATAGTAAGAAACTGAAGCCCTATTCTAAGAAACATAATATACCATAATATAAAAGAACAGAAGCCTTGTGCCAATAAGCAAAATCAGCCATGTTGGAAATGAGTCTCCAGGTAAGTTTCCAGCTGACTACAGCCCAGCAATCTTGATAACAACTACATGAGAGACCTAAATACAGAACTTACTAGCTAAGTCCCTCCCAAATTTGTGAGCCACAGAAAATGAGAGATAGTGTTTGTTATTTCAAAACACTAATTTGTTACCAGTAATAGATAACTAATGCAAAGTTTGGTAATGGAAGTGAAGTGCTGCTATAACAAAAAATATGTGGAGGGAACTTTGAAATGAGGTATAAGAAGAAGACGACAGGACTTTGAGAAGAGGAAAGTGAAAATATGAAGAACCTTGAAAAGACATTAGGTAGAAGCCTGATTGCTTTTGAGGAGGCTGATAATGAGAACTTGAAGCAGATAAGAAAAAGAATCCTTTTTATACATAGATAGAAAGTTTAAGAGCATTGTTATCTGTAATCATGTGGAAAAGAGAAAATATGATTAATAAATCAAGTGGCCTAGCTAAGGAGATTTCCCTAGCTTCTTCCAGATTATACCAAAATGAAATAGGTAAAAATAACCTAAAGGAAAAAAAATTAAGCAAAAGGAGACAAAACTTGATGGTTTTGGAATTTTTAAGCCTTTGTTAATGGCAGACAATACTAAAATTAAGAGATAGTTTTGGAACCATAAACTATGAAGTATTTCTTGAAGGGCAAATAGAGATTATTCTTCATGAAAAAGGACAAATAATTGAGAGGATATAACCAAAAATCCAGAGCCAAGAGCATATGCAGGAGTAAAACTGAGTCATGAAGGAAATTTGAACGTTCATCTGGATGAATGTCAATGACTACAGTGTGCCTCCCATTTTCTCCTTTTTTCTAGAAGAATCTTTAGTTACTATCCAACATTGTATGCTGGGTATACAGTGGCATGGATAACTTACTGTGTTTCACAGATTTTTAAGATCAAAAGAATCTGCATTATAGGTGCTGTATTTAGGAATTATGCTTAAGGAACATCATGTCTAGTACATGTATTGAAATATATCTCTGAATTTTGAGCTGGTACTATAATGGGATGGAATTCTAGGTACATGGTAGTGGTGAATATATTTTGCATATAGGAACCACATAAATCTTCATCAGACAGAGAAGAGACTGTGCCAGGTGGCCTCTAAGATGACCCTTAATTATCCCAAGGGAGCAGTATTTTTCCCACATGGAGTAGGACTGGCATTTATAATCCATAGAATACTGTGAAAATGGCAGAGGGTGGTGAATGAAGTAGGTCAGAAGAGCCATTGTAGTTTCTATCTTTTCCCTAGTGTCACTTGCCCAGAAAGAAGCCAGCTGCCACAACATGAGACTACTTAAGAGGCCCTATGAAGAAAGCCATATGGCAAGGAACATAAGCCCTCCACTAACACAGAGAGTCTCAAAAACCTGTTGCCAAAATCAATGCAAATGGACCATCCTAGAAATGGATCTACAACCATAGCAAATAACTTTTTTATAGCATCTTTAGAGAACCATCCTGATAATCACCCCCAAATTTATTTATCTACACAGACTTTACAATAGCAAATGTTTATTATTAAGTCACTATGTTTGGAAGTAATTTTTATGCAGCAATAAATAATACAATACTAAAATCAGAAAGGAGTAGGTCTAGTGCAGTTGAAATGTGAGGAAGTAGATAATAATAAATAAATTTGGAGACATGTTTAGAGGTAGATTATACAGATTACAATATAAATGCAGCTTTATTAAAAGAATTAAATTGTTTTATAAGTGCAATTTACTATTATTAAAGAGTGTCAAGCATACATATAACAGATCAAGGAGAGAGAAGGAGAAACTATATTTAATTGTTCATTCATTCATTTAGCAAATACTTGTTAAACACATAATTTATGCCACTTATCAAACAAGTTATCTGTGATACATGATGATAAGATTAAAAATACTTCCTTTATAGAGTTTACATTTCATTGTTCATTGCAATAACAAACAGTCGCACTAAAACATGGTAAATATGAATTGAGACTGTGAAGGAAATTAATATGGTGCAAGTGCAAGGATTACATAACATTGCGGGGCAAGGGTGGATGCAAGAGGCTGCTCTGAGGTCAGGAAAGTCCTCATGAGGACTGTAAGTTGTAAGCTTGAGGGCAGCAGGCCAGGGAAAGTGAATAACTCTTCAGGCACATCTAAAAAGCCTTACTGGTTATAGGACTTGACAAGATCCTAGCAGAAGGAAGGTAGTGGGGTCAGAGAAGTGTGAGCAAAGAGAAGGCAGGAAGAGATGAGATCAAGGAGCAAGGCAAGAGTTGATTCATATCAGGCTTTGGAGGCCATGGAATGGAGTCCTAGCCACTGGGAGTTTTTGAACAGATGAATGTTGAGAGTTGGTTTATATTTTAAGATAAACATTTGCTACTATGTGAAGAAGGATTTATATCTTTTATATTTTACTTTTATACTCCATATAAAGTATCTTCGTATTAAAATTTATGTTTTAAAGTGAACTGGGGCAAAGATAGGGGGACACGTTAGTGGATTTTGCAGCAGTGTTGTCTACAGAAAATAAGGCATGGATTAGGCTGATGGCAATCTATGTAAAAAGAAATGGGTAGAGTGGAAGCCTATGGGATACATTTTGGAGCTATCTGTAGGAGTTAGTTGTTAGACGGAGATGGGAGGATGGTTCTGTGAGTTGCAACAGGTCCTTTTTTACCTTTATAACTAACGGAATGATTTCTTTTTCTGCCTAAAGAAATATATTTGCCAGTTATCCCAGCTACTCAAGAGGCTGCTGCAGGAGGATCATAAGTTCAAGGCCAACCTGGGTAACTTAGCAAGCCCCTGTGTTAAAATGAAAAATAAAAAAATAGAGCTGGGTATGTAGCTCCCTGGTAGAGCAGCCCCTTCCCAATACCACCACCATCACAGGTTAAATTCTCAGTATCACTATATATATATATATATATATATTTTTTTTTTTTTTAAAAAAGAATGAAAAGGCAAATATTTTAAATGCTTCCAAAAATTAAAGTGTATGTTCATTTTGTTTCAAATTACTAAAGAAATATTTAGCAACACTTAAAATCATTCACAATTTTCTGAATTAGTGGATATTAACAGTTCTTTGACATTGCCTAACATCACTAAACAAACAAACAAACAAACAACAAAAAAAAACAAGGAGAGAAGGAGAGAACACATATGATAACGTATAATAATAAATCCCACAGATAAAAATGCTAGCAAAGGTTCTATGGGGCCTTGTAATAAGAATATTTTCTATGTGAACTCTTTACTTAGAGATTAGTTTTCAAAGCCCCTCCTATGTACATGTACATTTTTACATATTTATTTATCATGTGTGTAGATAGTGTATATGCATTACAGGTGCTTATTATTTTACTATTGACTAGAAAATTCATGTCTTCCTGTGCAATCTATACATCTTTAATGCTTCACTTTATAATATCCTCAGTACACTATATTCTCTTTGAGCATCCTCCTCTATTTTTTTAATGGAAGACATCATTCAACTCAGATGATTTTTATTATATGTCTTAGATCTAGTAAATATTTTCTCCAAGAACAGTATCTATTTTAAATGTTGAATTACCTAGAGGATGCTGGTAAATATCTTAAATATTAGATACTGTGTTTTCTTCTAGGCATTTGTTTATGATCAAGCCTTCTTAACAATTGTTCAAGGTGATACACACAACCCTGCCATGTGTTACACTAGAAGTTCACATCCTCTAAGTTGAAACATTATATATTAAGTAATACTGGGTTAAGGAAGCCTAGAGACTACAAAGATATGTGTCCAGTTAAAAGGAAGTACTTTTCTCCCAAAACCTTTCTTTACAAATTTTGTACAGAAGAAGGAAATGAATGATAAACCATTTGGAAATCTGAAAAGAAAATTTAACTTAGAGTATAAACCGACATCCTTTCCTATTTTATTTTCCAATGGAAACCAGTTCTGTGTGGGTTTTTCCCCCAAAAGTGATAATAACTTTATTGATTACTTGATTTCTTCCTTCTCTTACATTTTATCCTGCACTCATTCTTATTTATTTCTTTATACTGTTTTTGTCTCACAAATTGTATCTTTTCATAAATTCAACTCCCATTTCCACAGTATTTCCCAGTCTCATTTTACCCTATATTTATCTGTTCTTCCTACTTTTCATACCCATAGTTCAATATGTATATATGTGTTATGATGCACATGTGTATAAAGGCATGTATTGGTAAGAATTTTCATATCCTGTTGATTCTGTAAGCAAACTGACTGTGCTACTTTCCTTTCTCTTCCCACTTAAAAAATACCTTCTTTATATTCTTTTAAAATATCTCCTAGAATGAGGCAACACAACCAGTTTTTATACTCTTATTTCTGATTAATAATTTTTTTAAGAATGAGAAAGTGAGTAGCATCCTGCCCTGGGGATTTTTATTACCACTTGGAAGAACAGAAGTTACTAGAGATGGATGTGGGGAGCAGGCTTTGTAGCCACTCTCAGGGGAATCACTACACTACAAAAATCATGCTGGGGGCTGAATGTGTTCTCTGTGGATAAGATCTACTAGTTTTGTGTCCATTTTTTTTTTACTTTCCTTTTTTTTCCTTATGCTAAATACAGATGCAGTACAATATGCTATATGCATGTGTGTGCATATATATGGAAATTTAAAGAAAATAATAAATGGATTAGTTATATAGCCACAGTTAAGTTTAAGAAATAAAATGCAGTCTGTTCCATGAAAACAGCCTTTGTGTCCTATCTTAAGACATCTTGCCTTTCCCTCAAGGGTAACCAACAACATGAATTTGGTATTTATAATCCCCTTACTTTTTGTAGAGTTTTATTGCCTGTAAATTGGCAAATGCTCCAAAGGCAGAACAGTGCAAAATGTCATGCTCATTGTAAGGAGTTTCCTCCTAAGTACCTTTACCCTTCAAGACCAAGCTGCTTCAGGAACTCATCAGGCCTTTGAAGTTTTTGTGCTTTTATCTCTCTTCTAGATATTCTTGATAGGACAATTAGCTCAAGGTAATCTAGTATATCAGTTCTAGAAAACAAATAAGTTTGCACATTTAACTAATAACATAACAAGTGCATGTGATATGAAGAGACCTGAACTCAGGTGGGGAGGCTTCCTATATGAGAGAACACTGTAGATGTTTAATGCTAGGAGGAAGAAGGGCAGTTCCAGGAGAAAAAATTAGACGAAGCCCTGGAGGTGGATGTGTTATCACTCAGGAAACTGAAAAGGGTTCTCTCTTTTCTGCATCCCTCTTTATTTTGAGTGTTGGGCTTGCCAATTCCAGGTTGTTTTAAAGTTTAAGTAATATCCTTTTCTTTCAGAGTTAGAGAAACACAATTTACTTTAAATAAGACCAGAATGAATGGCATTTCAATCTGAGCATCACTAACAGGTCTCTCTTAAAAACCACCCACTTCCTGTCTTTCTCAAGTGGATGTTCAGCATTATATACTCCTTGAGCAGTGGCCATAAGTCCTGCACCTGCCATCATAACCTCTCATTAGTGAAAGATATGCTTTCTCAGACACATGCTAGACCTTATTTTTATGGTTTACTAAGGATCTGCTATGTCCTCTCTCAGGAGCTCACCATGGACTTGGGGAGTCAAGGTCTAAATACACAAAAAGTCAATTCATTTTAACAATGACTCATTAATGCCTTCTGTGGCTAGAGTGGCACTGATTTCTGGATCATAAAGAAATAAATAAGTGTGCCAGGAATTATATACAAGATGAATGAATAAACTATGAGGTCAACATTCAATAGATGCTATAATTAGATAGAATTTAGCTTGTTCTGGGTGTACTGACTTGGGCACATCACATAGACACAAAGTTAACTGAGAAAAAGTACATTGTTACCTTTTATATAAACCTTGACCAATGTGTATGCACAAAAACAGTGACAGCTAATATTTATCCAGAATTTAATGTGGGAACATAAAATCACTGAGACAGTTTGTTCTCACAATAATCAAATTAGTTGGACTCTGTCATTATCCACATTTTTTCAAAGGAAGGAACTGAGAAGTGAAGTAACTTGTTCAATGTCATACAATTAAAAAGTGGTGGCTTGACTCTAGGGACGCTGTGCCTTCCAGGGTCATGCCAGACTGCCTCGTTCACTAGCCCCATGAGGGGATGGCTACCTCTCAGAGGGAGGAAGGTGAATGTGATAAACAGCTGGGCTTCCATTTTATGGATAGCATATTTTTTTCTTCAAAAGAAATGAGAAAAGAGCCCGATGTCCATGATATTAAATTTTTTTTTCATCTCAGATTATTTTTTTCCCAAATTTTCCTATATATTTAAAATCTGTTTATTTTGATTTGCTTAGATAATGCCGCAGTTGGTGGAAATGAAACATTTAAAGGGTTAATACCCCGTGAATGCATTTGACTTAAAAAAAAAAGAAACATTTTATAAAAAATAGATAAAATAAGTTTTAAAAAAACTTAAATTAAAAAAAAAACAAGATGAGTTAAGACATGGGCCTCATCCTGCTAAAAGAGTAACCATAAAGATAAAAACCATATCTTAATATAATGTCATTGTCCTAATTACAAAAAGTAATCAGACTTCTTGACTGTTCAAAAGTCATCATTACCTCATAATTTATAGCCCTGGCAGAAGATCAGATAAGTAAGTGTCTAAAACTTTTACATATGAGCAAACCAAGGCTGAGAGCGGTTAATCAACCTATGGAGGCTGTGCAGCTATAGTTGTGGAAAGTCGAATTTGATGGTATATCAAATGATGATGATCATTTTCCTCAAGAATGTTCCAGAAGTATCAAACATCTTACCTGGAAGGAAAGAAATCAGTAGACAACATATTAACTCATCTATTCTCTGTGTTAAAAAGGATGGGTTTTTTTGTCCTTTTATATCAGCAAGTCTGAATAAATCATGGAAAAATGTCCAAGGTCTTCCCTTCCCTCTTATCGAAATGAGAGAAAGAACAGAGGAGGCAATCTGGTCTCTGTGCTTTCTCCCAGACCTGAGCTGTTCCACATGGGGGCCACTAGCCACATGTGGCTACTGAGTGCTTCAAATGTGGCTAGGGTAACTAAGGAACTGAATTTTAAACTTATTTTAGACTTAAAGTTAAAAACTGATGCAGTGTTAAATATATTTCTCATTAAATGAGATTTTTTTTAATTTTTAAGACACATTTTCACTTAAACAGTTGCCCCATGGAAGATACTAGTATTGTACTAATGTCACGGAAGATGGTCCAAAGACTTCCTGAGAGGGGTGGGACTTGACTTATGACAAGTGGAGTCCTTGTCATACATAATGGAAAAGAATTTCAATAGTTGAAGTTGTCATTGGAAGTTGGAAACTAAGAAGAATCTGTTGGTGCAGGAGAGAACTAGCAAAGAAAGTGGCTGTCAACTCTGGCGAAGTTGCATATACAGGTAGGAGAGTTCTGAGGGTCCCAGGCCAAGACAGATTCATTAGAATTACCAAAACTGAGGAAAGAAACAAGGAAATGAAACTCAAGGAAAGGAAGAATTGAGGACACAAGGAATTGTTACAGTGCTGAACTAAAGTAACAGTCTTCACCATGACACTATGTCACAACCTTCTTAAATACCTGGTTATCAGAGGTAGATAACACAAGAAAATGACCTCGTGACAAATTTTTTAAAGGATTGAAGAGACTACAAGAGATTCAGGTGAAAGAAAGTAGATGGAAAAAATGAGGAGGCCCATCATAGAATAAGTAATCAAAGGTGAAATTCAAAACAGAAACCATTGCTATAAGTAACTTAAGAGATGGGATTTAGCTAAAGGCAAGGCTTTGCCATTCTCCAAATCAGAATGTACTTAGGTTTTCACATTGAAGTAGGTTCATGCAAGAATTGCAATGCTCTGTACACAAGAGAGAGAAAAATATAAAATGTAAACAAGTGAAGAGCTGGGCTAGAGGAACAAGGGACCAGGTTCTAATGGGAAAAGTCAGAAGAGGTAAGAAGTGGCTGTCTCAAAATCTCAGAAATCAGCCTCTCCTACCTGAACATTTTATTTTATTTTTATTGTTACTTTTTAATTATACATAACATCAGGACTCATTTTGACATAATTATAAGCATGGAATATAATTTATTCTAATTCAGCCCTCAGGACTTCTCCTTCCCTTCTCCTCCTCCCCGCTTTCCTTGTTCACTTCCCTCTACTCTACTGATCTTTCTTCTATTTACTTGTTTTGTTTTGGTTTGGTTTGGTTTTTATTTAGTGTCTTGTGGATGTACATGATGGTGAGATTCACTGTTGAGTCATATATATACTCTATACTCATATACTTACATAGGAAAGTTCAGTCAGATTCATTCCACTGTCTCTCCCTATCCCATCTGTCTCCCTTCCTTTGCTTCCCATTCATCTACTGCACTGATCTTTCCTCTTTTATTTACCTCTTCCCACATTTTGGATTACCTTCCACATATCAGAGAAGACATTTGACCTTTGACTTTCTGGGACTGGCTTATTTTACTGAGCAGGATATTCTCTTTCCATCCATTTATTGGCAAATGCCATAATGACATTCTTTGGAATATTTCACTGAATGATCATTTTATTCTCTGGCTTGTTACTCCCAAGTGTCCCACAAAGTTTTATCCAGCGAAATCTTATTTTTCTAAATATCTGGAGGCCCCCGTATGGGGAGATCCTTCATCCGGGCTTGTAGAGGTTCATGCCTTTTTCTTGTACCTTTTAGAGTGCCAATAAGACTCGGGTACAGTCCCAGGTCTTGAACCTTCTTTTCTAGATCCATTAAATTATTCTCTACTTCATCTTAGGGATTGTGGCACATACTTCCTTAGTGACCAGTCTGAGATGGTCTCATCTAAGTTAAGATTCAACATCTGAAAGGACACTTTTGCAAAATCAGATAGAAAGTTCATGGTGTCTCTGGTCCACAGATCTCAGGAGGCCATTGGACCTCAATCTCACACCCTCCCCCGTCCCAAGCCCCATGTGTCAGTCTTCATACTTCCCAGAGGAAAGCCTAACTGTAATGAGATCCTGAAGCAACTGAAGAACCCCTCGTAATAATGATCCTTCCAACTCTAGGGAGGCCAGGTCCGCAAGAGCCTCGCATCTCCAGTACTGACACAGTCTTGAAGGAAATTCCCAAGGAAAGCTCTGACAAGAAATAAATCTAAGAAAGAAGGACCTACGAACAACTGTGTAGACGTGTCCAGGAGGCTGGGATGTAAGAGTCCAGCTAGGGAAGCTCCAGGTAGGGAAGCTCCAGGGGAGATGTCTGAGGCACAGCTTGAGAAGGGGTCAAAATAAAAAGCAATCTGCCAGAGATTCAGAAGGGGAACATTGAAGGTTCTGAAGGATACCTAACTCTGAAAAGGAGACAGAAAGCAGCTTGGTGAGTTACTTAGGAAATGGTTTATTAAAAAGGTCAAAGGAAAACCTGGACTAGAAACAACTGGAAACTTGCCCATAAAGTAAATTGGGGCAAGGGACTGGAGAAGGTCCATGTGGTTTGCTTCCCTGTGTGCAGATTCTTTACAGCTTTCTGTGCATCTTACATTGCCCATTTCCTGAAAGGCCCCATACTCTCTTGGAAACCAGGAGTCTCATACTTGATGGTCAGGAACATCTTGTGAATTCTTTGTAAGTTGATACCAGCATTTTATAGCTACCCTCAAGTCCAGATTCTTTCATTTACACCAGATTACATGCTACATGTCTTACAAACTTCATTTGGTTCTCATCCTGTTAAATTCTCAATAAATAAATAAATAAATAAACCCTATTTTTAAAGTCTACTATAAAAGCATTTAAGGGATTAGTAAAATGTGAAAATCAAATAAAGACTCAATCACAATAAGTAAATAAATAAAGGATCAATCAGACTTTCTCTTACTTCATGTACAGCTTTAAGTAACTCTCCACTCACACTCTAGGAAGGACAGGATACCAAGGGTCTTTATGTACCATGAAATGGACAAACTGGAGCTTGGGCACAATTAGGCATGAGTTCTGAAATATCAAGGAATTCCATGACCCTGATTCCTGTGGTAGGAGATAGTTGTCCCTTCCTAAAAGCCCCTGGCCTTTTTGATGAAGTTGGTAGCTGGGCCTTGCTCTCTTCCTTTTAGTTTAGCCTTAATAAAAGTATACTCAGTCCACCACTCACCTGCCCTCCACATAGAAAATTCAAAATGTGCATACATAGCATGTGTCTCAGGTAGGCTTCCGTAGGCCATTTATCTACCAGTCCAAAATAAAAGTGACTCATGCTTAATGTCCCTGATTGCCAGAGTGCCTCACTTTCCCCTCTGTCTCAACACCAGACAGGATGCAAACTGTTCTGTGAGCAATATACATGCATGAATATATGTTTAGTAACCCTGGTGGTAAAGCAATCAACCCTTTAGGCCTTCTTTCTTCAAAGTAGGAGTGGGAAAGAGTCCTGTTATTTACAGGCTTGAAGGAGAAATCCCTGTAGATCTTTAAGTGATATATATGTAATTCTACTCCCATTAGAAGAAAACTAGGTTAAAATTCAGGGCTTCAGATAATTGATCCCTGTGATTATCCCATGACAGCCAAGTGCTAAGAGGGATCAGAACAGGAACATTCTCCCAAAACCAGTGACCATTGCATTTGTAATAGTAGCTAGTGGCCAGTGGATGTGGAACAAAGGTAGGCATTGGTTGGGGTGTGTATATCCATGGGGAGGACAAGGAATTGCTCTTATGAATACTGGGTCAAACAGGGCAGAACCTAAAAAGTATAGATGCTATCTAGAGATCTATGACGCCAATCTGTTTGGGAAGGAACATTTCTCCTCACTGAGTAGGTATTTTGGAACTTTTAAGTCTCTCTACAGTCTCCTCGGGAAGACTGGATTGATGACATCATCACACTGGACAAGGTTGTTTCAGCCATCAAAAGTGGAAATGTTCATAGGGAGGAACAAAATTCCTGTCAATAAAATGGGGCAGATAACAAGGAACAACTTGTCATAGAGTAAGGAGAAAATAGGTGAACAATGAAGAGAAAAAGGAGTATTCCAGAATGTAGGAAGAAATAGAAATGTTCTCATCATCCACTTAACTCCTACCTTCCCCAAACTCACACAAACCTCAGTTTAAGCACCATCTTGTTGTATAATCCCACACTGTTGACATCTTGGCAAAAGGGTCCATGAGTTTTCTTTGAACACAAAGAAAATATCTACATAGCTGTCATGAGACATGGCACTGTCCTGTCTGGAGAAGATGTTAGTGACTTTCACCCAAGCTTGATGACAACGTGCAAGATCTTATCCTTGATGCAAACCATTTAGCCTTCAGTGTCTTCATTTACTTGGAAAAGCCTTGGAAGATCTCCTTTAGGGATATCTGACACTCACCAGCACCAACACTCTGGACCTGTACTGTGTGCTAAAGACTCTGGCCTCTAAATCATCCATTGAAGACCTTGGAGCCAATTCTCTAAACAGGTCTTCATCCTCACTAACTCCCATATCATCTGGGTCAATGCTTTTGAAGTAATTGAGGATTGAGTGGAAGAGCTACAGACAAAGATGTTGAAAAAGTTAACAAAAGTAGGCAAATGTGCTTTAGGGGTCCCTGTGAAAGCTATATGGGATCTTGTGGGTGGTATTAAACTAATTCAGTTCTTCCCTGCATTTCACTTGTAGTAGTCAATAATAACTGCTAAATGAGCTGGGAATGCAAAATCCTCAGATAAAAGAGGAACTTGCCAGAATAGCTGAGATCCTTTTATTCCTCCAACCTCTAGAACAGGATGTCCATCAATACTTCAGCCCACTAGATCATGGGACCACTGAGGTATGAAATCAAAGGGGAGTTGCTTTTGGGATTCCTTGGCTTCAGTGCAAGTGGGGTACATTCAGTCTAGACTTCATCTATCCCAGACAATATGACTAAGCTTTGGAGCACTGACTTTTCTTGGTCCTTGTTGTTAACCTGTAAGTAGTAAACTGTCACATGCAATTTATGGTCTCACTGGATGCAGATTAGTTAGTAACTAGTACACAGTGAAACTGTTTTAAAACTGTAGGGAAAAAAAGATGCTAGTGAGCTGATGAGCTACCACTGGTCTTCCAAAGAAGCAGAGAAAGTAGGGATACTATAGTTCATCCTGGCTCTAGTCCAGCTTCTCTATCTGGCCCTGTGTTTCATATAACATATGTAGAGAGGCAATTTTTTATGCCTAAAAAGAGAAACCAAGGTCTGGAATGTTTTCTATTAATAACATACTTAATAACATTGCCCATCCATTATTTTATTTGATTCTTCCCACTTGAAGTTCAGATAAGCTGCAACATACAAGAGATGGAAAATCTAGGACTAGAGAACTCAGGGGATGTGTTCCCCAGGACAGTGTTCTTTTCCATGAGCCTGAGAGCAAAGGAAATCTCTTGAGAGAGGTGCTGGCTTTAAAAACTTCAGTAATTAGCCTTGGATCACACAGCAAGTTACACCTGGCTTTAAGATCTCCTTGTATCTTGAAAGGCACATGGGCTAAAACAAGCAGCCAGTATTGTACACATGCAGAGAGGTAGTAGCTATTCTAGACTGAGGTAGGAGCATGATCCACGCAGGATCCCTGACCTTTACAGTATTTACCCTTCCCTGATTCATGATCATATGGGAAAAACAAACAGCTGAGCATCCAAAATCAGGAGATCAGCAGAGCTCTTTCTCTCATGTCTACAAAAATGTGGAATGCCAATATTTCACAGTGCCAATTGTTGAATGTCAATGTTGCACAACTTCAGAGGGCATAGTTCTTTCACATTTTACAGAATCATGCTCCAAGAGATGAACTGACCTAAAATAAGAAAATGAGGGTCCCCAGAGTCATTCAACTCTAAGTCTTAAACCCCAAACCTCATTTTAGGATAACTAAGACACATGAATGGGCAATTACAGTGGAAATGTCCTCAAATTGTGGGACCACAGGTTTCTCTCTTGTTTCAGGTGCTTCTAAAGAGATTCCTAGAAGACATATTTTTGCTGGGACTTTCGATTAATAAATGAAATAGCTTTTTCAGCTTTAGAAAAAAAAGAGAGGAGATTTTACATCTTAAGATCTGTGCAATCTGATAACCAATAGGTATAGGCAGTCATTAATTTTGTCACTAAATTATAATAAAGTATTTTTAAATTAAGTCATACTACCCACACATCAATTGGCCAATAGTCACATGGGCCTATGGACCATCATAGTGGCCAGTGCTCACATAAAACATCATCCTCACAGAAATACTAAGAAATAAAGAACTTCCATTAGTCCTAGAATCTGGAATCTCAATTAGCCTTGCATTTTTGTAAAATTGTTAGGACAGTCTGGGCTTCATTAGGGAGACTAAGTTAGAAGGTGAAGAAGAAGTCCTGGGCAGATGTCTGCCAGCAGGAGACAGCTGAAATGGACAAGGCTGAGCCGTCATTGCCTGAGACTTTGGGACCACAGAGGGCTGTCTGGTGATGAGCTGTATGGACAGCTTTTGCAGGCAAGTGGTGATGAGTTCCACAAGTGACAGCAGCCTGTGTGGAAGTAACTTCTCTAGCAAGTCTTTCGCCTTGCATTGTCACTAGAGAAAATGTCCAGTCGGGTGAACAGAATCTTTTGATTACCTAGTGAGCACAAAAATGAACTCATCTGAGGGCAAAATTGTGTAGATTGTCAAAAATGTCTTTCCCATCCACATAGGATATCCCAGGGAAGATACCCATCGCCTGTTCTGCATGTCAAGAAGAGAATCTAGCTACATGAACTGTATATGCAGTCCATAAATTAAGAACACTTGACATTGTCTATAATACATCTCAATGATATGAATCATCCACTGTCCAGTAAATGGGTTATGCTGAACATTTGCATTCATTAGCTAAGCTGTCATAAAGACAGAGTGTTGAAAGTGCTACTTCCAGTCCTTAATTCTGAGCATTAGACACTTGGGAAATAGGCAGACCTTGCTCACACAGCCCATAGCAGGTCTCTGCCTGTGAGCCGCCATCAGGATTCTTTCTTCTCTCTTGCGGCACTTTTCAATGCCTTGCTAAAGAAATGCTTTCAGAGCTGGAGAAAGCTGTCAGATCCCCTGTGAGATTAACTGAACAAGCTCAACAGAACAGAAAGGCAAAGGGAAGTTGGCTCTTACAGGGGCACACTAGCTTTGACTCGCAGCTGTCAGGGAAAGAGGGAGCTTCTGTGCCAGCAGTAAACGCAGGCAACTTCACAAGCCACTTAATGGTAAGATGTTCTTAGAAAAGTCCAATTTTCTTCAGCCTGCCCATTTAAACACTGTGGAGAGAATATTTCACCAATAAAAATTTATTTTGTCTTCAAATTGCTACTATTAAGGTACAAACCCTTTCAAAATAATACATGCTTTCCAGAAACTCTAACTTTTCTGCAGCTGCTCCTTATTGGTGCCAAGCTGTGTGTCTTCTTTGGGATATAATTGCCTCACACTCCGTCTGAGGACCAAGAATCTTACCAATTCCAATCCCAATCCCAAATACCCCTTTTCCATACAGGTCCAGCAGAGGGTCTTAAGGATGATAACAGGGGTCTTGTTTTCTTCTGAACGATTAGATTCACTTTGGTGACACAGGTGTTCTTCAAATCCATACATCCCTCATAGGCACTTGTTATCAGTCTCCTTTGCCCTGGTCTCTCCTCATCTAGTAATGTCTAAGTGCTCCAGAGATGAGTCCTTGAGCTTTCCAAGATGATCATCTCTTCTGGGTGATCTCACCCAGGTTCCTAACTTCAATTTTCATGCATATGCTGAGGATGAAGTTCAAATCTCCAACCCCTAAAGACATCCAAAATTTAACTCCAAAGTTCCCTTCATAATTGTGGTCCACCCAAAGTTTTCCCTATTTTGGTTGATAGCACCTTCATTTTTCCAAGCATTCAAGCCAAAAAAGTTAGCACAATCTTTGAGTTATACAGTGGGGTGCTGGTAAATGTTTCACAACCAATTCCTCAGGAAACACACACACACACACACACACACACACACACACTCACATATATTTGTTGATTCCATCTTATAAATTGTCATCATGGTTGTTTGTGTGGTTTTAAGCTACCAATTTGATTTCACTAGGGATATTTTAAGAAGAGATGGCATGATCAGCTCTTCTAAGGTATGTGAGCTACTTCCAGTGCACAACTGGAGACTCTTTATTTCATATTCAGCCATCTACAATGGCTGTAGATACAAACCACATTCGGAATCCTAACACTCCTTTGCTCCTTCACTGCTACCATTCATTTACAAGTTACCACCTTCTCTCGTTGGGAGTTTTGCACTAACTTCCCAACTGATCTCCTTTGCCCCTTACAGTCTATTCTATGCAAGAGGGATCCTTTTAAATCATATATCAGGCTCCAAACCATTCTCTCATAGGGACACACAAAAGTTATCATATAGTACTTCATACCTGAAAGTCATGATATAGTATTTCATACCTACATTATTTTTTGTATTTTCCTTATCATCTTCTAATATAGCAATTTGCTGATTTCTCACCTGTGCATCTACTTTCCTTCTCTGGAATGTAACTCCATGAAGTCATAGATTTTCGTCCCTTATGTCTGAATCCCCAGCTCCTGGGAGAGAAAATAGACATATAGTAAATAGTCAATAAATAATTGTAGAATGAAAGAATAAATTAATAAATGCATTCCATGCCTTGATTGCTCTGACCTGAGTTGCTCTCCATTTGCTCTCCTCTGGATTCCTGGGCCTTTCTTGCTCCTGACTTAGTGGGTCCTACTTCATTCCTGGTCTGGATTATAGTTCTTCTCTGCTTTAGACCTCACAACTAAAGGATCAGATCCTCATGCCTCCAAGTTTCTCACCTACCTTCAGTCCTGCCTGTTTTGAACCACCTCACTGCCAGGCACAACCTGGTAAGCAAAGAGCATTCCTTTGAGACAGCTTCTCAGTATCTTCACATTTTTAGAAGCCTATCCAAAATAAATTGTCATATACTCCATTTGTTCTTGAATACCTAACACTACTAGCATCACTAAAAAACTAGTAACTTAGGCAAAGATGACATTCATCACATAGTAATTAGTATATAACCTAAGTAGAAACTAGGTACTCATCATTACCTGAGGCAACTACATAAAAGAAATTTTTATTGGGCACATAAATAACCTGTGATGGGAACTAATATTTGTTGACCTCTTAATCAATATGTTAGGCATTTGGTCTACTTTATCTCTTTTCACCTTTTTCCATATTCATACTTGTCAACCTAGACCAGGAATTTGGACAGCTGAAGTAGCCTTCCAATGAGAATCCTTATTTTCATCTTTTTCTCTTTGAATAGTATTTTTCATGCTATAATCAATCTGACTTTTAAAAGTATTTTAGAACATTCCAGAGTTCTCTTGCCATACTTAATGAAATCCAAACTTTTTAAAAATCAATATTCAATGGCAATGTTTAACACCAATGGGTGCTTTCTATTTTTAAACCTTGTTTAAATGATTTTTATATGATTAATGGCCTCAATAATCATATGAGGCAGGAAAAGAAGGCATAAAGAGATCAAGTGTTTTGTTCAGTCTCATGAATTTAATAAGTGGTGAAGGTAGGATTTCCACCCAATCAGAACCCCTCTGTGCCCTGAAGAGGTGAGCTAACCAAAGGTATTACCTCAACTCTGTCTCCTGCCTCACCGAGATCCTGCCAAGCTGTGATTCACTGCACTACAGGCATACAAGAGTGTACCTTCTGCTTCCGGAATACATCAAACTTAATGTCCTTTCTTTGGAGGCTTCCCAAACCTCTCAATCTAATGTTCTATCCTCTCTCACACAACATCCAGTGCTTTTTCCTCCACTAGGTTAGTCACAATTTATGGATGTTTTAGTCAGCTTTTTCACCGCCGTGACTAACAGATGTGACTAGAACAATTGTAGAGGAGGAAAAGTTTATTTGAGGGGCTCACAGTTTCAGAAGTCTTACTCCACAGAAGGCTGTCTCCATTTCTCAGGGCTCAAGGTGAGTCAGGACACCATGGCTGAAGAGTGTGGCAAGAGCGAAGCAGCTCACATTGTGATCTGCAAGGAGAAAGACAGAGACTCCACTTGCCAGATACAAAATATAAACCCCATAGCCGTGCCCCCCAATCAACCACTTCCTCCAGCCACACCCCACTTGCCTCCAGTCATCACTCAATTAATCCCATCAGGGATTAATTCACTGATTAGGTTAGGCTGTGACCCATCATTTCTCTTCCAAACCTTCTTGCATTGTTTCATTTGTGAGCTTTTGGGGGAAACCCCATATCCAAACCATAACAATGGATTTACTTATTAGTTTATTTATTTTCTTCAAAACACCCTACATCCAGAACCTCTCTCATTCGTCATAAACATTTATTGAATCTATTCTTGAATTTAGTGTCATTGTTCCTCATTACAAACCCTGAGATAGCAAATAATTTGCTCAAGGTCAAAGAGCTTGTATGTCAAAGAGCCCTGACCTTCCTAGTTCCAGAATAGCAGCAAGCTACACCCTACCCAAGGTGCTCAGGCTCTGAGGCCCTAAACAAGGAGATTACTGCAGCAGCTGGCAGATGGGCTTAATAATCTCCTCTATAATTATCTGTAAATTTGTAAACCTTGAAGTGAAAAATAAATCCTCCCTACTCAGGTTTCTTTTTAGAGGGAAGATGGAGTGACTGAAGGAAACCTCATCTCGGGGGCTGCACTGAGCAAATCACAGTGCAAGGAGGCAGTTAATTGCCCAACCTGATTGCAACTGCTAATCACAGTCATAGGGAAAAAAGTGTTGGGAATTAATTAGGCAAGGACCTTCCGAACAGCAGCAGGAAGCCTCCAAGTGACCTTTATTTACAGTCAGTTAAACAGAAGTGTGACTAAAAATGCCAGGGAGCAAATCAGATTATTAATATTGATTGCTTAAAGAAAATGAATAATTTAGAAGCCGAGTCAGAATAAATATCCAGTGACAGAGATGAAAGAGCACAGCATACCACATTTCTAACACTCATCCGTCATGCAGCAGTGTCCCCTGCTCGGAAATTGAGAATTTTCACCCTCACAAAGCACAATTAGTTTCATGACCCAGCATGATTGCCACCAGGAACTGCTCGTGCAGGGGAAATCCGGGGTGTTGAACTAGAGCTTTTGTCAACATTTTGCATGCTAAACTAATTACAGGTTTGTAGAAGATTTCTTTCCATTTTTTTTTTTTATCAATAAAACATCAACCCAAAGAAGTTGGATTGCATTTCCTGCACTTACTGAGCAAGGCTCACGTGGTTCAGTTTTTGATGACAGGATATCTTTTGTGTTGCATATGATACAGAAGTTTTCAGTGGAAATGGCACAGGGTGCAGATTATTTATAAGTAAAGAATTTCAGAGGTTATTTCCACCTTCCAATAAAAGCCATCTTTCACATACTGGAATCTTTTTTATACTAGATTTCACCAACAGCACACCTCTATTCTAACTTCATTTGGTGATAAGACAGATACAAAAATATCAAAATCTTGAATAAGTATTTCTAATTATAACATGATTTTCTGTAAGTGGTGATGTTTGAGAATTTGAGCCATGTTGAAAGGTTTAAGTTATACTCTCCTTTACCTGCAAATGCTAATTAAATTTCCTAGTGGGGAATTATTACTATAATTAAGTTTTAGGGCAGTGGATATTAATAGTTTTGCTGAACTAGAAAAATTTCAGAACTACCACAGTGATGGAGAATTCCAGCATGTTTACTTTGAATAGGAGTCAGTGAAATTAAGCTTTGTTACTATCAGATTAATGTACCAAATTAACTAGTCATGTTCAAGGCAGCCCCAATTTTTGTATGACAGTAAACATAATTTGTAAACGAATCAATAAAGCAAGTAAAATCACTCATTTTCTCTATCCAGTATAGGCATTAGTATTCATTTATGCCTATATTAATTTATGTCATTCATATAATTTATTGAGCCTTTAGCATTATCTCATATACATATAAGAGGAATAGATACTGAGGCAAAATACTTTCCATACAGTGAGCAGAACTGAATTGTCTCCCTTTTGAAACATGGTTGTTTGAAGTACATCCCTTCGTACTCTGTACTAAGATCTATTAAAATGTCTAGTTGGATAATCTCCCTAGGAGTTGCATTTTCTTACAATTGGGAAGAAATTAAATGCAAGCCTCAGTGAGTTTCAAGATTAATTTCACATACAAAGTATTGACTTACATTGGTCTAATTTTGTTGCCTATCCCTCCAACTTCAGCAAATTAATTACCGAGATGAGATGAGATGAGAGCTGATCTCATCTCTTCTGGTTCTTTTACCGCAGCTAATTAATATGACCAACCCTAGGTAAGATCCAAAACCAACATGTTTATATTCTTCTGGTCAAAAAGACAGACACTAAGGTAGGAATACTGCAACCAAGCATGACTGCAGTAATCCAGACTAGCTATTGATTTAAGCAGAGATGGAGTACCATTTAAACATGAGTGAATTCTCACATCTCCATTACAGGTGGAGGTTCACAGTAACATTGGTCCTATCCTAAAGGAACTGGTTGATTGATTATTTCTCAATAACAAGAATTACTGCTGTTTTGGGCCTGTCTGAGGGAGCAATGAAAGGTCACCTGGTTATGCATCTATCTTGTTATATGGACTTTTTCCCCTCCCATAAGAATTCAAATTAATATAACAGCCCTGGAGAGAGGGAAAAGGTCATGTAAAAATCAGACCTCTCAGTCCTTCAGTCAAACACCCATACACCAACATTGCACATGGATAATTTTCTGATAAAAGAATTCTCCCTCCCTTGGAATGCTGCAGGGAAATAGGGAGGGCTTTGATTTGCCCCCAAATTACATACTGTTTCTAGTATCTCTTCCTAAATTAGCTTGCTGCTTTTTAAAACTGTGCGAAACTGATGCTCAAAGGAAATGCAACAACAAAATTCAGAATGTTTTAATTAAGTACCAGAATAAAATCTTAATCACATTTGATGTCAAAGTAATATAGTTTTTATTGAGGTGTACTAAATGACTCAGGTAGCTGGCAGGTGGGTTACTACAAGTCATTAGATTTTGAGGGAATTTTATGGGCTCTTGTTTGCATCTAGATACTAGCATACTGACTGGGGCAACCATTCTTCCCTAAAGCAATTTCCATTTTCAAAAAACCATGCAGAATTATGGTCCCTCATTTAGATTCCAGAAGCCTACCTGACATGGGGCTAGGCCATGGCTAAAAAGCTGATCTCATCTCTTCTGGTTCTTTTCCTATTTCCAGACAACAAAATGAATCAGGTTCTTTGGAAAGGCAATAATGTTCAAATGTGCGTTTTTAATATATGAAAGCTACCATTAAATACCCGAATTTATGGCGTTCTTAGATTTCTACCTTTTTCTACTAGAAAGGGTAGTGATTTTCACATTAATTGTGCCAGTTGTGATGGGGATGCCTGGCTTTACATGCAGATGTGCCCTACTCCTTCCCATTATGGGAAGCAAGTAATGTGATTGCAATAATTCCTGGTATCAGCTTATAAAAAGCAACATCTTTGGAATTTATAAATGTGATGTTTTTATTTTATCCCTTTGTTTATATACAGATTAAAACATGATCCCCCATGGCTATAGCCTATAATTGAACAGTGTTCTGAGGCTGCCACAGAGCACAGCAGTAATGCTTGAGTGACTTGGGTCAGAGTCAACACCTGAGGAATAAATTTTCTCCTTGATGTTTCACCATGGCCTTGAAATTTTTTGGTAATGTTGAGAAGACACAGTAAAAACGATATTTTAATAAGTGAAAAATATGTAGCTAGACACTACTGTGACGGCTGCAGAAAGAATTTTTAATATTACTTGAAGGATTTGGGGTGGGGAATGTTTTTCATTTAATTAATTTCATCTTAATTTGTTTAGCTTTCTGTTGAAGATCATCAGCCTGAAAATGCAATATGTTTCTTTGTCTTTTTTATTCCCCTGAAGTCTCAGCATAATTCACAAACAGGGAAAAGTTATTCTTTTTGCACTTTACATTCAAGTCACAATTTCCTTATTGGGTTCCAAAAGATCCCAGGTCTCCAAGCTCCAGTGCTCAGCTGCCACTGCATATGTTTCTGCTGAAAACTAAAACTTGCTGAAATAATCATTCCCTATGTTTTAAGAGGCTGTGTTTAAAGCACTGCTTGACACATCTCATTTCTTTAGGGAGCTTGAATTTGTATTGCAAAAAAGCAGAGTCAATAAAAATCCATGGGCTTTTTTTTTTTTCTGTTCAATGCTAAAAAATTATGAACAATAGTTAGAATCTCAATTAATAATCAGGGATCTTTTTGAGCCTGAGACAAGATGTACACTTTAGTTTCTACAATGTAAAACACACATATAAATTAACATAATATAGCAAATATAAAATATGGACACTTACATAAATGTTTTGTATCCACACTTAAGATTAGTACCACTTACGTTTAACACTATGAAAGACTCTATTGACTTCTTCCCTTCTATGATCCTATTACTGATAATCTGCTGAACCTTTCAAATAAAAAGTCATAAGTGAAAATAAATAATATTTTAATTGCTTTACCAACATGTAAAATTAAAATTATTTTAATTTTAATTAAAATTATTTTAATTTAATATCTCACATATTCCTTGAATTAAAGTAACTGTCTAGATGACAGTTACTTTAATTCAAGGAATATGTGAGATATCTTCATAGAGGTAGAAATAAATTCAATTTTGCTCTCAAGACGTAGGCTCTCTATTCACATCACTGATTTTTTCTTTTGCTGAGAAGCAGCTTTTTAGTTTGGAGTTTCCATACCATTTATTGATCCTTGATTTTAATTCTTATACTACAGGAGTCTTATTAAGGAAATTGGGGCCTAATCTGACATGAGGGAGATTTGGACCTACTTTTTCTTCTAATGGCCTCAATCTATACACAAAGGACTTAAAAAAAAAAAAACACAACATACTAAAGGGACACAGCCACATCAATGTTTATAGCAGCACAATTCACAATAGCTAAACTGTGGAACCAACATAGATGCCCTTCAGTAGATGAATGGATAAAGAAAATGTGGCACATATACACAATGGACTATTACTCAGCAATAAAAGAGAATAAAATCATGGTATTTGCGGTAAATGGATGGAGTTGGAGAATATAATGCTAAGTGAAGTTAACCAATCTCCAAAAAACAAATGCTGAATGTTTTCTCTCATATAAGGAGGATGATTCATAGTGGGGTTGGGAGGGGGAGCATGGGAGGATTAGACCAACTCTAAATAGGGCAAAGGGTAGGAAGAAAAAGGAGGGGATATGGGGGTAAAAAAGATGGTGTAATGAGATGGATATCATTACCCTAAGAACATGTATGAAGATACAAATAGTGTAGATATACTTTATATACAACCAGAGATATGAAAAATTGTGCTCTATATGTGTAATATGAATTGTAATGCATTCTGCTGTCATATATAACATATTAGAATAAAAAAAAATTTTAAATAATTTTAAAAAACTTCCATGGTAGAAACAACCAAGTTTAAAGATAATGTCATGACACCTTTAAAAAGAGCCCCCTGGTAAGCTTTTAATTGTAATAAGACAATTATGCAAAACAATAACTATTGAGTATACTAGTGCAATAATTCTTGAAATAAAATAAATAGTTCCAATTTTAACTTTATAGCTTTCCATTTTCTCTTTTATATATATGTAAAATAGTAAATGTATAGTTCCCAATCAATATTCTCCAAAATTAACATGGAGATAGAATTATTTGGAAATATCCAAATTTTAAAGTCAGGTTGCTATAGGAAAATGTTAATTTTCAAACTAAAAAGTTTTGTTATAAGTATCCCTGAAATGTGAAAGTTAAAATATATGGTAACAAATAATACTCTGGGTATTTGACAGCCTGAAGAACAACCTATCATTTAGATTTTCCATCATTTTCTTTCAAAAAATTTCTAATAACTAAGTTTACCAAAGCAAAGTTTTTGAAAGGTCCAACTATGTTTGCAATTAACTTTATTTCTAGTTCTGTTTTCCTATTCTGGACTTTTAGGTTGTCAAACATGCCGCAGTCCAGCAACTTGTGTACATTGATACAGTAGTAGTGGGAGCCATTTATTGTAGGACAGGAGGGGTATATATACATTCCACACAGCTTATCTTAATTAACATAAACTAGATACAGCAGTCAACCAATAAGGAATCTCCACACTTAATGGCTCACTGGCGCCACCTCACAAACCACTCCCTCTGGCAAAATGCCAGGCACCATCCGGACTTGTTAACAGACCCTAACACAAACAGAAATAGGCAAGGACCTTCTACAGGAAAAAAAATTTGTGCTAAGTCTGGCTTTAATTTAATAACTATGACCAGATTAAATTTCAAAAAATTATAAAGATTTGTGTTTCTCTCTTAAGAGAGAGAAAAGAGAAAATAAATTGCACTTGTATATTCCAATGGCATTATAAATAACATTTTTAAAAATATTTAAATTTGTATGCAAAATGTAGATAATTGAAGGTAGAGTGAAATTCAGTAATTACAGAGTATCTGTGGCTGTCTTAACCTGTGTGGAAGGAGATCTCCTGTCCTTTGTGGTTTCTTTCCATTCATATGATGTCAGCAGATTAGGAGGCAGACAGGTAGATGTATGTTTCTTTGATGTTTTTCTTAGGAAAGTTGAAAGTGCATCCCACAGGGAGGATATATTTCTTTTTGTCTGCTTAATAGCTACTATAGACAGAGAAGGTGACCAGAATATCTATCTGCATTTGATTATTATCATTAACATTCACTTTATATTTAGTTCAATTATTTAATTCTTTTCTTAACAGAAAGGTTCTAAATGTGACCCATATAAAATAAGTTTTTAAAGAAATATATCTTGTTAAAACTGTTTAAAAGGTGAAGAAGGTTATTTAGGATATGACCCATTTGACTCTCTACAGATAAAACATATACTAATCGGATACTCTGCTACTGAGCTTGACCTAGAAACTCATGTGGGTTATGTTTGCCAAATCTCAGTCCATTTTTTGTTGACAGTTAATTCTCAATAAGTTCTTCTTCCTTTTCCAAACCCACTGGGCATTAAAGTGATTTCAATTGTTATGGTTACTAGGTTTGGCTGTATTGGAGGGAAGGTGGGAGGGGAGGGGAGGGGGGATAGTAGGGGTTAGGAAAGGTAGCAGATTAAGACAGTCACTAATATGCCATTATGTAAAAATGTGAGTATGTAACAAATGTGATTCTGCTATCTGTATTTGGGGTAGAAATGGGAGTTCAAAACCCAATAGAGTCAAATGTATGAAAGATGATTTATCAAGAGCTCTGTAATGTTTGGAACAATCAATAAAAAAAAATGAATAAATAAATAAATAAATAAAACTATATATGCTAAAAAAAAAGAATTTTATAAAATATTTCCTATGCTCTTTTGTTTAAGCCCCTTAAGTTTTAGTAAACAGTGTGAAACCAGAAAGGAAGATGTTCAGAAGGCCAGATAGAGCAAATTGTCACTATATGGAATTAAAATTTTTGTGAACTATGTCATTCTGGATGAAAAAATCACTGCTCAAATTGCCTATACTTCTCAAGAAAACAATTTACAAATTGGGAGCATTACTTAGCACATCTAAGAAATACCTTTTATATGATAATGTGCTTAATTATCTTCATTGAGTCTGTGACTGTGTATAAAACCCTTTACAGATATCTTGAGAGGGAAACTACCTCTTGAGAGCCAATTGGCTAATAGATTGCTTATGGTGGGAATCAGCATAAGGAATAACAGATAACTGAATTTCATCCTACAGAGAACAGGGAGACTGTGATCTATAAACTCTGATGTGATGGTACCCACTACATTTCCCTGTTTACTTGTGAGAAGTAAGATGCTAGAAACCAAAAGTGATCTCAGAGGAAACTGATTGTGTGAAAGACAATGGGAGAAGCAGAGGATTTGAGGTTATTATAATGAGTTCAGCTTGTAACTAAACTTCCAGGTAAGGATATCCAGGTAAGAGATAAAAAGAGCTGATGGCTTAAGGAGCTGAGGGTGGAGGTACAGTTTCATTTTCATCTTCATATCTGTATCTAGTGATTGAAAATAATAATTGAACATGGAATATCAGTTACCCATAATACTGCAACCCAGAAATAATCAAATCATATAACATTCCACATTCTCTGGTCTTGTAACTGAACACATAAAACATACATGAACGTGTTCTTTCAGGCCATAACTCTTTTGCATGCATACATATCTATGTTGCTTTTTGAAAACTTGTAAGAAGGCAGGTAAGATGTTTTAGAATCAGCATTGCTTCAAAGAACTTGAGTTAACTTGTCAACCTTGTGATTGCCACCAAACTGTAGTAATAGAGGAAAAATAAAGTAGACTGGGAGAATATATGATGTATGACTAAATAGATGTTTAAAAAATTATGCCTTCATTCAAAGATTCAAAGAGGAGTTAAAGCACACACACAAAAGTGTAATTGAAAACGGTCTCTGTATTTCTTGCGTTAATATATTAAATGAGAATTGTCCTACTTATACTCTTCCATTCTCCCCAGATTCACTGCTCTTTGGACTTGGACAGGATTTCCACCACCATGTTAAAATAAATCCTGATTTTGATGATTGCGTATTTGATTGGCAAATCAAATAAGAAATTATGTTAAGGAAGAGACCTTGCTCTAGGTCAGCACATATCTGAATTATGATAGTTCCATTTGGACCTGTGACATTGTAACCTCAAATTGTTCTGTTTCAGAGGCTCCAAACAGAATTCCTTTTCATGTAATGCCTTAGTACAAGCACACAAGAAGTGTAAAAACACACAAATCAGACAGGGAGGAAAACTGTATGCAAATAGAAGGCATAAAGAATTTGCCTTAATATGTACTTGAATAACAGTCTAAAACTACAAAGAAGAATAAACATGTGCCTCTCAAGTCTCTAGTAAGAAAAGCATTCAAATGTTCACAAAGCTCAACTGTTTTTCCAAAATGTCTGATTAGGAAAATCAATTATCTAGGCATAATGGGCCCTATGGAGACATTGCTTCATTTCATTGGAACAGACAGAAAAAAATGGGAATAATTTTTTTTCCCTATTTCTGTACCATTCTCCAGAAATGTGAGAGGGGTTTGGGGTGGGGTGGGAGACAGAAACAGAGACAGACAAGCAGTGAGAGAGAGGAGAATTAAGAGAAAGATGCTTACCCACCTGCTTAAACTCACTAGCAGTTTTGAAATGCCAACCACTGCCTCATAGAAATATTTTTTTTTTAAAGAGAGAGAATTTTTAATATTTATTTATTTATTTTTAGTTTTCGGCGGACACATCTTTGTATGTGGTGTTGAGTATCGAACCCGGGCTGCATGCTTGCCAGGCGAGAGCTACCGCTTGAGCCACATCCCCAGCGCAGAATTCTTTTATGTACAGCTACTGTGAAAACTCTTCCTCTTAGGTATACAACTGAATCTCAGGGTTCTGGTCTCCCAAGAATAACTGCTGAATAGGGTATAATCTAGCTTTTCTTTAGAGATCTGTAAATAGACATACTTTTCTTTATTAGTTTTCTTGCTAATGGTGGCCAGATGGATAAGGAGTATACAACCAAAAAAGAAAAAAAAGAGAGAGACAGGAGGAAAGAAAGAAAGAAAGAAAGAAAAACATAAATTTCAAAGGATTTCCAGAAACTTTCTAAATCTGTCTTGGTTACCTGTCCCAGATACTCAGTGATTCATACTGATAATTTTTGCTCCAGAGCATGAATTTGATAAAATTTTGCTTTAGTCTCTGGACCATCTCCAGATGATAAAGAGTGTTTTGTTATTTCAAAGCCGGTTTATCCAGCACAGAGGCCTGACCTATTGGTGACAGAAAAAGTACACAACCATAGAATCTTTATATAAACCTTACCTTATGAGGAACATTCCCATTTCTGGAGATTACAAGACTCTGACTCTAATAAGTATCTTTTAATCTACAGGTCCAAGGTCACAATGGGGCATTTTCTCACCATGAAAGCTCTGAACAGACTAAAAGAGAACTTATAAACTGGATGGTACTTGTTCTTCAATCCTATCTTCAGCAGATATCCCATGGGAGAATGACTTAATCTCACTCTGCCTTCATATATGTATCTGTTAGTCACTTTTTTCTGTCACTGTGACAAAATGCCTCAGATAATCAACTTAAAAGGTGGAAAGATTTATTTTGGTTCATTGTTTCAGATGTTTCAATCCATGGTTACTAGGTCCTGTTGCTTTGGTCCTGTGATGGCCCAGTACCTCACTGTGGGAGCACATGGCAGAAGAGGCCTGTTCATCTCATGGCAACTGGGAAACAAAGAGAGTCCCGATAACCCTTCCAAGGGCACACCTCCAGTGAACTAACTTCCTTCCACTAGGCCCCACCTCTTAGAGACTCCATAACCTCTCAAGAGTGCTACCAACTGAGGACTAAGCCTTCAGCACATAGGCCTTTGAGGATATTCCCGATCTAAATTATAGCAGTGGTGATTAGTTTTTCATTAGCATAACAAAATCTCTCAGACTGGGTAACAAAAAGAAGAGAGTTCTATTTAACTGACTGTTCTGGGGCTTTAAGGCATGATACCAGCATCAACTTCACTCTAGTGGTACCTTGTGGTGCTAACTCATGTGAGAGGAAGAGGCCACATAACCAGGAGGGAGATCAAAGATTCTGGGGAGTGACCAGGCTTATTCTTCTTATTATTTATAGCGATCCTCCTGTGTGACCCAACTCAGGAGTTCCTTGAGAACCATCTTAACCATCTCTGAAAACATACTCTCAATGACCCAACCCACTCCCACGAGGCTCCACCTCTTAATGGTTCCACCACTTCTCACACTGCCACACTGGAGACCAAGCTTCCAAAACATGTACACTTGGGGGACACATTTAAAACATATCTAGAACATAGCATTCTGCCCCTGACCCAAAGGTTTGTGTCTGTCACCATGCCAAACACCTTCATTATAGTTCCATAAATCCAAGGTCTTAAACTGTATTAGCATCATTCAAAAGTTCAAGTCCATGGTCTTGTCTGAGAATGGATGCAAATTCTTTCAGCTGTGAATCCCTGTGAAGAAAGCAAAAAACAAATCATATACTTCCAAAATACATTGGAATGACAGGCACAGGGTAAACAGTCGTATTCCAAAGGGAGAAATAGCAAGTGGAAATCTTAGGTCTTCAAATCCATCATCTCTAGCACACTGCAATGGCAGGTAAACTTCAAGCAACTTTACTCCTAGGTCTTTGGCGGTCACAGGTCACTTGATTATTTTCTTGGGCTGGCTTTGCATGCTTCTCGCAGTTTCCCCTGGCAAGCATTGAATGTTGCTGGTTACCTTGTCAGGCTCCCTAATGAGGCTGCACTTTTGCAACTCCAATAGGCATCATCTCACTTGGAGCTCTCTGTTGGGGCTCTGGCCCTGAGACAAATTTCTTTCTGATCTCCCAGGCTTTCTTTGACATCTTGATGAAAGCCACCATGAATCCCTAACTCTTACATTCTGCTTGCTTATAGAACCAACACCATATGGACAACACCAAGGTCTGCCATCAACATGAGCAGTGTCCAAGCAGAGCTTGAATTATGACTGCAACTGCAGAGCACTCACCAGAGAACCAGAAGAATTCCCAGTGTCCCCTGGGTAGCAAGCCTGTGGCCGGTTTCCCAGGTTTTCATGACACAATCTGTCCTTCTGAGCCTGTGATGGGAGAGGAGGCATCACAGATTTGAGATGGTCTCTGAACCTCTGTCTCTTGTATCATGGCAAAGAAAATGGCTCCCTTTTATTCCTTCCAATGTCTTCTGCAGAAAGCAATTGCTCAGCCACACACTTGTAAAATTTTTTCACTCTTTGTATGGACAGCCTGCAAAGTCTCTCTTTCCAATGTAGTGTCTTTCGCTTCCAAGTCTCACTATAAATCCGACTAAAGGCTACAGTAATATCATACTATAGCACAAATGATTTTCTGTTTAGAAACTTCTTCTGCAAATAAACTAGTTCATCATTCTTCAATTTGACCTTCCCTAAATCCATAGGGCTTGGACACAATGCATCCAAGTTCTTTACAATGGCAAACCAAACAGGGCCTTCATTCCAAATTCCAATGGACTCCTCATTTCCATCTGATATTACTTCCCTAGTTTCTTTATCTTCTGAGACCTCACCTCACCAGATTTGCCTGTATAATTCTTTTTTTTTTTTTAAAGAGAGAGTGAGAGAGGAGAGAGAGAGAGAGAATTTTTAATGTTTATTTTTTTTTAGTTCTCGGCGGACACAACATCTTTGTTGGTATGTGATGCTGGGGATCGAACCCGGGCTGCACGCATGCCAGGCGAGTGCGCTACCGCTTGAGCCACATCCCCAGCCCATGCCTGTATAATTCTGCTTACAGCATTCCAGGATTTTTCTAGCTTGTTTCTTTAAACTCTTTTAATATCTCCCTATTATCCAGTTCCAAAACCTCTTGCACATTTTTGAGTATTTATTATTAGCAACAGCCCCACTTTTTGGAACCAATTTTGTGTATTAGTTAATTTTCTGTTGTTAATAACAATACTAAAGACTGAGAGAGAAAGTTGAAAATCAATTTATTTTGACAAAATAAATCTTCTGACACAGATTTATTCTTACTGACAAAGTCCAAAGATGCTTAGGACATTACATGGCAAGAAATAGGGAGCCCATGTGTCGGTCGGTCTGTCTCTCTCTCTCTTTCTCTCTCCCTCTCTCCTTCTAAAGCCACCAGCATTCAATCATAGGACTCCACCCTGCTAAATTCATCTAGTCCTAATCACCTCCCAAAAGCCCGAACTCTGAATACTACAGTCAGATTAAGTTTCTATTCTCTACCTCACAATAGGAATTAAACTCCAATTGAGTTTCAGAAGAGACAAATCATATTCAAACCATAGCAAAGTATCATCTGTGAAATATGAATAACCACAATACGTATTTCTTAAATATTAAAAACCCACAACTATGCCTTTCATACTGTAGTAATAGGATAATTATTAGCATTGCCAAGACTCATCTTGGAACAAAAGTTTATGTGGCCTTCACTGTTGTTAATGGACTGAATCCTGTCCCCCTCCAAATTCATGAGAAAGTTTAAGTCTCAGGACCTTGGAATGTGACTGTATTTGGAGGAAGAGTCTTTAAAGAAGCAATTAAGTTATGATAAGTCCATTCATATAATTGGTACCCTTTACCAAGAGGAAATTAGGGAAAAGACACAGAAGAAAGACCATGTGAAGGTGGAGGGAAAAGATAGACCTTTACCAGCCACAGAGAGAGGCCTTGGGAGAAACCAGTCCTTCCAACAATTAGATCTGAAAGAATTTTCATTCATTCTCAGATAAGAGCATGGACTTGAACTTTTGAATGATCCTAATACAATACTTCCAGTCTCCAGAGTTATGAGACAATAAGTTTCTGTTGTTTCAGCTGCCTAGGCTATGGCACTTTCTTATGACAGCCCCAGAAAGCTGATATAATTGGATTTTAAAAGTTAAAAATTCTAATAAAATTCTCGCTTGAGACTATTGAATAGTCAACAGACCTTATGATAGTAGACACCCCATAACTATATAAAAAGAGTAGATTAGATGGTAGTTAAAATAGTGCCCCCTTTAGAGACAATGGACTATCCAGTGGGACACAGGGCTGCCCTTTCCCATTTTCTCACTTCCAATTCTCTTCACACATTTATGTTAACTCACTTGGCCTCACTGGTGTTTAAAGCCCCTGATTTAAAGATCTAGCTCACTTTTGGTGATTATTTATACTAGCTTCTACTTCTCTACATTTAATTGCATAATCACTGGTATAGAAAAAGACTTAGTTCTGCCCTGATACCATGAAAATCCTTCACAGAGATGAGAGCATACCATCAGCGACTTAGAATTGTTCAAAAGTAGTTGACTCTGTAATAGGAAGTGCTTTAAATACCAGCAATAAAATACATATCTTAAAATGCACATTTTAAGTATATGTGTGTGTTGTGACTTCATATTTGATCATTGCTTTCAACAAAATAGAAAATATTTTCAATTTTCAAACAAATTTGGATATCATGAGGGCATAACCTTCACTTTCCTGATTTGAACTGAGAACTCATTCACTTTTCCATGTATAGCACATTATCACATCATTTGTAAACACATCATTGTGTCAAAGATGCCCATCTAGGACCCTATCTGGTGAAGCCAGGCAGTGAGGCTCTGCAGTAATCCCATGCTGAGCACTCTGTAATGAGGATGATACCTGCTCCAGGTATTTCTTTACATGGGTTGCAACTACCACTCTAGATTTGGTTCATGTCTGCTGCCAACTGGTCAAAGAAATATTGTTAGTTTTTTAATAACAAGCTGTAAGCACTTGCAAATCAAAGGGAGGAAGGGAAAAAATGAGCATGCCCAAAGTTATTTCCATAGGCAAGCTCCAAAGTATCCTAAGGTTAACACCACCTAATTAATGACGGCACCAAATGGAGCCAAACTCGTGAAGTCTGCAAATGCCTAATAATGAGGGTTAGATAGATATACCCCACTTTGCATGCATGTTCATAGGCTGCAAAATGTAATTGAGGTAAATGGGGTTTTCTACTTATTTCTTATTCTTTAATTTGATGCTGAGTGTGTTTGGCTATTCTCATGCCTTACCTCAAAGAACCTCAACTAATTGTAGCAGATCTGTAATGTGGTGACATCACTGCTAGAATCCGTGACACAAAAACCCATGAGGTGGATTTATAGAGGGTGGGTTTGGTGGTAGGTACAGCCATACCATACAGCCACAGAGTTAATCTCTCCAGTTAGGATTGATGGGGCCTGTGGGGTGGAGAAGGGAGGGGGGCTTGTTGTTTTCAACTCCTAGGACTTGTAAACACTAAGGCTTTCCTCCTCTTTCTCCTCCTCTTCCTCCTCCTCTTCCTCCTCCTCTTCCTCCTCTTCCTTTTTTTTAATGCTCAAATCCAAATCTTCCTTTAACTACCATGACCCTTGAATGAAAAGAGCCATTGAGTAGGATCTGAAAAAAAAAATGGCAGATTTTAGGAACAAGGGATATTTTTTTAATATATATAATCCTTGGGCTTTGTTTTCCCAGTCTTGAGTTTATCACAGCTGTCTTTCACTAGCAAAGGTTATTTTTATCTAGCAGGCTTTAAATTAAAAATAACAACAACAACAACAAAAGGGAAATGTGATGTTTTTCCAGCTCCCATAACCCTTCCCCAGGAAAGAGAAGAGCATTTGCTCCACGAGGCTAAGAATGCAGCTTTTAAATCTATCTTCCCTGTGTTTACATGAACTTTCGTTTGCATTTCAGAAGCCTTATGGAAGGATTCCTGTGGCTGACCCGGGAGTAGTGGTGAATTTCTCCATCAAGTGAGTATTGATGAGCTGCAAAGTTCAGTGAACAGGAAAATTCTGCTCCTTTTATTGCCAATGTGACAGGTTACTTTATTACCATGCCTTTCACAGCAATTTAACAGTTACCCTGGTAACGGATTCAGTGAGGTAATGGGATCACAGGCATTAGCACAGAGGCAGGCTGGCCGCTCTGAGCAGCCATCTGCTGGCTGCCGCTCCGAAGGCTGTCTGCCTGGAGGAGCCCTGACAGCCACGGGGCCTGCATGGCAATGAGCAGGTGAAACCGCAGGCCAGCCCTATTTAGCTGCACTCTGGTGATTTGTCTTTCTAATTCTATTGAAATAATAATCAGGATTTGTTTCTGATTAATTAACTAACCTTTTGGTAAAAAGATTAGATAACGAAATTGCTGCCTATTCAGAGATAATGAGATTTTTATTACTCTGTCAAAAGAAAAAAGTACATTTATGTGTCACCAGCCGCTGTGTCAAGAGGAAAAAAAAAAAAAAAGATGTAAGTCTTTGTCAGATGTGTATGTTCCTCACTAGACCAACTGTGTGCTGAATTCTGCAGGAACTCCCCAGTCTTGTTGGAGGCCATTAGGAGTTTTTAAAACAGCAAACAAAGTAATAAACACATTTAGGCCAATAGGCTTTTGGGGAGGGTGCTAATTTGTTTTAAAATGTCTCCTAATGGAAGGGAAACGTTTGGGAGTCTGGGGAGCTTGCCCGTACTGTGTGGGTGTATTTATGTAAGTGTGAGAGTGTGAAGAAAGCAGTAAAATCTCTGCGCAAGGCTTTAAAATGACATATGTAGACAGACTGCTTTTCCTCTGCACTACAGATATGTCTCCAGCTTGCAGTACATTTGTCTTCTGGCAGGAGTTGTACTTGGGCAACCGGGGAAGGGGAAATCATCGGAGCTTGGCAGGCGGGGAGGTCACCTGTGACTGTCACAGGTAGGCTGCCTTAGGAAATGAATTATTCTAACTGGCTGAGTAAAAAAGGAAGAGGCCCTTCTCAGGTTTCACTCTAAGACACACAGCCGGTGGATTTAACCTTTCCTCTTAAGAAGTCACAGCTCAATCCTTTGTTAGGGGGGCCTTTCATTGTCTGGCTCCTCTGTGGCTTCTTCAATGTTGAGACAGAATAAAAAAAAAAAAAATTACCAACCTCAGGAGAAGGCACTTCCCTTGGATAAAGAGACACCAAACAGTCTGTGTGCTCCAGTCAGCCTTGGAGGAACAAAGCACAGTGCATTTCCAAATAAAATTTCACAGAGCTCCAATATTGTTTTAATTACTACAACCTGAGGAGGAAACGCACTGCAAGCCTTTCACTGCAATGCAATAAGAAGGAGGAGGAGAAGGCAGGGAGGGTGGCTGGGCTGAGACCCAGCTGAGCATTTTGTTAAAGTGTATTTGTGTCACTGTCTTTTCAGAGTCGATGAGACACTTATGTTTCTGGTGACATCCTGTGGCCTTGGCTGCCTCTGTTAGTGTGTATACGAACATGAACATGAAAAGATTTCGAGTTCTAAAAATGGAAGTTTCTGTTCTGAATTTCATATGGTTCACAGACAAGTTGAAACAGACCAAAATGGAAAAAGGAAAAAAAAAAATTGTACAGAGAATCAGATGTGAGCATTCCAGAGCCCTCTTTCCTGTCCTGGGGTTCCCACTCTCCAGCCCCCCCCCCCTTTATTCTCACTCCCTCCTCTACTTCCCATTGCCAGCTAACGGGCTCCATTTCTGATAACAGATGCTTGACAAAGAAAGAGAAATAAGACATTAAAAAGGAGAGGGCTGCCGCCGGGGGTGGGGATTTCTGAGAGTTCATTGCCAATAGCTTTTTACAGGAACTTGCTCTCCAAGGCTCACTACCAAAGGAAGGAAGAGAACAGGAGTGGGGTGTGTGTGTGTGTGGGGGGGAGGTTGGAGAGCCTTTGTCTTCAAACTCAAAGTGAAATATAGGGTTAATATTAGCAATTATTATTAAAATTAGCCAAATGTTATTAAATGATCTCTGTATAGAAGAATAAGTATAGTTTTCCCTTTGGCAGACAATGACATCTGCAGCTCTACATTTTCATGAAATGACTATACTTAACAAAAACATTACTTCATTTTCATGGTATTTCTTTTGTGCCTAGGAGCAACCCTGTAATTGTTCACTTCAATTACAACATTACTATTTTAAACTGAAACCCATTTTATCTGCATGCCAGCTTTTTATTTGTTTTACCAACTATATCTATTTCCATTACTGCAAGGCTGATGGTTTGTCTCAAGAGGAAATCAAATCCATTAATTCAGAAATTTCAAGCCCGACTAGCTCTGCCATAAGCAGCATTTCTTATGCTAATAGCAAATGTGCTGAGACTGAAAGGAACTGACATGGCCCTGTTTTTTATCATAACTTAAGCATTTATGTAAGAAGGCAAATCTAATAGTACTAGGAAACTGTAAGTGTTATTATATATAATTCACTTTCCTGAGATCTGGACAGGGCTCTGGATTGTGTAGCCCTGGTTTAAATCAGGCTGCCAGGAGACTTTAACTCACCTGACTTTTCCTATTTAGCCAACATATTGCTTCACAACAGAAACATCTAGCATGAAACTAGATTTGTGTGCATGCGCGCCTGCCCGTGTGTGTGTGTTTTATTCTCAACTTTTCTCCTCCTGAACGACAGATTTTTGTCAATGCAGAAAGAAAAAAAAAACAACAACCTTTTTTTTTTTTTTTTTTTTTTGCATTCAAGGATGTCTGGAATGTATCCCTGTGACAGCACTAGCACTGAGACCAACCTGGCTCCTTCTGTTTCATTTTTAATGCACTCTGTTTGGGCCCCATCACATGGTTTGTGTTCAATTAGATAGCTTGACTCGATAAAATCTGACTCTGACCTAGAAAAAAAGATGGGGGGCAGGGGAGAGAGACTGCTTCTGACTCCTGCAGACGCTCTTCCAGGCACTGTGACCTGTTTATGTCAATGGCAAAAGTGTAAGAGATTCCAATCACAGAACCACATCATCTTCTGGGATCTAAAAAATACAGAAAGCACTGAAGGACCCTGACCCTCCTTTGTCACCACAAAGCCCTTCAGTGCTGTAAATCAGTCCTCATTGGGAGCTCTTATGCACCAGCCGTCACAGATAAGCTTTGGAGAAGTAGACAAGGCTTTTAGGAATTGCTGAACCATGAAGTTGACCTGCTTAGGGTTTTGTTGTAGGCTATTAAATCCAGGATGGCCGTTTTAAGATGATGCTGCTTTCTTTTTCCCTTGGCCTGGTTAAGCAACTCTACCCCCACCTCATTATTTGCCTGATTTAAAAAAAAAATTCAGAATGGAGCAACCTGCTGTTTAAGAATACCACCTTCACACATCAATTTAATGAGTGACTTATGCTGACGTAGTTTACGGGCTCAAGCAACTTGACACTAATTTTGCAGCTAAGAAAAGATTTACTAACTGTACACACTGCTCTGCTTTTGTTGGCATGGGTACTGCGATTCTTTTCTCCAAAAACAAACTCTAAATCTTTTGTAAACATGCATTATTTGGTTAACACATTGTAAATGGATCCCAGTTGTGCAGCACAAGTGCTCTTCACTATTATGTAAACAATTATTCACTGAAAGGCTTGCTTTAAATTGTAAATGAATATATTTCAGCTGTAATGTTGCTTTCAGACCTGCCCAGTGGTATAAATCTGGTCATTTGTTTTTTGCACTCTGCCTATTACTAACCAGTTAGAAATGTGCTGATTATTTGCACAAGCCTTTCACACTGTGGGCACAGTTAAATTGCTGTTTTATTTTTCCTGTGTTTGATGAGTGTTAACAAGAGCACCATTTGAGGAAACCCAAACCAAATACAACTCTTTAATTGGGTTTGGGGGTGTTTGGGAAAAGCCACCTGGTGAGTCATTCCACTGCTTAATGTTTGAAAGTTCACCCACCTCACTATAGAACTTATGACAAGATTAATTAAAGGGAGTTGGCAAAAATTCGGGGCCTTGTACAGCCAACACAATAGCTTGAAATATGGTGCATCCAGGTATCATGGTATAGTGATTCCCAACTCTCTTTTCAACTTCTCCTATTGCCAGACAGTTCCATGATGAGATTAGGCAATTTTGCATTCACTCTCCCTTAAATAAAGCACAATTTGGATTAGGAAGTCCAGTAGTGATCTCACTGGGCATGTGACTTTTTTTCATGTGGGTATGTCCTGTGGCTAATGAAAGTTCAGTCAATTCAGAGAGTCTACTCTTTCTTCCTTCCCCTAAGAAACCATTTATCCATTTTTCTTTAAAATTTCTCCCACCTCTTGTTTTGGTAATGGTATTTTGGTAGTGTGCTGATCCGGGAAGCTGTGGAGGCAGAAATAGTGTGACCTCAGATGGTCTCATTGGCCTGAACCAGAAAGAGGGCTGTAGTTTTATCTGGCTCCATTGATAAAACTACGAAACTAAATGTGCATTGCCTTTAGATAGAGCTGACCTTAGATCAAGCCTAGGGTAATGGAAAAAGCCCCAAGTCCTAGCCTTGGTTGGGTTTCAGTTCTTACTCTGGACATTCTTTTAAACTCTGTGAGCCTTATCTGTGAAATAGCAGGTTTGGGCAGTATGATCATTGCTGTTCTGACTGAAACTGAAATTCAGGATAATTCTGGTGCAGAAATTCTAGCTGCTCTTTTGCATCCATGAAACAATATAGAAGAAAAACTCAGTAGTCAAAACTTAGAGGTTTTAATGGCTAAAAAGCAGGAGGTTCTTTATTTCCATGCTAAATATTGAAAAAGAAATCTATAGTTTCCTTATTCCTGCAAATTCTAAAGAGTTAGTGAAGAATAGGTACACTTCTGTCAGTGTCTATTTTTTGCAGCCTGAATGACAATACTATCACTGAGTAAATTGCATGAGCGACACACATTTTAGATCTACGATGGTTTATAATTATATGATTTTCAATTTGTTTAATATACTTTCTCCTCTAGTGATCAGGATTCATGCTACCTTTTTCTTCCTGACAAGCTGCTTATTCAGATACTTTATTTTACATATTAAATTCAATTTAGGTGAAAGAATGAAAGTAATGTGCACATCAATTTAAACCTGTGAAAATAAAGAGAGAAGACTTTTTTTTCCCCATGAAACTTTCTCTTCCCTAATTATTGAGGCAAATTATCACTCATGACAAACTGGGATCATAAGTAGGTACAGAAAACCCATTTAAGAATGACTGTGATCAGCTTTGTTATTAATGGCCAAAATATAGAATTTATTCAGTTCTTTTGTTCTGCTAAATAGTTTTCTAAATAAGAAGTAGGCATACCCTTGCAGCATTTTTGTTACACACAAAAAAATGTGTGTGTTTATATTCTACATGCAGTTCCACGGACCAAATGGAAATGTTTCTGAATTACATACATTTTAATTAGAAAAGTATCACTGATGGACACGATATCTTATTTATTTATTTATTTATTTATTTATTTATTTATTTATGTTTTTGTGGAGCTGAGGATCGAACTCAGTGCCTCACATGTGCAAGGCACGTGCTCAACCACTGAGCTACAACCCCAGCATCTTAGACTTTTTTAAAAACTGTAGTTTGTGATAGTCTTGATAGTCGATTCATTTAGATGTTAGAACAAATTGAAGAATGAGCAATACCTCCTTTCAATCTGACATGTCTTTTAGCCAGTGGTTCTGAGAAAAGTACGAATTTCACTGTTTATTGTTTTACCATTTTATTTTCCCATTTCTGAGCGTGTGCAGACAGACAATTGTGCTGTGATGACCTTATGTTTCAACTCTCCACTTTATAACATAGTGTCTTAGGATGACCCAGCTAAAAGAAGAAACCACTTAATCAAGCCCAAAGTGTAGAATATTGATAAAGTCAATTCAGATCTGAAAGGCTTACAGTTAGTTACTCACTGTGACCTCCTTAGAAACACTAAGGATGGATTACTGTTTGGATCTTCATTGTGGTCTTCACTATAGATAAGGACAGACTTGGTTACACTCATTTTTGCTATTAAATTTAAATTTCCATATTTCTTACACTAAATTGTAATAGGATACAGTATGACCAATGAGTTCAGAAGTTTACACCAGTCTAGACTGTGCCTGAGTTGACATTTTCCTGCTTTTGTCATTAGCCAAAATGATCTGGTTGAAAATTATTTTGAGCATTTTTCTAAGCAGATGCAATTCTTTTGCCCTAACTTATATCTTAGAGGATGTGCAAGTAGCTAAAGGACCTTTAAAATAGAGGTCATGTGGCCTTGGTTGATGATGTGTTCCTATGCTATGAGTTAAACCCTAAATTCCTTAAGGTTGAGGGCAAGGAATTTTCCTTTCTTCTCTTTCCAAAATGAGTATCTAGCACAATGGCTCATATTTAGTAATTGTTAAGTAAATGTTTGTTAAATAATTATGGCATCCTGATACTCATTCTTTAAGATGACGAAGAGACAAGTCATGTAATCATCAGTTTACCAGTTGAGGAAAATATTCATTTCTATTTACAGAATGTCCTGTTGGTGAATTACTAAGCCTAGACACAGATTCAGAAGCAGAACTGTCATTCATATTGCAAGACTGGCAATTTCCTTAAAATAAAATTAAAATAATATACCTATTTGAGTTAAACCAATATGCTAGGGATTGTAGAGAAGATTTTAGGACATGGAGAGAGGAATCTCCACATTGAGTTGAGTCCTAGTCTTGAAAATGTCTATTACTATATATGTATAATGTGTTCTTTGTATTAATTTGTTGAGAAACTGATAGCTGCACCTTCTTTTGCTTTTAGACCTTTTCGTCTGAGGAACTTACATTTGATGATCACTCACTTCAATACTGTAGTAACAGGAAATAATTGAGTAGTTGTTATATTATTTTTCTCCTCTTCAGTAAATGTGTATTGTTTTGTAAAAGTAAAAAGCTATTTGGAAAAAAGAAAAGTAAATATGCCAAGTATAGTATGACCAGACAAGGGCATCAGGAAACACTCCCCTGCAGGGGGCCACCATAGATCTGAGTCTTGGAAGACAAGGGAACTGAGCACCGAGAAAGAAAGCAAGGTCATTTCTGGCAGAAGGAAGAGCATATGTTTCTGAATAGCTTTGGGGTTAAATCCTATTAGCTTAGAAATGCCTTCCTTAACAACAATACAAATGTTATTTATATTTTATAGAAACTTCATTGATAATTTAGGAAAAGTCTCTACCTCCTTCCTCAAAAAAGTATTTACTTTTAAAAAGTGGAAATATGAGAGTTACAAATTTGACCTCATTAATTTAACTTGTGAAAATATTGTTGTGTTTACTGGTTCATCTGTACAACAAAATAATATGAATGGATGTAAACTTTGAAAGCTACTGAAGGTATAAGAGTGAAAAAAAACACAGAAGCAGCACTGAGCTCACAGATCTCTGAGGTCATCTTCCTTTCCATTATCAGAAACAGTGATGGGTTTAGAAGAATGTCTCCCAAGAAAATGATACTTATTTATTACTATTTTGATTTTCACTGTTGCGTAACAAATCACCACAAATCCTAGTGTCAAAGAAATGATAAATGTTCCAGTACAGGATATGATAATAATCCTGATATGATCTTTCCATAATGTATTCATAGATCAAAACATTACTTTATACCTCATAAATATGTACAATTATTATCTGTCAATTAAACATTTTGAGAAAAAAAAAAAACAGTAAAACACAACACTAGTAATTTTTGCCTCAGAGTTTCTGGGTCAGGAATTTTGGAATAGAGTAGCTGAGCTGTGCTGACCCAGGGTGTCTCTCATGAGGTTAGTCAGATTTTGGCTGAACTGTAGTCTTTTGAAGGTTAGAACAGGCAAGATGATGTTTCTAAGGTGATTCAGACACAGGCTATTTGTGGGAGACCTCAGCTCCTAGCCATTGACATATCCACAAAGCTGGAGTGTCCTTCTTACACAGCACCAGTGTCCCTCAGAGCAAACAACCCAATAGGCCAAGTTGGAAACTGCCACACCCTTTAAGACCTACACCCACCAAACATAACCCCATTCACAGAATTCTAATAAAAAGTCTTTATTCAGTGTAGAGGACTGTACTTGGACATGAATATCAGAAGGTAAAAATTATCAGGGGCCACATTGCAGACTGTCTACCACAATGACTGAGACTTTGTTTAGAAAATCTCCACATCTTTGAATCTAGTTTGTAGCATAATTTATCAGTTGAAAACTCTCATTTAGCTCTCTAATAAGTTGAAGCTGATAGCTTTTACTTAGAAGAAGGAAGCTGGAAGCTTATGGCACCCATTTTTAGGAAGTCTTATTTTTTTTCTGTCTTTGCTTATTTCAACTAAATAATCCTCACATAGTACTTTAAAACTCAGTCAGAAAGCCAGGGCCTAAGAGTCAGCTTGCTCAGTTTTCTATGAAGCTTAAGGGCCCCAACATAGTGCTGGGATAGAGTTATATGAACCATTCTGACTCACTGAAAACTCATTTCAGGTTTTTTTATCTGTTAATTTTTACATTGAAATTCTGAGGAAGATATAAATTTTTCAAAATTTCTGTTGCAGAAGAAAAAAAATGCAAAAATACTGATCTAATTCAAAGTCTTAGCAAATACATTTTACATAACAGCTTTTGCCGATGGCCGCTGAGTAGTTAGATTCTGCTGCATGACGGGAAACTTACTTCCTCATGGGAAGCAGCAAGGTCATGTTCAGCAGAGGGCCAAAATCATGAACTCACTGAAACAACCCAAAGATGTTAGCTGTGCCAGCTAAAGCAAATAAAACAGACTGGTTCCTTGTTCTGCAAGATAGCCCTTTACATAACTGAAAATCACTTTTACCTTTAAAGTAAGAAATATATTAAGTATAAACTGATGTCCTAATCACAACTAATTATTATTAAAATCTCCCAAAGCCACATTCTATTTACCTAGTTTCAAGTCTCTCCATTGTTTCTTTAAATATATTCTTTAGTTCAAAATTTATTTTCCTTTAGTCTAAATTAGTGAGATTTTACTAAATGCAAAAGCAAATACTTGTTAGATTTCTCAGAGATTGTGAATTTGATTTAACAGCCCTCTAAGAATATGAAGCTTAGCAGAAGCAAATTTCTTTTCTGCCTTCACATCTCTTTTCCCACAGAAAGACTTAAAAATCAGATTGCAAATCCTCTCTGCTGCCTCCTTCTATCTGGCTGACAGGTATTCTTTAGGTTTACTTGGAGTTACTGATGAGATTACCTAATCCCAAGAGTTCTATTTTTTCTTTTGCCTAAAGCCTTCGCAGTGTTAATTAGGTGTAAGAAGAGACTCAGAATTAACTCTTTCATTAAGTGCAAGGAAGCAATAATGATGTAATAACATCCTTCATTGTTGAGGTTGCCCTATTTTAAAGTAATCCCTCGTGCACCAGGAGAGAGTTCATAAATCTGATTCTCAGCAATGGAGCCACCAGGGAATGACTTGAGTTTTGTTGACTGTTCACTATCATTATTCTTGGGGACTAACTACCTTTGATACACTGTCTTTCTGTGGGCTGTGGGTTTGTTGTCTTCTCTCTGACCTTTCTAGATGGTAGAAGTGTCTCTCTTGGGGTATTTCAGTTTGGCTCTGTGCTCCTTTGAACAGATGCCACATGGAGAACTTCTCTATCTCTGTGTTCCTCAACAACCAAGAGGGTGAATTAAGCCTTTCTGCAGAGTTTTAGAAATGCCAATAGCCTGCCCTTTCATTGCACACAATAGCAAAATTTGATGCATATTTTTACATGGGCTAGCATAGAAATCTTCAAAATTATATTGAAAATGTAACATCCTTTTGTATGAAATACAAATCATGTTTTGAACTATTAAAACCCGAAATTTGTGCAGGGTCAAGAACAAGGTAAATATGCCTTGTACATATTTATGCCCTGCGAATTTTCTCCTAGAATTGTTTGGATGAGACAAAGCTAAAGGAACTCGGCTTTTCAAGTAAGTTGATAAGAAATGGATTTGGTTCTTTGATAGAGCAAAGTGAAGTCAACTCTGACCTCTGATGTAATGTAAACAATTTAAAACTCACGTTAAAACAGGCTGTTCCTTAGCCAAAGTAATGCCAAACAAAGAAAGCCATGCCGAAGTCATCACAATTCCTGATTTCAAATTATACTACAGAGCCATTGTAGCAAAAGCATCATGTTACCTACCATAAAAACAGATATGTAGGCCGGTAGAACAGAAGAGAAGACAGTGAGAGAAACCCCAGCTATAGTCAGCTGATTCTTGAAAATGCTGCTAAAAACTTATATTGGAGAAAAGACAGTCTTTTAAACAAATGGTCCTGGAAAAACTGGATGGATACTATATACAGAAGCATGGAACTAAATCCCTGTCTCTCACCAGGCACAAAAGTCAACTGGAAATGGATCAAAGTCCTAAATATAAGATCAGAAACTAAACTGTTTGAAGAAAAGTAGGGGAAACACTTCGACATGAAGGAACAGGCAAAGACTTTCTGTGTGGGACCCCTTTATTCAGGAAATGAAAGCAAGAATTCATAAAAGGGATGCATCAAAAGTACAAAGCTTCTGTACTTCAGAAGTAACAACAGAGTGAAGAGACAACCTAGAGAATGGAAGAAAATCTTCACCAGCTACTCTTATGACAGAGGATTAATATCCAGAGTATATAAAGAACACAAAATACTCCACACTAAAAGAAAGAAAACAAAACAAAAAATACCGAATCAACAAGTGGGCAAATTAACTGAACAGACACTTCTCAAAAAAAGTACAAATGCCCAGGAACTACATGAAAAAGTGTTCAACATCTTTAGCCATCCGGGAAATACAAATCAAAACTACACCAAGCTAGGGACATAGCTCAGTTGGTAGGGTGCTTGCCTCGCATGCACAAGGCCCTGGGTTCAATCCCCAGCACCACTGGAAAAACAACAACAACAAAAAATTGGGGGCTGGGGATGTGGCTCAAGCGGTAGCACACTCGCCTGGCATGCATGCGGCCCAGGTTCGATCCTCAGCACCACATACAAACAAAGATGTTGTGTCCACGGAAAACTAAAATAAATAAATAAATAAATATTAAAAAAAAATTCTCTCCTCTCTCTTTAAAAAACAAAACAAAAAACAAACAAACAAAAAACTACACTGAGATTACATTTTATTCCATTTAGAATAACAATCATCAAGAATAAAAATAACATGAAATACTGGCAAGGATAAGGTGAAAAAGAAGCACTTATACACTGTTGGTGGGAATATAAATTGGTACAACCACTATGGAAATCAGTTTGGAGTTTCCTTAAAAAGTACTACCATATGATGCAGCTACACAGCTCCTTGATATTTACTTAAGTGAATTAAAGTCAATATAATCTAGAGATACAGCACTATTCACAATAGCTAAGTTATGGAGTCAACCTAGGTGTCTGTCAACAGATGAATGTGTAAAGAAAATGTAGTATATATACACAATGGAGTTTTACTCAGTCATAAAGAAGAATGGAATGTCATTTGTAGGAAAATGAATGGAATTTGAGATCATAAGGTTGAATGAAATCAGTCAGACTCAGTGAGAGAAGTATCATGTTTTCTCTTATATGTGGAAGCTAGAGAGAAAAAAAATGGGAATAAAAGGAATTTCTAAAGTGGAAGGAAGACCATTAAGGTTGAAAAAGGGGATCAAAGGGAGGGAGGCAGAGAAGATGGAGAAGGTACTGGAGAGTGAAATTGATAAAATTATGTTTTATGCATGTAAGACTGTAGCAGAATAAAATCCACCATTCTATATAATTAATGTTTATTAATAAAAATGAATACATAATAAAATGGCTGTTTCCTAAATTTACAGCACCATGCTATTTGTGGAAAGTTAGGCTGTAGGTGTGTTGACAAATTTAGAGTTTTGAATTGAGGCATGATAAAAAATGAAAACCAAAATCAGATTTTTATGGCTACTCTTCTTGCATATTTCTAATTTAAAAATAAAATGAATGACATGTAGTTTATCATAACAATATCTTATTAAATAGCATAAGCCATTTGTTTCCAGGAAAATTAGAGAAATTTCACTGCATGTCTTTTGTCTGCAAGTAAAGTTTGGACTATTTGAGGGCTATTTCCACATTGGGAGAAATAATATTCAAGTCTTATTGACTTTTCTTCAGGTTATGTCTGAATAAAGATGTTTTGAACAGGGGGCAGGAGAAGGGGAAAGAGGAGGTACTGGGGACTAAAATGGAGAAAATTACATTCCATACATGTATGATTTTTGTCAAAATGAATCCCTTTATTGTGTATAATTATAATGTACTAATAAAAACATTTAAAAAGATGTTCTAAGAAAATCATAGAAAGAACCACACAATGTCTCTTATATAAAAATTAATTCTCAAAAATTAGTTTTAAATATAATGTTATTTAAACTCAAACAATGTATTACATCATTGCTTCAGGACATTTTAATCTCCACGAATCTATACACAGGGTTGTCAAAGAAAAAAAGACCATGGCAAGTATCCTAAATACTCTAAATAATGTTTAGATTATCAATGAGAATAACAGTACCTTAGGGCTGCATAAAAGATGATAATCAGACAACTATAATGCATTTAAAATGTTTAAAGCACTATATAATACCAGAAATGGTCTCATGTCTGTAATATCCAGGTTTTAGTGGAACATTACAAAGTTACTAAAATTATGTATTACCTTTCCTTTACACATGACTAAACTAAAATAGAAACTTAATGACAGTAATGGATCTAGATTGCAGGTCAATTAATGATTCATTTTGTGTACTAACCATTTTCATGTCTGAATCTCACAGGATTAGCACACTATTATTAGGAGTAAAACTCCTTGGCTGAAATCTCTGTGGTTCTATTTCCATTTATTATATACATAGTAATAAATCATAGTAATGTTGGTAGTTGAAAAGTAAGAGTTTGTCCACCTACCCTGGACAATTTTAAGAGTAAAAGGGGATTCTAGTGATAATTATGTTAGTACCTTTATGTAGATAGTCACTCTACATATCAGTAGTTATTGAAGAGTCATTGACCAAAAAATATTTTGGGTATTGTGTGTGTGTGTGTGTGTGTGTGTGTGTGTGTGTGTGTGTGTGTTGTTTGCTTTATTTCACTACGAGAAAATTCTTTTCTTATTTGTGTGTGGTCATTTGTTTTCAGTTTGGGCAGGGTAAGAGTTAGGGACAGTAGTACTATTCTCAAGTAAAATAGGGTAGTCTATTTTTCTTCACTGAAAATATTATACAAATTTGCCAGCCATCTTCAGGCAAATAATACAAAACACAATTATAGGGAAAACATTCTATTCAAAGGTTTTCCGGGATATATATGAAAGCATGTATAAATATATGTATTTGTGTGTACTTTCTCATGTTAAGCAGATAGATGAAAATGACTAATTTAGAACCATTTAAAACATTCAAATATTGCATAAATAAATCTAAATCTTCACTAAAATTTATTTTTTTGGAATACTGTTACAACCCACACAAAATAATCTGGTGCTTACATTACCAGATGTGAGTTTTTATTTTTCAGTAGCAACTACTCAATCTGTTTCAATAGGGATTTAATGTATTTATATTTTTATCTCTAAGACATTTGTACTTATTCTGTTTTTTTTTTTATTTCTTATTTTGCTTCTCTACTTTTTTCTTTCCTGATTATTGTTTGCTTGGTCACATTTTATTTGAGCCTTGATTTTCCTCAAAGTTAGGTAATTCTAAATTTATTTCTACTTTTCTACTAAGTTTCATATATTATTGACAAAAACCTTTGGTATGCAACACCAAAATTCATCAGTAACTGTTTTAGTCAACTCTGATACAGCGATACCCTGCAGACCTCCGTGGTTTACCACAAAAGGCTTACTTCTCTCTGATGTTTCACACCATCAGTGAAGGTTGCATGTTGACTGTATCTCTACTATGCATATTTTCTTCCCTCTAGAATCAAGGCTGAACGAGTACTCTCTTGTCAGGATATACCACTTTGAGGGGAAATTTTTTTTTTAAAGTACAATAAAACAGACCTAAGGCACTCAAACTCTCAAAGCTTCTTTTTTGATATGATGTATTTCTTGCCTGCTGACAGCCCATTGGCCAGAGGAGGTCACATGCCCAAGAGTAAACTCAAGGGGCTTGCGATGTATGCTTCTCCCATAAGATGGTGCAACAAGAAAGATAGAGAATAATAGGAAAAGATTACACAGTTCATTATGGTAACACAAACCTGTTGTTTTCACAAAATCAATATATACTGAACTCATTTAAGTGTCAGGGATATGTAAAGAATAAAATTATTGTTATCATGAAACCTATGCTCAGGTTGTCACTTTACTATCTCATCACTCTTAATTATCTGGAATTTGCTCCAAGTTTTCCCAGATTTTGATTACTTTGTCTGTGTGTAAGCAGACTATTCTTGTTCTGTGAATGTGGTATCCTGTTAAATCTTTCTGGAGGTATGAACACCCATTTTAAAGTTGTTTTGTTTTTTTTTTCTATTTCTGGTAACAGCTTTACTTTCTCAGGAGAGATTTTATTCTTTTATGCAGCTGGCTATTCTCATAATCTTGATGATCCATCTCTATAGAAGACTAAGGAGATCTTCCCCAGGTCAAACAAATCTCTTTGTCCCCGAAGGGCTGTGAGCTCTTTTCACAGCTTATCTAGTTGTAACTACTCATCAGTAGTAAATAACCAGGAAAGGGCCTGGCAAGTGGGATCAGTGAGCACATTGTTCAGTTTTTGTTGTTGTTGTTTGTTTGTTTGTGTGTGTGTGTGTGTGTGTGTGTGTGTGATTGGTTACCTGGGAGCTTATCTCCTGCATGCAGGTGATTCTTACATATTACAAAAGTCACTTAGATACTTACTTCTTTCTCAAACTTCCAAGCACACACTATAATTTTCTTCATGGAGAAGTTATCATATTATTTAAATAACCTATATTCAAGCTTTATCTTGAGGTCCAACAACAGAGCCATTCACATAAAAAAAAAATGGAGTCTATTCCAGCAGCTTGGGAAGCTGAGGCAGGAGGATTGCAGTTCAAACTCAGTCTCAGCAACTTAGTGAGGCTCTTAGAAACTTAGCAAGACCCTGTCTCTAAATAAAAATCTAAAAGAGCTGGAGATGTGGATCAGTGGTTGAGTGAGTTCAATCCCTCATATCCCGCCCCCCCCCCGAAGTGAAAAGGAGTCTAGATAAATTATTTATGTTTCTCTAACATATTTCTAAAGATACCTCAGCACTTACTTCTACAGACTTTGGCCTGATGGTGACCCCTGGTCCAGCCAAGACTAAGGTGGGAGTCATGAGGTAGGTGAGGTTCCCTCACACACAAAATTTAAGTAGGTGCTAAATCAAACAGTAATCACCACAAACAATAGTTTAGTTCAGTATTTTAAAAGAATTGACATTAATGCAGAAGACCATGATTAAAAACAATTGAAAGTTAAAATAAAGACAGCATCCTGAACAATGCTGAGCTGAACCACAGTGAAATATGAGCAGAAAGAAAAACAATTAATAATGATCTTTTTATGATGGAACTTTTGCATTACTTTTTATTTTCACAATACCATTTAATTTTAGTCTCTGAGGATTTGGGGCAGCCTCTTAAATCTAACACTCAAGACAGTGCCTCTCTCTTCATCCCTTCACCTTCATCCTGGTTCTCATCCACAGACCTCTCTGCTCTGCCATTTTAGCATTTGTATATTATCCCTGTATTCTAGGGCAGGTCTTTGACTGTGTTGAAGTAAGTTTAAAAAAAAAAAAACTCATCTATCCATTTAGGAGTTTTTGAAAATTTCTCAATATTATTGTGTTGTAATGGATTTTTTTTTAATGCTAGAGATTTTTTTCTTCTTCTTCTCCTCCACCCCATTCTTCTTTTTGTCTTTCTCCTTCTCTTCATTTTCTTCCTCTTCTTGGTCATTATCTTCTTTTTCTTTGTAGTAGGTCTTTAAGAAAGAGAAAAGGTAAGCTTATAAATGTATATGGGTTCATTCAGCCTTCTTGAAGTGGAGGATGGCAATAGACATAAAATAGATCATTTAAATGTAAGGCACATAGGAGTGAGGAAAGAGGGAAGGGTGCATAAAAGAGATGGGATACCCAAGTATAAGACTCATCATTATTTTTTAAATCACCAATGTTTTTCCTTTAAAAATAATGAGAGAGTTTGAGGGGAACATATTTTCAAATTTGGAAATAAATAAAATGGAGTAGCAAGGCAATAAATAAATTGGGTCTTCTCAATCCAGCCATGAGAAAATCACCTAGAAACAAGAAGAGAGACTGTTCTGTTTCTGTTTGCTCTGAAGATTCCAAATAGTCTTATTAGAAGAGAAACACATCAGCAATCAGGGGACACTTCAGAGCACTGCACTTCTTTTAATCTTTAAATTCAAGTCAATATATTCAAGGGCATCCCAGGCTGTATCGTGATGGGGACCAAAAGCAGCAGTTACTGACCTTTTTAGCTCTGCCAAAACTTCCCCTTCGTCCCATTGGTAGTTGGAGTCAGAACACTAAATGACATAAGTATGTGTCAAACACTAAGGTGTTAAAATAAAAACATAATATCTGCCATTTATCAGTTGCTTCGTATGTGTCAGAGATGGATAAGATTATAGCTCATCTATTCATCACACCACCAGAAAAAAGCAAGGAGTCAAAACTTTCCCTATTTTACAAATAAGGAAACTAAGACTAGAGAAGTCACAGTACTTGAACAAGATCAAATATTTCACAGTTGCTCCACTGGGGAGTCAAACTCAGGCCTCTCTACTCTGCAGTCTGTGCTCTCAACCGCTCTAATATAGCCATGGCACCGAAGGAGCATCCTTCATCTGTGTGGGTGATCAAATTAATCCCCCCAATAAACGTAAACAGTAAGGTCTCTGTTATCTCTGTCTTCAATAATTTCATTAATTCTGGTTCATTACAACCGTGTAACTTCTTTCTGAATTTTAGTGTTCTCATATACAAAATGAAATAATATCTCAGGTTTCTACCCATTCTACAATTCTATAATTCTGTTATAAGCAAGCCACTTGTCCTAAAGCAGGATATAATGAGACACCCTTGTAATCTACAAGAGCAAACTAAGAGTAAGATTTAAAAAGGCATGTTTGAAGGAAATGGAGGCAGCGTTCATCATTTCAGCCAGCTCTTTTTTTATTCTCATTCTCTGCCTTTCATCTCAAGTCACTTTTTATTTTTCAGATCACAAATACTGCCTTCCTTATCTGTGGTTATAGAACCACTAGGATTCCACTGGGCCTTGTTTCCTCCACCTAGGATTTCTTCACCTTTTAAGACCAAGCTGCCTTGGGCTGGGAGAGTAACTCAGTGTTAGAGATCTTGCCTGGCACATATGAGTCCCTGAGTTCCATCCCAGTACTATGAAGAAAGGAAGGAGGGAGGGAGGGAGGGAGGGGAGAGACAAAGAAAGGGAGGGAGTGGGGAGGAAGGAAGGAAGATGCCTTTAGATGATGAAAATACCTCATGCCTCACGTTAGGAATTTTTATCCCTCTCCCTGGGGGACCATGTCACTTTCACCCATCCAGTGAAAATTTCAGAGGCAGCATGTTGAGGTATTCTAGCAGCCAAAGAGTGTTAACTCTCTAGAATTTATTTGTATTAAAATTACATGTTGTCAGGAAACTTCAAATTAAAATAATGAGATCCTGTTTCAGAATCATCAAATTAAAAATTTCGGAAGTACCAGAATATATTGGGCAAAAGAGACTGTCATGGAGGGAAGTGTAAACTGGCTCACCTACTTCAGAGAGCAACATCAAAGTATCGTAAAGTTTAAGATATGTACGGCCTAGAATACGGCAATATATATCCACTCTCAGAAATTCCAGAAATTCTCAGTGTAGTATCCTTTGTAATATGGAAAACTGTAAATAAGTGAAATGTTCATCATCCGGACAGTAGATTCATGAGCAGGTGCTATTCATCAATCAATAGGAATGAACCCCTGCTACCTGAATCATCACGATGCCATGTACACATATAATAATAAGGGTAATAGAAGCAAGTCACAGAATTCGTACTATACCAAGCCACATAAATGAAAGACTAATTTAAAAACTTTAAAACTAAAGAATATTTTATTTGTGGAAGTGTAATTTAAAAATTTATCAAAACTGCTTGGAGGATAATAAACAAGATTGAGAAAACTTCTAGGAAAGAAGTAATTGGGTTCTTGGGCAGAAAATTTTAATTATATCTTTTTTTCCTAATTCTTAAGTGAGTGATGTACATGTGGTAATTTGCTCTATTGGTTTTTGAACTTTTTACATGACCTGAGTATTTTATAATCATAAAAGTCAATAAGTAGGCTCTGATATGTCTCCAAGGAAAATGAGCATCATTGCTTTACCAACCTGCACTTACTATTAATGTAACCATCAAGAACATTTTGAATGTCAACTCTGGGTTTCAGTGGTACTTTAGGCATTGACTGCTATTTCCACTCCTATCTCTAGGAGAACTCAAACTTGCTCAAAGTAAAGGTAAAGGTCAGGAGAGAATTCTAATTTGCAGGTTGATAGATTTTTCCAAACCTGAACAAATTAACCACAGGCTCAGGGAAGTTACCAAAAGGAGTAACACTGACTTACTTATTTTAAAAAAATAAGTAAAAAATAAAGTCAGGCATGGTAACATATATATGTCTGTGTTCCCAACCACTAAGGGGTGGAGGCAGGAGGATTGCAAATTTGAACCTTAGAAACTTAGCAAAACCCTGTCTTAAAATAAGAAAAATAAAAATAAATGGTTTGGGGATGAATCTCAGAGGTAGAGCACCCTTGGGTTCAATGCCAGTAATGTAAAAAGGAAAAAGGAGAAGTGTTGGTTGGCAGCCCTCAGGAGTATCAAGTATACATGTGTGAGGTAACTGTTCTTTGGGTCTAAACTGTTTCCCCAGCTGTCACCCAAAAGAAACTTGAGAAGTGATGTGTGTCCTACTCTCCAGTTATTCTCTACTTTCTTGTGAGTATTCTCAACAAAAGGCTGTTAAGTTAAGGTTTGGTTCCCATTGCTAAGGTAACAAAAACCATTTTCCTAAGGTAACTAACAAGAACCATTGTGCATATGCTTTGGCTGGCACTGAGTCCATTTGGTGAGAGCAATACAATAGCCTTTTTAGCCCACTCACTCTTACAGTTAAATAATGTCCATCATTGCATATTTCTGCAAGTATTCTCTGCTCAAAAATTCCCTGATTTTTTCTCCTGAATTTAACTTCACTAGTCACCCTGTCCTAGCAAACCTCAATACATTCTTCTCCCTGACCCACTTCAGGCACTTGTTCCATCATCACACCCTAAGTTCTTGTCGTCACATGTGTTGTCTCTTCCTTAGCTTAGCTCACTTTACCTTCTTCACCTTGTGCAAATATTCCTGGGCAAGACCTTTGGATATTTAGCTATGCCACCACTGCTCATCTTCCCGTTCTTCTTTCTTTTTTTTCTGGAGGGAACTTCAGGAACCATAACTGAAATTTTTCCTTCACAAATACCATCAATTTTCTGGCTTTTCTCCCTCCATTGTATGCACTTAGCAAACACCAACTCCAGGTAAATCCAGACAACTGCTTTCTCTATGGCTGAACACAAACAATTAAATATTGTTGGGGAAAAGTCACACAACTAGTTGATAAAAGTTACTTTGAACACAATACAAAACCCAAATGGAATTCAACCTTAACCCTAATCCTACTATATTTGCTTACAAATTTTTCTCATTCTCTAAATTTTGTATTTCAGTTTTTTCTACAATTCTTAAATCTCACATCCCTTCCAACCACTTCACATTACTCACAACTTAACATTTTGCTTCATGCATAATTGAGAAAAGAAAATCAATAAAATTAAAATTTCCTAAAGATCCACCAAACATATCTAAAAATTCATGCAAATCTGTACCCTGAAGCTCTATCTTCTCTCCTGTTTAAAATATAGACTCATCCCTGTTTCTATTCATGGAGACAATTTATCCAAATGTGCTTTTAATTTCTATTTTGTCTTCTCAAGTTCTTTGCTCCTGAGATATAATAATTATCTCTTGTTGCATAACAAATTATTCTGAAACACATTTAAAAACAACCATTTATTTATCTCACAGTCTGTGAGGGTCAAGAATCCAAGAGCATCTTCACAGGGTGCCTGAGTAAGGTCTATTCCAAGCTTGTGGTTGGGTTGTCAGCAGGGAATATGGTCCTAGCATTGATGGACTGTGGCTGGACCATCCACTGGCAAGCTCATTCAAGAAGTTCTTGGCCATTGACCAGCCTCTCTCTGGAGACCTCAGTTCTCAATTCTCCACCATTTGGCCCTCCCTTGGGATTACTCACAATATGGCTGCTTGCTTCTCTGAGAATAAGAAATGAGTGCAAGAAAGGAAACAGCATCAAGTGAGGCTGTAGTCTATTAAAACCTAATTTTGGAAGTGACTACTCCATCACTTTTGCCATGTGTTTTCTTCCTCATTTAATTAGGGAGGATATATATAGGGGTTGAATACCAAGAAGTGGAATCATTAGGAATCATCCTGGAGGATGGCTACCTCATACAGTTGCCCCTGTATAGCCTTCCTATTGGAGCATTCCCATCAACAAAGGAAGTTGTTTCATAAGAAGAAGAAGAAGAGGAAGAGGAGGAGGAGGAGGAGGAGGAGGAGGAGGAGGAGGAGGAGGAGGAGGAGGAGGAGGAGAAAACTCCAATGGCCTCACATTCCCCTCCATCTGCTACCTCTTCTACTTGACAAATTTCACTGCCACGCTGTTTATGGGACTAGTTGGTACCCACCATGCTACAGAACTTCTCATTCACTGTCCATTCTCCTCTTCTGCTTTCAGACCATGCCATCCCTCTGAATCTGAAATAATTCTTGTCAAAATCAGCAAAGATTTTTGTTGCCCATTATAAGGGTCCATTATCTGCTTTCATCTTATTGTAACTGCTAGTAGCATTTTACAGTATTGTTTCTCTCTTGGTTTTGCAAGAGGAGATGAAATGTACATATTGTGGGATTTAAAAATAATTTTTGATATCCTATTTAAGACAAAGAATAAAAATTATAATTTTCTTATACATAGGAAAGTACATGTTTATTTAGAATGACAAATGAATCACAAATATTATGAATATTAAAAAGTTCAAAAGTAACAACAACATCAAAAAAGAGCAGATTATAATACAAATAATAATTTTTTTTCTTACAGTTTTGGCTACATAAACTTTTATTGCATCTTCATATGGTATTAATCTTGATATACTGTTTTCTATAATGAGAATAGAAAGATAATTTAACTTCTCTTCTGGAATGATTGATTAAAAATTCTATTATTGGGCTGGGGATGTGGCTCAAGCGGTAGCGCGCTCGCCTGGCATGCGTGCGGCCCGGGTTCGATCCTCAGCACCACATACCAACAAAGATGTTGTGTCCGTCGAGAACTAAAAAATAAATATTAAAAATTCTCTCTCTCTCTCTCTCTCCTCTCTCACTCTTTCTTTAAAAAAAAATTCTATTATTGACTCTTAGAATATTTTACTTTTAACTTCAAAGCTCATCAGTGATTGTTAAGGTTGTTATCAAATGTAGGAAATTTTTTTCACGTCTATTTTACATATTGATCCAAGATTTTTTTTTTCAAAAGTTATTGCATTTTACATTTATGATCTGTACATTTTATTATACATAAATTATACTTAACCTTAATAAAATAATCACAATACCATGTGGACCATGGGAGAAGCAGTAGACAAGAAATTCTAAGACATGTATGAGTTATAAACTTAACTCTGTCACTTACTATTATTTTGATCTACTTCTTTATTAAAGGAAATTATCATCTCCTGTAACTGGTCTCTTAATTACTTCCTTAGATCTTCTTTTAGTTCACTTAACATTTTAATAATATTTTTTTTTATTGTTGGTCGTTCAAAACATTACATAGTTCTTAATACATCATATTTCACAGTTTGATTCAAGTGGGTTATGAACTCCCAATTTTACCCCGTATACAGATTGCTGTATCACATCAGTTACCCTTCCATTGATTGACAAATTGCCTTTCTAGTGTCTGATGCATTCTGCTGTCTGTCCTATTCTCTACTATCCCCCCTCCCCTCCCCTCCCCTCCCCGTTTCTCTCTCTACCCCTTCTACTGTAAATCATTTCTTCGATTTGTATTATCTTGTCTTACCCCTCCTTCCCTCTTATATGTCATTTTGTATAACCCTGAGGATCGCCTTCCATTTCCATGTGGTTTCCCTTCTCACTCCCTTTCCCTCCCACCTCTCATCCCTGTTTAATGTAAATCTTCTTCTCAAACTTTCGTCCCTACCCTGTCCTTGTTTACTCCCCTTATATCAAAGGGGTCATTTGGTATTTATTTTTTAAAGATTGACTAGCTTCACTTAGCATAATCTGCTCTAATGCCATCCATTTCCCTCCAAATTCTATGATTTTGTCATTTCTTAATGCAGAGTAATACTCCATTGTGTATAAATGCCACATTTTTTTTTATCCATTCATCTATTGAAGGGCATCTAGGCTGATTCCACAATCTTGCTATCGTGAATTGTGCTGCTATGAACATCGATGTAGCAGTGTCCCTGTAGCATGCTCTTATTAGGTCTTTGGGGAATAGACCGAGAAGGGGAATAGCTGGGTCAAATGGTGGTTCCATTCCCAGCTTTCCAAGAAATCTCCATACTGCTTTCCAAATTGGCTGCACCAATTTGCAGTCCCACCAGAAATGAACAAGAGTGCCCTTTTCCCCGCATCCTCTCCAGCACTTATTGTTGTTTGACTTTCTAATGGCTGCCAATCTTACTGGGGTGAGATGGTATCTTAGGGTAGTTTTGATTTGCATTTCTCTGACTGCTAGCGATGGTGAGCATTTTTTCATGTACTTATTGATTGATTGTATGTCCTCCTCTGAGAGGTGTCTGTTCAGGTCCTTGGCCCATTTATTGATTGGGTTATTTGTTATCTTATTGTCTAATTTTTTGAGTTCTTTGTATATTCTGGTTATTAGGGCTCTATCTGAAGTGTGTGGAGTAAAGATTTGTTCCCAGGATGTAGGTTCCCTGTTTATCTCTCTTATTGTTTCTTTTGCTGAGAAAAAACTTTTTAGTTTGAGTAAGTCCCATTTGTTGATTCTAGTTGTTAACTTTTGCGCTATGGGTGTCCTATTGAGGAATTTGGAGCCCAATCCCACGGTATGTAGATCATACCCTACTTTTTCTTCTATCAGATGCCGTGTCTCTGGTTTAATGTCAAGCTCCTTGATCCATTTTGAGTTAACTTTTGTGCATGGTGAGAGATAGGGATTCAGCTTCATTTTGATGCAAATGGATTTCCAGTTTTCCCAGCACCATTTGTTGAAGATGCTATCCTTCCTCCATTGCATGCTTTTAGACCCTTTATCAAATATAAGATAGTTGTAGTTTTGTGGGTTGTTTACTGTGTCCTCTATTCTGTACCATTGGTCCACCCGCCTGTTTTGGTACCAGTACCATGCTGTTTTAGTTACTATTGCTCTGTAGTATAGTTTGAAGTCTGGTATCGCTATACCGCCTGATTCACACTTCCTGCTTAGCATTGTTTTTGCTATTCTGGGTCTTTTATTATTCCATATGAATTTCATGATTCTTTTATCTATTTCTACAAGAAATGCTGCTGGGATTTTGATTGGCATTGCATTAAACTTATAGAGAACTTTTGGTAATATCGCCATCTTGATGATGTTGGTTCTGCCTATCCATCAGCAGGGTATATTTTTCCATCTTCTAAGGTCTTCTTCCATATCTTTCTTTAGGGTTCTGTAATTTTCCTTGTATAAATCTTTCACCTCTTTTGTTAGGTTGATTCCCAAGTATTTTATTTTTTGGGGGGATATTGTGAATGGAGTAGTTGTCCTCATTTCTGTTTCAGAGGATTTGTCGCTGATATACAGGAATGCCTTTGATTTATGCGTGTTGATCTTATATCCTGCCACTTTGCTGAATTCATTTATTAGTTCTAATAGCTTCTTTGTAGACCCTTTTGGGTCTGCTAGGTATAGAATCATATCATCTGCAAATAGTGATAATTTAAGTTCTTCTTTTCCTATTTTTATGCCTTTAATTTCTTTTGTCTGTCTAATTGCTCTGGCCAGTGTTTCGAGGACTATGTTGAACAGAAGTGGTGAGAGAGGGCATCCCTGTCTTGTACCAGATCTTAGAGGGAATGCCTTCAATTTTTCTCCATTCAGAATGATGCTGGCCTGTGGCTTATCATAGATTGCTTTTACAATGTTGAGGTATGATCCTGTTATCCCTAATTTTTCTAGCGTTTTGAACATAAAGGGATGCTGTACTTTGTCGAATGCTTTTTCTGCATCTATTGAGATGATCATATGGTTCTTATTTTTAAGTCTATTGATGTGGTGAATAACATTTATTGATTTCTGTATATTAAACCAGCCTTGCATCCCAGGGATGAATCCTACTTGATCATGATGTATAATTTTTTTGATATGTATTTGAATCCTATTCGCCAGAATTTTATTGAGGATTTTTGCGTCAAGGTTCATTAGAGATATTGGTCTGTAGTTTTCCTTCTTTGAAGTGTCTTTGTCTGGTTTCGGAATCAGGGTGATGTTGGCCTCGTAGAATGAATTTGGAAGTTCTCCCTCTTTTTCTATTTCCTGAAATAGCTTGAAAAGTATTGGTGTTAGTTCCTCTTTAAAGGTTTTGTAAAACTCTGCTGTATACCCATCCGGTCCCTGGCTTTTCTTAGTTGGTAGTCTTTTGATGGTTTCTTCTATTTCCTCTATTGTTATTGGTCTGTTTAGGTTGTCTATATCCTCCTGGCTCAATCTGGGCAGATCATAGGACTCAAGGAATTTATCTATGCCTTCACTATCTTCTATTTTATTGGAGTATAAGGATTCAAAGTAATTTCTGATTATCTTCTGTATTTCTGAAGTGTCTGTTGTGATATTGCCTTTTTCATCCCGTATGCTAGTAATTTGGGTTCTCTCTCTTCTTCTCTTCGTTAGCATGGCTAAGGGTCTGTCAATTTTATTTATTTTTTCAAAGAACCAGCTTTTAGTTTTGTCAATTTTTTCAATTGTTTCTTTTGTTTCAATTTCATTAATTTCAGCTCTGATTTTAATTATTTCTTGCCTTCTACTTCTTTTGCTGTTGTTTTGCTCTTCTTTTTCTAGGATTTTGAGATGAAGTATGAGATCATTTGTTGGTTTTTTCTTTTTTTGAGGAATGAACTCCAAGCAATGAATTTTCCTCTTAGAACTGCTTTCAATGTGTCCCATAGATTCCGATATGTTGTGTCTGTGTTTTCATTTAACTCTAGGAATTTTTTAATTTCCTCCTTGATGTCTTCTAAAACCCATTGATCACTCAGCAACCTATCGTTCATTCTCCAGGTGATGCTTGATTTTTCCTTTCTTCTTTTATCATTGATTTTCAGTTTCATTCCATTATGATCAGATAAGATGCATGGTATTATCTCTACCCCTTTGTATTGTCTAAGAGTTGCCCTGTGACATAGTATATGGTCTATTTTTGAGAAGGTTCCATGTGCTGCTGAGAAAAAAGTGTATCTACTTGATGTTGGGTGGTATAGTCTATATATGTCAATTAAGTCTAGGTTGTTAATTGTGTTATTGAGTTCTATAGTTTCCTTATTTAACTTTTGTTTGGAAGATCTGTCCAGTGGTGAGAGAGGTGTGTTGAAGTCTCCCATGATTATTGTATGGTGGTCTATTAGACTCTTGAACTTGAGAAGAGTTTGCTTGATGAACACAGCTGCACCATTATTTGGGGCATATATATTTATGATTGTTATGTCTTGTTGGTGTATGGTTCCCTTGAGCAGTATGAAGTGTCCTTCTATATCCCTTTTGATTAGCTTTGGCTTGAAATCTATTTTATTAGATATGAGTATGGACATTCCTGCTTGTTTCCGCGGTCCATATGAGTGATATGATTTTTCCCAACCTTTCACCTTCAGTCTATATATATCTTTTCCTATCAAATGCGTCTCCTGTAGACAGCATATTGTTGGGTCTTGTTTTTTGATCCATTCTACTAGCCTGTGTCTCTTAATTGGTGAGTTTAAGCCATTAACATTTAGGGTTATTATTGAGATATGGTTTGTTCTTCTATCCATATTTGTTTATTGATGTTACTAAACCTGATTTGTTATCCTCTTTGACTACTTTCCCCCCTTTACTGTCCTACCTCCCATTGTTGGTTTTCAATGTTATTTTCCATTTCCTCTTCCTGTAATATTTTGCCAAGGATTTTTTGAAGAGATGGTTTTCTAGCTGCGAATTCTTTTAACTTTTGTTTATCGTGGAAGGTTTTAATTTCATCTTCTAACCTGAAGCTTAATTTTGCCGGATACAAGATTCTTGGTTGGAGCCCATTGTCTTTCAGTGTTTGAAATATGTTATTCCAGGATCTTCTAGCTTTCAGAGTCTGTGTTGAGAGATCAGCTGTTATCCTGATTGGTTTACCCCTAAATGTAATCTGCTTTCTTTCTCTTGCAGCTTTTAAAATTCTCTCCTTATTCTGTATGTTGGACATCTTCATTATAATGTGTCTAGGTGTGGATCTCTTATGATTTTGCACATTCGGCGTCCTGTAGGCTTCTAGGATTTGGGATTCTGTCTCATTCTTCAATTCTGGGAAGTTTTCTCGTATTATTTCACTGAATAGACTGTTTATTCCTTTGGAATGGAGCTCTGTGCCTTCCTGTATCCCAATGACTCTTAAATTTGGTCTTTTGATATTGTCCCATAATTCTTGGATGTTCTGCTCATGGTTTCTTAGCAGACTTGCTGAGCTGTCTATGTTCTTTTCCAGTTGAAATACTTTGTCTTCATTGTCTGATGTTCTCTCTTCTAAGTGATCTACTCTGCTGGTAGTATTCTCAATTGAGTTTTTAAGTTGGTTTATTGTTTCCTGCATTTCTAGAATTTCTATTTGTTTTTTATTACCTCTATCTCCCTGTGAAATTGATCTTTTACTTCCTGGATTTGTTTGTCAATGTGATCTTTCATTGTCTGATTTTGCTGTCTCATGTCTTCCTTGAGACTCCAGATCATCTGAAGCATATATATCCTGAACTCTTTATCTGATATTCCATCTGTTGCAGCTATTACCTCTTCTAAAGTTGAGTTGACCTGCATTGCTTGTGGTCCTTTCTTTCCTTGTCTTTTCATACTGCTCGCGTTTCTTTCTGCTTGGTGCAACTGTTGTGTTTTTGAAATTTACCCCCTATTTATTTATGTTGCTCTTGTATAGTTGAAAAGTCTCCCTTGCAGGTGCGGGCGGCGGCTGTGCCCCTACTCCAATTGGGGTGACGTGTCTACCACGCTGGCGTCTCTCTGGGCCTGTTCCGGGAGTGGAAGGCGGCTCTGCTCTGTCCCTATTCCAATTGGGGTGTCGTGACTACCATGCTGGCAGGTCGCTGGGCCTGTTCCGGGCGTGGGCGGTGGGCTTGGCTGGCGGGATTCCACCTAATGGCAGTCCCTAACCTCCCTGCTTGCTAATTAATGGCTTCTCTGAGGCGCCACGCCTTCTGTAGCTGCGGGGCAGGCCGCGAGAATCAGTTGGCCTGGATCTCCCGGGTCCTGCTGCTGGCTGTTTTGATGTTGCAAGCTGTTGGAGAGTGGTGGTGTATCCTTCAGCTTTCCCGGATGGTGGCCGCTGACTGCCTGGATGGAGTGTCCGCTGTGGCGGATGGGATGGGACTGTACCGCTTCCTTCCCCTTCTGAGATCCCGTGCTCGGCCCAAGGGTCCGTGTGGGCTTGGCTGGCGGGATTCCACCTAATGGCAGTCCCTAACCTCCCTGCTTGCTAATTAATGGCTTCACTGAGGCGCCACGCCTTCTGTAGCCGCAGGGCAGGCCGTGCGAATCAGTTGGCCTGGATCTCCCGGGTCCTGCTGCAGTTGGGATCCCTGGCACTCTATCACTTTGATTTTTTCTGCTTGCCCCTCCCCCAGCGCTGGCTAGCCAGGTTTCCTTTTGGCTGCTCCTGGGAGGAGGGGTTGGAGGTCAGGTGTCTCTAGTTTCCCCCTAGTCTTTATAGAGGCTCAGCTTGATACTCCCTCTCCTGGCAAGCCTAGGAGAGATTTTATGGGAATTCCCGCTGTCTGGGGGGTGAGCTGAATGACACCAACCTGTTTTGATGTTGAACTCTGAAGGAGAGTGGCTGTGTATCCTTCAGCTTTCCCGGATGGTGGCCGCTGACTGCCTGGATGGAGTGTCCGCTGTGGCGGATGGGATGGGACTGTACCGCTTCCTTCCCCTTCTGAGATCCCGTGCTCGGCCCAAGGGTCCGTGTGGGCTTGGCTGGCGGGATTCCACCTAATGGCAGTCCCTAACCTCCCTGCTTGCTAATTAATGGCTTCACTGAGGCGCCACGCCTTCTGTAGCCGCAGGGCAGGCCGTGCGAATCAGTTGGCCTGGATCTCCCGGGTCCTGCTGCAGTTGGGATCCCTGGCACTCTATCACTTTGATTTTTTCTGCTTGCCCCTCCCCCAGCGCTGGCTAGCCAGGTTTCCTTTTGGCTGCTCCTGGGAGGAGGGGTTGGAGGTCAGGTGTCTCTAGTTTCCCCCTAGTCTTTATAGAGGCTCAGCTTGATACTCCCTCTCCTGGCAAGCCTAGGAGAGATTTTATGGGAATTCCCGCTGTCTGGGGGGTGAGCTGAATGACACCAACCTGTTTTGATGTTGAACTCTGAAGGAGAGTGGCTGTGTATCCTTCAGCTTTACCGGATGGTGGCCGCTGACTGCCTCGGTGGAGTGTCCGCTGTGGGGGATGGGATGGGACTGTACTGCTTCCTTCCCCTTCTGAGATCCCGTGCTCGGCCCAAGGGTCCGTGTGGGCTTGGCTGGCGGGATTCCACCTAATGGCAGTCCCTAACCTCCCTGCTTGCTAATTAATGGCTTCACTGAGGAGCCACGCCTTCTGTAGCCGCAGGGCAGGCCGCGCGAATCAGTTGGCCTGGATCTCCCGGGTCCTGCTGCAGTTGATCCAAGATTTTGATGGGTTTTTAACAGGCTAACTTTGGCTCCTCACATTTCAAACTTTATTTCTCCTTGACTCCTGGAATCTAGCATCATGACAAGTGCTCTGAATCTTCCCCTGTGCCCATATGCAGAGTGAGTTGTCACAGGAGGCATCCTGGAGGCCCTCCCACACAGTAACTCAAGTGTCTGAGAAATGAGTTGTGTACTTCAAAATTTCATTCCACTAACTTCAAAATAAATACACAAATGAATGTATAAATATGCTGTATTCAAAAATGCAAATATTTATAATTTTTGTATATTAGTTTTCCATTGGTGTGCAATAAAGATCACAAAATTAGTACCTTAAAAACAACACACTTTTATTATCTCACAGTTTCTATGTGTCAGATTCTGGGATGACACTATTCACTGTATAATCATCACCACCATATAAGCCTGGCACCCTGTGTTATCTGTCCAAAAATTGGTTTATAACCTTTCATAAAGTAACCATCACATGGTATAATTTGGTTCCTCACTCCAATTAAAAGGTACACAAAGAATCAGAGCAGCAATATATTTGTCAGTGACATATGGGAGCACTTTTGACATATGAGAGCATGTTTGAGCACTGCAAGTCAGTAGCCTAGAGTTCTCAGCAGAAAAGTTTTGTCAGTCTATTTCCAAAAGCCAACTTGTGTGGTTTGTTTGGGGTGCTGCACTACTAATATTAAATGCATTTTATGTAAATGGCACTGATGAGGATGGTGAACAAAGAAACCAATGGTAGCAGCAAAGAATCTTCTAACACAGGACATTCAATTTTATAACATCCATAGGTTTCAACACTGTAATAAACTTTCTCAAGTATGATATTTTGACTATAATGCATAAATCAGTAACAACTAACATGTTAACTTTTCTTTGCAGATGAGAAAAATATTCACCAAACTGTCACAAAGAAATTATGAACATTGACAGATTATTCAATTTTAATGTATATTCACAACTATTCCATGCATTCTAATCTTGCACCATGAGACAGTTTAGTAATGAATGATTTTTAAGTAATACCAGCACAAGTGTTGGGTTTTGTTGTTGTTGTTCAAAGTTCACATAATGGTCCCACTCACTTTTTTTTTTTTTTTTTTTTTTTTTTGCAAAAAACTTGGCATGAATCTTATCAGGTTTAGGTGTTGAAATACTATAGTTGAGTGTAGCTGTGCTTAGGATTTCAAAAGGTTGCATTCAACCAAAACTAGATTCTTGTGAGTAGCTGGCTGGGAAAAAATCTACTTCCAAGCATGTTCAACTTGTGAGCATAACTAATTTCCTTGCAGGTATAGGATTCATGGCAACACTGTCTACAAAATCATCAATGAAAAGACTCATAAGACAGATTATATACTCCTGAGTGGTCTCATACATAAATATTTTTATTCCATCACATTTTTTGCATTCCATTGGTTAGAAGTTACACATCCTGTCCACAATGGAAGAGAAGCATGAACACCGGGAGGTGAGGATCATGTGCCACCTGTCTATCACAGTCTCTTAAAGATGTAGAAAACATGAGACAATACCTTCTGGATATTGTAATGAATTCAAAATAATTTGCATATGTCACTAATTCTCAGTGTTCTATGAAATGACATATGTCTGCTTTCTAAATAGGGAATTGAGAATTTTAACATTTTTGGATTCCAAAGCCAGCTAATTGAGCTAGAACTTGAACTTCTTAACACCTAGTTGATCACTCTGATATTAGCTTCCTCTAGAAATATTATAAAGTTGAAACTTTTGTTCTTTGATACAGCTTTTAAGTATCAGAACTACTGAAAGCACATCTTTTAAGCACAAACTAATTACTGAGAATGAATAAGGCCCCTAAGTACCATTGGTATATAATTAAACACATTTTCATTCTGACATATCCTGATGCATCACCAAGTCTTCAGAAGTAAAAATCCAAAGATTTGGTGGACTTTTTCCCTATTTTCCTATTGGAGGTAGTTGAGGCTACTTTTAGTACTCATCTCAGTTTTTTAAAGACTCATTAAATATGTTCATCTTTGATTTATCCTGAAAAAAGGGGCAAGAATACTTCTTCATGAGTATGCTTATATTGGCACTAATGGTTAAACTATAACTCATTTAATTCCAATGACACTTTGTGTTTTTACTTTGCTGTCACTCTTCACTAAGTTCCCTGGTATAAGCATTTCGTGTTATTACAGGCTTTATCCTCTACATAGATATGCCCTTGGATTAAAAAGCCACATTTTTAAAGCAGAGAAAATACAGATGTTTCTACTTGCCCACTTATATTATTCCACACAGCAATGATATTCGCCTTTTAGCAGTGTACGCCACATTAGCAATCCGAATGTTTTTTGAATTGAAGCTGAAATTTGTAGTGCCTCTAATGTGTAATGAAGTTGCACATTTTTACCATGCATTCACTCAAGCATATGGGTTTTATAATTGAACTCAAGAGATTGTATTTTGGATTCACTTCTGCTCTAATAAAAATGTACATATACCAATGCTTCTGTGCCCATTTGGAGATGCAATTTGATACAGTTTGGTCATCTGTTATAGAGTGTAGATACACTTTCATTCCTCTGTTGAAAAAATAAAGTCATGATAACTTAATTATGTAAAACAAACTACTAAATAACAAATAGTTTATATTTTATCTGCATATGGTCATTTTAAAAGAATTATGTGATAATATGAATTACCAGTACTCAGAACAAATATCATTGGAAAAACTACTCTTAGTATTTTTGAGGAGACAGGAAATATAAAAGTATTGACTTAGTTCTAGTGTTATTATTATTAATCAACCAAATTTTCAAATAAATATTTACATTTTATTAATGTTTAGATTTTGGAATTTAGATATGTTCAAATTATGCTCAGAAACAAATGCTCCCAGATTTTACTCAAAATATTACTTTTAAAATATTCTATTTTTATTGCAGTTGAGTAGAGTTGAACCCCATCCACCACAGATTAGAAATTATAAATTTCTGTAAATCACCTAAGCCTTTAGTTAGAGATTTGAATTAAAGTAAAACCATTGGTTAAGTTCAAATTTGATGATTGTCATGAGTGTGCTGTATGATTTCAAGAATTATGATATTGCAAATTAAATTTAAATGTGTTGTTTATTTGTTTGCATTTGCCCCTCTGCCCTCATACACAGATGTTTAAGCATATTTATCTCACATGTAATCAAACCATTAATTGGGATAGCAATTCTAATAATAATATTCTAAACAATGAAAAATAACTAATGCTAAAATGATCCAAAACCATCAAGTGAACATATTAAATTTTAAATCATTTCCCAGAAAGCTGCTGTTAAGATGTAATGATAACTCATTAGGCCATAAAGAGAGTATGTATTTGTTACTTCAAGATGAACATATAGCAATAGCTAACATTTATTGAGCATTTACTTCTCTAAATGATAATTTGTGTGTATTTATTTACTTTTTTGGCATTTTGCTTTATTACATCCTCACAACCCTAACAGGGAAGTACCAGTATTTTTCTAACTTTTCAAAAGAGAAAACTGAGGCACAGAGAGGATAAATGATTACTAAAGAGATAAAGCCAAGATGCCAACCCAGGACTAACCTGTGTTGTCTTCAAGAAGCCAGCACAGGCTTGTTACATCCTTCTAATGACAACTTGGTCATTGTCATTTCCAGAAAATATTTCTTTGAATTAAAAGTATAAAACACACATTTTGTCTTCTCTGCTATTGAATTTTATAAAACTCTACAATGAATGTTTAATGTTTTTATGATAAAACATTCCTGCATAAAATCAAGATCCCCTTTTTGGTTCTTTTGTTTTAATACTATTTACTGTTAGGACCACCAGTGTCAAAAACCTGATTCCACTGGTTCAACTCCAATGCCCTGCCCACACCCACGGTAATGACAATCCTTTAATTGCTCAACCAACTATTTTGCTCCAACAATTATATTTATTAAAATAACCAAATTGATTTGCTGTCTATAAAAAAAGACATTTTGAAATCTATATGCTTCTTGGTCAAAGGTTATGTCAATAAAATACTCAGTAAAGTGGAGATTTGGAAATCATCCAATTAATTTGATCAATAAAGAAGACAAATTCAATATGTTAATTCCTAAAGGTATTTTTTTCCTCTTCTGAATTACTGTCTGCAGACATATTGATACAATTAGCCAGATAATCACCACATCTAGTAAAGGGCTCACTCCTCAATGTTACAAACAATTGTAGACATGGCAGTTTCCCTCAAACCATGACTGTCTCTCTCTACAGTTAGTGAAAAATTGAGAGGTAAAAAAATGTAAAGGAAATGTGAATTTTAACTGAATTAAAACAAGTTATTCTGATGAACTACTCGAGTTTGAATATAAGAAAATGACAATCTGAATGTTGTGCATCTGAATGACGGTTTAGTACCAATATACAAATTTCAACTTCAACATTTCCACCAAATGCAGAGATTTGCATGAAAATTTTTGATAACACCTATTTCAACCAATTATAAAATTTCTTTGTTCAGGATTTAGATTAAAAACTCAAATAATTGAATGGCAAATCAATTTCTAAAATACTGACCTGACTTTATAGATAAAACAATAACTAGAAATTATTTCTTAAAAGTTTGGAAGTGCTGACCCTCTTCAATAAGTCTCTCATATCTTCTTTTATGATAATATCTGGTATCATTTGAGGTCATGTTTTGTTCTATTAGCAACTACAAATGATATATAATCAAGGGTTTACTATTATTCTATTAATAAGAACCATTTGCTAGGGGCAAAACAGAAAAAAAAAATTTGTCAAATCACTTGGTTTAAACCCCAGACTGTTATTATACTCAATGTCAGAGAAAAGATTTGGACAAATAATTCATCATTTTGGGCTCGTATTTAAAAATCAGTTAAGAAGGGTTAATAACCTACTGATGAAAGTACCAAGTCAAATATGAAAAATACTGAATGACATGGAATGCTGTACCTAAGAAAATCTACAAATAAGAAGCAAAAGAGTAAGCAAGTGCTGTTTTGCATGTATTCATGACACCATGCAATAATTTTGCACATTAGGCTGATTTGTAACTATTGAAAGAGCTGACCCATTCCCAGAAAATGAGAGTACCTGGCAAATATAAGGAAATCCAATATGAACTTTCTGGACCTATGAATGTGCTGACTAGCTTTGGATGGCTTCCTAATTACTTCTTAATGTTTTGCACAAGTCATCAAAACCTGCTAATACATCTGTCTAGTGCATGATGAGCTGTAAATATATATGTTATATGTATATAAATTTTAAGATACAAAGGGAATGCATAAATACAATTTATATTACAGCCTGTGCCCTTTAATATCAAGCTTTTTATCTCTATAAATCTGCTGGAATTTGCAAAGTACACATGATTTTTTTTAACGGAGTCCAATTTTTTTGGCCTGTTTTCTGTTTTTACATTTCTTCTTTGTACCAGGATTATGTCCAAAAATACCATGTGAATCTTCCATCTGTTCTCTTTTAAACTTAAAAGCAGTTTTCTTAATGATATTTAGACCCCATTAAGTTATGCAGATATTTTCTTGCTTTTATAGTGTCTGCCTCATATTTATGCATGAGTCAAAGTTTAATTGGTCCAACTATTAGGTATTGACCAAAGAGATTTCTTTAAAACATAACCTAAAAATGGAATAAGCTATTTCATCTAACCCTAAAATAAGATATTTAAAAAATACGTTTGAATAACATTTTCATTTTAACTTTGGCTTTCTTACAATGCCAAAATAGTGTTAGCAGGAATCACTAAAATTTAGGGAGAAGAGGAAAGAAAAAGGATTTGATGACTTTTAGAATTTTTGTTACATTAAAAATAATGAGCTAGTAGTGTTTAAAAGTTCAAAATACTATCAAATATAGGGAACCAAGAAATATACAAAAGAACATTTATTTATTACTCAATTTAAACATCACATTTACTGCTGATATATAGTTAAATAGGCACTGTAGGTATATAAGTCAGAGACCAGCTACAAAAGCAGAAACCACAGTAGATATTACAACAGGGGCCTTTTAGTAGAGAGAATTAGGTACATTGGTTTTTAAAGTCTAAAAGAGCAAAGATGAAAATTGATATCAAGAGACTAGTTGGATTAGGCCTTGACTTCCTAAATAAGACTCCTAATGCACAAGAATTAAAACCAAGAATTAATAAATGGGATGGACTCAAACTGCTTCTTCTCAGCAAAAGAGGTAGACAGAGAGCCTACATTTTTGGGAGCAAATTTTTGCCACACACATGTCAGATAGAGCAGTAATCTCTAGGATATATAAAGAACTCCAAAAAACTTAACATCAAAAAAAAAAAAACCAATAAGTGGGCTGAGGATCTGAACAGACACTTCTCAGAAGGAGATATACATTCAATCAACAAATATATGAAAAATGTTCAATATCTCTAGTAATTAGAGAAATGCAAATGAAAACTACTCCAACATTTCATCTCACATCAGTCAGAATGGCAGCTATTAAGAATACAAACAACAATAAATGTTGGCAAGAATGTGGGGGAAAGGCACACTCACTCATTGCTGGTGGGCCTGCAAATTGGTGCAACCAATCTGGAAAGCAGTATGGAGATTTCCTTAGGAAACTTAGGACGGAACTACCATTTGACCCAGCTATCCCATTCTTTGGTCTATGCCCAAAAGACTTAAAATTAGCATACTATAGTAATGCAGCCATGTTAATGTTTATAGCAGCTCAATTCACAATAGCTAAACTGTGGAAACAACCTAGATGCCCTTCAATAGATGAATGGATAAAGAAACTGTGGTATATATACAAAATGCAATATATATGCAAAATTACTCAGCATTAAAAGAGAATAAAATCATGGCATTTTCAGGTAAATGGATGGAGTTGGAGAATATCAGGCTAAGGGAAGTAAGCCAATCCCCAAAAATCAAAGGCCAAATGTTTACTCTGATAAGTATATGCCGATCTATAACAGGGAGGGGGTAGGCATGGGAAAATGGAGGAAATTTGGGCAAAGGGGAAGGAGGGTGGGGTGGGTACATGGGGGGCAAGAAAGATGATGGAATGAGAGGGACATCATTACCCTAGGTATATGCATAACATATGGGTATGTGATTACATTGTGTGCAACCAGAAATGTAAGATTGTACTGCAATTGTGTTCGATGAATCAAAATGTATTCTGCTGTCATATATACCTAGTTAAAATAAATTAGTTAATTTAAAATAAGAGACTAGAAACAGGGACTAGGGTTGCAGTTCAGTGTAGAGTGCTTGCCTAGCATGTGTGAGGCATTGGGGTTGATCCTTAGCACCACATGAAAATAAATAAATAAAGTTATTGTGTCCATATAAGATGAGAGAGAGAGAGAGAGAGAGAAGAGAGAGAGAGAGAGAGAGAGAGAGAGAGAGAGAGAGAGAGAGAGAGAGAGCAAAACATAAGAACCACTCAGCACCAGCACCTTTCAGGCTAAGTAAGCTAAAAGAAAGGTGTAATGATCGGAAAGTAGAAGATTCAGGAAGCCCCTGCGGAACTGGTGTTTAAAACTCTAAGAGTGTCATCCATGACTAGTGCTCAGACCTCTCAAGAAATTTCCTCACAGGGGATGTGACTTTGGAGAGATGATGCTTCATCACGGATGCTCCATCTGCCAGGAGAACAGCATATGAGGTCACACCTGGGGTTTGAAAGGCAGGAAGTGGAGTGGTTGGGAGGAAACAGCAGGTATTTTGACAAATGAGTGGATGTGACACAGTTAGTGCCCGACCATGGGAAGCACAGACCAGAGCGTGCTGAGAACTCCAAAAAGAAACCAGAAGTGAGAGCCTTCATTGTCTTCTGCTCCTGCAAACCAGAGGAAAAGGGGGATGAGCCCAATATCTCAATCCTCCCACTTTCAACACCACTAACTCTCATGGGCAGGAAATAACAGGAAGCAAATACTCCAAATATGGAGTCTGTCAAATGTATTGTATATAAGTATAAAAAGATGGACCCGAGTGGAAAAACAATAAGGAGATCACTGGCACTGTTAGTAAATCAAAAGTGGAAACCAGATTGATCTCCTGCTTCAAAGAGCTGATTCTCAAAATATATTTGGTTGTTGTTCATATGTAGGAACAGTATAAAATCTGAAAGAGAAAGAACAAAGCTAGAAATTTCCTTTACTGGGTAACAAATAATATTACAAAGATATAAGTAAAATAGTGTGATTAAAGGCATTCTGAGACACTTTATTAGTGGAGTAGGATAGGACCTAAAACATACATGCAACTTCATTTAGTTCAAAATTAAAATGCCAATTCAAATGAACTTGGCAAATGGGTGGACAATAGATTCGGTTGAGATGATTGGCTACTAAGAGATTCTTACCACTCACCACACACACACACACACACACACACACACACACACAATTCTTGATGGATTTCTGACCTAAATATAAAAGAATGATCTTTCCAAGTGAAGATATATGAATAAGTATAAAATCTGGGGATCAGAAGTTCTTATTAAGGAAGAAACAAGACACAGAAGATCTATGTAGAAGAAAAATATTGTATGCATCTGAAAATAAGCAAAAAACCAGTTGGGACACTAAGAATAATGTTTTAAGAGGCAGAAACAGGAGCCAACGACTTTGCTTAGAATCTTGGCTGAGAGACTTTATCCCTCTGAGGCTCCCTTTCCATGTATCATAGGACTTTAATACCATCTACTTCAAAGACTCATTCTGATGATTAAATAAAATAATCCATCTGAAGTACTTAGCACATTGCCTAATACATGCTAAGCGTTAATGATAACTAAACAAGTTCCATTATCCTATTGAGTTACTAAAGTTAATTTTAAAGATAAATTGTTATGCAACTTATTAGGTATTGCATTCTTGTAGGTTTCTTAGGCTTATTTTACATCAATATTTGGAGACTAATCTAAGAAGACAGCTTCTTTATATTTTGATCAACACCAAATCAAATATCTATTTTTAAGACCCTAACAGCATAGTTGTATTGTATTCTCTTTGAATACACCTTTGGGGCTTCAAAAAATAATTTCTAGTAAAGAAGTACACAATGTGTTATGATTTTTGTGCATTCATCAAAAACATTTTGTTTTATGTATTTTTAAAGAGATAATAAATCCTCACTCAAAATCTTGTCATGGCATAGAAGCAAACATTGGAATAGTCTTTCTAAAGAAATAAGAATCTCAGTGTCCTAAATATGGCATCACAATGAATAAAAAAATATATAAGAATATTATATTAATTCCTAATTCCAAATTTAATAAAAGATAATAAAGCAAATATTTATTATACACCAGATATATACTCTGCACTGTATATAGGTCATAAGTAGGCAAGTAGCAGAGGCTATCTTTTTCTCCTGTTAGTAATGCATTATTGTTACACATAATAATTCAGTCCATTTTGACAAAATCATACATGTGTGGAATTTGATTTACTCCATTTCAGTCCCCTTTCCTCCTCCCTTTTCTTTCTCTCCTCCCTTACCTTTCCCCTATTTGGCTTTCTCTACTGTACTGCTCTACATTCTATTTGTTTGCTTATTTTCTTAACTGATCATTTATAAATACACATAAAGAAGAAATTCATTGTGGTATATTTACACATGCATCTAGCATAATTTTGTTAAATTTATTCCACATATCTTCCCATTTCCTGTCTCTCTCCCCTCCCTCTTAATTTTCTTCTTCTAATACACTGATCTTCCCTATATTTTTTTAAACATCAGATTGCCAGCACTTTCCTCCCAACTTTTTCTTTTATTTTTCTCTTACTTCCTATTTGAGAGAAAACTTTCAATCCTTGATTTTTCTGAGTTTGCCTTATTTCACTTATCATCATGTTCTCCACTTCCATCCACTTACTAGCAAATGCCATGATTTCATTCTTTCTTCTGGCTATGTAATATTCCCTTTTGTATATATAACACATTTTCTTAATCTGTTCATCTATGAAAGGAAATCTGGGCTGGTTTCATAACTTAGCTATTGTGAATTGTGCTGTGATAAACATTGATGTGACTGTGTCCCTATACTACGCTGATTGTAGTTCTTTTAGTATCCCAAGGAGTGGGACGCTTGGGTTATATGGTGATTCCATTTCTAGTCTTTGGATGAATCTCCACATTGCCTTCCAAAGTGGTTGTACTAGTTTACAGTTACACCAACAATGTATGAGTGTACTTATTTCCCCACATTTTTGCCAGCATTTTTGCCAGTATTTTTTTGCCTTTTTATGACTAGTTGTATTTTTTATATAATTGTCATTCTGAATGGAGTAAGATGAAATCTCAGAGTAGTTTTGATTTGCATTTCCCTGATTGCTACAGATGTTGAACATTGGCTTTTTGTATTTCTTCTTATCAAAAGTGTCTGTTTCATTCTTTTTCCCATTTATTGATTAGGCTATGTATTTATTTGTTTTTTCTTTTGTTCTTTTTTTGGTGTTAAGTTTTTTATTTATTTATATATTCTGGATATTACTCCTTTGTCAGATTAGGGAATTAATCTTTGCCTAATCTGGCAAAGATAAGATCTTGTCCAGTTCAGTAGACTCTCTCTTTATTCTTAATTGATTCCTTTGCTGTGCAGAAGCTTTATAATTTGATGGCTTTTCACTTATTGATTATTGGTTTCATTTCTTGCACTTTAGGAGTCTTGTTAAGGAAGTTGATGCCTGTGCCAATATATTGGAGGGTTGGGCCTATATTTTCATCTGTTAGTTGCAAAGTTTCTAGTCTAATTTCTAGGTCTTTGTTACATGTTGACTTTTGTGCACAGTGAGAGATAAGAATCTAGTTTCATTCTTGGACATATGGGTGTTCACTTTTCTTAGGACCATTTGTTTAAAAGGCTACCTTTTCTCAAGCATATATTGTGGCAACTCTGTCAAGTACCAGATGACAGAGTATCAGATGTGGATTTATCTCTATGCCTTCAATTATATTGGATTGGTCTTGTCCATTTTGATGCCAGTACCATGCTGTTTTGTTACTATAGCACTGTAGTGTAATTTGAGACAAGATATTGTGATGCTTCCAGCATTTGTTTAAGTGGCTCTTCTCTTTCTTTTGGGTAATATGGCTGAGGGTTTATTAACCTTATTTATCTTCTTGAAAAACCAACTCTGTTACATTGATTCTGTGTATAGTTTTTTGTTCTCAATTTCATCAATTATGGTTCTGATCTTTATTATTTCTAGTCATGTACTGATTTGGGATAGTTTGTTCTTCCTTTTGTATGGCTTTGAGGTGGAGCATAGCTTATTTATTTGGAATATTTCTATTGCTTTAGTGTAGACACCCAATGCTATAATCTTTCCTCTTCGAACTGCCTTTGTAAAGTTTCATAGATTTTGTATTTCTTTTCTCATTTATTTCTAATTTTTCTCATTTTCTTCACTCATTTCCTCTAAGATCCATCCCTTGTTAAAAAAAATATTGTTTAATTTCCATATGTTTATTTGGTTTCTATTATTTTTCCCTTTGATTTGTAGTTTCATTCCATTATGATTTGATAGGATGCACAAGATTATTAATTTGTTTTGTATTTGCTAAGACTTATATTTTGTCTTAGAATGTGCTCTGTTTTGGAAGTGTTTCTACAAGCTTCTGAAAAGAAAGTAAATTTAGCATTTTTGTGGTGAAATATTCTATAGATGTCTATTAGGTCCATTTTATTTAGACGTTATTTAGGTCAAAAATATACTTATTATGTTTGGATGACCTATCTATTGAGATAGGGATATGTTGAAATCATCCAGTATCATTATATTGAGGTATACCTAGAATTTAATATCAAGAAGTATTTTTAAATGTAATTAGGTTCACTGACCTTTGAAGTGACCTTTGTATCTTCTTGTTAGTTTCCTTTACCAGTATGTAGTGTTCTACTTTGTCTCTTCTGATTAGCTTTTGCTCAAAATCTGCTTTGTCAGATATAAGAATAGCCACTACTACTTGCTTATGGAATCTATTTGCATGAAAAAATATGTTTCATCTTTTCTTTTCAGCCTATGTTTGTCTTGACTATGAGATGAGTCTCTTGTACACAGCATAAGGTTAGATCCTGTTTTTAAATCCATTCTGTCAATCTGTGTCTTTTAATCAAGGAATTGAGACCATTTATATTCAGTGTTATTATAGATAGATATTTGTTATTTCCTGCCATGTTGACTTGTTTACTGTATTTAATTCAGTCTTCATTTCCATTTAGTTGATTGTTCTTCTTGTGATCTGCATTTATTTGAGAGATTTGGGGTTTGTTTTTGTGTCCCTCTATTTGTAGTGTATCCTTACATGTTTTTGTAGGGCTGGTTTAGTGGTCATAAATTCTTTTATTCTTTTATTGGTGTACTATAAATGAACATAATGATGGGATTTGTTGTTACATATCACACAAGCACCCAATATAAAAATATAATCTGGTTAATATCAACTGCTTTCTTTTAGAGACTGGAGTATCTCATTCCAGATCCTCTTTGATATTAGGATCTGAGTTGAAAAGTCAGAGATGAGCCTTTATTGGTTTACCTCTAAGTCTGACCTGATGTTTTTCTCTTGTAGCTTTAAATATTCTTTCCTTATTTTTTTATGTTAAGTATTTTGATTATGATGCATCATGGAGAAGTTCTTTTATGATCTTGTCTATTTGTGGTCCTATACATAGAGGTTAGAATTCAGTACAGCCAGTTTAACCTCTAAAACTATGATTTTATTTATGATTCAATAATGATAATTTTTAAATTTTATTCTTGTTTTTATTGTAGTTATTACCATGATAAGACAGAAGAATAACAGTGTAGCCCCACAAGTATATGAGGTAGCCTCTTTAATACACGATTTTAAGAAAATATCAGAGATAATTCCATGACCCAAACCTCAACATGATGTCTAAAATACCATTAATGGGAATTCATAACTATAAACCCACTTATAATCTACAAATAATATCTCTGGGAAAGATAACAGCATATGTTGTGTTAGATTTTGCCTACCAATTCTGAATAAATAAAAGTTAGGCTTTGAGAAAATATGAAGTGAATGAATTCAGAAATGGAAGAGTAACTTCTAGTCAAACATTGACTTTACCCATAATACATTTTTGTCAAAAGCCAACAATCTCCACAATATTGGGAAGCTCAAGGTGCCAGAGTGACAGCCATGAACATATCTGTGATGATACAGGAAAGTTTATACTTAGAGGCTACATTCATATGTTCAATATCAACTCATGAATCCTTTAAAGTATAAAACAATGTGATGGGCCCTTTGATCAAACTTGTTTCTGGACAAAAAGGTCAGTTTCATCTTTAGCTTTTTTTCTTATTCAGTTTGTGCTTTTGTCACAAAATACCTGAGATTAGGTAATCATAAGGAAATGGAATTTATTTCTCACAGTTCTAGAGGCCGGGAAATTCAAGATCAAGGCACAAGGTCAGAGTCTGATGAGGGCTGATTTCTTCTAGATGGCACCATCTACATACCCTCCCTTGGTGGAAAAGGATGCAGAGGGAAGACAATAGTAAACTCCTCTATCAAGTCATTTTATAACAGCATCTAAGTCCATTCATGAGGGCAGAACTCTCATAACTCAATCACCTCCTAAAGGGTCTCAAGGAGGGGATTGGGATGTAGCTCAGTGGTTAAACACTCCTGGGTTCAATGCCTGATACCAGAACAAACAAAACAAATAAATAAAGCATATTCCTTTAAGTACAATAGCCATCCAAAATATTAACTCATTACATCATTAACTTTAAAGTCTAAGCCCCAATTTCCGTCTACATATCATCTAAATCAGACAGGTGAGACTTAAAGACGTAATTTTTGCTGAAGCAAATAATTTTCTAGTTGTAAACTTATGAACTCAAACAAGTAATGTGCTTCCAAAATACAATGATGGGACAGTGGATAGGGTAGACCTACTCATTCTAAAAGGGAAAAATAGGAAAAAGAAATGCCTAATATGTTCTGACCAAATCCAAACTCCAAAGGAATGAACATTAAATCCTAAACTTGAAAATAGTCTTTGACTACATGCCCCACTTTCTGGACATGCTGGGGTGGTGTTTGAGTCCCGAAGCCTGTAAAACCCTGCCCTATGACTTCTTGGTTGCAGTCAACACTGCGACTCTTACTGGCTGGGAGAGCTGGGGAGAAGATTCCAACCTGTAGTTGCACACAATTGGATTTACTAGTTCTGGAGTCTTGAGCCAGCCCTGTCCTCAGCTTCAGAAAACATTGCCCTACTGGGGGCTCTCTGTTGAAATCTTTGAAATCTAGTGAAAGTACCCATGCATTGAAAGTTCTGATACTCTCTAAAAATACAGAGTCAGCACCATATAAACACAACTGTAATTTATAGCCTATACCATGCAGAGTAGTAGCCCAAGTTGCCCCTGGGCTGACTTGAGCCTTTGCTGGGCAGCCAAGGAATACTGTATAGGAATGCAGAGAGCAGAGATATGGGGTAGCCCCAGGCAGTGAGACTGAGGTAACCTGTCTGTCCTGGGCCCCTCCCTTTTCACAGTTCTGCCCTTAAGGCCCTAATATTTTGGGACTGTGAGAACTGTAAAATCCTTGAAGATCTCTGAAATGCCCTCAGGGTCTGCTTCCATTCTTTTGTTTAATAGCATCTAGTTTTCTTCTATCCATCCATATTCATTTTTATCAAAGGGTCATTTGGCCACATCCTTGGTTTATTTCCTAAATATGCTTTGTAAGGCCATATTGAGAAATTTTAAAAATATTTTATGTTTATTCACTTTTGATAACTTTTTTAAAAAAAATTTTCTTCCTTTTTGCATTTTACTCTAGGCAATTAATTAAGAGAAAATACATAACACCCTGAACACTTTGCTGAGAGAGTTCTTCTGTCAGATATCCTAGTTTTAAATCTTCCTTTCATAAAACAGTAGGAGAGTAGAACATAGACACAATTCAGCCTTCTTTCTTTTCTTTTCTTTCTTTCTTTTTTTTTCATTTTGTAATAAGGATGACATTTCTTCCAGTTTCCACTACTTATTTCTTACTTCCATTTGCAATGCCATTGGAATGTTCTTTACTATTCATGTTTCTCCCAATATTCTGTTCACAATTACTTAGGTAATCTTTAAGACTGAGGCTTTGTCTACAGTTCTCTTCTTTTGTTCCTTTGCCAGAATCATCCCCTCAACAGAATTTCCCCTAATGTTCTCTTTATAGCAATACAGGCTTTTTCCAATAGTCAGCACTGTTCCAGCCCCTGCCAAATCATTTGCATGTATGTGTTATAGCGTCACCTCTTTTCTCCAGGAAGATATTCCGTTTCTGTCAATTTTGTGGTGCTATAAAAGAATACCTAAGATTATGAAAGACATGTACTAGATTTCCATACTAATGACATATCACATAGGATAAGCACCTCATGCATACTTATCTAATTAATTTGTACAAATAAAGAAATGAACAGAAGAGAAAAACTTGAAAATACATATACAAATGTGTATGTATGTAATATCTTCAACCCTAGGTATAAATATCTTATAATGTTTGATATTTTACAAAATATAATCCAGAAAACTTTCAGTATCTAAAAAAGAAACTCACCCTGTTCCAATTACTAGTCATTTTTCATTTCTCCCTCCTCTAAGTCCCTATTGATCATTAATCTATTTCCTATCTTTATGGAGATTTTTTAAAAATTCTGAATGCTTTGTACAGGCGGAATAACACAAGACATGGACTTCTTTCATTTAGCATAATGTTTGGGAGTTTTGCCCATGTTATAGCACACATAAATGCTTCATTCCTTTTGGGGGGTGATTAATACTCCATTGTATGGTTGTACCACATTGTTTATCCACTCATCTGTTGTTGGACATTTGTATTGTTTGCACTTTGGGGATATCATGATGTTAGGAGTGTTCATATACAAATTTTTCATGTGAACATGTTTTCAATTACCTTAGTTACATGTCTAAAAGCAAAAATACTGGGTCATATGGTTACTCTGCATTTGTCCTTTCGAGTAGTTGTCAAAATGTTTTTCAAGGCTGCTGCACTAGTTTACATTCCTACCAGAAGATAATATGGGTTTTGATTTCTCTGCTTCCTTGCTAACACTTGTTACTGTCCATCATTTTATTTTAGGAATCCTAATAGGAATGAAGTACTAACTTGTTATTTTGATTTGCATCTACTAATAACTAATGATTTTGAACATCTTGTATGAGGGTTTGTTTGTTTTTTTTTTTTTGAGATTTCTCTACTCAAACCCTTTCACCATTTTTAATTAGGGTATTTGTCTTTTTTATTGTTGAATTGGAAAAGTTCATTATATGTTCTGGATACTAAACACTTGTGCTAGTCAGCTTTTCATTGCTGTAACCAAAATACCACATAAGAGCAACTTAGAGAAGGAGAATTTGTTTTGGACTCACAGCTTCATTGGTTCAGTCCATAGTTGACTGACTCCATTGCTGTGGGCCTGAGGTGAGGCAGAGCATAACAGACAAAAGGACATGGTGGAAGAAAGTTGCTGAGCTTATGGCAGCTAAGAAGCATTGAGAGCAAGAAAGAAACCAATGACAAAATAAATCCCTTAGGGCACACCCCCAGTGACCTACTTCCTCCAGGGATAACCCATCTGCCCACAGTTACCACCTAGTAGTCCAAATTATTAATCCCCAAACTATCAATCCACTGATTTATATTACAGCTCTCATAATCTAATCATTTTATCTCTAAACATTTTTATATTGTCACATGAACTTTTTAGGGGACATCTTACATCCAAACCAAAAAAAAAACCTTTATCAGATATATCATGTGCAAATATTTTCTCTCCTTCAATAACATCATTTTTTATCTCTTGATGATGTCCTTCAAAGAACAAAAGTTTTAAATTGAGACAAAATCCAATCCAATCCAATTGTCTTTGTTTTTTTTTGTCACATTCAAAAAACTTTCCTAATTCTAGGTCATGAAGTTTTCTTCTAAGAATTTTATAGTTTTGCTCTTATGCTTAGATATTTGATATATTTTGAGTATATTTACATGCATGGTATGAGCTGGGCATCCAACTTCAATCTTCTGCATGTGAATATTCACTTTCTTAGCACCTAGGCAAATCCAGAATTTACTATAAAATAACCTGAGGTAGGTAGGGATGAAGGGGAATATTGGTTATATATTAATAATTTATGATACAGTATATATATATATATATATATATATATATCCTAGCTTTTTCAATGTCTACATATTTAAAGTATTAAACACATAAAACCTTGAAAAATGAACAAAGTATCCCACCACCAACATTTTACAGCTTTGGAAGAAGGAAGCAATGACTTGGATTTACTTTTCTCAGGTGTAAATAATCTCCCAACATATTTCAGAAATTTTTTACATTTTTTTCTACTCCTGAATGCTAAGAAAAATTAGCCACAATGAACAAATAAAATTGGGGAAAAATGTAATTCTCTTATAAGAATTAGAGGTTGACAAGCAACCCAGGAGAGTGCTGGTTAGAAGTCACTGATGAGAAGTGGAAAGGAGGGACAGTTGGTGCTGACATGGAAACCAAAGGCTAAAGCAGAGGCTCCCAGGAGCACAGTAGAGAGCAATGGTTCTTATCTGAACCTTCTTACGTGAGTTGTTATAGTGTGCTCCTGGCTTCTGCCAGCTGCTAACAGTGAGTCATTTTTACAAATAATATAAACGTTATGAGCTTATTCACCTGATATACTTCATACATATCCTTTGAAAGGTGGCCTAAGAAATAAGTTTTGGATCCAAAACTAAGTCCTTAAATTAGCAGTTTTGACATATTGTTCTATGGGTTGCCATTAGCCTTGCTAGAAGAGCTGAATGTTATATTATTTGAATGCTGTATAATAATATTCTCAGGCATTTTCTCGAGATTGGATATGTGCTATGGTACAGTTCTCCGTAAATACTTGAACAGAAGAAATTCAAATACAAGATGCTTGCTGTTGAATATTCCAAAAAGAACTCAGAAATTGTTCTAAAATCTGTAATAATTAAAACTATATTGGGCTGGGGATGTGGCTCAAGCGGTAGCGCGCTCGCCTGGCATGCGTGCGGCCCGGGTTCGATCCTCAGCACCACATACCAACAAAGATGTTGTGTCCGCCGAGAACTAAGAAATAAATATTGAAAATTCTCTCTCTCCCTCCTCTCTCACTCTCTCTTTAAAAAAAAAAAAAACTATATTAATTCCAAATCAAATTCCAAATCAATATAAGCAAATAAAATATTCTCATCATTTAAAAAAATGATGAGATTCATGATACAATTCGTATCCTACTGCTTAAAGAAGATTGTGGAAATATTCTTAATTTGATTAAAATTGTTGAAAATTTTCTGGCCTGAATTATTTGTCATGAAAAAATGACCAAGCCTATATAGTAAACAATCAATGCGTTGTGAGTTTTAAAATTTCATTTTAGGAAAGATGAGATAATTCTAAAATATACGTGGCATTTTAATTATTAAAATGATTATTGTCATTTGTTTTATGTGAAAGTGACTTTCTTTAATGTTTTCATCATCCAATTTCTATATCAGGTAGAGATCAGTTTTTCATGTTATTGAAATATTAATTATATGAAATCCATGTTTTTATTATAAAACTTCTGAAGCTCTTAGTTTAAAAATAATTTATAGTTTATTATTATCATAAGTTAAAGTATTATTAAATATAGGAATAACTTATGATTTCTGGATTGCCTGAGAATTCTCTCGGAGTTCTGATTTTACATTCCAGAGTATAGAAAAATACTGTCTATCAGGAATTGGAAAGGTCTGAGATCTACTTAGAAAGTGAAGAGCCATTGGTTCCAGGGTGGCAGCCTGGAAGAGCTGAGTGGTTATGTTCCAGAGGGGCAGTGTCCTGAGCTCAGAAGCTTTTATAAATTACAATTAAGTACTCATTTAATAGAACTAGTCCTCTGACAGATTCAGGTATTCAGTGAGGAAAGAGGAGAGATAAAAGACCAACTTCCTATATTTCATGGAATGAGAGCTCAAAATATTATTTTTCCAATATAGGCAAGTGTTACCACTAAAAACTAGAACACTCAAGGACATCTGAGATTTAAAAAAAAAATTTTTTTTTGAATAGAAGAATTAAGTGAATTCTGTCAGATCGCCCACAAGACAGAAGTGAACTCAATTGCCATTGCACAGGGAATGTCTTACAAAGCTATTTTTGACCACCATGGAAAAATCTTAGAGAAGAAAATAGAAACACTCAAATGGACATAAGAAATTCCTTAGTACCGTTATGATTTATTGCTGCTATTTAACTGTAGAATCTTTAGCTCTAGAGATATTTAAGAAAAGGCTGAAATACTCTGTCTGAAGTAGAGAGGTTGGACTCTTTGTGTCATTCCAAAGTTATTAGTCCATGTATCTCTGTAAGTCAGATTTGAGATATGATTTACTTTAGGCCCAGGCATTTATTAAGATCTTTTCACTGTGCCATGCTTAAAAAGGAAATAAATTCATATAGTTAAACATAAATCATTTAGCAATTTACATCACAACAAATATTACACTTAGTTATGAGTGTTTCCCTTCTCTTTCTAAGGGCGTTCGTGGTAGAAGGTTAAAGGATAGGGCATATTGTGTGCACACATTGCATGAGTGTGGGTGTTTGTGCGTGTGTGTAGGCAATGCAGGATGTAGGGAAAAGGTGGTGTTGTATGTTTATGTCACCAGTATGCTGTTAGATAAATTCTTGCTGATAAACATGAAGTGAGATTTGGGAACATGAAAGATTTATTGTACGTTCCAAGAGAAGGCAGTTCTTTCCCTATTAGCCAAGATGATGAGGCTCAGTGCCATTTCATGGATACAGCTGACATTTTGTAAATTGAAAACAAGCAAGGACAAGCTTTTTTTGTTTTCATATGATCTTCAGAGTCAAAAGAGAATGCTGTATCCACAAATTTGCTTACTTGAAATAGAAGAGCATTTCCATTCATTTTTTACACAAAAAAAAAGTTTTGACAGAGGAATTGAAGTGAATTGGCTTTGGCAATTTTTCTGTTTGGCTTTTAATACTTGCAGCTCTTTTACAGAAAAAAACTTAAAGATCATCTAAGTATATTATACTATTTTGAAAATGTATGGCATTTAAGTAAAAACCTAAAAGCAATAATGCTTTTTAGGAATGGAAAAAGAGGTATAATAGTCCATTAGAAGTGGATTATTTGTATCATTAAGGAGAATCATTATGTGCTATTGAATGAGAAAACACACTAAAGAAACAGAATTTGATGGTGAACGAACATTTGGTTAATAGTTATGCAGCATACATTTAGAAGAAATAAAGATATGTGTATGTGACTAATAGACAAAAGAATTAGAAACACAAGTTGCATACACCATTAAAGCACAATTATTCCTGGAAAACCCATAAGAAGATTTTACATCAATTTAAATCATCATGTTAATACACATTTTTCAAAGATATCAATTTTGAAATGTTATATGCTGTTTCCTCTACCATTAAAAAGTTAAATCACTGCCACTGAAGGATTTATACACCTGCCAGATGCTGCACAACGCTTCAGTCAAAATACAAGTATCTCAATCACAGCCATATGCACTTTCTCTTCTGTATTATAAACTACAATTTCATGTTCATCTTCAACCAACCATGAAACTTGAAGCATAGCCTGCCAATTAGGTGGAAATGTACATAATTATATGGAGTTGGAGAATGTTGGCAGATTTAGGTGTGGGTATATGTAATGCATCCTTTTATATAAGCAATGCTTCGTCTCTTAATTATTGAATTACACAACAACCAGTATACTCAATAAGGACTAGTCTTAAACAAGAAATAATAGGTAGGCATAGAATAATAATTCCATATCAGTGAAAGCATTCCATAAAAATGAGATTACAGGTCTTTATTTTCTACATTAAAAAATGAACATTTCATTTAAACTTAAAGTATCAGTGAAAACTTGGTACCAACAGGAAAAAAAAAGTTTCTTTTGATAGTCTCAAAAAGAAAATAACTGTCTGGGCATGGTGGTGCACACCTGTAATACCAGTGGCTCTGGAGGCTGAGGTAGGAAGATCTTAAATTCAAAGCCATCTTTAGCAACTTAGTGAGGCCTAAGCAGGTTAGCAAGATCCTGTCTCAAAAGAAAAAAATTAAAAGGTGGGGGGTAGGTGCTGGGGACTTTTCTTAGTGGTTAAGCACTCCTGGGTTCAATTCCAGGTACAAAAAATAAATAAATAAATAAATAAATAACAACAACAACATAAAAATCTTCACCAGGGGCTGGGGTTGTGGCTCAGTGATAGAGCCCTTGTTTAGCATGTGTGAGGCACTGGGTTCTATTCTCAGCAACACATGCAAATAAATAAATAAATAAAATTAAGGTCTATAAACAACTAAAAAAGAAAAATAATAATAATAAAAAATAACCTGTCAGCATTAATCCATTTTGCTATTCTCTCTGTCTCTGCCTCTTTCATTTTCAATTTCACATTCTCTCTGTTTCTTTCCCTCCCTCATTCATGTTCTCTTTCTTTCTCTTTCTTTCTCTCTCTCTCTCTCTCTCTCTCTCTCTCTCTCTCTCTCTCTCTCTCTCTCTCTCTCTCTCCTGAAACAGGCCCACAATAAAGTGAGTGGAGGTGGCATGAACATACATTGTAAAATCAAAAATCATTTTGATATTTATTTGTTTCCTGGGTTTAAGTGTTACCAAGAGATTACCTTTTCTAGTTTACTTTAATTTTTAACTGTTCTAAATTTTATTATGTGTTTTCAATTTTCCCACTAATTTCACTGAACACTAAGCCTCTAGAACACACCTTCAGTCTCTAATTTGTGGTTTCTAATCTTCTGCAATTTGGGAAATCAAATAATGTGTCTGCTGTAATTGTGTCCAATGTCAGGTAAAAGGGACCAGGTCTGCAGTGGGGCTTTGAGTGGTCTGTATTTACTCTTTCATGTGCTCAACACCCATTCTTTATAGAAGATTCGCCTCCATGCTTTCTAAGATCCTTGATAGCTCTGCAGCTTATTTTGGTTTACCATGGTAATTTTTCATTATTTCCTGTTTGTTTTTTTTAATTGCTGAATAAGTGACCTCCTTTTGAAATGGCACTGTATTCTTTTTTCTCAATTATTCAGTGGCAAGATCTTGCCTGAGAATTCAAGTCAAGAAAAACAAAGCTCAAAACTAGATAATTTAATCTATCCTTTTTGCAGCATGTTAAAACATTCCATTGGTGTGGTTACAAAGATTTAGAGTAGTGTATCTCTATTCTGCAACTAGTCACTTTAAACCCTCGGTAAATGTTTGCTGTTTAGAAAATGAATGAACACATAACCAAGTAGGTCAGGTAATGCCATGTATCAATTAGAGTAGGACTTAAATTTTAGCAGCCATTTTTCCATTTTTTATTTGTTTTTATTTAAGTCTTGGATTGTATAATTTACAGGTAAAAGTATACACCATCCATTCCTTCCAAGTTTAAATGTCAACAACATTTTCCAGTCTACATAAAAAGGGAATAGAAGTGACTCTGTGTTAATTTATTTGTCATTTAGCTTTTCTGAGTGTCCCAAAACTAACACTTGGAACTGAGATATATCTACTCTCATATAGATATCATATATGAAGAAATGACTAGTGATGACTAGTGGTATATTAAAAGGATCTTTTTTATTATTAAATAGCTGTGTGCAGTGAACCTAATTTCTTTCTTTTTACAACTCCTCCTATTACAAGCTGCTAAGCTCAGAGCCTAGACCGTCTAAACAGCAGACTCAGTAACAGTAAATGAAGTGCTGTGAGCTTACATCAGACTAATTAGTCTACTGGATAAAAAAAAAAAAAAAAGATGGGGGAAGGGCTTGGGCAGACTTTTCAGGTTGCTTTGTGAAAGGCAGTTTGCTTAATTAAGCCAACCACTAATTGTTAAATATTTTTCAGGCATTAACAGAGCTACTCCGAGTGTAATTAAATTTTGATTTTAGTAGTATTTGCGGGGATTAAAGTCACAATCTGCTGAGGCACTGGGGTTAGTTAATATTCACTTCACTGCCACAGCTGTCCTCCATTATAATACAAAGGACAGGAAAAGAGACAGCAGAATGGTGGTGAAGTAATGAGAAAGCTATTCATTCATCTGTACCAGCTCAGCACTCCACAGCCTTGTACAAATGGGTTTGAGCTGGATGACACACAACCAGGCATTAAATCCAATTTAATTTGATACAATAAAGGGATGTCTAAGCCCTGTGCATTTTTTATTTTTATACATGAGACTATGAAATGGATAGAAAAAAAAATGTATGATTATCATATGTTTTCAATCCAAGTAGTATTTCTGGACTTGTTAGCACTACAGGAGTCAGCAGGATTGTAAACTAATTCTTGCTAAACCAATATTTGTCCCAGCTGAGAGTAAATGAACCCTGTGAAAGGTTGTAGTAACTTTAAATCTTTGGTAAAATCTAAACTGGACCTATATTTTGAGGGTATTTTCTGTTTGGGTTCCCCCCCCCCACACACACACACTGAGATTGCCAAAAATAAAAAAAAAATGAAAAACAAAACCCAACTAATGAATTTATATGCACTTGAAATGAGAGGAATTTAGCACCCCCTATGCTTTACCTGCTTCCTGCAACTGTGTGACTGTCAAGGAACATTCCTACAGCTGAATCATAACATTGCTGCAGTTTTATATGCTGCTTTGTTCTTTTAATTCAATGGCTTTAAGAAATGTCTTTCAGTTATTGCATATTCTGGAAAGAGAGTAAGCATAAAAAAAATCTGTCGTTTCTTCTAATACATTCTCCCAAAATAGTAGAATGGAGAATCTGCTATCATTTTGTGTTCATTTGTTGCATTAACTATGGATGGCAGAGCTTTCAAAATAATTCACAGTCCAGATCCTTGCATCCACATGGAGGACATCAGTGGCACTGGGCTCCCATATATGCAAAGCACTAGCTTTGGAACTAGATTTCAACAGATATTAGAACTTGAGGTGTAAGTGTAAAGAATCTAGTCTCTTATGCCTTGTATAGGCAAAAATCTTTATTTATTTAAACAGTCACCAAAAAATGTAGTATCCCTAGTGTTTATCTTAGAGAGAGAGAGAGAGAGAGAGAGAGAGAGAGAGAGAGAGAGAGAGAGAGAGAGGGAAGGGCAGGAAATGTTCTATAGTTGGTTTTTTGAATGTCACCAAAAGGCCAGTGTGTTAAAAACTTGGTCTCCTGGGTGGTGTTATTGAAAGGTGGTGGAACCTTTGAGAGATGGGGCTAGTGGGTGGTATGTAGGTCATTAGGGATGTGCCCTGAAAGGAATTGTGGGACTCTAGCTCCTTCTTCTTCCTCTTTGCTCCCTGGCTTATGAGGTCCGTGGTTTTGCTCTAATGCCGTCGTGTGCTTCCTCACCATAGACCCCATAGCAATAGGCCAATTGGTAGTGGAGTAAATATCCAAAACTGTGAGCTGAAATAATCCATTTTTAAGTTGATTTCCTCAAGAAAGGAAGGGGGGAGGGGAAGGAATGGAAGGGAAAGCAAGAGAAAGGAGATATCAATCTCGCAAAATCCCATGTCAAGAGAATTTGACTTTGGCATTTCTATTCACAATGAGACAGGTTCAGAGACCAAATCATTTAAATTTGTCATGATATCCTTTCTATAGTCTACTAGAATTATTATATAGTGAATCCTACATTCCAGTTTGGTCTATAAAAAAAGTTACTGTCTGATTGTTTCTGCAGGCAAAGTGAAGTGGATAGATGAGTGGATTATATAGGGCAACGACTTTGAATTTCAATTAATATTAGCATAATTTAATTCTTGTGTTAAGATGACCCTGACCCAAAGGACTGGGTTGCTTTTTTTTAAGGAGCTTTATTTTTTGCTTCACATGAAGTCCCCACTCAGCAACTGGGAAATGATTTCTATTGGATAGGTCAAAACTTGCTATTAAAACTAGCATAATGCAGTACTTTAGGAAGAAATCTAACAGAAAGCCACAAGCATTAACCATGCAGTCCAAATAAGCTGTGTCAATGTCTCATGATGCCTCAATCTCTTGGGACTCTAAGTGACTGGAGGTGACAGAGAATGTTGATTCTTTTCCCTACACTCACTGCACCTCTGCGCTGTGACCCTTTCTTCTCTCCTCCAGTTGGGAGCCTCTCTTGGTGCCTCCTGTCTTCTCTGTACTTGCCACGCTTCCCTCACTTTCTGAGAGAGCTGCAGTGTTTCCTTTCAAATTTTTTAATCTTGTTAGAGGAAATAGCTCTTTGTTTCTCCAACACTGTGTCTATTATTAAATGAATGAATTTTTAAAAATAAAAAAATAAACAATCCCAGGCAGGGGCCTCTTTACTAGATATGTGTAATAGTCACCACCCACCACCCAGGAAAACAGGTGTTTCTACATTATACGGCAGGCCTCTGAGGCTTCTCTTTACTGCTCCGTGGTTGGGGTAGAAGGAACACACATTCTTCTTTGCCTTAGGGTGTTTTACCCTTAATATATTATTCAAGTAAGGATCTAAACATGAGAAACAAAATCTCCAAAGACTTCCATGCATAATATGAATACATTTTACTATTACTGTCCCTTCAATGCAAAGACAAACCTTCAAATTTGCTGTCATTCAGGTACATGGTTTTATTCTCAAGAGATGGAAGTGTTATTCTAATTAACTCGCAATCCTGTTTGTTGGTTTCTTGCAAAGAATAACTGGACAATTTTAAGATGGTTGTTCAGGAATGGGGTATTACATTACCATGAAAAACATCAAAGCTAACTAGTTAACCACAGAGCATAGATAGAAGCCATGGCCGGTGGCCACTGAAGAATCATATTTCAATAAACTGAGCTAATGTTCACAGTCAGGATTGCACTGACGCTTGTTCACATTATCCCAACTCACGAAGAAAACTTTTCATTTTGCATATGGAAAAAATCCAATTTATAACCAGCAGTTAGCATCATGACAAAACCTAAGACATTAAGCTTACCAAGAGGAATTGACATTACAGATGTATTCCAACCCATTGTCTCATTAGCAGTTTGAGGCAGTTAGCAGGAAAATTGCAAGTTCTTTCTTTTTAATGTTGTTTTTTAGTTGTAGATGGACACAATACCTTTATCTTATTCATTTTTTTTTTAGTGGTGCTGAGGATCGAACCCAGTGCCTCACGTATGTGAGGCAAGCGCTCAACCACTGAGCCACAACCCTAGCTGGTGAGTTCTTTCCAACCAAAATCAATTTAGAGGCTTGTGGGTGTATCTTACTGATGAAGAGTCGCCTGGAATGAACAAGGCCCTGGATTCAACCCCCAGAAGATTTCTTCCCAACTTTAGAATGGAAACTGGACAATGATTTGCTCCATCCCCCACACCTGCCACAATTTCTGAAATAAAGTACTACAACATGACAGGTATTATTTTTATTACTATCATATTCATTGTTTGGAAAAATAAAATTTCAAATAGTGTAATCCAAGCTTGAAAACAAACTCAAGTCATTCAAATGATTGACTCTTTTTTCTTTTAATGCTTTATTCTTCTGGAGTTTACTTTAAAAGTCTCTTTTTTTTTCTCCTTCTTCAGCATTATCAGTCTTATGCTACCTCTGTGTAATAGTTCTAAGAACACTTCAGGCAATGTTTGAATTACTACAGTAGTTTCTTTAAAATTATTCAGTTCACACTCAAAGTAGAAAATTATCAATATCTTTTTAATCCATATTCATTTGCTCCTTAAAGTTCTATTATCACACAATAAACTTGAGCTAGGGCCTAACATTTCTCTGTTGGCATGCATGATTTGTTAGACAATATAAGAATGGAAATATTTTACAAAGCTTCACTTGAAGGTTTTTATAACAAGTATATAATATACTGAAATTTAAGCTGAAATCATGCAAGAAATCCTTAATAGAAGTTGAAGCTGAATTGGATTTTGTTTTTTCAGTCAAATTCTCCATCCTAAACATAATTTTTCTCTGTATATTATAACAGGAAAAAAAACCTTCTTCCTTGTGATGGTAACAAATGATATCTGTTGCTTCTTATTTTGCATCTAAGGTAGGGGTGGCCAAAGTCACGTAATGACCTGTCAACTTCGTTGCATGTCTCTCCTGCTATTTGTGAAATACAAATATTTATATTATGCTAAGACTTTGCTTTCCTACTTGGAATTCTGGGCTTAGAAGACCACAGCCATTAAGTGATTGTAAACAGAACAATTCCAGTCTTGTGGCCACCCTGGAAGATCAAGTTGAAAGAATTTGGACTGCCAGAAAGCAAATGCTTGTTCAAACACATGTATGATATAATTAAGGGAAGACTCTGGGGAAATTATACCCAGCACATAAGAATCAAATAGATTCACTTTAACAAGTATTAAAAACTCTATTCAAATAAAAGCTTTTTACAGCTTTCTAAGAGATCATTCTTGAAAAATATGGGGGAGGGGACAGAGATTATAATTCATCCTAGAATTATACAGCATAAGTAAATTAACAATAAAAATGATAAATTGGGCAATAAAAAAGATTACAGAAATAATGCTTTCACATATTGGGCATTCATTAAATTGACTTCTCAATGTAATTACTTTAACATTTCTACTTCTGATTCAGTACAGATTTTTGGATCATTAAATAAGATAGTAAATATTGTACATCTTTCAGGAAGATAATTTATGGTCTAACAGATTCTCCAATGGAGAGTAAAAACTTTTGAAAACCAGACCCGCATTTTCTCATAGTAACTTCTCATAGTAATTTCTCATAGTAACCAAAAATAATTCTTAAAAGCCATTTCAACAAACATTTATAGCACACCTGCTATGCACTAACCATTATAAACTAGCATTTAATTGACACCACAATTGTTTTAGATACTTCTATATTCTCAAATAGTTTGTGGATATATCTTATATAATATATATGTTATACCTCATATATCACATGATAATTACTCTGGGCATGAGTTTTTATTCCCAACTAAACTGCAGTGGCCTCCAGGGAAGATATAACATATAACATCTGCTTGATGTTATAGCATCTAACAAATCATGTGTGCTAATGGGGGAATGATATTTCCAACTCCAATTGTGTTACAGACCCTTAAGAGTCAAATGAATATAGATTTATGAAGATTTTGCTTTAGTTGCTTATTTAACAAATGACTAAATATCAACAAAGTGCAATAAGAAAGTAGATGATTAAAGCAGCGAGAAAGCTCCAGAAGCATAGCATTTGAACTATGTCTTTAAAATACAGGAATTCAGCAGAGTGAGGTGAGTAAAGAACATCCAGGGCAAGAAAAACCATTAAGGTCCTGACCTATGGAGGCACGTGGCACACACACACACAATGATGGATCCTAACTATTCAAAGAGAAATTTAAGTGGAGTCACTGGCAACAGTGACTGCTTGCTAAAACTGCTTAATCTCAAATTCCATACTTGAACTTCTGAATCACATCCCTAGGTGATTTGTATGTATTTGGCAAAATATTGATTTGCCAAAGACCGAAACACGCTGGTTTAGAAAGCCTGCATTGGTGGAAGTGTTGAAAGTTGATGTTGCTGGAAAAGTTAGATAGAAACTAGATGGAGACACAACTAGTTTACAACATTTAGCAGCCTGCAATTCATCCCACAGGCATGGGTGAACTACCTGAGGCTTCTTAGAGAGCAGACCAAAGTTGTAAACCAATGTATCAGGATGCTAATATCTGTGGATTGGTGAATAAGAAAACTTCCCTAGGGCGTTTTTGTAACATGTAAGAGATCATGATGAATCGCAGACCAAAGACAATGGTAGTGAGGATTGAAAGAATGAAACATATTCCAGAGACATGCCTCAAACAATGTTGCTGGAGTTTTAGCACAGCTGTAAGAGGCCAAAATCAGACAAGGGAGATTGAGAAAAGCAGTCACTTTAGGAAGTGATGAGTTTTGAGTTGAACTATATTGTTGAAGTCACATGTAGATAAAAACACTGTTAGAACTCTAAGGGGAAAGAAACTCCAAAACCAGGATACCAGATGGTTTGTCAGTAATAACACAAGTCACTTACTCAGTCATTCATGCAACCATGTTTGTTAAACATCTGATACCTAAATACAAAAACTGAGGAAATTTTGATTCTCTGCCACAGGAACTCATGTTCTAGAAGACACAAAAGACAAAACGTAGATGAAGAAGTATATAATATCATTTTAGACTAGTATTACTTGAAAAACAATGTATAGCGGGCTCAATAGTGAGTCAGAGGCTATTTTAAGGACAGAGGACAAGGAAGGGCTCTTTGAATGAACATGACCTTCATGACAATGGGAAAAAAAGAGATATGTCTAGAACTGTCTTGGGGAATTTTAGCACCTTTAAAAAGATCAGTAGAAAAAGTAGATCGTGGGAATGGAGGAGCAGAAGGGATGGGAAGGTATTAGAGAATGAGTTTGACTAAATTATGTGCATGTGCAAATATGGCATAAGAAATCCCACTATGATGTATAATTATATTGTACCAATAACAATTTTAATAAAATATTACTTTTGTTTCATTGTTGTACAGAAGAATTAAGGCAGTGTTGCTTTAATAATAACCAAAATAATACATTCCACTTCTATAAGTTTTCATTGTTTTGTACTTTGACATAGTTATAACAACTGGATCCATATAATCCTTCTGAAAGGAAAAAGACAAATTTGACTCCTGAAAAATCCAAGTTTCATACAGGTGGAGTAAGTTGGTCAAGATCCCATATTCAAAATTATGAGATATTGGCTCTTCTGACTTAGTGATGACTTGCTATTGAAGAATTGTGAGTTGAATATGCTAAGTGCATAAATGAGAGAGCATCAGGCTCATCTAAACATAGAAATGTTGTAATGGTAAATGAAAGTTGGCTTCTGATTCTTTGTTAACTCTACATTTTGTCCAGGAATATAGTCTAATCCCACTCCCCTTAAATCTAGGTAGGTATAGTGACTTAATGGCCAAAAGAACGTGGAAACCATGATTGAATAATAATTTCATGACTTTGGAGGTGAGTCTTTACATCACTCACCCTTGGAGCAACCAACCACCATGTGAAAGGCCTAAGCATTCTGAATGAACCATGCTGTGACGAAGACCAAGGAGTCATGTCAGGAAGCTGCAGAGAGAAAGTAGGGAACCTTTTCCTGCCGTCAAGCCTTGCCAAGAGCTAACATAAGACACCTGAGTGAAGAAGTCTCGGGTTACTCTGGATCCAGCCTCCACCAGCTGTTAAATGACTGCAACCACATTAGAAACCTTTAGGAGTGTACTTCCCAAATGAATCAATGCAACTCAACAGAACTGTGAGAGAGATTAATAAATTATTGTTTTAAGCCGTCAAACCTTAGGGAAGTTTCTTACACAGCAATAGATAACTGAAGCATTCATTATTTTTAAATGGCATGAATTAGAATACAAATAGCACGAAAAAAAATAGCTACTGAACTAATGACTTTGAAATTATTTTTTTCCTGTAGGTATCTTATTATGCAACACTCACCTATACATTTTTCAAAGGACATATTTCAAAGAACATTAATTTTAAGTAAGTAATGACTTTGTTTTGGATTTATAGTATGCTTGAAATATAGTGCTCGGAGAAAAAAGTACTGCATTGAAAGGTGTTAAACCTGACAGGTGCCTTCCTCGGAGAGCATTAGTCCAGCTCTAAATGTTCACATGACTAAAGAAAGAGAGGAAGAACAATAGAGATTCCATGATTTATAGAACTTCAAACAAACTTAGTGACAAAAACTAGAAACCCCAGATCTCTAGAACTCATTGATGCCTCTCTCAGAGGATATTTTAAAAATCAATATGATGGAATTGGTATGGTATTATTTGACTACTAGATTATATTTTACCTTGTCAGATGAGTCCAAATGTTATATAAATTAGACCTAATATTTCAATTCCAAAAGCAGTACCATTGTTTTTCTGATGTGCTATAGTACACTATATTACCTGGCAATTTAAAAGCAAATGTGTTCACAGAAAAATAAATCTATGGGGATAGAGATCAGAAAATGATTGCCTATAGGGTGAGGAGGAGAATGACCAGAAAAGGGCACAAGAGAACTTTTCTGAGAATATGTAGTTTGATTTAGGCAAAGGTCAATTGGGTATATATATTTCATAAAACTCATAGAACTGTACTCTTAAGACCTGTATTTTGCTATACATAAATTATGCTTAAGTTTTTAAAAATGGTAACAAAAAGGAAAGAGATTTTGTTCTTTCATATGAGGAGATGACTTGTCAACAGTTATTTTGCAAACAGGGGAGCTGGTTTTGGTTTATTTAACTCCCTTTTTCTCTGTTTTCCAATTATGAAATGGATGAGTGAGGTCAAGTGTGCGGACATCTGTGGTCATAAAGCAAAGTGAAGCTGAGGAAGCTACTCAGAGGCTAAACATATGTGACCACAGAACCTTAACTGTAGAAAGGGTCTGAAAAATCATCCAATCCAACTTTTTTTTTTTTAATTTTGTAGATAACCTTGGCCTTGCTAACAAATCCAGCAAACAGCTGTGCTATCCTAAAACTTGATGGTAAATGTGTACATTGAGCCACTGTTTATAAAGCACAAGTTCATTTATCCAACCCAATTAAGTCAGTAAATAAAAAAAAAAAGAAAGAAAGAAAGAAAGAAAGGAAAGGAAAGAGTGAAATAGGCTAAAGCTAGTATTCAAAAAGAAAAAAAAAACAAAAAAAAAAACAGCCCAGGTAATGTAAGCAGTGTAGCTTAACTAAAGCATGGATCAGGCTCAGCCATTCATTCAATTTTTGGTTTTTTTGCTTAAGGCCACAGTCTATTTTTCCCCTCCTGCTAGAAGATGTTCTAATCAGAGATTTAGGTGGCCATTCTGTTCAGGGTAGGGTAGCACAGTGGGTAGAGAAGAAACCCTGGACAAAGTTGCCAGTGTTCTGAATCTCCCCTCTGCTACTTTCTAGCTGTGTGATTTTGAAGAAGTTCTATAACCCCTCTGTGCCCTGATTTCCTTATTTGCCAAATAGAATATCTCCTGCCATACAGAGTCGTTATAAGAACTAGAGTTGTTAGTATTTCTAAAACAATTAGAATATCCCCTGCTTCATTGAAAGGGCTGAGTAAGTATTTACTAAATAAACAAAACCTAAACTCCCATAATGCATCAGCTTTGACTTCCAGTTTAGTTTCTTTAGATGATTAAGAATTATTAAAGTATTTTTCCTCAAGTGTTTTGTTCACTTAATTTGATAGTAAGAGTTTTGCTTTTACCTTTTTTTTTTAATCAACTTTATTAAGTTTCCCCTCAGCATTAAATTTCTTTCTAGAGCAATATTCTTTGCTCAATATTCATATTTGGCTACTATGTGTAATATTTATTAAATACAATAATAACAATAGGAAGTAAAACTTGATAAATGTAGGCATCGCTTCCACAGGTCAGGGAGCACACAGCCTAGGAACAGCCCACTTGCAGGCACCTGCGGAGAATGCACAGCATTGCTACTGTGCTCTGCACACAGAACAAGAACCTTGATTCATCCAAAGAGACTATCACTATATTATGACACTGCTATCTCAAAGATGCTGGGAGCCATGTGCCATGTCAGACTTCAACTTGCAGGGTCTATATTTGATAGTTAATAACCAAATACTCCCTGAATGCTTATTTCTCAGGAAATATCATAAGTTGTATAGTTTAGGGGGGGAAATTAAACAACAATTTTCAACAAGTCTTGAATACACAGAGGTTACATCTGATAGCATCTGAAGAATCCAAGGGTTACATAAGTCAAACCTCAGACTTCAAGTTCCGAAGCAGGATTGTTTTGCTGATGTGCTGTATTACATCATATTGCTTGCGAATTCAAAAGCAAATGTGTTCACAGGACAGCCAATCTTCAGGATAGAAATCAGAAAAGTGGTTCAGCTAGGGCAGGAAGATTAACTGGAAAAGGGTACAGGGCACTTTTTCAGGTGATAGAAATGTTCTGTCCAGTGATTGACATGTGGATTACTCTCTAGTGTGACCAACATAACTGCATTCCTTTTCCAGTGCCCTGGATGCCCACTGCTCATTCTCACTACCTCTGCCCCCAGAATGATTCAGTAGTAACTTATCAGCAGAAGTGGTCTAGCTTCCCCTCATGCATGTCTGGCCAGTACAGGGCAGGAACGAAATCCCTGATAAAAACATGTTTTCCAAATGGACATGGACAGGAGCTGGGATGCTGTGTCTTAAAAGCATCTGTTGGACTACTTCCTGCCGACTAAGGTTTGACAGGTCACATTTTATTTCTTCCACTTTACCACAGAAAATAGTGGGCCACATAAGGACATGGTAATAACACCTCACATGACTGCATGGGCTAAGCTTGCATTCCAAAGATAAATACGAAATCTCCAACCAGTGCTGAAAAGCATGTATTTTCATCCTAGACAGGCTGATTACAGCCTCACCAGCAGGATGAATGTTGATCCCCATTCAGTAACACTTTGGTTGTCTTTGTTCCAGCATTTCCCAGCAGTGAAAACATAATGGAAAAGAAACTGCCAAATGACAGGTCTGCTACTACTACTTCTCTCTCTCTCTCTCTCTCTCTCTCTCTCTCTCTCTCTCTCTCAAAAATAACTGTGGAGGAAGAAAAGAAAGTGAATCGGCATTTAGGAGGCAACAGAGATAAATGTCCAATACAAATTTAGATAATCTGACATAGAGAAAGCTTTCACAAATATTTCATTATGATCCTCTTTCCTTTAAAGGAGACAAATAATAAAACAAAAATAAACCAATTTTTTTAAAAAAAGATAATGGGTGCAACTGCTGCTAAGTCGGAAAGGAATTTTTCAACCTCAAGTTTGCCTGCCAGTGGTATATGAACAATTCTTAAGGAATATCAGTGAGAGGTGTGACCGAGAGGAACAAGTCCCAAGTATCCTCAAAACTGCCTGATAATAAAGCTGCACTTTTAGGATAATAAAGATATGTTCTATCATCGTTCTATTATCTCATTTCAGATCAATACTCCTACAGGAAGAAAAGCATATATGAGTCCTTATAAATTAACAGGCAAAAAAAAAAAATTAAACAATAAAGTAGGCGCAGATTCAGTCAACGTGCTGTCTGCCACTTTTAATTTGGGGCTTTGCAGGCCCTTCTGCTTGCTTCCTCTCTATAGCAGCTCTTGTTATCATGGCTGCGAAAGTCATATGAACTTTGAGTGGATTCATTACAGCCTCCACTGAATTTCAAATAAGAATGGTTTAAAAATATATATTACTGCTCAAGACAAATCAACACATTCCAAACAACAGGGCCCTGTTTGAATTTAAAAAGTAGACTAAAACCCACAGCAGAGAGGAGCTCTGAATCCCCAGGGCTCTGTGCTGTGAGGATTGGGGGTGGAACTGTCACAAGGAGGCTCTTAGAGAAAAGAGGTGGAATTCAAAGCCAGCACCAGTCCCCCTGGGGTCTGTTGTAATCAGGAGACAAATGGTCTGTACTCAGTAGCATGCATTCATTCTGTCGCAAGAGGCTGCCAACTCAAGCCTTCCTATGCTTTTGTGGAAATACAGTATGAGTCTTTTTCCCTTTCAGTTGCTTTAGAACAAGAAGAATAAAAAGTCCACTGCTGACAAACACTGCTTTGGGCATTTGACATTGTTCTTTGATCTAGTTACTCAGACAGTTCAAAATGAACAAATTAGGTGTTTACAACAAAAGACATTCCGTGTCAGCCTGTTCAAGTGCCAAGCGGGGTGGACAGCCTTCCCAAATAGAGCTGGGAAATTTCTCCCTGCCAGGCCACAGGACAGGCATTGGGAGTTCATTTCCCCACATCAATTAATAAATTATGATCCTGCTTTTTTGAATTACGAGAAGGAAAGACAGACAGAAAACATGGGGTTTGGGTCAACAATGTGAAATCCAAACCATCTGGAGTTTGAATCTACACCCTGGAGATCACTCAAGCTGGAGACCCTCGGGGCGGGGGGGGGGGGGGGGGGGAATCTTAGTTCCTTGCGGAACAGAGACAGAAAAAGCTAGCATTTTTTATTGCTGCCGGAGGACCGTGGCACCCATCCAGTCTATGCACCACATAGAAAAGGGCAAAATCTTTATTCTATTATGTAAATTCAGCTTTTAAAAGTATTCTAACATTGTTCTCAAGAGAGAAGGAAAATTGGGTATCTCAGTGTGATCTCTATTCACAAAAGAGACTGGTTTTGTTCCCTTGACTTATGTGTCTGTTTTATTCCTCTTGAAAACAGTGCCCTTTAGAAAAGGGCTCTCTGCCTCCATTTCCCTTTGTGGAACGAGGTGTTTGTAGTATGGAATGAGTTGTGAACAGCTTTAGCTGTCTGGGACCAGTGAAGGGCAGTAAATGGAATATGCAATTCAAACCATGTTTTTCTACTAGGGATTTAAATCTTTTTAGTAATATTTACAGTCTTTAGAAAAGCAGACACCACTTCAGCCATTGTGTCCACCAGCAACGGGTTTTGAAGTCTGCTTTGTGACATGCAGGGGCCGTATGGAACATGCTGAGAAGAGGCACCTGAAAAGTCACATTTTATTTTTAGCGAGCATGTGGAGCAGAAAAGGAAAAGCAAATTTAGGAAAAAAAGAAAGAATTCTGTTAGCATAGATCCAAATATCCCCTAGAATCGAAATGTCAGCCTTGAAAATACAGAATGAACCAGCTTGTCTAATCTGTTACCATCCTGCCTTATAATTACCGGAAAGTAGTTATTTATCTGTTGTGCTCAGCTACCCTGTCAGTAATCCTGAGTTTAATTATCAGACTTCACTGGATGTTCAATTTCCTCTGTTCCCTCTTCTTCTTGCAACAACATAAATCAAATTTCTTCATAATTTCTGTTAACGGTGTTGGCACACCTTCCATGCATCCTCAGTTCTTTACCACCAGTACCTCCTCTCAAAGTCTCTCCCTGCAGTAAAAGAGGCAGCAGATTGGCACAGCTTCAACCCTCACAAGCATGATTCTCTGGTATATCAAAGTTTACTGCCTTTCCTCCATCAATTCAGTGAAAAAGAGACCTAAGAAGAGGTTGTTTGCCAGCTTCAACTCGACAGAGCACAGAGCTTCAAACATCTTCCACACTGCAACCAAGCCAATATTCAGAATGGCTCCAAATGTGGGAGCTGGAGGAAGGAAAATCAATCATTCTTATTGTGCCTTTCCCCGTGTCTCCCTGGTAAAGATACTTCTAGGAAAAGGGATCTGGTTCTGGGTGTGAATCTTTCATGCAAGCCTTCCATAGATGCAGAGACTCCATTGTCAGAACTGAGAGCTGCAAAAGGCAGAGAATACTGGCTGATGGCATGCCGGACTGCAAGGAAAGAAGAAATGGAACCTGGGTGCTGCATTCCCACGTTCCCATTGTCTCCCACTAATGACTCTGGCTCTGGGGAGAAAAACAGATATTGAGGACAAGCTTTTATTATTAGAAGGTTCTAGAAGAATCGGAATGACACCCACTCCCCCCCAAAAAATTGTCCTTAGATAGCAGTAAATTATCACATGGTAGTAATTTTCATTGATGTTTATTTGTGGCAAGGCTTGACAACAATTGAAATTGTCTCTAGCTGGTGACTTATCCTCAGAGATATGGCTGTGTCCATCACACACAGTCAGAGGCAGTCAAATAAGTAGACTTTGAATCCCAGGTCTGCAACTTATCACCTCCAGCAACTCTGGCAGGTAATCTAACATCTTCTGCCTCAGTATTCTCAGGACACTGGGATAATAAAAGTTCAACCTCATGGGAGGTTGTGAAGATTTTGCATTTTATATGCAAAGCACTTAGAATGTACTCGACATAATAGTGAGTGCTCTGTGCTAGCTATTATCCCTATTTCATTTACTTTACTCTTTTCCTCTCCCATTGTTTCCCATTGTTTTTAGAATGCTGATTTGATTCACTCAGAGTAAGCTTTTGATAATACAAATAGAACAACAACATTGCACAGTACAATATTACAACCTTTTAAAGCATTTACTTTGACCAAATATTCTAAGCTCAACATCTGATAGTGGTAGTGGTAATTCACATGCAGTAGAGCACCTCTCTTTATGAGCAAATATCCATATTGGGCAGAGTTTTGTATATTTTACACTATTTTAAAATCTAGAGTATGTTGTTTATATTAGTTTCCTGCAGTTACCATAATGAATTGCCATAATCTTGCCCTAAAACAACAGAAATTAATTTTCCCATAGTTCTGGGATCTGGAAGTCTGAAATCAAGGTCACAGTAGCACTGCACCTCCACCCCCCAGAGGTGTTTGGGGAGGATGCTTTCTTTGCCTCTTCCAGCTTCTCCTGGCTCCAGGCATTCCATGTCTTTTGGGACCATCACTCCATCTCTGTCTCCAAAGTCACACTGCTTCCTCTTCAATTTGCTTTCTCCTCTTTGAGTCTGTCAATTTTCTCCATCTGCCTCATTCTTATAAGGACATTTGTCATTGAATTTAAGGCCCCCTTGGATAAAAGATAAGCTCTTCCTTCCCAAATACTTAATAACATCTTTTGCCATGAAAAGTAATATTCACAGGTTCCGGTGATTAGTAGATGGACAAATCTTTTTGAGAGATGCTATTCAGCCTATCACATTGCCTATCACTAAAATAAGATGGGCAAAAACTTAAGTTTTTCAATTTTATCAAATGCAGACTGCATACATACATACATTTATTTGGAATGTTTATGCTGGTCACAACATATGCATGAACCTACTCGCCAGCTTTTCATTAGAGTAGGTGAGAGTTTTTGTTTTATAACTAGGAGAAAAGATGTTCTACTGGGTGAGGAGCCAAGATATGAAGGAGGGAAGAGATCAGGAGGCAAGATGGTGGCATTGAAGCATCTGCACATGCCAGCTACTTCTCAGTTTGGAATCTAAGTAGCTAGTGAACAGGTACTCAGTGAGGTGGGTCACTGAGAGAATGCACTGAGGTTCAATATTGGACACTCGGAGACTTGGAGAGGCTCAGAGAGCCTAGTTTCCAGAACAGAGTGAGAAAGTTACTTAGCTCCAAACCTACACTAGCAGCATGGGGGCAGGTCACAGGGGAAGGGCCATCAAAAGGAGTGAAAGAGAGGCATATCTGAGAAAATCGTTACAGAAAACTGACAGAAGAGAAAGTTAGTCTGGATTTAACTGAACCAGGGATTACCTAGCAAGCTGCTATGTAAGAAGTACTCTACTTTTCTCAATTTATAAGTGGAGAGATCTGGAATGGAGTCACCTCACTGAGGGTCACACCTAAGCTTACACCTTAGGGAAACACAACTGCCTGCTTCTTCCTCTCACCTAGAGAATGCAGCATATTACCATAGAGGAATGACCTGGTAGTAAGTCATCTGAATAATGCCTACAGTGAGAGCACTACAAATCCAAAATCAGCAAAACTCACCAGCAAGCAGAGGGAACAAAGCTGGACCCACTCTACCACCTGTATACATGGTGCTTCTTCTGTGTATCAAAGGCTCATAGGTCTCAATGAATACATGAAGATACAGGTAAATCACATTCAAAAGTTATTCAGTAAAATAATAGTAGAAAATTTCCCCAATCTTGGAAATGAAATAGACATGCAAGCATTGGAGAAATTTAAAACTCCAAATAGACATAACCAGAAAAGAACCTCACCACAACATACTATCCTAAAATGCCTAAAATGTAGAATAAAGAAAGGATTTTAAAAACTGCAATAGAAAGCACCAAATCATTTATAAAGTCCATCCTGTCAGAATAACACAAGATTTCTCAGCAGAAACTTTAAAGGCCAGGAGGGCATGGGATGATGTATTTCAAGCTCTGAAAGAAAATAACTGCCAAAGGATAGCAAAGCAATACTTCAGAATTGATGGAGAAATAGGAACCTTCCAAGATAAGCATAAACTAAAAGAATTCATGACCACTAAGCCAACATTGCAGAAGACAATTAAAGGAATTTTACACACAGAAGAAGATAAAAATAACCAAGAGAGACAAAAACTAAGAACAGTAGACAAGCCAATGAAAAATTTTTAAAAATCCAACACTGGAATTAAATGAGATTAGAAACACAACACATCAGAATCTGTGGAACAAGTAGAAGGCAGTTTTAAGAGGAAAATTTATAGCTATAAATGTCTACATTTTTAAAGAATCAAAAATATCTCAAACAACCCAATTATTCATTTCAAGATCTTAAAGAAACAAAAACAAACCAATGCAAAAACTGGAAGAAAGAAAAATAACAAATATCAGAGCTAAATTTAGTGAAATAGACAACAAAAGAACAAAGGATCAATGCAGCAAAAAGTTGATTCTTTGACAAGATAAGCAACAATGATAAACCCTTAGCCAAACTAACTAAAAGGAAGGCAGAGAAGAGCAAAATTAATAAAATTAAAGAAGAAAAATGAGAAATTACAACAGACACCCCTGAAATACAGAGGATCATTAGGGACTAATTTTAAAACATATTTAAATAAATTAACTCTAGAAGAGATGGATAAATTTATAGGCACATACAACCTGTGAAATTTAAATCAAGAATATCTAGAAAACCTATTAAACCAATAATAAGCAATGAGGTTGAAATAGTAATTAAAAGCCAGGATCAGATGGATTCACAGCTGAATTTTATCAAATTTTTAAAGAGGAATTATTACTGGTGTTTCTCAAATTATTCCGTGAGATAGAAAGGGTGGGAATGCTTCCAAACTCATTCTATGAAGCCAATATCACCCTAATACCAAAACCAAATAAGGACACATCAAGAAAAGAAAATCATAGATCAATATTGCATATGAACATAGATGCAGAAAATTCTTCTTCTTCTTCTTCTTCTTCTTCTTCTTCTTCTTCTTCTTCTTCTTCTTCTTCTTCTTCTTCTTTTTGTACCAGGGATTGAACCCAGGGTCACGTAAACACTGAGCCACATCCCCAGCCCTTTTTTTATATCTTATTTAGAGACAGGGTCTCACTGAGTTGCTTAGGGCCTCACTAAGTTGCTGAGGCTGGCTTTGAACTCACAATCCACCCTCCTCTGCCTCCTGAGCCAGTAGAATTAGGCGTGCACCACCGCACCAAACCTTAAATACTTCTAAAGTGCATTCAGCAGCATATTAAAAAGTTCATACATCATGATCAAGTTGATTTCATTCCAGGAATGCAAGTATGCACCAATGTATGCAAATCAATAAACAAAATACAATGTATAAATAGAATCAAGGACAAAAATCACACAATCACTTCAATAAATGCAGAAAAAAACTTTCCACTTTTAACACCACTTCATGATAAATACCCTGAACAAAATGAGAATGGAAAGAACTTACAAATCTAACCAAGGAGATAAAGTTCTTGACAAAGAAAACTACAGAACACTGAAAAAAAGAAATTGAAGAAGATGCTAGAAAGTGGGAAGACTTCCCATGTTCATGGAGAGGCAGAATTAATATGGTTAAGAAATTAATATGGCTAAAATGGCCTTATTATGAAAAATTTTCTTCAGAGTCAATGTAATGCCCACTGATGTAACAATGATATTTTACAGAACTAGAAAAAAGACCATAGAATTCATAGAGAAGAACAAAGCAAAACCTGGGCAAAAAAGAGCAATGCTAGAGGTATCACAATGTCTGATTTCAAATCATAACATGGAGTCATAGAAACAATGGCATCATGGTACTGGGGGAAAAAAGCAGATATGTAGACCAATGGAATAAAATAAGAGACACAGAAAACACAGAGAAAAACCCAAAGCTGTAGTCATCTGAATTTTGACAAGGGTGCCATAAAAAAGAAAAGTACACTAAAGAAAAGAGACCCTTTAATAAATGGTGCTGGGAAAACTGGATGACCATATGCAGTATAAGGAAATCAGATCCCTTTCTCTCACCCTATATAAAAGTCAACTTAAAATAGATCAAAGACTTATATATAAGACCACAAACTTTGCAACTGCTAGAAAAAAACATAGTGGAAATACTTCAATATATCAACACAGGCAATGATTTCCTAAATGGAACCCCTATAGCTCAGGAAATAAAAGCCACAATCAATAATTGGGATGGAATCAAATTTAAAAGCTTCTACACAGCAGAAGAAACCATTAACAGAGTGAAAAGACAACCTAAAGAATGGGAGAAAATCTAAGGAACTCTTATACACTGTTGGTAGGAATGTAAATTAGTCTGACCACTATGGAAATCAGTGTGGAGGCTCCTTGAAAAGCAAAATAGAACTACAATATAACTCAGCTATACCCCTCCTTGGAATTTATTCAAAGAAAATGAAGTAAGCATATAAAAGAGATACCTGTGTACCCAAGTTTATATGGTACTATTCACAAATAAGCTATGGAATCAGAGTAGGTGTCTGTCAGCAGATGAATGGATAAAGATAATGTGGCCTGAATACACAGTGGAGGTTTATTTGGCCATAAAGAAGAACAAAACCATGTCATTTGCTGGAAAATAGATGGATCTAGAGATTATCCTGTTAAATGAAATAAGCCGGACTCGGAAAGACAGGTATAAAAGTTTTATCTTACATATAGAAGCTAGAGGGAAAAGGCAGTAGGGGGGTTGTTATGAGAGCCAAAGGTAAGGGACTTTGGAGGCAGGGGACTGTGGGGAGGAAGGAGAAGAGAGTAAAGGGAAGAATTGAGGAATAAAATTAATCACAGTATTTTATACACATATCCACAATGAAACCTGCTATTCTGTACAATTATAATTAAACAGTAAAGAAAAAGGAGGGACAGAGGAAGGAAGATAGGAGCATTCCTACTTCATGCCCCACAAATGGCTTTTCATTGTCCTAGGAAGAGACAGATAGTACAAAAATTGTTTTCTTGAGATTTCACAAAGAACATAGAAAGGATCTCAAGAGAGCTTCTGAGGAATGGAGAGTTGTTTTGGAGTGCAGCACTCAGCTGTCAGATAGAGACAAAGGAGGATATTCTCTGTGCTGAACTAGCCCAGCTTCTGCTCCCTGAGATTCAGTGATTTGGGAGTTTCCTGTGGCACTTCCCTTATCTTGGATATGAGTCATCTCATGATGTGCTAAGGCATCAGAAGGCAGTAGAAATGCACAACAGAGGCCCAAGAAAAAGAGTCAGAAGTATGAGGGTGTAAGAGATCCTTCCTACTGGAGACTTGAAAGATCTGAAGAACACCTATCTCTGGAGAGGGATGCCCTATTAGTGTGTGGGTGGAGGTTACTATACAAGTTGACACTTGCATAAACATTTTCCTGTTTAATGAGGTAAATGTTATATAAGCACACTTGTCAAAAAGATTCAGAAAGGATGGGAGAAGTATTTTGACAAACGAGATTATTGGTTTTCAAAAAAAATATCAAAAGTAGGCATTTAAACAACACCTATTCAATTTCAGTTTCCATGACACAGCTGGACTGTGAAATCAAAGGATTTATCAAGACTGCATTCCTTTCTAGGGAAAAATCAACTTCCAGGCTTATCCAAGTTTTGGCAGAATTTAGTTCCATGTGGCTATTGAACTGAGGTCCCCATTTCCTTGTTGACTATTGACTGAAGTTTCTTGTGGTCACCCACATTCTCCGGCTCATTACATCTCCATCTCAGGCCATTGTTGGCATGGATGATTCTTTTTGTGTTTCTCCTTTCTTTAATTTCTCTTCTCCTTATAAAGCTTATGTGATTACACTATACATAACTAGATAATCTAGGACAATTTTCCTATGATAATGCAAGCTGATTAGTACCATTAATTACATGTGGAAAATCCCTTTGACATATTAAAAAATATATATATTACAGACATAACACCAGGACCTGAGGTAAGAAAAACCAATTTGTTTTCCCTCCTACACTGATGAATTTTGCCATAAAACAGCTCCCTCGATTTCCCACTCAAAACAAACAAAAATATCTGCACTAGTGCTCAGAAGACCACATTCCAGTTTCATTTGTTGAAGCACTTTGCATATCAAGAGCAATGGGAGGGCTGGGATTGTGGCTCAGAGGTAGAGCACTCCCTAGCATGGGCAGGGGAGACCTGGGTTCGATCCTCAGCACCACATAAAAATAGACATTGTGTTGTGTCCATCTACAAAAAAGATTCTCTCTCTCTCTCTCTCTCTTAAAAAAAAAAAAGCCATGGGAGTGGCTCATTTGTTGATGAACATAGTTGGCCATTATCTTGTTTGGGAACTAATTTCTCACAACTATAAAACAAGAGTCTTGAGTAGATGTCACGTACAATCTCTCATTGCTCCAAAATTTTGTAACTCTGTTCCTCCAAGAGTAAAAGACTACGACCCATTATCAAATCCACAGTGCAAAATGTATCTAGTGGTTTTTCATTGAATTGCCCAGCTATTTTCAGCAACATCACTGGGGTCAGAGCAGTGGGATATTGTCAACTTCTATTTCAGCTGTGCTTTGGAAATAGATGACATTGTGAGTATATGATATGATAAGCATACCAAATAGTTTCCTTTAGGAAATCACAAGCAAGCTCACAGTGGAATCATTCAAAATAAACATTTGAGCTATGTGAGTCTAGGCTTTATCAACTGACACTGCTTTTATACAAATCATTACATGTGGAGTTTAAATGCAGCCAAGTAGCCAAAGTGAAAGATACTGAGGCCTTTAGGTTCCAGCAACTTCAAGTGCAATGCACAAAAAAGGCAATGAATTCCTTCCTGCACCATCCAACTCCTTCTGTACATCTTGCCCAGATGCCCAAGCTCAGAGAGCATTTTTCCAAAAGAATTGAAAATCTGGCAAACATGTCAGAACCCAAAGTCTAAAACATTTCCTCAAATCTATAGACTTCCAAATGAGGTATAAAAATATCTAAATATCTAATCATATCATTTATGTGGGTCATATTAAAAAGACTCCCATGGCTCTTAATATTAAAAGTGCTTCAATACATTATTCAGATTTGTAATTATTGAAAACAATAAAGACCCTATCTATAAAAATCTTTCTCTTTCTCAATGACTTTCTCACCATTGCTGTGTCCCTATAGATATAGCCAAGCCCTCTTTGCTTCTAATTCTATATCAGTAACATTCTTCAAACACTAAAGAAATGAGGATTTTCATTACTTTTCCTAAAAAGTGACTGATGGGTTTTTGAAAGTAGCCATTCACAGCACAAAGCAGAAATGCTACCTCGAACTTGAATTTTGGATATAGAAGTAAATTGGATTTCATTTTCATTCAACAGATATTTATTGATTGCCTGCTATATGCCTTATCTATCTGCTAGGGATTAAATGATGAACAAAACAGTCCTTGATCTTAGTTTATATTCTAGGAGAAGATAGACAATAAACGCCTACATCGAAGAGTACTGTAAAGAACCATTAGCCAGGTAAGGGAATGGAGTATGACTAGAAGGAGTGTTTTTAGACAAGGTGGCATCTGAAATAGGTGACAAATTATACAGGAATGAACATCAAGAAGATGTGGGGGGAAAAGCATTCCAGGCAGAATCTGAGGGCAAGCTCTAAAGCCCTGGAATATGAAAGTGTTTGTCAAGTTCAAGCAACAACAAAGAAGTCAGTGTGAACTAGCCATGGTGGCGTGTGCCCATAACCCCAGCTACCCAGGAGGCTACAGTAGGAGGATCGTGAGTTTGAGACCAACCTGCACAACACAGTGAGACCCCTGTCTCAAAACAAAAAAGACCATGCACTCCCTAAAGAAACCAGTGTATTTCCCGTGGAGTGGGTGAGTGATAGAGCTGTAGGAAGGGAGTTTGAAGGGATAGTCAGGGTCCACTCATGCATGGCTATGTTAATGATTTGGGTTTATTCTAAATGTAATGGAAGCCAGCGGAGGGTTGGAAACAGCAGTGACATGATTTGATTTACAATTTCAAGTAATTACTCTGTCTGCAGTTGAAGAACAGAGATCAAGAATGAAAACCAGAAGGCAAGTTAGAAAAGTTGTTTTATAACAAATATATGCTCAGGTAAGAAATGGACTAGAGTGTATTTAAAAATAATCAGATTTAGGATATATATTGAAGGTTTAGCTGACATATTTTTAAATTTTTTTTTAGTTGTCAATGGACCTTTATTTTATTTATTTACATGTGGTGCTGAGAATCAAACCCAGTGTCTCACACATGCTAGGCAAGCGCTCTACCACTGAACCACAATTCCATATTCACAATTCTGTAATTCCACAAAGCTATATCCCTGGCTAATACAGCTTTCTAATGGAATGAAGGTAAAAATTAGAAAAAGAGAGAAAATTAAATGCCCACCATTGACCAATATAGGGTAACTGTAAATTACATCCTCAAACATAAAGTCAATCTCTTCTCTGAGGAGAAGGAACTGCTAGATTTCTTCATGGTATATCTCCTTGGGAGGACTTCCTCACATTTAGATGTGAGGGGATCAAGGTGCATAGCTAGAGAGACAGTACTTCTCCTAATGTTATCTGTGCCCAAGGTATGCCAGCAATGTACAGAAGAAAAGCCCTATGTGTAGGAGGTCTGCACCAAGGGAACCAGTCCCAAACATACAATCTGCTTTTTCTACAGCTATATAGTATGGTAGCCACATCAGAAAAGACAGATGATTAGTTTGCTTTTAACTTTTAATAATATGGCATAATTGTGTCATCTTATAACTAGACTGCATTTGGAAAACTAGAATAGATTTAATAAAATTTTCAAGTATATTACAAATACACCTTTCCTAGATGTAGAAGTTATTTTCTCCAAAACCCCTTTTAAATAATTAAATCTCTTGTACCCTCTGCCTTAATTTCCACACCAGCTCAATACTAAATAAGCCCAATGAATATTTTATACATTATAATCCAGAATTACTAAGCTACATAAATTCTCTTAAGTGCTTTCATGTTCATATTCAAACCAAAGTCCAGTGTCAACTATTTTATTGAGGTCCAACTTCAAAAATCAGCACTGATTTCTTATTGCAGGACACATATTTGTGGCAATTCTGGAAATATAGATATTACTATTACATGGCCCCAGCTTATCAATAAAGAGACATTAGTACATACCTGTATTAGTATATGTTTTCAAAATAAATGAACATGTACAGTAACATGGTAATACTGACACATAAGCAGTAGTGACCCATTGTGGGAGGGAACGAAAACAAAGTGATTGACAGAGCTAACATTTGAGTTGGACCATGAAAACTTAGAAATGTGACAAGACCAAGAAAAAGAGAGAGCAAGTATTGATCTGGTTGCTTATTGTTGCCCATGATGGCAGCTCAAGGTCAACAGAGAGGAATATAGGGATCAAAAACATAGTTTTTGCAGTTGCAACCTAATCTTAAATACTTGTTCTAAAATTTACTGTGTGTCACTAGCAATCTTCTAAAAAAGAATAAAAAATATGTGTTCCTCAGTTTACCCACTTGTAATATTAGAATAATCACTATTTCATAGAACTGGGTAAGTACTAACTAGTTAACAATTAATGCCTTTCAGTGAAACTTTTACACCTACAAACAGTTACCCAATATTTGCTTTAATTATAGCACTAAAAAGCAAGCTAATATTTTCTTATTTGAAGTATATTAATAAAAATGGCAGGGCAACTTTTATGGAGTGATTTCAGCTTTTAAATTAGAACTATTTTTCATCCCCCTTGATCTGAAAACTTTAGACTAATTTTACCAGGATGGAGGCTTCCCTACCTAGTGACTGTGTTTGTGGTTAGTTATTTCTAATGAGGTCAAAGTGATAGGATTAATGCCTAAGTGGGTCATGTGGCTTCACCTTGCTTTTAGCCACAGATTAAACCCTCAACCCTGGCGAACCATGAGGCAAATGGATCATGAAGACATACACAGTAGAAATGCATCTGATTACTCCTCTGTTAGTCACTGAAAAAAAAAATTCAAAATTATGCCCTAATGGCATTAAGGTAGTGATGTCATTTTAATAAGTTAATTTAATGCTTTAAAAATTATAAATTGAGCCGGCACTGGGGTGCATGCCGGAAATCCCAGCAGCAACATAGCGAGGCCCTAAGCAACTTAGTGAGACCCCATCTCAGAATAAAAAAAATAAAAAAGCCAGGGGTGTGGCTCAGTGGTACAATACCCCTGGGTAGTTCAATCCCCAGTATGTGTATATATATATATATATATATATATATATATATATATATATATATATATAAAATCTATTACTGGCTCTATGAGAGAGAGAGAGAGAAAGTGCTACATTGTTCTTATGTCTGTAGAAAAGGCTATATTTGAATTGTAAGAGTTCATTTCTGGGCAAGATTCTGGCATGCTTACTACATGATAACACCTCGTATTTGTATGGTATTTACTATTTCACAAAAAAACACTGTTTACTAACCTATTCATATTGTCATTTCCATAATGATTAAATGACAAACTTGAAAATCTTCAGCAAAACTTACTGTGGCCAAGACACAAGGATGAAGTGGAGAGAAATGGAGTTGGTATTGTGGGCAGACAAGAGGCAAATTACTGGCTTTTTGCCATGGTAAAGCTCAGCTTGACAATGGGGACAGTGAGAATGAAGAACAAAGGAAAAGCAATTTACAGACACCCATCATTCCACACCTTCTTCATCTCATCATTTTCCCTCTTTGCCTGGCAACCACTACACATGCTCTTGCCACAGCAGAGATTCAGCCAGTGTCTTCTGTGCCAGGAACGCATTTAAATGACAATGCAACACTTGTTGTGAAGGAAGAACAGTCCTGTGGACTGGAGATGCCTTGCCTCCAGCTGCTTTGCCTGTGTTTGAAATGTCCTTTGTGCATCATTTATTCTGAACACATTTGGGGGCAGCTAGAAACAAACTGGCGAGTGAGTGAGTCTGAATGTTGAGCGAGGTGAAGGAATGACATCTGAAAGGCAAACACTGAGACTTTCCAGCCAGAGGAAGCCACAGCTGCTACAGCTGCTACAGATGCTGATCTAATGATGACACCCAGCCAGGAGCAGGTTAGAGTGTCAGTTCGAGAGGAGAGCTTGCCTGCAGAGAAACAAACCCACTGTCCAGGAAAGCTGCAGTGCCCAGGCAGGGTAGAGAGGCTGAGTTCTCTCTGCAAGTTGGCTGGCTGAAAGATAGTCTGAGCACCAAGTGGAAATTATTACAGAAGAGAACGAGAGGGACTGAGGATGCATCCGCGTCTGTGGAAGAGCAACATTTTAAGCCACAGTCGAAGCCTGAGGAGTGTACCCCTGCGTGCTTCTTTCTTCAGTGCAAGCTGTGCCCACCTCCTTTGGAAGCTAAAGGATTTTGCTTCATGTTCTGTGACCTTAAAGAAACTCTACTTGGGTACCTTTGATTCAAGAATTCTTTGCCAACACTGCTGGTTTTTAATCACTAGGAGGGAGCAGTACCAAAACATTTTTACTAGGTGTCCAAAGTATTTGAGAGTCTAAAAATGTGGTCGAAATGCCATTTAGGTGTCAGTTAACCTTGAGGTCTTTGACTCATGTCTTCCAGAAGAGTTCATGGAAATAGAAACACAGAGAATCAAATGCACCTAACTCAGTATCTGCAAACCCCATGAAATAGCAAATCAAAGGATTGGCTCCAAGTCAGTCTGACATTTGAAGAACAGCAGGACTTACACCAGGTGAGATATCAAAGGAAACAAAAAGGAAGTCAGGCAATCACAGCTTTACCTGTCCTTTGCTGAGAAAGAAAGGGTAGAAAATTGAAGGCCTTCATTTCCCCCTATGTTCACAGCAAGTTAAATGTTTCCCATTACACAGAGAAGTTACAGAAGCCCAATTTCCATCTGGTTGGTCAGAACCATTTATTGAGACACTACTATGTACCAGGCACCATGCTGGGGACCAGGAAGCAGTTGCAAAAGATGTGGTGCCTGAAAATAGACATCTGACTATCCATGATTTCAAAGGAGTGCAATAAGCATTGTAAAAAGGAATACAGTGCTTTTAGAATGATATAGTGTAGTTGGTTTTTTAAATCACTCAAAGAGAATTCTAGTAAATAGTAATAGAAATACGATAGTATAGAAAGATGCCCAGGTTTGGGGTGAAGATGAAAAGAAGATTGTGCCATTACTTCAGAGAGCATAAATGAGGAGTATATTTAAAAGGGAATATAGTGAGCTCTGATATGAATATTCCTCTCCACTCTGCAGAGCTGTCTGCATAATAATAAAATAACCTGAACTGAGTTTATGTCATTTTTCTTAATGCCACAGCTATCACCATTGACATTATAATACACAAATAGCAAAATGAACAGAAAGGAAACAGAAAGGGAAAAAAAAAGGTGATATGACTATATTAAGAAAAAGCATTTAGGACACATGAGAGTTTGGTAGTACTGGGGCAGCACCCAGATTTCTTGTCTGTGTTTTTGATTCTTCCTACCTCACTCCACCATCTCCATAATTTAAACCTTAAGAATTTGAACCATAGACTTTACATTAGTTCAAACCCTGAGCCTGCCATTTGCTGTGTGGGTGATCCTGATAACTAAGTCTAAGATTCCTGCTCTGTAAAGCAGGGATAGCAGTGCCTAATTCACCCAGCTGATGAGAGGATTAATGGGATCCTGCCCATAAAAAGCTTCAGTCAATGTCAGAGACCAGCTCAATACATGGAAATTCCCACTACCCCCATTCTTGTTTCTCTCCTCTTCTACATGCATTTAATTTCTAACCACCCCTTTCCCAAAGCTTTCTCACTTTCCTATGCCAACATCACAGGTTTATGAAACAAAAGCAAAAAGGCTCTGGTGCTGCTGCCTTTTTCCTGTGTGTTCTTGTAAATGTTCCTTGACCTTCTGAACTTGAGTTTTGCTAACCACAAATTGCAGATGTTAATAACGCCTCTCTCATTAGAATGTGGTAAGGAGTGAGTGACATGTGGTTATGTGCCGTTGGATGTTCTCCATCCGTATTGCCAACTCCACTCTCCAATCCTCCACACCCTCCCTCTGTGCTCTAGGTAGCCTGGACATTTACCAACTAAATCAATGGGCAGCCTTGTACTCTGATGTCTAGTGTGGCTCAACAGAATCAAGACAACAAAAAGGATTTTGAGAAGATGGTCAGGGTATGTCTTTCCCCAGTTCTCTCCCTGTTGAGTCTCATGTGGATGAACTCTGTCCATCTACCAAAAGCCACAGTTCCTGTTAAGAAACCCTTTGTTTTCTGGGTTTTTCTAGCTGCTCCCTCCATTGATGCTATATGCTTAGGAATGATCAAGACCATTGCAGTTATTAGTCCTGTACTGCAACACCCCTTGCTAGTTTCTCTAAAACAACTGTGTACACACCTTTGTAAATAGTCTCTTTATTGAATTCTCTTCAATTACCCCCACTTGAGTGTACCATCTGTTTCTTTCTAGGAGCCTGATATTACAATGTATAGAGGCCCTGGCATGTCAGGATCCTAATAGATAGGAATTTCTCCCTAAAAAACAGTGCCTGCTGATGAGTTCCTTAAGCCTTGTCTGTCATGGTGTTCACAAGAGTCCCAACCTTGATAACTTGAATCTGAACAATCCTATAGAATCTCTGAAAAGATGGAAAACTAATAATCACAAAAGTAAGAGAATCCGGGACTGGGGTTATGGCTCAGTGGTAGAACGCTTGCCTCATACATATGAGGCACTGGGTTCCATCCGTAGCACCACCTAAAAATGAATAAACAAGGTATTACGTCCATCTACAACTAAAAAAAAAAAAAGATATTTTTAAAGTAAGAGAATCTGTATGTGGATCATTCTTGGAAATCTAAAACCAAATCTTCAGTAAGTACAATGTACATTTACCAGTTCTACTTCTTTCTGTCTCTGCCTGCTGCCCACAACAACACTGTCATCTTCACTGTTCTGTCTTTTGGATGATTGCAGACTTCTCTAAAATGTGAAAAAGAAGAGCAGTTCAGAAGAATAAAGGACGAAATCTGTTCTCTTCCCAGATCTGTAGAATCTGCCTCTCTAATGGAATTTCTCTCAAAGCCTTTGGTGAGATGAGTAGGTAAAATCAGCACAAGAACATTTAGAAGTTGATTTAAACCTTCAAAACTAAAACTAAAGAGTTTTTTCTCAGCAAGAGAAACAATAAGAGAAGTAAATAGGGAGCCTACATCCTGGGAACAAATCTTTACTCCTCACACTTCAGATAGAGCCCTAATATCCAGAGTATACAAAGAACTCAAAAAATTAAACAATAAGAAAACAAATAACCCAATCAATAAATGGGCCAAGGACCTGAACAGACACTTCTCAGAGGAGGACATACAATCAATCAACAAGTACATGGAAAAATGCTCACCATCTCTAGCAGTCAGAGAAATGCAAATCAAAACCACCCTAAGATACCATCTCACTCCAGTAAGATTGGCAGCCATTATGAAGTCAAACAACAACAAGTGCTGGCAAGGATGTGGGGAAAAGGATACACTTGTACATTGCTGGTGGGACTGCAAATTGGTGCAGCCAATTTGGAAAGCAGTATGGAGATTCCTTGGAAAGCTGGGAATGGAACCACCATTTGACCCAGCTATTCCCCTTCTCAGACTATTCCCTAAAGACCTAAAAAGAGCATGCTACAGGGACACTGCTGCATCGATGTTCATAGCAGCACAATTCACAATAGCTAGACTGTGGAACCAACCTAGATGCCCTTCAATAGATGAATGGATAAAAAAAATGTGGCATTTATACACAATGGAGTATTACTCAGCACTAAAAAATGACAAAATCGTGGCATTTGCAGGGAAATGGATGGCACTAGAGCAGATTATGCTAAGTGAAACTAGCCAATCCCTAAAAATCAAATGCCAAATGTCTTCTTTGATATAAGGAGAGCAACTAAGAACAGAGTAGGGAGGAAGAGCATGAGAAGAAGATTAACATCAAACAGGGACAAGAGATGGGAGGGAAAGGGAGAGAGAAGGGAAATTGCATGGAAATGGAAGGAGACCCTCATCGTTATACAAAATTACATATAAGAGGAAGTGAGGGGAAAGGGAAAAAAACAAGGGAGAGAAATGATTTACAGTAGATGGGGTAGAGAGAGAAGATGGGAGGGGAGGGAAGGGAAGGGGGGATAGTAGAGGAAAGGAAAGGCAGCAGAATACATCAGACACTAGTATGGCATTATGTAAAAACGTGGATGTGTAACAGATGTGATTCTGCAATCTGTATATGTGGTAAAAATGGGAGTTCGTAACCCACTTGAATCAAATGTTTGAAATATGATATGTCAAGAGCTATGTAATGTTTTGAACAACTAATTAAAAAATGGCATTTAAAAGTTCTGTAAGATTTTACATAATATATAAAGTTATCTAAATTTATATCCTTGCCAATGAGCATTGCCTTTAAAACCAGTCCTATTTTGTCCTACAAAGACATATAATGGAATTATGTAGCTGCCCAAGCAATACAGGGGCATTAATATTTTATGTGACAAACTTCTCCTATTTTGTTTTGTTTTCCTTTTCCTTTGCCAGGGATTTTTTCCACCTCAATTGCCTTCATGTGTGTGTTCCTTCTTTGTATTCAAACATGCTTTTTTCTAAGCTTTATGTTATGCTAGCATCATGCCAAATGCCAAGTCTTTTTAATTTGGATCATTAAATATATGCAGAATATTAACATCATGGCACTGCTTCCATAACCCTTGACCCTGTGTATTTTAAAAGAGCTTTAAAAACTTGTATAATTGTTCTTGCTTTTAAGAAAATACGTACTCATAGGACACCACTAACATTCTAAGTAGTATTTTAAATCATTAGCACTAACATGCTTCAGTGTGATATTTCTTTTATATGTTAATATCAGCCATCTCTTTGGATATTTTACAGCCTTCTTATGTGCTTCAGAATGTTTTTGCTTGCATATTTTAAGGACTGTAAATCTCACTGATGCACAGATAATAAACACTGATATCTCTATTTGGCTTAAAGTTGGTAAACTCTGAGTCTCCCTTCCCTTCTACCCAAATTCCTTTTGACTGCGGGCCTTAATCTGCAAGTGCCTCATGAGAAGCACTAGAGTGCACATTCCTTCATAATAAAACTGACTCACAATAATTGCAGGGCAGAATTCTTTCTCCTTAAAGAGTTAAAGGCATACAACCAGCCCCTAGGAGCCCTCTACATTCTGATGTCTTGGTTCTGATATGTTGGCTGATGCTGACAGATCAGGTGGAGCTATAAGGAAAGGCATAGTATCTTTTCAGTTTGAGGCTCAGTGTTTTCTTTTTTTTAAAGTCCTTTAATGCTTATAGAGCTGCATCAAAGTGAAAGAACAACTGGCAGTATGAAGACCCCTCAGCCTCCTCCTGAAGCTCTCCCTCTTACATTTCCAGCATTGATCAGTGCCTCAAATGTTTGGCTGAGGAACAGCCATAATAGGTTTTCAACTATGTGCAGTCAGGAAATTTCTCTAGGGGCAGGGCCAGTTCTTTGCAGACAACTCTGACCCAAAAAGCTTTGCAACTTGAAAGAATCATTAAATGGACATTGTATAAAACAGTGTCCTATAACCAAAAGAAAAAAAAGATATTTTGTATTGATTACACCTTTCTGCAAAACTATAAAAAAGGCTATTAATCCAGCAAGCTACTTATTTGGGTAAGATTTCTTACATATAGTTTTAAAATACGCATTCCATCGTTGGCAAGGAAAATATTACTATTTATGGCTCTGGCTAGCGGCCAGTACTTAAAGGAGGCAGAATCTGAGTGCCATGGTGTTTAGTGAACTGTTTAGTTGCCAGTTGCCCTTCTCTGTAGAGAGAAAGAAGGAAGTTGCCACTTTAAGATAATCTTGTTTAATGTACTATCATTTTCCACTACAAAAACTGTTTTGCAGCCTGTTAAATAGAAAATTTCATGTTCTTGTGAAGCCTGATAATTGTGAGTCTTATATTCTGTCAAAACAAACAAACAAATATGTTTTTTTACCATATTACAGAACCATCCTTGTCACTTAGAAAGTTTAGGGTTATAACACAAATGCAGGGACTCAGTAATTACAGGCATTCGTGGGGTAGGACTAGAGAATCGCTTTTGATCACATCATGTGCCCAATACCTGTATGTAAGTAAAAGTTGAGAAAATCATATTCATTCAGTGGAAAGAGTACAAATGTTGCAGCAAGAAGGCTTGCAAATTCTGACCCAGGCCCCTACTAGCTGAATGATGTTCAGCATGTGTCCTTTAAGCTGGGTCTCACCTTCCCCAGCATAACATGGAAACAATTGTGTGTCAGGAGGAGCCATATGCCTGCAAAGCCAGTGCAGAGACTGGCAAACGGAGTTGCTCAATAAATAGTTATCCTAATAAACTTTATTGGGTTTATTGCTATGAAAGAAAGGTATTTGAAAGAGGAAAATATTCAACCCAACCCTTATGAAATCTGCTTAACTAAAATTGACTTTCTCTATCTTTCTATCCCAAGCTTATCCTCAACCCCCTGTCTACTTACTAGCTGATTCTTCTTTGTTTGTAAGAGGGAAGAGCTTAATTTTCTCTGCCAATTTCACACTTCTACAGTGACCAAGTTTCCCTGAGCTATTCCCTCCACGCAGGAAAGACTGAATTATTTCCCACAGCAGGAATGCTGCTTGTCCTCGCTCTCCACTCCTGCAGGGTACCTCTGCCTCCTGGCTGAAAAGAATCTGAACCCATGGGAGAGAGGGAACTTATTTTTCCTCTGACCAAACAACCTCAGTTTGTATTCTTTCCCCTTGATTAGCAATTCATTTTATTTTATAACTTAAACAAAGCTACAGTGAAAAAGAGATGTACTTTGACAGACATATCATCTAGCTAAGATCTGGGACTTTGGAGCCAGCATGCCTAGGTCCTATGAATTTCTATTCATTGGCTGAGAATGGGCAAGTGATTACTTTCTCATTGATTTTCTCAGCCAAAGAAGAATATAAGAAAATACTACCTACCTTTAGGGTTATGGTGAAATTTAAATGAGTTAACAAATACAAAAGAGCTTAGAACATATACTAAATGCCACATTGGCTCCAATTTCCCAAGTTTCTCCCTTAACTTATTTCATAGTTAACTTTAGTGCAAAGAAAAAAATAGAGAGCTAGATATGGATGTTTGTAGAAATGGATATAGATATAGATAGGTCTAGACATATCTCCAACTAAGAATGCATAGTGAAGGTGGCTGATGAAGTCTAGGCAATGTAACCTCATCCCTCCCCTCCTCTCCATGGTCCCACTGAGTGAAGATAGAGTAGGATGAATCTTTACTGTTTCTCTCCTCATTAAGTTGGTTGGTTTGGAGAATCTTCATCCAAAAACCCCAAATGACATCTTTGTAACTAGATTCATTCCAAACTCTAATTACTGCAACTGAAGTCACAGGAACAGTTCTTTGCTGTTCCAGAAAGGGTTCAAATCCCAGTACTTCCACTACTTCATGTCTAGGAGGAAACAAAACGTTACCATATGAGGGCCATAGTGCTAGGGATCAGAAGTTTGGAAAGAGAAGTACTTGATTTCCAACACCTTTGGGCTCTCACTCTTTCTCGATATAATTTTGCTTTTTTTTTCCTTTCCTAAAATTTTGGTAAAGTTTTCTTCATTCTTAGAAGACTTAGATTCCATTTGCTTGCCAACCTACATATTTCTCCATGTCTTGCATAAATTTCCACAGGATTTTTAGCATTTTAATTTGTCACTAACATGTAAAATTAGTGACACTTTATCTGATGATTTTATTTTGAACAAAACCTAGATTATGTGGCAAAATTGAGCCCAGTTTCATCCAAGGTAATTATGTCTGAATGTGGCTACGTCATTCGACAGTTACAAGCCAGAATTTATAAGCCAGAAGCATCATTCTGTGTTGTCTGACAGCCTACCTCTTACCTCATTTATGTAGCCTACAGAGGCCTTTGCTTTTCTTTTGCTTCTTCCTTCTCATCCTCCTCCTCTTTTTCTTCATCTTTATCTCTTCTGAAGGTTGGAGAGCTCCAAGAAGTATGATCAAGAATTGGGCCAGAGGAAAAGATGTGAATGAAACTGATTTTAATTCAAAGATTTTAGGGCCATAGGATTCAAGGTAAAAGAATCCTCAGCCATAACATCTGTCCAAGATGAGGTAGGCCATGTAGGCTTCAACCTATGGCAGGTCAGAGAATTCTATTTTGTGGCCTTTATTTCAAATGTATCGTCCCTGCCTAATGCTACATCTCCAACCAGAAGAAGAGAGTCCACAGCACTGTTACTATCCACAATGCTGTGTCCTTCAGAGCCTGTTCCTACTGAACTACAGAGACCCCTGCCTCTGTAATCATCTAATTCTCTTTATGACTGCTAACCCATCATGCCATGGCACTGCACACCCCTCCTGCTGCCTATGATTGCTGGCCTCCCATAACATTTTCAAAGGTTGTCACTGAACTTTGTTGATAATGACCACAATGTAAGCATATCTAGAATAGGCAGGAAGATGGGAACAACATTTCCTTTTTGTTTTCTGATTACGCTAAACTTTCCATTTAACATCTACGGTGTGCAAACATAGATAGCACATCTCCCGAAAACATCTCTGGAGACTACAATCACGCCTCTCCTCTAATGTCCTCCCCTTCAGTGTTGACTACTCCCTGACTTGCTTACACTAGAAGCAGCAAGGAAAGTAGGCCAAAGGCCTGCAAATGGGCAGAAAAGGTCAGTCTTATTCTGACATTTCTTGTGAAACAAATGTCTGTCCTTTGTCCCTTGTATGATCTTTCAAGCTAGACCAGGGTAAATAAAACATCACTTATCAATCGGATACAAAAAAAAAAGAATATGGAAGGAAGGGCTCATTGACTTTGCATAGCATAGCACCTGTCTGCCCTCCACAGAGATATGCATGTTTCTCCCCACCCTCGGGTGAGGATGTGAATTGACCAATGTGGGTGCCCCTATTAAGGGTACATGTAGGGGAAATACCACTCATGTCACCCCCACTACCCTTGTGTCCTGTGGGCTTGAGGTGGACAGTTGGGAACTCAGCCAACACGTGGGTCCTCACATGTAGTTCAAACCCAGAAATCAGTGGTAACTGGTCAGCAAGCCAGAATCCTGAAATTATCTTCTGTCTCATGTGAAGGAAGACACATCAGCACTGTTCTCTAGGCCTAAACAGGCATGACCTGAGAAATCCCCCCCAAATCCAGAAAAATCCAAAGAAATTCCAGGCTGGCCAGTGGGAGCAATTTGCTTTTCTCCGCTATCCCAAAACTGGTACTTGGCAGAGGGTTCTGGAATGTCCCACATATGAGGGTCTTGAAATTCCTGAGGACTGTCTTTTCAACGATTGTTAATGGAAGGGTGGGGGTACAGATGTTGGGAGAACAGTCTGAAGGATCAAAACATGGATGAAGGAGCATGCTTCCTTGGTCCAGGTGCAGGGCACCACACCCTCAAGCACTGTTGGCGTCCAGACCCAGGCACCACCAGGGACCCCTTGGCTGGATTAAAGGGCAGTCCTGGCCATGAAGTGCCCCTGGGGAAGCATTTCTGAGACTTTTCTTGGGAAAGGCTAACATGCACCACAACTTTGTCCTGTGGTTATTCATCACCTAACAAGCCTGTCTTGCCCCATTCTTCTGGGACATTTGTTACAACGGCATAAAGTGATCCTCTCTTAGTTCTTCATATGGATAATTGTATATGGTCAAATCACTTCATTTTTAAGCTGGAATACATCTCTTCCTTAAAACACGAACCATCATCTAAGATGGGACTGTGGGGTTTAATAAAATTTTAATAACAGATTGTGAATAGAAAAGAAACTTACAGCATGGATGGAAGAGACAGAGAGGAGACAAGGGAGGAGGGATAAAGGAAGGAAGGAAGGAAGGAAGGAAGGAAGGAAGGAAGGAAGGAAGGAGGGAGGGAGGGAGGAAGGAATGAAAGAAGATTAAGAATTCCTGGTCTCCTATTCACTGGGATTAATATATCTAATATATCTAATCATGGGGTTATTTATGACCAGCTACCCTGTCAGCATGGGGTAGTCAGCCCAATGAATGAGTATACTTAAGAGATTGAATAGGAAGTTAAAGAATCCAAGCCACCTCCCTTATAGTGGTTAATTCTTTGTCTCTGTTCATCTTACCTGGGTTTAATGCCCCTTAAAGTCTGTCTTGTACTTGGACCTACCACGCAGGACATATAACTAATTATTCTCACTGGCTCAATTTTGCCACAGTGGAGATAACTTCTTTTAATACTATTCACAAATACTTAGACTCAGTTTCCATTCCAGAATTTGATCTTAGCTCTGCTCAAACAAAATCCAATTGGAGTTGGTTTTTTGACCCCTAAATAAGAATCTTCTCGAGCAAAATTCAAGTGTTTAACTCCAGCAACACAAATTTTTAAATAGTGTTCCCTTTTCTGTTCTTCCCTTCCCAGTCCTCTGATGTTTGCATCACCAGGCAACACTGAAGATTTAAGTTTTTGAACTTCTCTAACCTCTTTGGTAGCCTCTTTAAATCATTATACTCCCTAAGCAAGGCCAATCTGACCTTCTGCCATTTTATTCATCCTTGATTAACAGAGGAGACTTTGCCTGGTTTTGCCCACTGCATAACAATCTTGCTTGTTATTCTAACAATGGTGGCTTGTGATGGGCTCTGGTTAATTGTACACATTTTTCCACCTTGACAAGACTAACACACACATGTGTGGTAAATTAACTACTAAAAGCTTTTTATTGTTTTGATCTCTAGTAGAAAAAGACTTTTCATTTTCTAAAATATATAGTTGTTTAGAATTCAGGGCCCTATATTCATGCTTTGGTAATACCTTGTGTGATAAATGCTTAGTAAGCAAGGTTTTAAACTTAATTTATTATCAGTTTACATACAGTCTTATTTACAAAAACTTACTTAAAATTTTAAGACTTTACTAAAATTGAATGTTGGAGTCCATACCGATTATGCTTCATTCTAAAAAAAAAAAATATCTTTAATGTTTTTCCTTAATGATGTTTACATGTTCATTGTTGTTGAAATAATTAATAAAATAGCTATCTGAACTAATATTCCTTAAAAGAAATTCAATTGTAAATGAATGAATTATTTTATCTAAGGCTAAATCAATAGCTGATACCAGAAGTTTTTAAATAGAGGATAAGCCCCTTAAGATTACCTTTGGTTAATATTAAGGAAAATCAAAAAGCCTAAAAATGTAATAGTTCAAGTTAGTGTGGCATCCTTTGTCATTAAAGAAATCTTGCAACTTGCTTTGTATTTATTTAAAGAAAAATAAAATGTCGACCTTCCTATCTATCTGTAGACCACTGTTAACCTTGCCTGGAAGAGGGTGATGGTCTTAGAGTTATGATTGTTAATGGCCTTTGAATGCTGCCTGCACAGGCCTTCAGCTCCCTGGTATACAGTAAGGGTCAGCCCTTTCCAGATGGGAAAATGATAAGGACACTAGGAAGATAGCAGGTCATTGCTGGGCAGCTGCCAGAAACTTAGAGCAAAATGAATCGAGAAGGGCTGTGGTGCTTTAGCCAGCATTTTTCTGTTTTAATTTATCAAACCAAAGCTTGTTGACATGAAAGTGAATGAAATTGTTATACAGTGAGCTCTAAAAAGCCAGCTCAAGGGTTTAGTGTAGAAGAGCTCTGACTATAAATAACAAAGAAAATACAGGGAATGTTCTTTCTCTTAGCACCTGCTCTGTTGTTTGAGATGCATCGGCAATTAACTCAAATCCCAGTATCAGCATCAACTGGAACAAGGCCAATTCTTTGAAATATTACAGAGGCTCCATAATCTGCTGTAGATGATTATCAAAGGGCTAATCCTCAAACTAGTCATTTCAGTGTTTTGATATGTGGAGCTGTATTTATTTGTTTATCAAATGTAATAAAGTAACTGACAGAAAAGACTATGCATTATTGATACAGCTAGAAGAGTTACTTTGCAGTCAGAAAAGGTTAACGTCATCTTGCTTGGGGGGAAAAAAATTTGCAGTGACTTGTCCAATAAGGAAAACAATGAAATAAATCACTGACTAGCATTCAAAATGAAATCTCTGCATTTAACTGAATCATATAAATCCTGTTTTACAGTAAAAATATGATATCTACAATTTCCCCTAGGAGTAAAAGGAAAAACTAGCTAATAGAATAAGATTTAATACAGGTGCATTAAGAGGAATAAAGTCTTCCTTGATAACAGAGCCTCTGATAGTTCAAACCTCTACTCAGGGTTTGGCACTTAGCGGGTCCTGATGAAATACCTATCTCTTAGTAAAGAATGTTACATGTATTAGAAAGAGATGAAGTTTAGCACTGTCTCCTATCTTCTGAGAATGAAACAACATGTTTCCGTTGCATATGCTTGAAGTATATGGAACCCGAGAAAAATATATACTCTCTAAATTCATTCATTTCTTGACAGTTTTTTTTTGCATCTTCATTCAAATGATGTTTACTGAATGCCTACTTTGCACATTGTAATGCAGCAGGTTCTGTCAATTTTATACATAAATGGTACAAATTGATCTATTAAGTATGGTGCGTACCTTTTTTATCAGAAAGAAAGAGCATGTAAGTAAATATATATGATATAAATAAAAGATGAAAAGTATTTCCATCAAAGTTAAGAATCATAAAACAAGACTTCCATGGTATCACTTTTTCAAACTCATGGATTCACTTACATCTCACAAAAACATAAACTTAAGTGCTATTTAACTTCCCAATAATTTATTGCCTTTATTTAAAATAATAAAATTGCACCATCTGGTAGTCCTGTAAAATCTATGCTATATGTTTACTATACTATAATCTGTACCTTGCACACATTAGGCCATCCCATGCATCAATGCTGAAAATCATTTAAAGTTGCTATTACTATTATTTAGTGGTGGTAACAAAAGACTGTGCAATTAACTTTGAGGAAAACCAAAATAATGATTAACATTTTTGAATGCTTATTATGTTCTAGGACTTTTGCTAACTGCTTTCCCCACTTTATTAACTAGATCTTTACATTATCTTTATGGGTAAGTACTACCACTCTTAGCATTTTATATACGAGGAAACAAAGGATCATAATTTCATTAACTTATTGATGCTTGAATTTGAACTCAGATGAGCACCACTGACAATTACAATAATCTGAAAAATATAAAATAAATATTCAAAAAGAAAAGATAAAAATCCATTTGTAGATAATATGACCACATATGTGAAAAAGAGAATGAACTGGACATGTGTTAGAAATAAAGATATTATAATATTTACTTAATTAATAAATATACATTCTCATCCATAAATAATAACCACTTAAAAGTATAATGGTAGCAAGATGTCGATTATAGTTTGAAATAAGAAGATTATAGAAACAAACTTTATAAGGAATATGTGGGACATTATAAGATGAAAATTTTTCAGAATCATTTGAAAGACATAAAAAAAGCCTTCAACAAATTGTAATTCTAATCAAAGAAATATGGACTTAGTATCATCATAAATTCTTGTATAAAAATAAAGAATCTTCTAAAATCAACAAAATGAAACAATGTTACTATATTAACCTGGACAAAAAGGCATAAAACTAGCCAGAAATATTCTTGGAAGAAGAGTTTGTATTATACCACATGATAAAACATATGCTAATTCATACCACTTTGATGATGACCCAGGAATACACAGAAAATATCAGTGGAAGAGAAAGTTCAAAAATAAACCCAAATACATATGGGCATTGCCATAAAGAGAGCATTTCAAAGCAGTGGGGATAAAGACAAAATTTTCAATAAATCTGTGATAACTACATAGTCATTTGAAAAAAAGTATGACCACATCTCCTCCAAACCACTTCTTACATAAAAATAAACTCCAGATGGATCAAAGATTTAAAGTAAACAATGAAGCCATAAAAGTACTGGATGAAAACGTGACTGAATTTATTTATAACCTGGAGATGGGGATGGTTTTTCTAAGCATACACAAATTTTAGAAACCATAAATTTAATGATTTGGACAAAGCTTACAAAAACCATTTTAGCAAAGCCTAAAACATTATGAACAGGAGAGACATTTAACAAATCAGAGACCCACAATTTTAAAAAAGAAGAAAACATATGTATGTAAGTACAAATAATATATAGTGAAATACCATTATGTAAAAATATGATAATTTAAAAACTGAGAACAATTTAAATACCATCTTGGTAAAAAATTACTGAAATGAATTGTGGTATATCTAAATAGTGTAATAATATGTAGACAACTAATTTAAAAATTGGGGGTAGATCTGAAAAATATGAATATTTTATCAGTTAATCAGATACATAATCATATCATTTTAGAGAATAAGAGCCATAAGTAAAGTTTAGAGGTGTATATTATAGGACAGAATACTGTTTCCTAGAAGCATTCAGAAAAGGTCAGCCTTGTGGAATAAAGAGATGTTAAAGACAATAAGAGAGAAATCAAGGGGAATACATTTTAAACTAGGAAATAAGAAACCCAAAGGAGAGTTGGAAGAGATTGAAAATTTCAATAGTTTTGGTTGGAGTTTTAGGACAACAAAGAGGAATTTTTGAATAAAGATAGATGAAGGGAAAAGGCAGAATGTAGTTTCTTCTCCAAAGTCTTTAATTTTCTTATTGAGGAGGATGCAAGCAGCAGGATTTGCTGTGAACCAGCCAGCCAGGCAGGAGTAGATTCTTTCCCAAAATGTTTAATTTAAACTTCTCAACATGCCAAGAATTAGGAATCATTATTCCCATTTTAAAAGTAAAGAACTGAGGTTAGAAAAATTAAATAATTCACCTAAGTTCTCACAGAAAGTAACAGACTTGACATTTAAATTGGATAACCACGTAATTTATGATATAAATTGGGTCACTTTGAGAGTGAATGGGACAACAAGCTTAAATCATTTCTGTCATGGCAAACAAGGAAGAAAGGTCACCCTACATTTTAACCCAAGGCTGTCTCCAAAACCTACATTCTGACATCAATTACCTTTCATAGATTGACACACACACCAAGATTTTCTTTAAAAACTGTGTTGTGACCCAACAAAAACGTTAATAAGGCTCTCAAACATTATTTCAACATCAAAATTAGGTGAGCAAGCTCTGTTAGCTCACCTGGCTGACATCTCTATCCACAGAATTGATCTGTACAGCTTATTTTACAGACTTTACCCGGGCACACTTAAAATGACCCAAATCTCAAATGCTTTCAGCGTTCTCATGGAATATTGTTCTATAAAACAAAAGTTATTGTTCTATAACTTCAGAATTTGAATTCCACAGCATTTATCCTCCAGAAACTATATTTTACCACTGTTAAGCCTAAAGCAGTGCACCTGATCTTTTCTAGGTAAAGATTATTGGTTGATTTATAATTAGCACTATAAATATTATAAATAACATGATTTTCAAGTTATTTTCCTTTTGCAGGCAGAGAAAACTGCTAGCATAAAGTAATCGCTTAGAATTGTTCATGTTTGCAAAATATTCTCCATCAAAAAATGTCTGTGGAAATTGATTATATTTCAGACATCTATTATTTTACTTGTTTCTTATGTTAAGTCAATCACCTTATTCTCGCCTCCTTTCATTTTTTTTCCTCCCAGGCCATGTGCACATTTTCTTGTCATTAAGTACAAAAACACAGTAGGGGCATTCTAAAAAAGTGCTGAAAATCTCTATGTCTTATTTTAAGGAGGATGGTGTATATATTCATAGTATTTAAGTATTCATGATAAAGTTTGTTATTTCCTTTACTAATATAGGGTTTCAATAAATATGTCACATGGAATAGGAAATGTGAATGACATTACACATACACACACACACACACAAAAAAAAAACCCACCATTCTAACTTGTATTTTTATGAGTTCAACTTTTTCAAATTTCAGATGTAGGGAGACCATGCAATATTCTTCTTTCTGCACATTGCTTATATCACCTGGTATAATGTCATCCAGGTCCACCCATGCTGTCTCAAAGGCTGATTAATATCCATTGTTTATGTGCACCACATTTTCCTTAACCATGCATCTGCTGATTGACACTTAGGTTGACTTAATATCTTGGTTATTATAAATAATGCTACAATGGAGCATGAACCATGTGGAATGCAGATATGTCCATGACAGAATGATTTTATTTTCTCTGGATACCTACCCAGGAAGAGTACTACTGGATACTATGATCATTCTAATTTTCAGTTTTTGAGAAACCTCCATACTGTTTTCTTTAGTGGCTCTGCTAGTTTGTACTCTCACCAAAAAGCTACAATGGTGCACTTTTCTATGCATCATTTAATACATTAAATGTATATGTTTATAAAAGCCATTTTTGTAGGAGTGAAGTAATATTTCATTGTGTTTTAATTTGCATTTCTTTGATGACTAGTAAAGTTGAGCATTTTTTAATGACCCATTTGTATATCTTCTTTTAAGAAATGTCTATCCAGATCTTTTACACATTTTTAAATTATTTTGTTATTTTTGTTTTGAAGTCTTTGTTTTGTTTGTTATTGAGTTGTTTTAATTCATTATATATTTCTAATATGAACCCTTTGTCTGAGATATGGTTTGTGAATAATTCTCTCATTGCATACATTGTCTTTTTACTCTGGGTCAAAGATGAGTTGACATAAATTGTTATTTTGTACTATAAATGTTATAGAAATTTTTGGATACTTGTATATAATTGGCATTTTTCTTTATCTCCTTATTTCCAGAAATTTTTAATTGTTATTTTAATCAAACTAACACCAGAAGAATACAACTGATATTTCAAAAAACACAAACATTTTCAGAGGCCATGAATATCAATGCCAATTAATTTTCTTTTTCTCCTCCTTTCCTTTCTTTCTTCCTTTCCCCCTTCTTCTCTTCTCTTTGCTTTCTTCCCTTTTTTTTCTTTTTTCCTCACTCCATCTTTCATAAGTTCAGAAAGTACTTTTTTGTTTCTTTCTATTTGTATATTTTTTCCTCTCTCTCTCTCTCTCTCTCTCTCTCTCTCTCTCTCTCTCTCTCTCTCTCTCTCTCTCTCCCTCTTCCAACAAATTGGCCCATTCTATGACAGTCATGGTTTCAGGGAAATTGAACACAGAGTTAAATAACTAAAGGCTTCTAACTTCATAAAGCTCACAATCTAATCAGAAAAATATAAATAAATAATATAAAGTATTCTGAAGATGACTTGAAAAAAGAGTGGCATAAGATAAAAATTTTCTGATGAACAAAATTTTGGAAGAATCTGCTGCCAATAACTAATATTTGCTCTTCAGAATAAAGAGAAATGTAACCAGATAAAATAAAATGTTGAAGCCCTTTTGAAAATGGTAAATATGTGGATAATATTGTTTTGTTCTCATATTTTTTTTGAAAAGGCAACAATGTGATTACCAATGTGATTACCAATTTGTGATTTTAAAAAATCTCAGCAAAGTGTAGATAGACAGATAGACGGTAATTTCCTTGTCTATGAAAAACTACAGCTAACAACCTAATTAATTGTGACATACTGAACATTTCCACACAGCCAGCAGTGTGGCAGAGATAGCTTCAATAATCACTTCCAATTCAGGTTGTACTTCAAGTTTTATCCATTGTGAGAAGAAAAAAAATATACATAGAAAGCATAAAGATTTGGAAGGAGAAAGTAAATCTGTCTGATTTTGCAGATGACATGACTGATAACATTAAAAAATCCTAACAAATCTGTAAAACAAACTATTACTACTAATAAGTTAATTCAGCAAGGTCATGGGATATGATTGATATATGAAAGTCAAATTTATTTCCAATAATAGCAAAACACAATTTAAAAAAATAAGTGGCATTATATTATCTCTTACTGCATAGAAAATCATCACAAGTTTAATGGCTAAATCTATAATAAACATTCATTATATCAAGCTGTTTCTGTAGATGAGGAATTGGAGAACAATTAGTTGGGTGACTCAGGCATGGGGTCTCTCAAGGGGTTGCAGTCTAGATGTCACTCTGAATGTCAGTATTCTAAAGAGGCTGGAAGAGCTGCTTTTCAAGGTTCTTGTAGCTGGCAAGATGATGCTGGATGTCGGCAAGAGGCTTCACACCCCCACAGCATCTACATCTCTGCAGGGCTCTCAGCTGTCCCATGGCATGGCAGCTACTTCATCCAAAGAGAGGGATCCAAAAGAGAAGTCAAGCCCTGCAGGGCCATCAGTCATCTCCATGTACCCTGGATACACAGGCAGACATCTCTATTCAGTGGGGAATACCCATTCAAAGACAAACATAGTAAGAAGTGAAAATCTTTGGAGACTTTCCTTGCAGCTGATTACAACACATGCTATATACTATTGTGCCAAAAACTTAAGCAGCTTGTAAGGCTTTACACTAAAACTCAAATTTACAAGGAATTTGAGTAATACTTAAATAAACAAAAAGATATATTAGTATGGACTGTCTGTATGTGTCCTCCCTGAGTTCATATGCTAAAATCCTAACCCCCAGTATTTAAAGATGGGGCTTTGGATGTTATTATGTCATAAAGGTAGAGGTCCCTAGATGGGATTAGAATCCTTACAAAAAGGGTAGAAGAGCTAGCTTGCACTCTTTTCTGACATGAGGATACCATGAGAAGTTGGTAGTCTGCAGCTGAGAAGAGGCCTCTCACTAGAACCCAATTATAATGTTACCCTGAGATCCTGATCCTGGAAGATTTAAAAAAAAAAAAAAGAAAGAAAAAGAAAAGATCAGTTGTTTATCAGACACTTGGTGGTTCTATGTTATAGTAACATAAAGTGGCTGGGACATATACTATATTAATTGATTGGAAGGGTCAATGAGGTAAAAGAGTCAGTTCTTCCCAAGTTAATTTATGATACAAATCAAATCAAAACCTAACCAGGTTCATCCTAGAATTTATAGAAAAAAATTTAAAAATCCTAAAGTATCCTTGAAAAAACAAGAGTAGGACATGTACTACCTGATTTCAAGACTTCATAAAAAGCTATAGTCCATTGGCAAGTAAGTTACAGAAAATAAAGATGGAGAGGTAGTTCAATGAAATAGAATAGAGCATAAAAAAATAGACATGTATGTATACAGGTCTGTGTGTTATTCAATAAAGGACCAAGGCAACTTAATGTGGAAATAAAGTCTTTTGAGAAAATGGTATTGGAAAGACTCAATAAAAGTGTGAAAGAAAAATGAATAATATTATTCCCACCCCAACTCAAATGATACACAAAAAGTTAAATTAAGATGAATCATAGGCCTGAATGTAAAAGTTAAAACTCTGGTGGAAAACAAAAGAGGAGGTCTTTATGACCTTGGGGTAGGCAGCAATCTCTTAAAAAGGACAAAGTAAATACCAACCATGGAAGAAGGAAAAAAAAAAGCATAGAAAATTTGACCTCATCAAAACTAACACTTCTATTTTAAGAAATAAACATACAAACCTTGGAATGAAAGAAATATTTTTACACATCTAAATGATAAAGTACTCACATTCAGAATATATAAAGAACTACTAAAACTTACCTTAAAAATAAGACATAAGAAATGGACAAACACTTGAATAGCAATTTTGTAGAAGAAAATATATAATTGGCCATAAGTACTTGAATAGCCCTTTTGCAGAAGAAAATATATAATTGGGAATAAGGCATATAGAAATCTCAAAATCATTTAGAGTTAAGGAATTGCAAATTAAGACCACAATAATATATACTGCATACCCTTTAGAATGTCTGAATTTAAAATCCTGGCAATGCCAATGTTATCAAGATTATAGAGCAACTTAAACTCTGAAATATTGGTGGAGGAAATATAAAATATTTTAACCATTTCAGAATACAATTCAACATTTTCTTATAGTTAACCTGCAATTACCATACAATTAATTCCACTTCTAGATATTTACCCAGTAGAAATGAAAACATGTTCCCAAAAGACTTGTTCTTAAAAGTTTATAACAGTTTTACTCATAATAATAAAAATGAAAACTGCAGAGATGTCTATCAACAGGAGAATGAATAAACATAATGTGATATATTTACATAATGAAATACTATCAGAAGTTAATGTTAATTAATATTAACAATAAATAATGTCATATAATTAATATCACTATACACATAACAACATGGATGAAACTCAAAATCATTATGATGAATGAAAAAGTCAGGCATGGAAGAATAGACACTGTATGACTCTCTTTTCATGAAGTTTAATAGGAAAAGAAATCCATGGTTTTAGAAATTGGAGTGGGGGTTGCCTATAAGAAGTGGAATCTGACTGGATGGAATGGACATGAAGGGGGTTTTCTGAGATCATGGATAAGTTCTACTTATTAATCAGGGAGTTAGTTACATGGGCCAGAAGCATTTGTCAGAATTCTCAAGATCTTTGCATTTCATTGGGTATGTGAACTTTACCTCATTTTGTAAACGAGAGGAAAATATTAAAAGAGTAAAACCACTGGGGAAGTAATTGCAGAAACCCAAATAAGAGAACCAGGATCCCAATGAAGGTGGTGAAAGCAACACGTTTTGGAGGACAAAGATAAGACTTGCTAATGAATAGGGTGTGAGGAATAAGAAAAAGACTCAAGAACTATGAAGCAAGAGGTATTGGCTTTCTAGGGACCAGGTAAGCTTTCTAAAAGCATGCTCTTCATTTGCCAGATCACCATCCCTGACACAACCTTTCAACATTTTCCTGAGTCCACCTTTATTAGAAGAATATTTGAAATGTTAGTGCCAGTCCTTGCCCTCGAGTCCCTTCCTCACCCTTGCCCAGCTCTGCTCTGTTACAACAGGAGGGAAGATGCTCCACTCTGTGGGCTCTTTCCTAAGCTACCTCTCTGATGGCTTCCGGCAGAGTCTGGTCAACAGAATGAATTGGAGGTTAACATGTATTCACGAGGCTCCTCCTGCTTCTGGCTCCAGTGACCTGCATTACCCTCCAGGTCCTCCATCCTAGTAGAGTTCTTAAGACTGGGTTTCGTAAAGAGCTAGTTTCCTGTTGACTTTTCAGCATTTCCATCACATCTAGGCCCACATTTCTGTATTAACTTCCTTCTATTTTATGATTTTTGTTTTCTTAGTAATAGGAAAGAAACAGAGTAGCACTGGGACCTGCAAACATTAAAACTGGGACAAGTTTGCTCATGATCTTACTTCCTGTGGTTTGATGCAGATTCCCATGAAAAACTCAACTGTTGCACACTTGTATGAAAGGAACCAAAGAATAATGACACAAATTTTGCACTTTGCCTTGAGAAATTTTGGGGGGAGTGCTGAGGATGGATGAATGCTTTAAGCAGCCTTCTATTTTTCCTATTAACATGAATAGTGATTAGCTTAGTGCTATGCTTACAATAAACGCTTCATACAAGTTAGCTATTATTAACACCTGTGAAGTTTCTTGTATTAGTATTTCTCAATAAACTGTCCTTAGAAATCCTGTGGTCCCCGAAAAGCATTAATAATTAGCTTCAGGCTTAGGGGGGCTCATATGTGATTATGTTAAGAAAATGACTTAATAAACCTCACCTAGGGAAATGAGAAAAATTTCCTACAGGACTAAAAATGTAGTTACTTGAAAATATATCTAAAGACTTGCAATGATGGAAAAGTTCTGGAACTGAATTACGGCAATGGCAGTACAATATTGTGAATGCACTTAATGCTACTTAATTATACATTTTAAAATTGTTGGAATGGTAAATGATATATATATTGTATATATTGTTGTATATATTTTTAAGCACAATAACAACTTTTTTAAAAAAAAAAGTCTAAAACAGAAAATATAGAGTTTGGAGACACTTGATAAAATGCATTTTTAAAGATTATGATTTCAAAATATGTGTGCATAAATGTATGTTAGTCTGATGTTCCTAATTTCTGAGCATAATAACAAAGAAAATGTAAAGGAAAATGAGGCATAGTTTATTTCTTTTCCACTTGTACCATCTGTTCACATTAGCCACAAAGAAACACCCTTATAAAATTCATTAAATTACCACGTTATAATTCAATGTGGTAATAAGTCTTCAACACAATGTACACAGTGGCCAAATGACTATGGCAATGACATCATTGTAATGGTCATAATTACATGACAATTCAGATATTTGATCATTCAAAACATCAGTAAAATAACTATTCTTCTATTTGTCAGCCTCTAAATACCTCTATTCATTCTTTATTCAAGAATCTGTGGCTCACAGGGAGGAGAGAGAAACCCAATCCAGCAATAGCAGAGACAAAGCTAGGACACAGGGAGGAGAACAGGGTTTTGAGGGACAGGCAGGAAAAACCTGCGCTGCACTCAGTGGAGAGAAGGAGATGAATGTGCATGAAGCCAGCCTAATTATCGGAGAGTGAAAGGTCATCAAAATCAATTTGCAGCATGATGTACAAAGGTCATTATCAGACTTAGATTTTCTCTGCCCGTTTAAAACACAATAAAAATAAAGTGAGTGCTTTAATAACTATGATTAGTAAAGAAAAAAGCATATCATCGAGCCATCTGTTTAAATATTTGTGCTACCTTAGTTTTACTCAAAACAGCATGAAAGATGAGCAGTGAGGAGATTTTTTTTTTTTTCCCTATTTGTTTGCTTTTAAAATCCTGACATTTTCTCCGCTGGTTGCCGAGATTTATAACACAGATGAAAGAGCTCCTCTGAAATTACTGCCCTTTGAAATCAATAGCACGGTATTTGTAACGACTTTCTTTTTATTATAGAGCACTTCATTATTATTTTTATTATAATTTTATGGGACAGTCTGGAACAGAATTCATCTTTCACTTATTTGAAGCATCTCACTTACTCAATGGCACAGATGGCCTGCTCTGAGGAGATTTAATCACCCTATGTTAGGGGTGCTTTGATGCTAAGTAAATGCAAACCACAAGAGAGATAGGCAGCCTAGGCAACAATAACATTATCTTAGCCGCCATTCAAAACTGTGGAAACAGTTCATTTGGGAACTTGGGAAGTTAGGGTTCTAAAACTGCATCTTTTTATTTTTATTTTTTTCTCTCAAAAAATAATATAGTACTATTTTATGGGGTAGGGTTTTGAAATTTTTAATTGTGTCTATCAATAAAAAGTACATCACATTATGACTCAGTATACCTACATGTATGCCTGTTCACATGCCCACTCATACACACATGTGTGTGTGCACACAAATTCACACATATTCTAACACAAATATTTTAAGAACTTGTACTTGTTGTTACTGAACGTAGAAGGTGATTTTCTATTCTGATTTAGTCAATTTTTAATGCCGGTCATAATCCACTAAGCTGTTTTTAATACAAGGATCTGAGCCATCAGTTTGAAAATAAATTCAGGAAGTTTTTTTTATATTTTAAATAAAATAAATATGTGAGTACTTATCATCATATCTAACATATGGTAACCATTTGGAATTTATTATGTCTTGAATGGATTTTTGTAAATTACCAAAGCTTAAAACAACCAAGATATGCTCTGTGTAGAGAAATGACTTCTCTGAATTTTTTTTCCTATTGTTCTAGTTTTGATCCAACTATGTGGTTCTGAAACACTAAGCAGTTGAATTTATATTATGGAACACTTACAGTGGCAGACAGAAAGAACACAATGTGAAGGAGAAATGTCAAGGAAACACTGAGGCTGCTTTTCATCTTCATTATTAGCTTCTCGGTCCCTTACTAGTTAACACCTATCTATATGGTACAATGTAGGCAAAAGGATAGAAGTGTAAAGTCAATAAAATACCATGTTTTTAAAAGAGTTACAAAGTCAATAAACTTTTATAAGAAAAGACAAAGAAGAAAGCAATGAAAAGAATAAAGAAACAGAAAAACAAGAAAAATTGAGGACTTCTCAACTTTTCACATGTTACATTATTCACTTTCTCTGAGTCAGGAAGGAGACTTTTGAAATCTTTAGTTAACGCAGTATATTCACCTTTAATTTGTCCAATCGAAAAGTAAATATTTATTGTGCACCTATGTTCCTACTTTTAAATATCTATAAGTTTTATGCATGCTTGATTGTTTTCAGTTTAGCAGAATTTATCTTTTTTAAATATTACATTTGTGATAAACTAAATCACAAATTCAAAATAAACAGGCTGCTTGTGAAATTTCCTGAAACTTGTTCTTTTAGTTAAGAGTGACATTCTGAAAATGACAACAGCATGCCATTTGAAGCTAGGCCAATACAACATTAATCTGTATTAGCTCTACTGGGACCCATGTAAAGCGCACTTTTAAGGAGATCAATGGGCAAACATCAAGAAGAGGTGATAAAAGTCAAATGGGAAAGGCAAGAAAAGATTGTTTCTTTTTCTATGCACACTGATGTCATTTCCATCCAAAGGATGAAAAGATGAGAATTTTTCATCGTGCCCCTTAATATCCAGTATTCAATAGAGGTTGAACATTACCTGTTTATCTTTGCTATAGCTGTAGACCTATGGGATGTTTATTTTACACTAACCTCTGTAATGACAAGAAAGTAATAATAAAAATTATGAATGGGCCTAAAAAATGATGGGGCCTGGCAGAAACATGCTGTGGGTGAGGAAGGAGTATGAATTCATTATGCAGAAATGCAGCATCAGTAGGAGCAAATAAATTCAGGTAGGAAGGGGAAAATACTGAGAATTTTTTGTCATTATTTCCTTTCATTTCATAGTACTATTTTTGCCAAAAAGTGGTCATTCTGGAACCTCGAGTCCACATTTTTTAAAAAATTCACATTAACAGGAATTTTAGCATAAGTTCTGGATTAATGATACACTCCTTGATGAGCAGCAGGGCTGGTTAGATTAAGTACTATTGACCTAGAGGCTTTACACACTAAAGTCCAATTACAGAGATGAAATGGTCCTAAGAGGAGACACCTGGAAATGCCCACTTCCCCTTCCTGTGGACCTGAGATAGAATTTGTCATGGTAACTCTCCTGTTAATAAGGGCTTGGAGTATCTGAATGAATGTCATCTCTTTTCAGAGTGATCCTACTGCCTGGCTGTGCTAGCCACGTGGTCATATAATGCACAGGTCACATATAGCAGGAAAGTTTCAGCTAAACTGAATCATTCATTGTGGTAGGGTCTGGGGTTAGACACCTGGGCTGCTGAGCCAGATGGTCTAAGTTGGAACCCTGGCTCCATTATTATAGTTGTATAGGACTGTGTCTTGACATCCTCATCAAAAACTTGGAAATATGATATTTCATGAGGTTGTTCGGAGAATTAAATCCAAGAATCACACCCGGGACATAATAAGCCCAGGATATGCACTACATTTATTTCTTTTTCATAAAAGAACCAAGTTCCTAAAATATAAGTGTTTTTGTACTGACTTCTTAAAATAAGGGAGATGAAAATAGTCCCAGATTGCTTAATTCCTTTCTATGTCTTCTGCAGAGGAAGAGAGAGACCTAGACAAATCAGATCATAAATCCTCCATATTTCCAGCTTTTAAAACATTTATAATCTTAATGTCTTAAACAAATTTCTCAGTTACACATTAAGTTGAAAGAGGACCCTGAAATATGTTATGGTTGTTCAGAGTCGGATCTTGGATAACATGGCTCACACTGAGAAATATGAGGACAAAAATCTTTAGCAGTTGTTCAGTGATTCACTAATACTACTCTTTTCTGGTAACCTACAACTCCAAATCATTGATAAGCATGAGCAACTGGACACAAACCTCTATAATGAGGTGTTTTAAGTACCAACTTCACTATATCATAAAATTCCCCAAAACTAAGTTGTTTAAATAACCACTGAATTATATCTCATCAATGTAGTTTAACTGGGTTCAATTATTCAGTTCTTCTCCATGTGATCTGGCCTGTGGCTGTAGACATCTGGGGGTTCAACTTGCATGCATCCCATTGAGAGATGGAGCTTCTTTTCCCAACATCTGGACCTGGGCTGGCTTAGCCACTTTTTTGACTAATAGAATGTGACTGAAGTGATATTATGATGTTTTGAGCTCAGGCCCAAAGGGCCTTGCAGTTTTTACTCTTGTTTCCTTGTAATCTAGATATCATGAAGAGGAAACCCAAGCTAGCCTGTTTTGGAAGCCACAGAAGAGTATAGACTCAGCCTGGACAGTAACTTGTGCAACTGCCAGACATATGGGTGATACCCTCTGGGAACAGTTAGTCACTAGTCACCCTGCCCAGGAAACTCTTCTCCAATCAGAAACAAATCATCCCATCAGGGCCTGCACAAATTATTGTTTGAATACAGTTTCTTTTTTAGGTAGTACTAGATAAATAATAAAAGAATAGAGACTCAGATTGTGTTCATTGTTGTTATTTCATAGATACTCTACTAATCAACAATGAGCAGTATAAAGGATTTATACCAAATATGAATGCAACTGAGTGGATGTTACCCCCCTCCCCCATTACTTCCTTCCTTCCTCCCAGCAGCATGCTTACCGGTCAGTGGAGCCCAGAAGGCACTCCTAAGGCACCAACTCTTAGGAACCTTAGGTTGTGAGCTCCCTGGGCAGGAGGAGACAATACCATATACAGAATTTATCTATGCATCTAGTTCTGTTTCCTTCAGAATCTCTGCATCTAAGCCAATCTGATCACATCTTGCCTAACTTCCACAAGCAGTACTTGTTGTTCCATAGAAATTGAGAATGTACCCTTTGGGGAAAATAAATAAATACATGTGTAAGTGAAAGCCCATTTTCACACTTAGTGAAAATCTGCCAATTGGACTATAGGTTCCCACATGAGGAAAAGTTACTATTGTTAATAAATACCAATAACAAAATATTAATGGCTTTCAAAAATAGCATCAAATATATGTAAGGTTTCTTAATGAACCTTTTCTATTTCTTAAACTTATAATTTCTTCCTTCAACAACATTCTTGTGAGGAGGCTTCTTGGAGCCATAAAACTAACAGGAAACTGAAAAATCATTCAGTCCAAGCTAAAGAAAGCTAAAGAAAACAAGGTCCAGAAGGATTAAAATCTGCCTAAAACACACACACACACACACACACACACACACACACACACACTCACACACACACTCACACACACACAGTTGTCAGTAAAAATCAAGAGTTAAAACTCAACCCTTCTGATGTTCAGACTAGTCTCTCAACCACTGCTTTGCATGGCCTTCTGCACATGCTAATGAGAGATTAGTCACACACCATAGGTAATTGTCTGTGTAGAGCATCCTCACTCCTTGCTTTTACCGCCTCTGCCTGCATCATGACTCTTGGCACATTTTTCTTTTTTAATGGTCAGAAGTTTAATATTTTTTCAGCTCACTGTTATCTTGGACTCTACTTGAAAAATAGCAAATCTGAAGTCAGCAGTTCTCTAAACACAATTAGACATTTGTATAATATTTGTTGTAAATTACTCTCCCCACTCCCCACCCTCTTGAATAGAGATTGAGTAGGACAGTGTCCTTGCAGTGGAAGGGTATAACACAGAAGGGGCTTCCTCTCCACCTGCCCTTTCAGGGGAGGCCACTAAGTTGCTCCTCAGCTTTGGTTGACCCACCCTTTGCCACTGTCACTGACTTTATGGCAGAAAATAGGAAGACTTAGGAACTGTCACACCTCTTGATTTCTCTCTGTTGGCCCATGGATTTTATTCATCACAAGTTGCTTTAGAAAATTTAAAATAATTAACAATACCTGTGTACTTCTTGTTTCCTCTGGGCCCTTTTCTTCTTTCTTTGGTGAAATAGCTTAAAAGGAATAAAGAACATGTTTCACTAGAAAACAGTTTTTTCAGTACAATAATTTGTGCTTTATGTCATATTATAGTGGTGAGTGTAAATTTATCTTTGTACCATGTTTTATTAACTTTTTCCCCCATAGAGTTACATCAAAAGACTCTATAAATAAATGATGTGCTCAGCCTACTAGTTTCAACATGCATACCAATTATGTCTATTGGTTTCAAAACACGTAGTCAGTACTTTAAACAACCATGATAATATCACAAACTAAAATATTCAACATCTCCATCTCAGTATGCTGTCACCATGCAGACAACGATTAGAATTGGTAATGAGTTTCACTGCCGGTAAGTTGAGTGGCACGATGCATTTTATATCCATGCTCATGTCAAACTCAATTAACATTCTAGCACAGTATATTTCAAAGACGCTGACCTAATCTCAGAGAACAATGCATTTATTTATTTCATGCTAAAATTCTTTTACATTTTATGCAGGATTCTTGAAGCAAAGATGTTTATTGTCACAATAATATTTTAAGTTGGAGATTCTGAAGAAATGAGAAGAATACTCAGTTTAAAAATCTTACTGTAAATGATGCATGTCATTGCTGTAGGAGAAAAAAAAAGAGTCTCTCAAGCTATAAAACTAGAGAATTTTAAAATAATATGGAGATCCTGTCTCCTTGCAAATGACACATTTCAAATAAGCCAGAAGTATGTGATTTTTTTGTATACCCACCAAGACAGCACATGAAATTAAATTTTATCAGAGAGAAATTTGTACTTACCTACTTGTTTATCTATCTACTTATTCATTTATTTATCTTTCTATGTATTATCTCTATTATTAAAATAAAAACCAATCAATATGAGATTCATATGCAAAACTTAAAAATCCAGTGTCTTATTATATGCATGCAGATGTATGTGCCAGATCTTGTTTTCTCCACTAACAACATACTACAGTAGATAATAAGCCTTTTAACATTGTCAGAGTAGTTACTTATTCACAATCATAGTGGGTAAATATTCAGGAAGTTTAAAAATCATTTTTAGGAAAACCCACCAAATATAACTATACTGATGTGAAGTTTATATCAAGTATCAACTGCTAAAGGCTGTGGAAAGACTTTGTCAACAGGATGGCAGAACATCTGGATAAAAAATAAATGAATGATGCTGTCAAATTATCCATCTGTTTTGTCTACACAGTATGAACAGCCATATTCTCAGAAATACTAAGCTGGTTGGCACAGTATAGACAAAACATCCCACTATTGAAAGTTCTTTCACAGTTAACATCTGGATGGTTGAACATTTTTTTTCATTACATCTGTATATCGGCAAGTTGCAAAGATATGGCTTTGCTATACAAGATTACCATTGCACTTTTTTTAAAATTTGTCACATATAGTTCACTTTAAAAATCTTTTAAAATTATATCTGCTAAAATCCCACAGTGTGGAAAAATAGATTTGTGAACAGCCCAGAGGGGTGAAAATCAAAATCTTTGGTGTTGCAGAATAAATTTGATTGAACATTTATACAAAGAAAATGGTAAAACAATACTGAATATAAGGATAACATTTTGCTTCAAATGTGTTTCCCTGGTTGAGTCGGTATTTTGAAGCTGGCAAGTACCACCAGAATACTATTTCAAGGAAATAAATGTTTCAGTGCCTTTGGGTGTGTATAGAAAGAATGACTTACAGAAGGTTGAAGTCAGAGTTCCTTGGATTTTCTCTATTCTTTTTAAGTTCTTGATGACCTATGTACATTTATTTTATCATCTTTGGCAGCCAACCTAATGGAGCTGACCTCACAATGTAGGAGAATATAATGTAATTAGTGCCAGTAGGTTGACAATATAACAACCCAGAGGGGAAAATAAACTCTTTGGCATCATTTCTCTGCAATTCTTTTGTTTTTTCCAATGAAGTATGCCTGTGCTAAAATAAGTTGTTTTTATAAAGATTCATTGCTAGGAGAGAGAAATCTCAATCTGCTTTCTTTATGTACCTTAAACAAATGCTAATTCTCTGTAGAAAGATTATATTTAAAATTTAAAACCAGGATGAAAAAAAAAACTTCATAATTCACTACTTTTGGCCAGGAAGGAGGGAAAAAAAATCTTTCATTTCTTGTTCAGTAGTGACATTTCTGATGAAAGCATTTGTTTCAGTCAATTTATTTTTGTAGCAAGCTTGATTTTATGTAGCATCACATGGCTCAGTTCATTGACTTCTTTTTGTGTGTGTGAGCAGGCACATCTCCAGAATGAAACTAAGGTCCAACTTGGAACTGAATGCAGGTGTCTTCAACTGTGCATTTAAAACAGAGGAGATCCAGGATACACTGCTCAAAATATTAGCATGAATCTAACATAAATACAAAGCTGTTCTCCTGGCAGAAAAGTAGCAAGGCCTTGTGCTGAACTCACTGTAGCAGAAGATTTTATTGATGCAATTGCCTGGGGTGCATTGGGCCACTATGTCCATAAAAATAATAATTAAGCTGTGGGATGTATTACATTCCACAGCTTAGCACCTGAACTAACCTCAGAGCATTGATTAATTTTTCTATTTGTATGTTTTGGTTTTTGTCATTGAGTAAGGTACCTATGGGCCATTTATCATCTTTCATTTCTATTTTTCTTTTATCACCACTTCCATTAAAATGGAATCAAGAAAGCAATGGAGTTTCCTTTCAATAAAACAATAGGAAGGCCTATCTCCTGAATGTGTTTTTCTGATTGAAATCATCTAGGTTTAGTTGCACTTTTATTTGAAACTGATGAGTTGTAGTCATGCTGCCTGATTGCCTATATAGCATGGGGAAAGTGATATGTGAATAACACACCAACTGCAGCTATTTTGTTTGACTTGTTTTAAGCAATGCTCACAACTCAATCTCACATGACCCAACGGATTCCACCCCCAACCCCAGCAAGACTGATGGCAACTTCTCACAGGCACAAAGATCACCGGTCTGGAAGTTCTGTCTCCCAGATCCTCCTATAAATAGCTGTGATATAAACCCAGACTGTTTGGCACCCTCATACACACTTTATATCCATATGCATGCCTACCCTGTTAGAATGGAGAACAACTGGAACACAAATCCAGTGGTATCTAGCAGATTTCTCTGGCTGTCAAGAACTCTCAATAAAATGCAGAGAGGGAGGGACCTGCCAGCCTTTTCTTTATGATCCTTGCTTATATATTTCCCTAAAAATTTGCACTGTACAACAAGGTAGAATTTTTTTCCAAGTTCTGGTATGTAACATGTAGCCATGAAAAAGAAAGCTGGCTTATCTGAAAAGTACTGGGCTGCATTCTTTTGAAAGGGTAAGATGTGTCTCCCAGTCCAAGTCTGGACCAAGTAAAGGTATAAGGTAGAAGAGGGCAGCAGGAAGGCCTCTGTGTCATTCTAAGAAGTGAGAGTGACAGCAGAAATCTAGGCTGGCTTCATCTGCACAGATGATGTCTGGTGCTTGTTAAGAACAGGTTAGGAGTTGCCAGTAGGAGCTGTAAAGAGAAGTTAGAGAATGGCAGGAGCCAAATAATTATCTCAGACAAAAGCCTGGGACACGAAGTCTACAATAAACAAAATTGCTAGGGTTGAGAAATTCTGAATCATTCAGAAAGCTAGTTCTAATAACAGATCTTTTAATAAACCTAGCAAAAATAAGGAATAAATAGTAGCCAGATAGAGAGCTCGTTTGAAAGGTTTTAGGAGAGAGGAAAGCATCATTGGCAACTTATTAGCAGTTTCATATAAAGGCAAGAATGAAATTTGCTGAATCTTTAACAACTATTTTCTAAAAAGGTTCAAGATAAAAAATGAAAAACAGAATGAGCAAGACCAAGAGATAAAACCCACTTGCCATCCTGACTTTAGCAGTTCTCTAACAGAAACAGTATGATAGATGCTAAATGCTCTATTGACAGCTGCACTATCTCACACAATAGTCTTTCAAGGCTATTTTGAAAATTTTTTGAAGCAGTGGTGTTTTTCACTGATCAGTCTACTTTGTGTCCCAGGAGTGCATTTGCAAAACAATTGTCACAGGTTAGCGATGTGACCAAGTGCCTAGATGTGAACAGACACAAATCACATTGGTTTAAAACAGGGTGCCTTTTATTTTTATTTAACCTGTGAGTTTGTCTGTTTGCATTATAAAGCTAGAAATCCTTTTGTTTCTTGAAAAGTACTGCTCTTAATTATATCAACAATATATGTATACTGAAAATATATCCATGACATTGGTATTACACAGATTGGGTAAATCAGGGTAGAGATTTCATTTTCTTCCTCAGGTTAGCAATGCTAATCTGCCATGCCTATCAGGCCCACTAATGCCACTTTCTTATTCAAAGGACAGATTATTTGAAGGATGATTCCCATTGTACCATTACACTATCAATTTGTCAAACTTATGATGATGTTGATTGATGAAAGTGCTGCATAAGAAACATTAAGATCCTTTTTTTTTGTACTTCAATACTTTATCAAACTTGTTTTATAGCTAAACATTTTTAAAAAGACCAATTCTGTCTCTTAAAGAATCTAAACATTTGCTTTAAGTGGGAATTCTCAAGCTGCAAAGTGAGCAGTAAAAGGCAAAATTGAACTAGAAATGAACATGACAAGGTGCAATATTCAGTGTGTAGATCAGATTTAATTTTGCATAAGAAATGAATTTCTTCAGCTTATTTTTTTAATTAGCTTAAGGAAGTGCATTCAGGAGCCAATAACACAGACTTACGGGAACTGAATTACTGAAAGGGTTCCGAGCCCAGGCTCTAAATCACAGGCCTTGAGCTGATCTCATAATTAACACCAAGCTGAAACACTGCATCAAATGCTGCAGAAACATCTTCACCAAAGAGTGGATGGGGAGCCACAAGATCATTATACCCTGGCAGCAGCATCTCGGCAACTACAAAGCTTCGCTGAAGGTGGGGAAGTCAGTTGCCTCAACCTGCTAAGCAGTTAATGTCCTGTCAGGCACATCTGTGTTTACTACCATCAGATACTCCCAGCTGTTCACATTGCCTCTGTTTGATGGTCATTCTGGGACCTGCCTGATGTTGGGAAGCATGTTATTAGAGAAGTAAATTCCTTTCTGAAGATTGATCAAGGAGAGATGTAAATTCTGGGATGCTGGAGTTGGTTCATAAAACTGAAGACATAGCCATGTACTGGCAATTACAGAAGGTGAATTTATTTAGGACTCTTGACTGGGGCTTTAGGAATCTGTTATTGGTTTGAGTTAAATTATGCTTTAAAATCATTCCTGTGGTCAGGTTCTTTTAGAGCAACTCAAACAGATATAAACTATTCCTTTTCTGGAAGCAGCTGGGTACTATGCAGGGAAGGAAAAATAGCCACTGAGATGCCAAGAGTACTCTCTTAATCAAACAGCTGCTTACCGAGGCCTATTGAACCAGGTGCTTTTGATATAAAAGATAAAGTAATGTTTTTATGCTGGGGATCCTAACTGTGCTTTTCCCAGGTGCACTCTCAGCCCTTTCTGACCCTGCTCTTGCAGTGAGGCTGTCCAGGATCCTGATTCCTCTGGCTCATCCCACTAGGTTCAGCCCACAGAGGCCTCTGGCAGGAGAGGAAGGGAGGGACACCAGCTCTCTCCGCCCCCCCCCCCCAGCCACCTCCCTCCGGCCTCCTCAGAAGTCAGCTTCTCTTCAGGACTCTTTTCCTCTAGCTTTCTTTGAGCCTATCGTGGTAACAGCCTCTCTGTTCCTGTTTTGGAGTACTGCACATCCCTGTGGTCTCCTTCCCTTCTGCTCACATCTTTCCTAACACTGCCTTTATTAAACCCTCCTTGAGCCCTAGTCTGTCTGACTGCACCACCCTGTTGGCATCCTGACATAATATCCCTGCCCCAAATGAGCTTCCAAGCTTTCTGGTAGATAAAATAAATACTGCAAAATCAATTCTATAACACCTAGCATGGGGTGGTTGCAGGTGACTAGCATGAAGCTGAATCACACAGATCTCGATGAATCTCCAGATGATGGTGTTATGAAGTCTGTGCTGAGATCACCTAATTCCCTCTCTCTTACTTGGAGACTTGGAAGATAAAGGAAAAGGGAAAACCTAGAAATCAGGGTTCCTTTCAGGATTGGCCATGATCTCATACCAAGTTTCATTTCTATTTCTGGGACTTACCCCTCCACAGCCACCTCTCAGACTTTCCTCCGCCAGCTTGACAAGAGGACTTTGCCAAGTACTCTGGACATGCTTGCAATAAAATATGAAATATTTTGGTCTGTGCAGACACACTACACTCCCTTGACAGGTAAGTCCGGAAACATTTAAGCTTAGCTTCTCCTACTACAGCTTTAATACTAGAGTTGGCCATTTTGGGACACTCAAGCCTTGGTGACAAGAGTCGGTGAAAGAAGCAACCTAGCACTAATTCAAAAAATACAACACCAAGGGAGAGTGACCAACTGCTCCCCTACTTATCTTTTACTACTTTTTTCCTCAGGCCATTAAATCTGGTAATCCACTAATTAGGAGATAAAATTCAGCCACAATCATTAACCAAAATGAAATTTAAAGATGGGTCGGAGGAGAGAAGTTTTCAGTGGCTACAATCACTGCTTCCCCAGGAAAACTCATTGTTCTAGTAAGTAACCACTGTGTCTTTCCTGGAGTGACCCTGCAAAGCCAAGTGGCTCAGAACCCTCAGGAAGCTCCCACTGGGGTAAAAGAAGAAGTCTAGCTGCTCTCTCTGCCTTCATTATTGGTTATGGACCACCTTCCTGGAACTACTCAAGGTCTCCACAGGTACAGCAATTTCTTTTTTTGGCAACTTTATTGTCAGACAACCTGCCTTCTGGGGATGTTGTTATCACTGTAGTCAATTGATGTTTCTGACATTGTTCTTGGCAGGCTTGGTTTTCCAGGGCACTGCTTGGGAAGAAAACATGAAAAACCTGGCACTGTTTTCTATCTTGTGTGTTAGATTTCAAAAGAATAGAGGTAGGAAAATTATACTTTTGAAAAAACAGGGCATCACTGAAGAAGGATAGAGAATAGTATTAGCCTGAAAAACTCTTGTCACTGCCAGTCTTTCTAAGTGAACAGCTTGAAATTGTGTAGTTTATTTTTTCTTTTAACCACATATAACATATTCACCAGATTTAATTAATTAAAAGTCAGATATGCAGGGCTGAGGCTGTGGTTCAGCGGTAGAGTACTCGCCTCACACGTATGAGGCGCTGGGTTCCATCTTCAGCACCACATAAAAATAAATTTTAAAAAGGTGTTGTGTCCAACTACAACTAAATAAAATAAAATAAAATAAAAATCAGATACACAGAAAAAAAAACATGAGTAGTTCATTTTATCTTAAACTATCTGAACTTTCAATACTTATTCATAGCCTTTTTATTTTCCAACTCCCCGTCTCCTACCTAATGTTCAGAGAAAACCTACTAAGTGCCCAATCCTGTCTGAAGTGTAATCAATTTCCATCATTTAAACCACCCCTATACACAAAGTTTAGTCTTTTGAGTAAGCGTGTTTTATATGAGATGATTTCCATCCACTATATGTTTCCTTTAGGTGTTGGTCTTGTTGAAGGTATGACTCAGAAGTAGGGAGGAATTAGGGTTCTTATATCCAAACTTCATCTTGTGTTAATTCTTGTGCTTCTTGTCCTGACGGTGCTTGCAGCTAAATTCTGTAGCTGTAATAATTTATGACACCCATTGCCATCCAGGCCCAAGAGCAACCTTCTCTGGTGCTTATAACTTCATCTGGGTTTTTGCTTTTTCTATAGACTTCCTTGAGGTATGGCTATGACTTCCATGTGGCCCCATCTTGGTTCTTCCCTCACTGCCCATGCCAGAGAACCATCCTACCCCACATCAGCGATCCTTCTAGCCTCCTCTCTAATCAGACTCTGCTATTACACTTTCTGTACACACAACTTGGAAGTCAGAGGAAGTTTGGGAAAAGTGAATGTCACAGGTTATCTCTGTCTGAAGGTGGGACACTACGGCATCCATGTGTCCTATACTTGGCAGAGATAAGAAAGTCTTCTCTAGAATCTAAAATACAATCAGGCAAAAATTGCTATGTGAAAAAGTCCTTTCAAGGCATTTAAAGTGCCTCACCTTCTCTAAAATAATTCCTAGGTATGAAAATTTGGAAGACATAAATATGATCATATAACTTTCCTTTTAGTTCTCCTCTTCTCTCTTCACACCAATCTCCATGCTTCAAAAGAAGGAAGGCCTTCATTTAAAACACACATTTATGCCTCCCTTCTTAATTGCCACCTAGCCCCAATAAAGGTAGAAATATCTTCTTTGTATATTGTGAATATATACTAATCAGATAAAATAATGATAATTGTTGGAACAGCTGCCCTAAATGTTGGTTGCACAATCCAGTACAAATTTATTCTCACTCGCACTTCAGCCCAACGTGGGCTAATGGGTGTGTGAGGCTCTGGTACATAGAGTTGGGGCCTCAGGGTCTTTATATCTCCTATCTCTACCATATTCTAGGATATCTGAGTTTCCCTATTAGATTCTCTGTATTTGGCTGCACCTAAGGAAAGAAAGAGTGCTTGGGAAAGCACACGTTTGTGGGGCCAGGCCCAGAAGTAACAGCCCTCTCTGTCTCTTCATTGCATTAACCACTTAATTGCAAAAAAGCTTTGGAAATGTCATCCTCTTGGGTGCTCAGAGCAATGTGGTCCAGCAACATGCCTTAGGAATATAAGGCACTTTCTCTGCCACAGTCTAATGATCAAACCTATTCACGGAGCACACCAAGATTGATATTGTAAAGGTGGAAATTCTAAGGATCCACTCTAAAGCAATGAGCTTCCATGGCAGAAGCTAAATATCTTTTGCTTCAGCTTCCTTTTACTTGTTGCTTTTGTTTTTGCAGTGCTAGGCATTAAACCCAGAGCCCTGTACTTTCTCGGAAAGTACTCTACCATTGACTTCACCCCAAACCCCAGGTTTAGTATTTAAAATACTAATTGCCCTAAGAAATCTTGGTATACTGTGAGATAATAAAGTGAAGGTCCTGTCACAGCCAGAGGGACATTTTTTTAAAATAATTTTTTAAATTTGCATGAAATTCTTACTAATTATGAACACAGAGCCATGAATTTTCATTTTTCACTGTGTTCCACAAACTGTACAGCCAGTTCTGCCTACATGTGATCATGCCCAAAGGTGATTACATAGATTTAGATGCAAAGTGCCTTTAAACTCCATCCTTCGGAGCCCTTTGGATTTAGTGGAAGGTCTTTAGAGTCTCTACAAGCTGAAGATGGGGAATAAGTAGATGCTTAACCCCCTACCTTTATTCATATGCACAATATTTCACTTACAGAATGAAGTCTACTTCTAAAGTAAGTTGAAACCACTAGGATACAAAATTCTTCACCACCTTGATGCTCCAACAAAAAATAAGCTGCAATATGAGGAAAAGAGATCTAAGACTTGACCTCAGAGCACCTGAGCCTATTTCTTAATTCTGTTACCTCTTAGCTTGGGGAGCTTACACAAAATATAACTTCTCTGAGCATGAGCTTATTTATCTGTTAAACTAAGATAGCAATGAACTCGGTATGACAGTTGTTTTGATTGTATGAAATAATGTATGTGTTAAAACTTTAAAAATAAGAAATTCCTGAATAAGTAAAAGACATTACAACAGTTCATAAATATATTCTTAAAAATATTTATGTAATTTAAGGCAGGAGATGAATGACATTCTTTGTCTTTAAATATATTTCTTTTAAAAGTAAAATGAATATGAAATTGAGATTATAAGGATGTAAAAAAAGAAACAATAGTGAATATTTTATTTCCTACTTCTTGCTTATTTGCTGATTATAAGCCCTACATGACAAGCGTTATTAATAACATTGTGTTGTCAACTCAGTAGAAATATTAAAATTAAATGAACAAGATATCAGTCAAATGTGGTTTTCGAAAGAGTGTAATTAAGTGACATTTAGTACTTAAAATGTTCACTTCAATTTCCCAATACTCCAGAGTATGCTAAAATAATTAGCATCCCAGAGCCCTGCATCACAGGAGACCACGCCCAAATATTTCTGAAGAACACCTACTGCAGAAAAGAGCCTCTCAACAAGTGAATCCTAGAGTGTCTGGGTGCTTTGTGGCCTCTTACCTGCTCTGGTGAAAGGAGGACAGATCCCATTGATCTCTTTCCTGGTGGCGGTCCTAGAGTAGGAACAACACAATCATGTCAGGGACTTATAGAGGGGAAAAGAACTGCTTCCTAGAACAGAGCACCCCTTTTCCTTCCAGTGGGTCCCCTCTGAGGCTTTCAAGTCCTTCCCGTTTCAGAGGGCTCTTCTCAAATATGAGGCAGTTTGAAATCACTTACCTATATCCTGGAAGAGAAGAAAGATGGACAAAGTCCTAGGAAGGAATTTGAAGAGAAAAGGGAAGATCTTCCAAAGAGAAAAGAACACCTCTAGGAAATTCATCTAAAGAAAACTCTGCTGTCAGGAAAAACCTGTTCTTTTCCCACCGCACTGTAGTGTGGTGTCCCTATTAGCCTTGCTCTTGATACACATATCAGAATTTCCACAATTGGGAGCAGAGTGAGTTACAGCTAGGAGAAACGAAGTCTCCAATTCTTTGTGGCAGTTATACTGTACAGTTGACTTATAGAAGTTTCTGATTTAATTTTTTAATGACATTCTTTCCTGCCCTCCTCTTGTAGGAAGACTCCCTGCATGGGATTGGTAAACCTAGGTAACATTTGACTTTGAAGAAATTGCCATGTTGACTTAGTGTTAAAGGATGGTCTGGCAGATCAGTGGTAGAAAAACTAAAACAATGACATTAATAATAAAAGTTCAACTTCTTTAGCTTGCATTATATTTATTAGACTAAGCTATTACATTATCTTATTTAAGCTTCATATCAATCTATCATTTTAGGTTTTAATAATCATTAGTATTAGTATTTAATAATAATTAGTATTTTTTTTCCAAATTTACTAATGAGAAAATAGAAGCTCAGAAAAGTTAAGCGGCTTGTCCAAAATGCACCTAATGAGGGTTAGGACCTAGGCCCAGAAGTCTGAACATCAGAAACCATACTCTTAATACTTTCTATATTGATACTCCCACTCTATTAAAGTAGCAAGAATACAGGAAACATAAACAGATTAAAATATCCTAGATTCATAATCCAAACTTTAAAATTATATGTAGGACTACAGAAGAGCAAATGTACTTTGGTAATTTCCAACTAAATTTCATCTGTGAGGAGAGCCAGAGTAACATACCCACTAGGTTGGTGGTGGTGAAGTTTTTACTTCCTTTGAACATAGTCTCACAGCTTTGTTAGCCAGAGACAGCATTACTCCTGACTGGGGAGGGGGTTGATTTCTCTAATTCTTTACCCTACTTCAAAATGGAAAGTGCTGCATCTACAATTTAAATTTCTATTCTGACCCTGCAAATCCACCAAGCCCTCTTTACCTTCAAGCTACTATTTTTACAACAAAATCCATTCTTGCCATCACAAGAGAGTGTGTAGATGGAGCAGTAGCATAAATTATACTTATTCACACTTTGTTCACATTCTCATTAGCATTAAAGAGTTTGCCTTTCACAGAGTTAATAGGAAAATCTACTACATTTATCTTTTGGTATCTTGGATTAAAACATGAAATGACAGCTTTAAACTATTATTACCCTCAGAGTGTAATAAACATGTTAAGATAAAAATACAAGTTCTTCACCAGATTCTCTAGCTTATCAAATTTTCAAATGAAAATTCCCCTATGAAACTGTATTGCTGCCACTTCCAGGCCCGGCACAGGGCACCACAGATGGCAGTAATCAGCACACAGTTTTGGAAGAATACAGAGCTACAGCTCTTACTTGCTCTCTCAAAGCTCCTTTCTTGTATTGGGAGACTGGCATTGTGGGCTCACATAGAAGAAATTACCAATGGTACCTGGTTTTACAAAATCTTCTCACAGGGTCATTTTTGTAAATTAAAATCTCAGTTCAGTCAAATCACTTTATCAGCCAATGGTGATTCTGACCTAGTAACATTTCATCATCTTTATGATGTTTGTTCCTTCTAACCTCCTTTGAATTCTCATGTGCTTAACCTGGTTTAATAGCAGATAGTTTTAGCAAATTTGGGATGGATAGAATAATGCCAGAGAAAATAATTGGATTTTAATGTTAAGCTACTTTGTATCCATAATTTTTCTTAAGCCATTTATTCATTTATTTATTCATTCATTCATTTGTTTGTTTGTTATTTTTATAAATTCCAAAGTGCACTTACTTCCTTCTCCTTCAGTGTTGTGGTGCAGAAATATAAATCCTCCCAATGTTTTCTTTCTAAGCAAATACTGATAGCACCCATAACAGAGGGGAGATGGAGATCACAGATCATACTCTTTACCTCTCTTCAGCCCTTCTTATAAGCCTGTCCTGTTTTATTTCAGCTTTGCACCTATTTTCAAGGCTTCTTTGAGTTTTCTGTAATTCTGTTAGCTCCTTCTTTACTTGAACTCCACAATATACATTGTTAATACCAAGTAAATATGTTCTCCATTCTTCTTACCACCGCTTTCTGACTGGGATTGTATGCAGTAGTAAGTTCAATAGTAGAATCTCATTTCTTTCAATAGCTTCACAATTTCATGCACCTACCATAAAAACAAGCAAATTGACACCCTGCCAAGAGTAGCCAGAGGAGATCTTAGAAGAGAGTTCATAATGACACTGTTGCCATATTGCATGCCTGTAAATAATTCATTAAGTCAACCACCCTTTTGTTTTAAGCAAACACAAGCAGATGCCTTTTTAAATTGGATGCAGACAACAGTCTTCAGGAAAACATTATTGTAATATGACACTTAAAAAGAACAACATATTTGCTGTATTGATTTTTGCAGTAGTAATACATGGTGATTACTTCTGTTATCCGTTTTATCTTACTGATGGACTTTGTCCTCTGCTCTTATTATTTTAAACTTATGTGAATATGGGTGTAGAAAGATAATAAAATCAATTCGTGATCAATGAGCTACACGCAGGTGATTTTCTTAGTCAACCCTGATGGCAGGTCTGTGATGTTAGCACCACAGTCAAAACCCTGAAAACCTCTTCATTCATAAGAATCTATGCCACCAGATTATTGAGGGAAATACAACCATTTGCAAAGGGCAAACCATAGCTATCATATTTAAAAGATTGATGAGTTATTGTCTTTCAGGTCAAAAATGTATTTTTAAAAGTAGAATAAACTTAGGCCCCAAATTCATTATGTTTATATTTTTAAAAGGTAAGATTTGTTTACACTGACAGAGCATTTTTCTTCATGAATTTATGTATTTATTTGTTATTATCTTTTATTGTTTCTAGGAAAGATTTTCATCTAATTCACTCCTTGAAATGGTCACTAAAAAATCTGTATTCTATACACTGACTCTTACTAATTACTAGTTCTCAATCTTAACTATACATAAGAATCACATGTGAGTGGTGTTAAAAAGCACATATGCCCTGATCCCAGGGTTTGAATGTAATTGATCCAAAGGGGACCCAGGCAATATATTCTATAAAATCACCCCATATATTTCTTATGTATAGCCAGGTTGGGAACTACTGCAATTGTTATTGACTAGATAGTCTAACTTATTTAAGCATAATCATTATAACTGGGAAAATTTCAATGCATTTGAACATACTTACAAGTACTCAATGGGTCATGATTACTTAAGAATTATGAATTATGGCTCAGTTTGTATTTTTTTATTTATTCTATTCTGTTTGGGATTCAGATTGGCCAAAGTAGTGGTAAATGTGTGTGTGTGTGTGTGTGTGTGTGTGTGTGTATGTTACCTCCTTTTGTTTGAAATACTTATCTTGTGAATTTTTCTTTCTGAGAAACTAAAGTCTTAAAATAAAATAATCTAGATGAATTAATAGAAATAAAATATAAGAATGCCTTAATTTATTTTTAAAGTAGATGGGAGATATATATTATTTTATTTCTTAGGATTAAAAATTTTGAAATGGTCCATTTTGTTCCAATGTCTTTAGTTATTTGGAAAAACATTTAAAAATCTATATTTCTTTCCATCCCTGAGCATTAGTAACAGTCTAATCTTGACAAAGTTTGAAATGTGTCACTTATATGAGATCTATGATATACCATTTTTTTTCTTTATTTCAAGAGCAAGAAGAACAAGCACTAAAATGTCTTTCTGAAAGATTTACAGCATTAGTAACTCCTGGCTATTTTGAGTCACAGTCAATCTTTATGGAAGAATCAGAGAGATTATACAGTAATTCTTTTATTTTTTCTCCTAGAATTGCAAACTGATATTTTACATATAAGTTACTTGAGGAAAGCAGTGCATTCACACTTCAAGAATATGCCTAAGGTCATTACTTCCTTTTTTAAATTCTTTCCATCTGTGCTCAACTGCTCAATGGAAAGGGAAGAAAAAGTATTTTGCAGAACTTATCAAGTCCAAGCAGGGCTTGAAATTGAAACTATATTTGGTGGTCTGAAATCCATAGTCCTCCAGATAAACCCCAAGGACTCTAAGTTTTCTGGGGAGAGACTGAAATTACTTGTAGATAAAATGAAGACTTTTATGACTCGTACAGGAATGTTCACAGTAACATTATCCATAAGAGTAAAAAAATTGGAAACAGCCCTGGTGTCCATAAATAGGCAAATATATAAAAGATATTGTGGTATAAACATAACAGAATATTCCTCTGCAATACAAAGAGCAAATGAGTGACATATCAGACAATATGCTGATTGAAAGGCTTACAGAAGAATACATACTATATAATTCCATCATGTAATATTCCAGAGAAAACTGCAGTGGGAACAAAAATAATAACAATACTTCTGGATTACGAGGGCAAGTACTGAGTAGGAAGGGACACAGAGAGAATTCTGGAGTGATGGTAATATTTGATATCTTATTACATGTATTAGCTTTCTATTACTAGAGCAAATATCTGAGATAATCAACTTGTGAGCAGAGAGGTTTATTTTGGCTCATACCTTTGGAAGTTCCAGTCCATGATTGGTTGACCCTATTGCTTTGGGGCCTGTAGAAGGCAACACACCATGTCAGGGAATGTGTGGTAGAAAAAAGCCACTCACCTTACCATCAGGTTGAGAAAGAAAAGAAGAGGAAATGCTGGGGTCCATTATCCCCTTCAAAAGCATGTTCCCAGTGACCTGAAGACCTCCCACATGACCCCATGTCTTAAGGTTTCCACCATCCTCCAATAGTGCTAGCTAGGGACCAAGCCTTGACTATGTAGGCCTTTGTGGGACACTCAAGATCCAAACCATAGCACTAGGAGTACAGATAACACAGATGCATATGGTTTTCAAAATATAGAATATACATTTAAGACACATTTCTTTCATTGTATAGCACCAATATTATATAAAAAAATAAAAGTGTCAATCACTATTGGAATCTAGCTAATGATATGCATGATAAAGTATTTAGGGAGAAATGCACTGATGTCTGCAATGTACTTCCAAATGCACTAAAAAAATAAAAAAGAAGGCTTGATTGATGTCTAAAGGGATGGATAGACAGATGGAGAGAGGATAAAGCAAGTACAGTAAAATGTTAATGGTAGAATTTAAGTGATGGGTATACAGATGTTCACTATCATATTCTGTCAACTTTGCTGCATGTTTGAAATTTTTCATAATAAGATATTATAAAAAATAACAGAGAAAGGTCACTCCTGAGGAAAATCTATAATGTTGTATAAATTTTTTTCTCCAGAAATCTTAACCTGCTAATGTACTATTTCATATATTTTAAATATATGAAGACATCACAAAACAGCATTCAAGTATTAAGGTCTGCCTGAGGATAATTGAGTTTAGTTCCTTATCATGCTTCACTGAATTATGAACCTTACTGAGCTAAATACCAGAAAGTCTTTTGCTACACAATACAAAATATTGTTAGGTTTATTATTTTTAAAATTTAAAACACAGCCCACTAACTTACAATGTTTTGTTGTTGTTGTTGTTGTTTTGTAATCAGAAACCAAAGAAAAAAAGTGCTAACATTCTTGTTTAAGAAATCTTCTAATGATTCTAACAGATTTGGTGTTTGATTTTTAACCAAAAATTTTGTTTCACCTTTGAAGTAGGGTGGTGGGGTAGAAGGATTTTTTATTCTTTCAGAAAATCATTCAGAAATCTTATAGATTCTCTCTGTGGAAAAAAAAATATATGGTTAAAGGACTTTTAAACAATATGTAAAAATACTCATCTGATTTATCTGGAGCCTTGTTATCTCAACATGATTATTTCAAATACCTCATAACTAAGTTGCATTTGGTTTCCTGAAAGCTATCACCATCTGCAATATTCATATCTTATAGAAAGTAAAGGATAATACCAGTTGAGTTTTGGGAGAATTACTGGTAAAGTCACATTTTTCCAAGTTTGTAACAAGAGTAGTAACTGTTTCAAGACACTGTTCAGTGAGTCAAAATCAACATACCCTGCTTCTTCTCAACATTTCTTTCGACTTAGATTTATCTGTCGCTTAATAAATAATCTTTCCAGGTCTTTCCATAAAGTATAAAATCTCTGTACAATGTTGTTCTGACCTTAAAACCTCCTTGGTTATACCATGGCTGCAACTGAGCCCTGCAAGGTCCTGGATAGAGCTATCTAGGTAGCAACTGGAATTTGTGCCCTCAGTTTGTGTTGGTTTATGGTTGACAGAGTGAAATAATGTGCAATTGCTTAGCTATGATGTGTCAAAGAGTGATCTTAACAACATTAAGTTACATATCTGTTAGGGTATGGATCTGGAATGAAACCCAAATGTTTATGTGTTAGGCAATGTAGCAATGTTCAGAGGTGAGAAGACTGGATCATAAGGACGCTGACCTCTTTTGTGAACTAATCCATTTGAAGGATTAATTTGAATGGACTACTGAGTGGTGGTAACAACTGTGGACAGGTGGGACATGGCTGAAAGAAGTAGGTCACTGGGGATATGGCCTTAGGGACTATACCTGCCCTTGGCCCCTCCTATCTATCTCCTCACCACCATCTCACTTCCCAGCAGTCATAAGCTGTATAAGCTTTCCTCTACCACACCCTTTTATAATGATGTTCTGCCTCACCTCGGACCCAAAGACATAGAACTGACTGACCACAAACCAAAATCTTGGAAACCATGCGCTACAATAAACTTTTCCTCCTCTAAGTTATGCTTGTCAGGTAGAATGGTCACAGCAACAAAAAGCTAATACAACATCCATTAACAGCTAAGTTTGAGGCAAATTTACTGGTGATAATGATAATTCACATTGTTTCATCTTTTTCTGTCTGTTTAGGATTCAGGCACAATGTGGTTAAATAATCTGTTACTTTTTTTATTTCCCTTTTTAATGTACATCTTAAAGAAAGCAATAATTAACTTCACATTTACTAAACTTTCACTCTTTTCCCAAAATTTTTATGTCAGAGAGATAGGGCTGATTGGACCAAGAAAAGTCTCATCAAACTGGAGAATTAGCAACTAATTTGTTATTTATGTGATATTTAGTTTATTGCTTTTGTGGAGTTTTCTAAAAGAAGTTGGGCTTCTAAAAATGGATAGTCTCAACACGTGCTCCATTTAATCCCTTTTATTGTTAAAAGTCAGACATTTTTTTAAAAGCCTTTTTTAGTATGAAGAGTGAGAGCTCCTATACAAAATAGCTGGGCTAGTATTTATTCTCTACAAACAGCCTATAATGCATCTACAAGTTCTTTTTATTTATCTGTCACTTTTATTAAAGCCATGAACCTAGAGTATATAAACGAGTCATATGTGCCTTTTTAAAAATCTTATTCTATCCTTTGCTCTTCTTTTTTTTTGTATTTATAAATAAGAGTTTCTACATTAAAAAAAACTACATGCTTTTTCTATTTTTTTTCACACCAACATTATGCATGCCATTTTCATGTGCAGTTGTACAAATCTTCTATTCAATTAGACATCTGGAATAGAGAGCCCTTTGTTCTGCCATATTTGATATATTAGGAACTTCTGTTTTATCTAATTATTTAATTTTTGTCTGTTATTATTTCTTTTGTCAACAGAATATGTTACTTTTTTTTCATCTTGTGCTCCTATAAAATTCTTTGTTTTCGTAATATAAAAGGCTAAAACTAGAAGGGGTCTTTGAGTCACCTAGAACAAAGCTCTCTTTTTCTAATTATGTAGGATGAGACCTACAGCCTTGAGGTCACTCCTGGAACCAACCCACATATCCTGACTTTAAGCCTTTGCTCTCCTTGCAGGGCTCTATGTAAACTTTATTCTTATTCCTCAACTGTTGGCTTTAATTCATAGGTAAATAAATTATTAATTTTCTATAAATGAATGTTGTACATAATTTTGTAAAGAATTTCCTTGAAATTTGTTGTCCCATGAAGTTCAAGAATGTAACTTGGAAGCTGAATTTTTGAAGTAATTTGTAAGGCGTTACATATTCTGACTCCTCCCTTTCTCTAGCTCTTCTTTCCCTCCCTGGTCTCTCTTCTTTCTTCTTTTGTGTTTCTTCAACTCCCCACATTTCTTCACAAGAGCATCCAGCATTTGATCTCAAAATCAATGTGGTAACAGGCTTTGTCCGTTTCATTTACAGCTGATGCTAAAGAACCACTGTACTTGCCACTCTTGAGTCAGAATCCATTCTGTGCCAGGTACTGTACTAGGCAATACAGACACAAAGATGAAGGAGGTATAGATTCTACTTTGAGGAGTTCATACTAATTTAGGGAGACAAAGAAAAAAAAATCCAGATGATGTGAGCTTAGAGGTAGAGCACTTCACTCAGCAAAGGAGAAGGGGGATTAAAATAAAATGATCCTGAAATGCTTCCTATATGAGGTCATACTTGAATTTAATCTCCAAGGTGTGACAGAGATTAGCAGGTGAAGCAAGAAAGAGAGATCTAGGGAGATAAAGGTAATTTGCAACATCTCCATGTCAAGCTGATATTTTTTTTTTTGTCTTCTTGGATCTGCACTGAAAAAAAAATCATCAGTTTTAGGTAAGCACAAATATTTAACTCCCCAAATGTGGTAAAGAAATTGCAATGATGTCCTACCAAGACAAGGAATATAGATGGAGTTCTAAACCTGCTTTCTTTGTATATCCATGGATAGTTCCAAAGGTATTTGCCACAATTAGCATCAGAAATATATTCACTCAGCTCCACCCCTAACCTACATTAACATCAGCAGTAGTTGATAATGGAGGGGTTGTGGGAGCAAGGGGCTCACACTATAGAGTACAGTGCAGAGAGAGCCCCTGTCATCTCTGCACTTCCCTAGGTCTCTGGTTTTGAAACCTAACATTAATACCTTTGAACTTTAGTCTGCTTTTTAACCAGTAGGGAATAATTTCTTCGTAATGGTTAGTAACAAGCAATAAGGAAGTACTACAGACAGCATGGAGCACTGTACAGATATGAGCTATTTGTTGTCTATAGGTAGTGTACATATAATAACCCTCTGTATTAAAACTGTGCTAATGCATGTGCTGCCTCCCAAACTCTCCATCTCCAGGCCTATTCAATGAGGAGGATCTGTATTTTTTTCCTTAGACGTCTTCACACTTATTTAATGTTTACTTTCTTGATTAGGACTGGGATTGTCTGATTCATTACTGTATTCCCTGCACCATGTGAATTGCCTAGGAATACACTGAAAGGGGGAACCTGTGTCATTCTCAGTAAATATTTTGTGACTGAGTAGAGAATAGCATTTGCAAACTGGAAGCACATGACTAACTAATCAACTTCTTACTAGATCTATAGACATAATTTTTTATTATACACAAAGAAAAATTAGGGCAATTTCAATCATCCCATCCTATGGGAATTATCTGCCCTTACACATCAATACCCGTCTGAATGTGCAATGAGGAGTTCAGGGCCAGACAGTACAGTAGTTTTAAAGGGAAGAGAGCCAAGGAGTGGTCAGAGAATGGCTAACATTTATTGATTTTTGCCAAGTGTAGGAACCAGCCAAGATTTTTACATATAGCAACTCATTTAATGCTCACAATAACACCTGAGATAGGTACTATTACATTCTCATTTTAAATATAAGGAAATCATACCTGAGAGTGATTAAGTAACTTGCAAAATTTCTCATAATAAGAGAGCTAAACCTGTATAGGAAAAGATACACAGTCCTACTCCAGCACCTGCACTTAAATTCTTACATTATGTTTTCCCCAATAGAACCTTCAGGACTAAGTCAGACATAATTTCTCAGAGGAAAAAAACCCTCAATTTCTGATGAAGAATGAGGGAAGAAGATGTGAGAGCAAACCCAGGGAAATAGAATGAGTGGAAACATAGTGGATGTCTCACCTGGAAAGTTCAGATGGGCTCATATTATAAACCCCTGAAAGATAAGCTAAATACCTAGGCGATGTTGTTTGGGCAATGAATATTAGTTATTGAATTTTCAGCTAGATTGAACACTTACTGCAGTGGTCTGCAAATATTTGCAATATAATCTAAGTCTCTGGCCTTTGAAGCAGCCTGAATTTTTTCAGAAAGAAGCACATACACATCTCTGAAAAGACTGGGGTTGACTGTCCCCTTACCCCTTGTTCTGTTCCTAACAGCCCCGATTTCCTTTGGGGAATCCATAAGTACCATGACTGGAGCATGTGTCCAAGGTTAAGCCAATTGGTGACATTGAACCTTCTGATAAGAGCAGCAGTGAAATCTGCATTAACTGTTAAAAAAGAAATTTTTATTCAGAACTTTAGACAAAGTATGGGGCTGGGTAATGGAATTGAGGTCCAAGGAGCCAGCCTGGCAATGAACCTAACACAGAGAATAGAGCACAATAATGCAAACTTTAAATGGAGCTGAGACCCTCATGACAGCATTGACCTCTGAATCTCATGTCTGAAGCACACTCAACTTCTGGACTTTCCAGATGAGTAAACCACTATGTTGTGTATTTTTTTTCTCCCCAGTTAAACAAGTTTGTGTGGGGTTTCTATTACTTGCAAATAAAGTCATCCTAAATAATATATCTCTCCATACCAAGGATATTGCCTTAGTTTTGGGACAACTTAGAAGCTCTGCCTGAACTAGGTGAAACAGCCCATAATATTGTCTCCTTTTCTTCATGATCCCTTCTTCAGGACCTCTTCACCAGGACAAATCCCAGTGATTTTTCACTGTTCAGCTCTGAAGCCTCAAATCCTGAGTCAGTATCTTATTTCTCAGGACTACAGGCATCTCTGCAATCTGGAGCTTATAAAGGCTTGGGGGTGACCAAGGAATAGCTGTATATCATCCCCAGGGCTTTCACATCAAAGGACCCAGTGGAGGCCTCATCCTGTTCAAAATGACAAATTAAAATGAATCCCAGAGGTTTATTCTCTAAGAACATAAGACGTGTTTGCTTTTTGAACATTTCATTGCACTGTCTTCAGAATCAAGCTCTCTAAAGAATGTTATTATGCCTTGAGCTTCTTGACACATTTCCTAATAATTTGAAGCTTCTGACATTTATACAATAAAAGATTGCACTCCAGCAAAAAAAAAAAAGAAAGAAAGAAAGAAAGAAAGAAAGAAAAATCAATGAATCTTTTTGGCAATCGTCCTAAATCTGTAGAGATTAAATTCACTTCCCAGACATTGCTGTTCCATATCAAACAGAGTCACGCAGTATAATTAAGATAGTTGTAGAACCATATATTTCATGCCCTAGCTGTCTGCTTTAAACTATCTTGGGAAGTTCAGAAATAATAGGTAAGCTACATCTTAACCAGAGTAATTACATTTGCTAAGCAGATTGGGATAGGCAAGAGCTGTGTAAAAGAATAAAATAAATCCACTAAAAAAACCAAGAACTTCTATATTCATTCTGATGTATAAACTTTGCTGATAAAGAAAAAAAAAAGAGAAGAAAGAAAGAAAAAGGCTCACCTCCAGTGACAACTCCCAGGGGAATAGCAGCTATTATCCCCTATTGAGTTGGTACTTACCATACAGAGCCTGAACAATTCATACAGAAAAATAAACCATAACATTCCTGTTTATTATTACTTTAGCTGAGAGGTGGTGACATTAAACAGTTCTGCACTGCTGCTATAAATCAGCAGGCTGGAGATGTTCTCAGCATGGGACTAGGACTCCTTGGAAACCACTCTCATCAAAGCAACCAGCTGTCAGAATTCTTCAAATTAAACTGTTATTACAGTAGTATTCATTAGTCAGTTACTGGCTATTAAGATATTTTTATATCGGCACCATTGACATTGGCTGTTGCTTTTTAATATGCAAGTTATATATAAACATGATTCAGTAGCTCATGGGAGAATGACAGGCTCTATTAGAGCTTGGTGTCCCCTGTCTACAGGCAGCTGCGAAGGGCTCCTGTCTCATCTAGGCACACGTGAATTTCCCTGGGAAGTTGGACATTTGTTCTGGTGGTTGGAGTGGGGAGAGGAGTAGTAATAATATATTTCAACACTAGTATTTGCCCAGAAAAGTGATAGCTCAACATCAGAAATTATAACTCTTAAAGCTGTTACAGAGCCCCTGATGACAGTGGTTTATACTCCTCCAATTTGATGGTTTGGATTTCCATTTTGTCTAAGTTGCTGGGCATGTGTTTAGCTTTTGCTTAAAATCCGGAATCAAAAAGAAAGAATGTAAAAATGAGGTGTGTGGTGAAGCAAAGAAGGAAATTGGTATACTAGCTCTGATAGAACTAAAATAATAGGATAAGAATTGGGTTCCTATTAACTTAAAGTGTCCTTGGCATTTGGAAAAGTTCTTAAGCCTCTATTTATTTCCAGAGCAAATTTATCTTAAATCATTTTTTTTTATTTCAACTAGAGAAAAACATGCACTAAATGTCCACTAGCCTAGGGAGATTAATATATTACTTAAATTTATTCAAACCACAGACTCATTCACACATAGAAAATACAGAATCTTCCATTTCACCTTCTTCATATGTTAATCCCTACATGGTACATATAGAATGCTAGTCTGTTTGGTGGAAATGAAAAATATTTAATACAAATTATTTCTTTCATATATGACAAAAGTGAGACTCAATGAATTGGTTAACTAGTGTCAGCCTCAATTTTGTTTTCTCTTCTCCATTTTTCTAAAACATTCCAAGATGTTCCCCATGATTCTTGGACAATATGTCATTTCCTGGTCCTCACACCCAGGAAGTTGCCAAACAGAGCATATATAAGCAACTTCTGCCTCTGTAGCCAGGAAGTATAGCATTGGTCTGACCAGATTCTGAGCTCCCCAGGCTTCAACAGTGAAGTAGGGTTTGATGTGTCAGAACTGCTTGGTACCAGCTCCCTAGAGCCAATCACTCAAGTTTCTGGAATTTTGCAACCATGATTTTGATATCATACTAATAGTTTAACATAGAATAATGATAACACAAATACTATAATTTGTTAAGCACTACAGTCCAGGGTTGTTGCTGTTGCTGTTTCTTTTGGACATCTGGTTATTATCTATGCACCAGCCCACCCCTGGTTTGCTGCTGAGTCTCCCAAGCTGCATCTAGACCCTAGAGAGTATGCTCCACTGAAAAACTTTGCACAGCCGACACCCTTACACTTATTTATTAAATAAATATTTACTGAGTACCTACCCTATTTCCAGCACTTTGGCACCTCCTACCATTGTGCAGATCAAGTAAGGACTAAAATTCAACCCATGATCTATGCCTGTACACCTCCTTGGAGGCCTGCATCTGCCTGGAAGAGAAACATATGTAGTGTAGATCTGTAGCTGTATCTGCCGAAAGAGGAACACTTACTCTTATTTACTCAAGGGATACTGGGGTCCCACAGTGGGCCCTGAGTGCTCTGCATATGCTAAAGACATAGTAGTTTATGATTCAAAGTCTCATAGCTACAGAGGTCAGGGAGGGAACAAAATGAACATGCTAATTTGAGAAAGTGACAGCACCATGATGCAGACACCAGGAGACATGAGAGAGGGATGGAGGGTGATGGGACAGCTGCTGCTTTGGAGCTCAGCACAGGCTCCTGTGGTCTGGGTAAAGAGTACACCAAACAGGGTGAATGCCAAGAGTTAAAAGTGAACTTGATACTGAAGGTCAGAGAGTTATCCTGTTCCAGTACTGAGAACAGTGAGAACTGCAAAGAAGGGTTCTAGGTGGGGTGAAGAGGTAAGTAGGAGCCCTTGTCTATGTAATGGGAATTTGGATTTTATTCCATGTGCGATGAGAATCTTCTGGAATGTTTTAAGCAGGGTAGTGATTAGCATATTTAAAAGATCACTCAGGCTTTTGGATGGAAATCAGATTGTAAGGAAACAGAATCACATGCCAGGGACCAGTTACAGGGCTGGCTGCTGCTCTGCCCACACCTGAGAGCACACTTCCCAAGGTGGGGCTTCTTTGTGTTTTAATCTTTATTTATTTTAGATCTTGCTCCTGAAGCCCAGCGCAGCTCTCCTGCCTCCATCACCACATACCAACCCAAGACCCACCTCCCACTTCCCAAAGCCTCAGTGTTTTGGTTTTTCTTGAATTAGTTCTGGATCACTACTTGGAAACAACACATCAGGGCATGTGTCATTCAAAGATTATTTAAGAAGCACAAGGAAACTAAAAGAGTACCAAGACAAAGGAAAATCTGCCTGATAGGTGCCAGAATCAATTTTGAGTTTGAGATTAGACCTTACACTGGACTTATTATGAAGATGACCACTGAATGCCCTTGCAGAGCTGAAGATCCCTTCTCTAAATCAGTGGTTCTCAGTCCTGGAGGCATGCTGGTGTCACCCGAAGAGCTTTTTCAAATTTGTTATTTATAATTTTTTAATTTATTCATTTAATATTGGGGATTGAACCCAGGGGTACTTTACTACTGAGATACAACCACAGTCCTTCTCTCTCTCTCTCTCTCTCTCTCTCTCTCTCTCTCTCTCTCTTTATTTTGAGACAGGATCTTGCTAAATTGCTGAGGTTGGCCTTAAACTGTTAATCCTCCTGCCTCAGCCTCCCAAGACTGTAGAATTATAAGCATATGCCTGCCCCTGGCTTTACCTGAACAACTTTGAAGGACACCTATGCCCAGGATCAATCCCAAGAACTTCTGATTTCAATAATCTATGATATTGAAATGTTTTACAATCTACCCAGTTAAATCTGAGAGCCATTGTTGAAATTTATGCTTCTAAATGCATAGGCATTTGGCCAGGGCTTGCAGACACACGTGTGTGCATGCACATATGTATATAATATGTTTTGAAAGGTGGAAGGTATGGGGTACAGGTTGTTGGAAAAAGGAGAGTTTATACATATCCATATATACAAATGTATTTGTATACAGATAGGAATACAAAAAAAAAAATAGGAAGAATATTTCCTCACCTTTGAACCTGGATTGATGAACCACTAGTTTTTTTTCCCATGATGAATGTAGGTGGACAGTCAACTTGCCAATATAAAGCCCAAGTAGCAAAAGAATATTTCTAGAACTTAGACATCGTGCTAAGACTATATGTAAGCTATCTCAATAAAAGATATGTCAGCTATCTCCAATACTATATTTCTAGAGGTGACTGTTTAATAGAGGCTGACAACCCTCATGCACTTTAAAATAAAAATCTGAAGTGGAATAACATAAGAGCTCTTTCCTTTAATACCAACTGCCACTCAGATATTCAGGTCTTAAAAGAAAACACACACCCAAATAAATGTCAAAAGAGAAGCTCTCTTTTCTCTTTTTACCAAACTGGCCCCAATATTTTCCACCTTCCAAAAAAATGAACATTATCAGGAAATGATAAAAAGAAACAAAGAAAAATCCCAGTTGGAGAACAGGAAACAGGAAAGGGGATGGCATGTACTGATTTCCTACTGTGTATCCATCACCATGAGGGATTTTTCCTACGTGATCTCACTTGTCATAAAAATAAACCATTACTAAAATCATCTCCATGGCAGTTATTGAAAGTGAGACTTTGAGTGTGAAGTGCTTTTTTTTTTTTTTCCAAGGGTCCGTATTAGGAAAGCAGCAGAGAAGAGCTCTTTCAATGCAGTCTTTGCTGAATGCGGTGACAGGTACCTGTAATCCCAGCAACTGGGGAAGCTGAGGCAGGAGGATGCAAGTTCAAAGCCAGCCTCAGTAACTTAGTGAGGGGGGGAAATGCAATCTTCATTGTCCTATGCTTCTTCCTCAAATCAGATAAGATGATGCAAAGGAGCTATAGAAACTGAGTGCACTAGAAATCAAAAAATTAAACAGACAAATGCCAGAAGAAATATTTTTCTTTCCTCTTCTTTCTAGAGCAGAGATACTGTATCAGGGCTTCTGTGTGGGAATTTGACAAAGAATGTAGAGGAACCACAGGCTAAGAATGCCTCCGTGGAAAACTCACAATGATGTGGACAGGAGGGTCAGCAAAATGAGGGGTGCAAGAAGAGTACCTGTCCCTGATAATAAGCACAGAACACCAAATGTCAACATGCACTCCTGTGAGAAAGATAACTCTTCCATGCCCCCACCTCTCCACAAGAAGCACTTGAGAGACTGCCCAAAGGTCACTTTTCCCATATTTCCTTTGTAAAACTATCCTCTTCAAGAAAACCTCTTGCTTTCTTCCATGTTGATTTTATACAAGAGCCTGTTTCTCATGGCAACATGGTATAAAAGGGTTTGGGAATTTTTTTTTTTAAAGTTTTTTCAATGTGAAAAGGGATTGTAAGGATGCTGAAAACTTTCTTTTTCCCACCAAGTAAATAACATAACATTGGCAAAAAAGCACCCAGGAAAGAGAAGTATTTGCCACTAACAAAACTTTTCAGCCTATATATCTGAACTACCTTGACATCTTAAACTGTGATTTTATACATTACTCTACTTTCCACTGTGAAATCATCGTCATTGCTTAAGGGACAAAATGACTCCTCAGCCAATGAAAAATTAAATTCTAATCATTTACTCCAATTACTACCTCATGTTAAAACTAATAAAAATATAATGATATGCAAAAAAATTGTTTTTGTGAGGGTCTCTGAATATTTTTCAATATTTTAATTTTTAAAACTCTCATGGTAATTATCTTTTATCAAATTACCTAAGTTCTCTGATTTGAAGGTGTCCTCAAAAATAAATTTATGTATTTATTGTATTTTTAAAATATTTTATTTTATATTCTTTTTTAAAAATTGTTTTGATTGTGTATATATAGTTTCTTTATCCATTCATCTATTGAAGGGCATCTAGGTTGTTTCCACAGTTTAGCTATTGTGAGTTGATCTTCTATAAACATTGATGTGGCTGCATTACTATAATATGCTGATTTTAAGTATTTGGGTTATAGACCAACAAGTGGGATAGCTGGGTCATATGATGGTTCCATTCAAAGTTTTCTAAGGAATTTTCATACTGCTTTCCAGATTGGTTGCACCAATTTGCAGTCCCACCAGCAATGAGTGAGTGTGCCTTTTCCCCAACATTCTGGCCAACATTTATTGTTGTCTGTATTCTTAATAGCTGCCATTCTGACTGGTGTGAGATGAAATGTTGGAGTAGTTTTGATTTGCATTTCTCTAATTATTATTTTTTCATGTATTTGTTTATTGAATGTATATCTCCTTCTGAGGAGTGTCTATTCAGCTCCTTAGCCAACTTATTGATTGGGTTGTTTGTTTGTTTGTTTTTTGATGTTAAGTTTTCTGAGTTCTTTGTATATCCTGGAGATTAGTGCTCTATCTGAAGTGTGTATGGCAAAAATATGCTCCCAAAATGTAGGCTGTCTCTTCACCTCATTTATTATTTATTTTGCTAAGAAGAAGCTTTTTAGTTTGAGTCCATCCCATTTATTAATCCTTGATTTTATTTCTTGAATATTGTATTTATTTTTGACAATAGTTGGATTTGAACTCAAGGTTTGTACATGCTAGACAAGTGTTCTACTGCTGAGTTACATGCACTGCTGAGCTACATCCCTAGCTCTCATAGTGAAATTTAGTTGCCACTGTTACAGTACAGGTTGAGTGTCCCTCATCTGTAATGCTGAGGACAGAAATATTTCAGATTATGCACTACTTTGGATTTCAGAATATTTGCACAGATATATAATGAGATACCTTGAGGATGCAACTAAAGTGAAAGCAAATAATTCATTTCTATTTCATTTACAACCCTTCCATATATAGCACAAAGGTAATTTAATACAGTATTTTTTGTGCATTTGTATTTTAACTAAGACCTGTCACAAGAGGTCAGATGTAGAATTTTCCACTTGTGGCATCATGTTGATAATCAAAAAATTTTTGTATTTTGGAGCATTTAGGATTTTGGATTAGGGATGTTCAAGGTGTATGGGAAGGTGGGATTTTCAGAGCTGATCAGATTGTGGAGACTCAGCTTCATGAGTGAATCAGATACCTTATCTGGGAGAAGTAGATTACGGCTTTATTCTAAAGGTGAGCTCAGTCACACTCCATTCTTTCTCACTGTATGATTCTCTGTAGTATGATACATGCAGCAAGATGATCCTCACCGGAGCTGACACCTTGGTCTTGAACTTCCCAATTTCCAGAACTATAAGAAACAGATTTCTTTTCTTTATAAATTACCCAGTCTTTGGTATTCTGTTACAGTGGCAGAAATCAGAGTTAGGCATTGAAAACACTACGTCTCCATGAAATCCTAGTCATTATGAAGATAGAGACCATTTATGAATGGCTCAGAGACATCTATATTCTGTCCATCCATTCAATGTGCATGTGCCTTTTTATTGTTTTATTTTGAAGCCCAAGGAACAAAACCAAGATAAAGATGAACACAAAGCAGTCACTGTTTGCTGAAGAGGGGGATGCTATCAGAGGCAGCCAAACCGGTTATCTGTTAGCAAAGCTGTTTGAATCCTTTGCCCCATTGGTTTCCCTGTCGTAAAGGTTGCTTTGGCCTTTTCTCACACTTGGAGAAAATCTTATTCATTGTGTTGTCAAGTCTGTGAAATAGAGCCCTTCAATGACAACACTGCCCCGAGATGGAAGGTCACCTTTGCCTTGCTATCAGGCAGCTGGGAAATGCCGTCATATCTCAGGGCTGGGAGTGGTGTCACTGAAAGGCAAGGCTGCTAAAAGAGAAACCAGACACAGAACAGTGGCCTCCCACACATTCCCTCCAATAGGAAGACACTCCACCAAGGAGCAAATGTCATGGCTGGGAGTGCCTGCTCCTGTAGCCATGGTGCCGACCTGGAACAAAAGGTGTTGATAGCTGCCAGGAAGCCAGACTGTGATATAAAAACAAGTATGTCACAGAGTAGTTAACATTTCCTTTTTGTTCTGTTTCCCTAAGCTAGAGAACTCTATCCCTGTAAATCAAACACTAAGGCTGAGGACAAAGCACAGAAAAGATGGTGTGGACACTTGATTGAACTTCCACATTAGCAACCCTTCTGGCACAGGACTTTCAGCTCAGACTCACCTCCCCCAAAACAGAAGCAGTCCCTCTCATGGGGCTGCATAGGCTGCTATTAAAAGAAACACCAGACACCACCTTATAATCTGTCCTATTTTGAAAGAATGGTTTCCTTACATGTATGCTATTCTTAAGCTCAGTATAAAATAAATCTTGAACTATTGCCCTTACTGACAATGTCGGCAGGTGCTATTCACCACCTTTTCAGCTACAATTTTAGTATTGTGAGGGTCAATTTTTCCTTGCTTTATTTTAGGCAACCCAGGCATTTTCAAGGATTAATTATTCACTTTGTACATTTTTCTAGACCTCTTGATTCTTCCTCTTCTCTCCTGCTATCTTAGCCTGAACTCATTATTCACTCTATGCCAAAGGAAGATGAAGGAAATAGGTCTCACAGCAGCCAGCATGGCTCCTTGGAAAAAGGTTTGGCTAAGGATTTGATGGAAATACCTAAAATTCCTGGCTGAAATAGGTTTGAAAATTTTCCATGGATTTTTTTTCCGTTGCTTTGCTCTCATCATTTCCAATCCAAACTTATAATTGAAATATAACTGCTTTATGTATCAGCATCTGGACACAATGCAGTCGATTTATACAATATGGCTGTAAAGATGTTTGGAGTAGTGGAACATCTGGTAGAGAAGAGGGGCTTTGATACTTGTCTAAACTATGGATGTTATAATTTTTATTTTTCTCTCCAGTGTTTGGAAAAGAGGAAGATTTTCCACATTGTTGACATAAACTGTGTATTGAAATCATATGGAAATCTTTTTCAAAACACACATATGCAATATCCATGCCTAAAGATTCTGATGCAGTGGGCTATGATGGGGAAAAAGCATGTGTGCTTTCAAAAACTTTACAGTGATTCTGATCTAGACGGTTCCATGAGAACCAATGGAAGAAGATTTACTTTTTACACATTTTTTAAAATGGTATTACATTGACATTTTGAAATTTGTAGCTACTTATCTAATATTCCATTTTTAAAAGAATGTTCTGAAGTGTATTAAATGCTTTTCATATACATTCATATTTTCATAGCTGAAATTTTTTAAAAATCCACTCCATTAAGTCTCATGCTAAGATTCTGATTGCTATATTCATTTTAGTTGGCAAAATTAGACTTGTCAGACTCACCAATTACAAAGCAGACATAAATTCCCAATATAAAATATAAAATTACATGCTATATAGTAAACAAAAGATTGGATTATGAGCTAGAAATGCGGGTCCAAACCACTGTGCAACTGACCTGAGTTCTCATGATCTGTTTGGTTATATGTGGGGTTGATTCATGTGAATCCTGAGGTCCCTTTTGGCTTTGGCATGTGACCCATTCACACTATGATCCTGTTTGAAATAGACTCGAAGTCACCAAAAGAAATGGTAAGCACTTGCGAGGTTGCCTTCTCTGTCTTCTGAAAGCTTGCAGAAGCTCTCAAGTCAGGAACACCCAGGCATTAAGCTTTCTCTGTGCCATCTGCCCCAGCAAACAGTGACTTGGTGCACCCAACCTGTTATCAAGGTAGCAGGCCTTGGACTGACAGCATGCCTGTCAACTTTAGTCCTGTTAGATTCATGACCCCTAAAGGTATTAGTTGCCTGATTGACTGACTGATGATGACTGACATGTATACACAATTAACTCTTTAGTCTCACTAGCCCTAAAATGAGACCCATATGTTCCCAATCTACAAATGTGTGTCAGTCTCTCCTCCCATGGTGGAATCACAATCAGGCACATCCAGAGAGATGTAGACCAGTGATTTGTAAGCTCTTTTGCAGTCATGCAGAATTTCCACTCCGTTGACTAACACACACCACACTTAGTAATGCCTGTCTTTCACATGTATTTTTATGGCTATCCATAAGATTGAACATACAGAAGTGCACTTTTTTTAAAAAAATAGTTTTTTAGCTACCATTGACTTACAAGTTGATCTCTTTTGTTTGCCTCTGGACATTTTAGTTACAATAATTTTCTACTGTAGTAATTTCTGTTAAAATTTATGCTATATATGCATTAACAGTATATTAATAGCCAAGTTTTATATACATCCATGTTTTACATGATTTACAAGAATAGTTGCTTATTTGAGTGTCTGTGACATGAAATAGATATCTATTGAATTACCATGTACTCAGCTCATATCCAACGATTGTCCACTATGGATAAAACACTCTACAAAGTCACAAGGAAACCAGTGGTGAACAAGAAAATATCATCCCTGTGGAACAAAGATGACAAATTCACAAATAAAATAATAAAGAAGATGCTTGTAGAAAGTATGGGATGCTGGGGAGCTGATGTGATAGAAACTGGACAGGGAAGTCAGGGAAGGCTCTGATGAAGAGGTGCTAATTCAAGTAGGACCTTAATGAGAAAAGGGAAACCAGCAGGTGCATGGAGGAGGAGAACACAAGGGTTGAGGCCCCAAGGCAATGCCAAATGTGGCATGTTTAAAGGGCAAAAGGCAGTGATGTCGGTAAGATCATAGAGAAACGTGAGTCAGAGCAAGAAAAAATAAAAAGGATTTTTTTTTACTAAATATCATGATGAGCATGAGAGGATTAGTCTACATATAATCTGAAACTTTGAGAAGTATTTTATTTTCAAGTGAGCACAGATGGCAGGGTTGGGAGGGAGAAATAGTAGAAGAATAAGTGTTAGGAGGTTACTATCTTGTGCATAGGATGATAGGATGATTATTAAACACACTTAGGAGTCTATTTCAGTATTCAATAAGTGTTAGACATTAGTATGCTTTATCTTCTTCTTTCTTTTTCCTGGTTCTGATGATGATCAGATAATTATTTTCATTTCTATAGTTCACCTAGGAGACGGTACCTTGAGCTAGGAGGTTAGTGCTGGAGATGAAGGGAAGTGGATGGATTTGTGAAATGTTTGGAGGTTCTCATTGATCTTTTAAGGCTCACATTGTTCCAACTCCTCCATGGCATTTCCCTTGCAGTGACCACTTCTTCCTCAACACACTGATAGTAATAGTCAATGGCTATTATTAACACTATCACCTTGAGTCTGCTTCCTGCCCATTCTGTCTAAAACTCATTCAGAAAAATTAAAAATAAAAAGCATGTTTGCAGTTTCTTGAGAATGCTAATTCTTAGACTGATCCATAGATATCTTTACTCAGTAAGTAAAATAAAAAAGAGAAAGAAAAGAAAAGAAAGAAAGAAATCTTCATTTCAAAACAAATGCCTCAGGTAATTCAGATTTGGGTAGCTGTTTAACCTTACTTGACATAACACCTGTCCTAAATTTGAAGCAAAGATGAATACTAGAGATACAGACTGAGGAGTCGTTAGTGTATATATAGTAATTAAATCCATGCACATGGATGTAACTACCTGAGGAGGGTGTGCAGAGAGGAAGGTAGACTTAGAACTTAACCTCAGTGAAATCAGACATCTGAGGTCCAGGTGAAGAAAGAACACACAAGACTGAAAATTGGTGCAGCTACACTGGAAAGCAGTATGGAAATTCCTCAGAAAACTTGGAATGGAAACACCATTTGACCCAGCTATCCCACTCCTCAGTTTATACCCAAAGGACTTAAAATCAGCATACTACAGTTACTTGGCCATGTCAATGTTTATAGCAACTCAATTCACAATAGCTAAACTATGAAACCAACCTAGATGAATAGATAAAGAAAATGTGGTATACATACACAACAGAATACTACTCAGCCCTAAAGAAGAATGAAATAAAGGCATTTGCCACTAAATGGATACAACTAGATAATATCATGTTAAGCAAAATGAGCCAATCCCAAAAAACCAAAGGCCAAATGTTTTCTCTGATATGTGGATGCTGATTCACAATGTGAGAGAGGGTGCACTAGGGAAGAGTAGAGTTATTTTACATTAGGTAGAGGGGAGTAAAGGGAGGGGAGGAGGTATGAGAGTAGGAAGAATAGTAGAGTGAGTAAGACATTATTACCCTATATACATGACTGGTGTGATTCTACGTCATGTACAACGAGAAAAATGAGAAATTATACTTCATTTAAGTATGATGTCTCAAAGTGCATTCTACTGTTGTGTATAACTAATTAGAACAAAAAAAGAAATATAAGAAAGAAGAAAACAAGAAGCTGTCAGTGAAGTTTAAGAGCAGGATTTTAAAAAACAGTGTGATCACAGTGTTCTTTCCTACCGCAAATAATATTACAGGGACTTCCTGTGTTTTGCATTGGGATATAGTAGAGAATAAGATGTACAAAAAGCCCTGCCCTTATTAGTCTGGTATTGAACAAAATAGAGCAATGTAAAAAATAGAACAGTTTTATTAGAGTTTTGGTTCACAACCAAATTGCAGTGGGTTGAGGAGAGAATAGGAGATGAGAAAGTGGACACAGGGAATGTGACTTAGACTTTCTAGATGGCCATAAAGGGAAGAAAAGAGCAGCCCTTCCTACCATTCATGTTGAACCCTTAAACCTCGGTGACACTATACTGCTGCCAACAAGGAAAAACTTAATTTTAAATTCTAACAAATGAAATTATGGATGTAGAAAGAAATAAAATACATTCATATTCCTGATAGAGGAAACCACAAAAATAGAATCTTTTGTTGAATGATCAAAAAAACTAGCATATGGCAATTTTTTAATTTGTAAGAAATTTTTTGTTTGTTTGTTTGCAGTATATTCCAGGACTATTAAAACAAAGAGCAAGAGCCTAGTAGCTAATAAACAATAATCAGGCATGAAACTTATGAATTCATATTCTTCAAAGTTGTTGTGAGATTTCTTATAAGAGTAGCAAAGCATTTAAAACTAACTCAAACAGAAAAATACAGGATTTATACCCATTTCCTGATCCATTTCTTTCTATTCTCCTCTCCACCAACTAACATGAGCACCTTAGATCAGAGAAATCAGTTGGAAGTTTATAGTGCACATTCCTTTAAAACTACTAAGCAGGACCCAACATGGCGGCCGGCGAGGAGGCAGCACTTTCAGTACCTCCACAGTAACGGGATCAGAGAGACCCATTAATACACCTAGATTCTACCTGCTGAGAAACTTCTAGCAAAATTCCTCTGAAAGGAGACCTGCTGGGAATTAGTAAGTTTATTGGAGGTGTCAGTTTGTCCCAGACGAGTGAATCTCGGCCACGCGGTGCAGAGGTCCAGTCCCGCCAGCCGCCGCCGAACGGCTGTCACCCGCCCATTGTGGCAAATGTTCGAATGGCCGCTGCCTGCCTGGCTCTGCAAACAGCCCCCGCCGGCCTCGCTCTGTGAACCACCCCCGGCGGCCCGGTGCTGTGAATGGCCCCCGCCCTCCCGGCTCTGGGAATGGCCCTGCCCAAACGGCAAACGGCCCCACCCGCCCGGCTCAGGAGGCGACGTGAAGGGACTCTAACCAAGCCTTTATGAAATAGTGAACTGGGAACTAAAACCAGAGATTGAGTCAGACCAGAGACAAGCCAGTCCCACCCCTCCCTTCGGACACTCCGGCAAGGAGCCAGCGGCCCGTCAGAGCAGAGAGGGGAAGTCACCAGAGTTCGGCCAACAAAATTCCTTCTCAGCGGAATCTACTTTAGCAGGTGTGTTACTGCCACCCACACCAGATACAAACAACTGGGAAACTTCAAAAATCTCTCCGTGGGCGTGACCATAAGGGCCAAGGGACTCCCGACCCCCAAATCCCCCTACCGCCAGTGACATGGGTGTGACTGTAGAAGCGGAGGGAAGCAGAGAAGACTCCCCACCCCCAACTCCCCCAACTCCCCCAACCACCAATGGAGAGGGTGTGATGGTAGGGGCAGAGGGAAACAGAGGGCACTCCTGACCCCCAACTCCTCCTACCGCCAGCGGAGTGGTTGTGATTGTAGGGGCTGAGGGAAGCAGAGGGGATTCTCGACCCCCAACTCACATTACCACCAGTGGGGACACCCAAGGTCTTAGCCGCCAGCTTCCGAGGGCGTCCCCAGCAAAGGGGTCCGGAAAAATTCAACTATTGACTCCCAGACCTCAGCTCCACAGCACTGGGGCTTAGAGGAATGATAGAGAGAGTGCTCAGTCATTCGGGAAATAGGGCACACGGTGGGGCTGAAAGTGTAACCAGATCCTTGGGGAACCGCCTCTCGTGAGCAGGACCTGGCTGGCTGTCAGGAGGAAGGGGAGGAGGGGCCAGAGAAGTGAAACGGCTCTGGACTAACAGGATTGAGAGACTCCCAGGAGCCACCTTACAGGGATTGCTGTCGACACATAGAGGGCAAAACTCAGCTAGGAGGGCACAGCTCTGCCTACGGGAAGAGAAGAAAATGGATCTCTAAGACCTAATTTAATTTCTTATTTTATTTTATTCTATTTTTTCTCTCCCCTTTTCCTTCTTTCTTTCCCCTTTCAAGTTTTATTTGACTTTCCATTCTCCTCTATTCTATCTATCTCCCTCTCCTTCTTTCTTTTTAAGAGCACCTTCCTTCCCCTTCCCCCCAACTTTCATCCCAAGCATTACGTCCTCCATTATGTGTAATTGTCTAAATGCAAATAGGTGAATGTTTCGAGGCTGTCTATAGGGCTCCTAAATACCTAGCTACTACCAAAACCCTGATCCAATCGACGGTTAGTATCCCCCTTCAGTAGAGCAACCTTCTAAAGTAGCCAAGACATACTAACCCTTATACCTTCATAGCACCTAACCTAAACATAAAGTCCTAAGAACAAACAACAAATCACTATATGCATACAGAATCCAGAAGCCCTTTATAAATTGAATGAATCAGCTTTAAAATACAGTAAAGCCCAACATCTCTAGGCATAATCTCCCACCACAAAGGAGAGACAACAAAGATATACAAAGCCAAAACAAATTTATAGGAGAAAGCAAAAACACAGCAGTCAAACAGAGCTGAAAAGTAACGTGAACATCATGAAAAAAAAAAAAGGAAAAAAGGAGTACAAACAATGCAGGACAACATAAATCTACAGGAGGACCTAGAAACATCAGAAGCATGGATAGGGAAAGAACTCAAGGCATACCTAACTCAGATGGAAAGGAATATTAGAGAAGACATGAGACAGTAAGTCCAACCAATAAAAGTATATTTTGAAAATGAATTAAACAAACAAATTCAAATGGCAAAGAACGAGCTTTACCAGGAGATAGAGATCTTAAAAAAATATCAAACAGTAATCCTAGAAATGCAGGAAACTATAAACCAAATTAAAAATTCAAATGAGAATATTAGACTAGATCAAATAGAAGTCAGAACATCAGACAATGAAGACAAAGTTTATCAACTTGAAAAGAATATAGTCAACACAGAAAAAATGCTTAAATCCCACGAGCAATCTATTCAAGAGATATGGGATGTCATAAAAAAAAAAAAATTGAGAGTCATCGGGATAGAAGAAGGCATTGAGATTCAAACCAAAGGAATGGACAACATATTAAATGAAATAATTCTAGAAAACTACCCAGAGATGAAAGATGGAATGGATTGCCAAATCCTGGAAGCCTACAGGACTCCAAACACTCAAAACCATAATAGACCAACTCCAAGACATATAATTATGAAGATGGCCAACATACAGAAAAAGGAGAGAATATTAAAAGCTACGAGAGAAAGGAGGCAGATTACATTCAGGGGTAAACCAATTAGGTTAATGACTGATTTTTCATCACAGACTTTGAAAGCGAGAAGATCCTGGAACAATGTATTTCAAACGTTGAAAAATAATGGATTCCAACCAAGAATACTGTATCCAGCAAAATTAAGCTTCAGATTTGACAGTGAAATTAAAAACTTTCACGATAAACAAAAGCTAAAAGAATTTGCAGCCAGAAAACCAGCACTGCAAAGCATTTTGAGCAAAAGACTATAAGAAGAGGAATTGAAAAATAGTGCCCAAAACTAACAGCGGGAGGTATCTCAGTAAAGGGGGAGGAAAATAACCAAAAAGTAAAAACTAGCCAAACTAAAATAAATAAATAAATAATCATGACTGGAAGTACAAATCATATTTCAATTGTAACCTTAAATGTTAATGGCCTAAACTCACCACTCAAGAGACATAAGCTAGTAACCTGGATCAAAAAAATGAATCCAACAATATGCTGCTGTCAGGAGACTCATTTGATAGAAAAAGACATACACAGGCTGAAGGTGAAAGGTTGGGAAAAATCATACCACTCACATGGCCCTCGGAAGCAAGCAGGAGTGGTCATACTCATATCGAATAAAATCAACTTCAAACCTAAGTTAATTGAAAGGGATAAAGAAGGACACTATACACTGTGAAAAGGAACCATCCACCAACAAGACATAACAATTATCAATTTGTATGCACCAAACAATGGTGCGGCAACGTTCATAAAACAAATTCTCCTCAAGTTCAAGAGTCAAATAGACCACAACACAATAATTATGGGTGACTTCAACACACTGCTCTCGCCATTATACAGATCCTCCAGATAAAAGCTGAATAAAGAAACTATAGAACTCAATAACACAATCAATAACTGACATATATAGAATACATCAACCATCATACATCTTCTCGCAGAACATGGATCTTACTCAAAGATAGATCATATAATATGCCATAGGGCAACTCTTTAGTAAATATAAAGGTGTGGAGATAATACCATGCACCATATCTGATCATAATGGAATGAAACTGGAAATTAATGATAAAAGAAGGAAAAATCCTGCATCACATGGAAAATAAACAATATGTTACTGAATGATCAATGGGTTACAGAAGACATAAAAGAGGAAATCAAAAAATTCTTAGAGATAAACGACAATACAGACACAACATACTAGAATCTATGGGACACAATGAAAGCAGTTTTAAGAGGGAAATTCATTTTCTGGAGTTTATTCCTCACAAAAAGAAAAAAACAACAAATAAATGAACTCACACTACATCTCAAAATCCTAGAAAAGGAATAGCAAAACAACAGCAAATATAACAGAAGACAAGAAATAATTAAAATCAGAGCGGAAATCAAGGAAATTGAAACAAAAAAAATACATTGGAAAAATTGATAAAACTAAAAATTGGTTCTTTGAAAAAATAAATAAGATTGACAGACCCTTAGACATGCTAATGAAGAGAAGAATAGAGAAAACTAAATTACTAACATATGGGATGAAAAAGGCAATATCACAACAGACACTAAAGAAATACAGAAGATAATTAGAAAGTAATTTGAAACCCTATATTCTAATAAAATAGAAGACAGTGAAGATATCGATACATTTCTTAAGTCATATGATCTGCCCAGATTGAGTCAGGAGGATATAGACAACCTAAACAGACCAATAACAAAGGAAGAAATAGAAGAAGCCATCAAAAGACTACCAACCAAGAAAAGCGGAGTTCTACAAAACCTTCAAAGAAGAATTAATACTAATACTTTTCAAGCTATTTCAAGAAATAGAAAAAGAAGGAGCTCTTCCAAAATCATTCTATGAGGCCAACATCACCCTGATCCCGAAACCAGACAAAGACACTTCAAAGAAAGAAAACTACAGAACAATATCTCTAATGAACATAGATGCAAAAATTCTCAATAAAATCCTGGTGAGTCGAATACAAAAGCATATCAAAAAAATTGTGCACCATGATCAAGTAGGATTCATCCCTGGGATGCAAGGCTAGTTCAATATACGGAAATCAATAAATGTTATTCACCACATCAATAGACTTAGAGATAAGAACCATATGATCGTCTCAATAGATGCAGAAAAAGCATGTGGCAAAGTACAGCATCCCTTTATGTTCAAAACACTAGAAAAACTAGGGATAACAGGAACTTACCTCAACATTGTAAAAGCTATATATGCTAAGCCTCAGACTAGCATCATTCTAAATGGAGAAACATTGAAGTCATTCCCTCTAAAATCTGGAATAAGACAGGGATGCCCTCTCTCACCACTTCTATTCAATTTAGTCCTTGAAATACTAGCCAGAGCAATTAGACAGACAAAAGAAATTAAAGGCATAAAAATAGGAAAAGAAGAACTTAAAATGTCACTATTTGCGGAAGACATGATCCTATACCTAGAAGACCCAAAAGGGTCTACAAAGAAACTACTAGAACTAATAAATGAATTCAGCAAAGTGGCAGGATATAAAATCAACACGCATAAATCAAAGGCATTCCTGTATATCAGCAACAAAACTTTTGAAATGGAAATGAGGAAAACCACCCCATTCACAATATCCTCAAAAAAAAAAAAATAAATAAAATACTTGGGAATTAACCTAACAAAAGAGGTGAAAGATTTATACAATGAAAACTACAGAACCCTAAAGAGAGAGATACAAGAAGATCTTAGAAGATGGAAAAATGTACCCTGTTCATGGATAGGCAGAACCAACATCAACAAAATGGCGATATTACCCAAAGTTCTCTACAGGTTCAATGCAATGCCAATCAAATTTCCAACAGCATTTCTTGTAGAAATAGATAAAGTTATCATGAAATTCATTTGGAAAAACAAAAGACCCAGAATAGCAAAAGCAATTCTAAGCAGGAAGTGTGAATCTGGAGGTATAGTGATACCAGAGTTCAAACTGTACTACAAAGCAATAGTAACAAAAACAGCTTGGTAGTGGTACCAAAACAGGCAGGTGGACCAATGGTACAGAATAGAGGACATAGAGATCAATCCACAAAATGACAACTTTCTTATATTTGATAAAGGGGCTAAAAGCATGCAATGGAGGAAGGATAGCATCTTCAACAAATGGTGCTGGGAAAACTGGAAATCCATATGCAACAAAATGAAGCTGAACCCCTTTCTCTCGCCATGCACAAAAGTTAACTCAAAATGGACCAAAGAGCTTGATATCAAATCAGAGACTCTGTGCCTGATAGAAGAAAAAGTTGGCTCCGATCTACATATTGTGGGGTCGGGCTCCAAATTCCTTAATAGGACGCCCATAGCCCAACAGTTAAATACAAGAATAAACAAATGGGACTTACTTAAACTAAAAAGTTTTTTCTCAGCAAGAGAAACAATAAGAGAGGTAAATAGGGAACCTACATCCTGGGAACAAATTTTTACTCCTCACACTTCAGATAGAGCCCTAATATCCAGAATATACAAAGAACTCAAAAAATTAAACAATAAGATAACAAATAACCCAATCAACAAATGGGCCAAGGACCTGAACAGACACTTCTCAGAGGAGGACATACAATCAATCAATGAGTACATGAAAAAATGCTCACCATCTCTAGCAGTCAGAGAAATGCAAATCAAAACCACCCTAAGATACCATCTCACTCCAGTAAGATTGGCAGCCATTAGGAAGTCAAACAACAATAAGTGCTGGCGAGGATGTGGGGAAAAGGGTACACTTGTACATTGCTGGTGGGACTGCAAATTGGTGCGGCCAATATGGAAAGCAGTATGGAGATTCCTGGGAAAGCTGGGAATGGAACCACCATTTGACCCAGCTATCGCCCTTCTCGGACTATTCCCTGAAGACCTTAAAAGAGCGTACTACAGGGATACTGCCACATCGATGTTCATAGAAGCACAATTCACAATAGCTAGACTCTGGAATCAACCTAGATGCCCTTCAATAGATGAATGGATAAAAAAATGTGGCATTTATACACAATGGAGTATTACGCAGCACTAAAAAACGACAAAATCATGGAATTTGCAGGGAAATGGATGGCATTAGAGCAGATTATGCTAAGTGAAGCTAGCCAATCCTTAAAAAACAAATACGAAATGTCTTCTTTGATATAAGGAGAGCAACTAAGAACAGAGCAGTGAGGAAGAGCATGAGGAAAAGACTAATATTAAACAGAGACGAGTGGTGGGAGGGAAAGGGAGAGAGAAGGGAAACTGTATGGAAATGGAAGGAGACCCTCATTGTACACAAAATTACATATAAGAGATGGTGAGGGGAAAGGGGAGGGGAAACAAGGGAGAGAATTGAATAACAGCAGATGGGGTAGAGAGGGAAGATGAGAGGGAAGGGGAGGGGGGATAGTAGGGGATAGGAAAGGTAGCAGAATACAACAGTCACTAATATGGCAGTATGTAAAAATGTGGATGTGTAACCGATGTGATTCTGCAACTTGTATTTGGGGAAAAAATGGGAGTTCATAACCCACTTGAATCAAATGTATAAAAGATGATACGTCATGAGCTATGTAATGTTTTGAACAACCAATAAAGAAAAAAATAAAATAAAACTACTAAGCAAAGTGGAAATGCTTAATTCTGAACTTAATTCGGAAGACATAAGATTCGTCAATCACTTAAACAAATAGGGCCTCCTCCTTCTTTCCTTGATTTTTGGCTTTTCATTTTTTAAACAGGGTCGAGGATGGTCTTTTTTGTTTGTTTGTTTGGTTTGGTTTGGTTTCCAGTGCCGAGGCTCAGGGCCTCATGCATGATAGGTAAGCATCTTACCACTGAGTTACATCTCTAGCCTCTGGGCATTCATTTTTGAGTACATCATTTTAAATAATCAAGACAGCTTATTCTATATTAAAAATTGATCTTTTTGAACTTTTTCATGGCATATATTCAGCAAAATTATATGCATTAAAAATTAAGTTGGAAAAAAGAAATATTTGAGAATTATTAGATAATTTCAGAAATAAAATAAAAGTACATTTATTCCTTTCACTAAATGAATTTCATATGCACTGATGATACTTACACAGGGGAACCACATGAAACCAAGAAAAAAATTTATTTACAATCATAGAACAGAAAATATTTTGTTTCCAACAGGATACAAAACCCCAAACCCTGTACAGTTAAACAATTATTGTAAAGTTTAGTGACAAAGAAAAAGGAAGTGCTTGCATTTATTTTAATAGAAATTTTCTTACTTTCCAAAGATTTCATACATTAAGAAAAACAGAAATGGTCCGATGAGAGAAAGGCAAGAACTATGAACAGCAGCATCAAAGCATAGGAAAGATTAATTTTTAATTGATAAAATAAATAGAAGACAATGGAATAAAATAAATAGAAGGATGCATTACTTAATTGTAAACAAAAACAATTCCCAAAACAACTGAAGGAGTTGGGAGTCTTTTAAGTTCATTATCAGATAGGCAGCCCCATACTCAAGTATTCCTGGCTTAAAGGGCCACTGATTTGCAGTGCTTCAACTGATATATAGCGAGTTGTCCTACATAGACTGAGTTGTTTCTGGGCTATTAATTCCCCTGGTCTATTTATCTATTCCAGAACAAATGCCCTAATGTCTTAATTATTATTGCTTCACGAAAGTCTTCATATTCAATAGGAAAAGTTTTGCCACAAAGGTCTTCTGCAGAAATTTCATAACTCTTTAAGGCTCTTTGTACTTTAATAAAATTTCAGGAAATCAGATTTTTTTTTTGTTTCACAGAATAAAATGTGTAAAAGGAATGAAAAAGTATTAATACATATTTGGAAGATTGACATTTTTGAAAATTGTATATTTCTCTCCATGAACATATATAGAAATTCATTTATTAAAACTGCAATAATTTTCTTTGATAATGTTTATAATGTTTTTTTGTAACTTCCAAAGTATCCTTTGTGAAAAATGTTTTTAGTTACAGAAGGCTCATTTTTTAGCTACTTGTTTTTCTTGTATATAAAAAAAACTATACAATTCATTACATAGATTATAATCTCTCTCTCTCTCTCTCTCTCTCTCTCTCTCTCTCTCTCTCTCTCTCTCTCTCTCTCTCTCTCACCATTTGTAATAAGTGTATTCTGGGAAGGAAAGAAGAGTGTGTCTACCAGCCAGTTTCTTAACTCATCCAAATGACAACAGCATTTCTGTCATCTGCATATACCTCAGACCCCTACTCATCTGTCAGACTCACTATTAAGAGTTTTCTTGTGTTCCACTAGAGGATAGTTTACTTGTTTACTCACAAGTTTATTAAGAACTCTGTGGGGGCTGGGGTTGTGGCTTAGTGGTAGAGTGCTTGCTGAGCATGCTTGAGGCACTGAATTTGATCCTTAGCACCACGTAAATGTAAAATAAAGATATTGTGTCCACTTAAAACTAAAAAATAAATATTAAAAAAAGAACTTTGAAACAGTAAAGGGCAGCATCCAAAAAGAGGATGAAAAGAGGCCCAACATACATTTGGAAGGGAAAAGGAATAATTCAAAGGGGACTATGGCTTTCAAGTTCTATAAAAGAATAACTATAATTGTTCAAGGGAATAAAACATTAAGAATACATTTTTCTATTTGAATTTTTAGCTTTCAGAGTCACATAGCACAAATCTGTTGATTAAAGGAAATTATTTGCTCTTCAGAAGCACTCAAAAATCATGAACAATTTCCCTAAATCATTTCTTTGTAAAAATCTTCACATTCTAAATTTGCAAATGATATTATGCTGAACAGTGAAAGAAAAGGGTCTTATAATAAGAGTGTGTATGTGTGTGTGTGTGTTTAAACAATGATTAAATAATACAAATTCTATTTTACTCTTTAAATTCTAATGGTCATGCTACTTTATTACATTTTTCACATCCCCCCAAACCATTATCATGTTCTCTTATTGTTTATACCAATTAACAAATTTTCTTAAATAACTATTCAACAGCCCCATATTGAATTTCAAGGACATATAAGAATAATAGAGGATAAAATCAACCCCCCCATAGGAACTTAAAATATTTTTGTGGAGGTAAGAAATATCAATGTGGAGTAATTAGAGAAGAATTATGTATACCATAGGCCACAGATTTCAAAACACAAGCACTCATGTTAAGAAAAACAAAACAAAGGAAGAAAATCTTAGATTTGCTCAGGGAGTTCTATGAAATAAAACTAAAGAAAAATGGGAAGGGGGTCATGTTCCTATTTTCATAAAGTCTAATTTTATACTACTGGGGTTTCTGAATTTCTTTCTGACTTTTTTTTTTTTTTGGCCTACAGGACCTTTTTTAGAATGCTATAGAAAAAGATGTGTACAATTCAGTAGAACATTATCACCTCTTTTTATTCCTCTTGCAATGAGCAAGTATGGTCCATTCAAACATTTTGCCTAAGAGCATTTGCAAGAAAGAAAATGATCATTCTCCTTTGCTTGTAGGGTTTTGATATCATGCCTGAGCTTTTGGACTTCATTCTCATTGCTTAAATGTGCACATGTTGAGCAAAGATGTTGCTCTAGTTTAGTTAAAATACACCTTCCAAATCTATACTGTAGCCACTAGAAAGTGAGTTCAGCATGGTAGGGATCTTTGATTTTTCATTGACTAATGCTTTGCACACAGTGGGCATTTAATGAATACTCTTGAATAAACATTAGCCTTTTTAGATCTATTACAAGAAATGTTACTTAACACGTTATGTTAAGAAAGCCATGTGAAAGAGAAGTCAATAATAATGAATAAATATTTATGCTGCATGAATCATGTTCCTTTTAGACAAGGTCAGTAGGTGGTATTTTGCTTTTATTATTTGTCTTTAGATTGTTTTACAAGCCTCTCCCTAGTTTGTCAGTTTTTATAAGCCATGGTAAAACATTTAAAAAGAGGAAATTTAAAATAGATAAATATAGTAATTTCTCTGCATAATTGTTCAATATTGATGGAAAATACTTTTAAATAGAACAACTGAGGGTATTTGCAGTAGATAATACCATTTTATTTGATAACCATGAGCAGAGAATTTAATAATTTTACTATAAGTTGACTACTTTCTTGAAGCAAGAGAAAACATAACCATCTTTCCTTGATCATGAAAAAGGTACAGTGGTTGTAAGGCAAAGAAACAAGTGAATTTCAACTTCATGGGTGACCTCTGTTCTTGTACTGACTTAATGTCAATCTTGGCCTTCAGCTGTCTGATACAGAAATTAATTTCAACTGCAATCTTTATTTGGATTTAGCAATGATCATATTTTTTCCAGTATTGGGATTGAATCCAGGTTTACTTTACCACTAAGTTACATCCCCAGCCTTTTATGTTTTTGTTTTTGTTTTTTTTTTTTTTGTTTTTTTTTTTTTTGAGATAGGGTTTCACTAAATTGCCACAGTTGGCCTCTATTGTACAATTTTCCTGCCCCAGCCCACAGAGTTGCTGGGATTACAGCCATGCACCACATAATATTTAAATGCCCCCAATTATTTCAGCATTGCAATTGTTAGAATTTAAGAATTTCCATGAATCAAAGGAAAAGGAGATGCTCTGTGAAGAAGGATTTATCCTGAACACATCTCTTTCCTCCTCCCTGTTCTTTAACCACTCTGTTCCACAAAAAGTGTAGAGGTGCACCTGATTGGCACATCTGGAAACACCAACTGGGCAAGAACATTCCTCTCAGCTCTTCTTCCTCATGACAGCCTTCATCCTCAGCACCTCTTGGGCCTGTCAACCAGAAATGGTCAAGGAGCGCATTTGTTTCTTGAGGCTGTTTGTAAGAAGCTTAAAACAACAGAAACATATTCTCTCTCAGTTCTGGAGGCTGGAAGTCCGAATTCACTTTTACTGGAATGAAATCAATGGGTCCACATGGTCATAATTCCTGAAGAGGCTCTGGAAGAGAATCTGCCCTTTGCCTCTCCCAGCTGCTGGTGGCTGCTGGCATTCCTTGGCTTGTGGGGTTGTACCATCACAATCTCTGCCTGTATAGTCACATGTCTTTTGCTCTCCTATCTGTCCAATCTCTATATTGGACAGATAGGAGAGCAAGTGTCCAAAGGTCTTTCTTCTAAAGAAAGTGTCCAAATGTTTTTCTTCTAAAGACATTTCTAAAGTTACTTAAGGGCCACTTTGTTAATCCAGGAAAATCTCATCTCGATATCCTTAACTTAATCATACTTGCAAAGACTTTGCCAAATAAAATAACAAGAGTCCTGAAACCATAACCTGAAATTGACAGCCATTATTCACCCCACTGAAGGGAGAAGCCTGTTCTTCCCCCTCTGATTATGACAAACCAGAAATCTCCCACTTCTACTGTCTTTGTCCCATAGACTAAGTAACATCCTTCAACTTACTCTCCATCCATAAGGCTGATATTTTGATTTCCTATTTTTCTTTACTTCTTATTTCTCAACATATTCAGAAGACAAGGAGGGAAAGGGGATGCCATTTATCGGGGGCCCCTTTGAAACTCAGTAGGAGAAATGAGATGAAAATAATGGCATAGATAATAGCAGGCTGCCTGCTTGAGAAACATCCCCTTTAACATGTCCCACTGTGAAGAGGTCAAGAAGCAAACACAAAGCAAGACAGGAAAGAGAACGGGAGGCAGAGCACAAAGATCCAGACCTAATTCAACCACCCTGAGCATATTCATTATGCACAGTGAAGTATCTACATATGGCACCTGAAAAATATCACTGAATTAATAATTTAAATCATGATTATGCCTCTAATTTCCTACCATATTCTCCTAAATAGACATTGTAATGAAAAGCATATTTTATTTACAATTATAGTTTATGAACCCAAATGTAAACTGACAGTAATGAGAAGATGGTGTCACTAAATCCATTTTAATGTAAATTGCCACATTTAAAATATTCTGAAAGCAGTAAGGGCAGTTAATGAACCTAGTACTGATATCCTTGTCAGAAATGCCTGGCTTAAACCCTGTTTCAGACCGGATGATGATCGCCTCCTCATCGTTTAAGTGTTTATTGTTTCTTCTCATGATACTCTAATTATAACAGTTTTTCTTCCCTGCCCCCCTCCTAGCAGTCAGCAAACCTGGTTTGAATTAAAAGGAACAACTCTTTGGCTATAAACACAAATCTGTCTCCCAAGCAAGAGCTGCTTGCTGTGCCCATAGCAGGGAAAAGCAATGATGTAACAAGGGTAATTATAACCTGTGCTAGCTGGTGTCACTGAAGAGAAGGGCTGTCAGCATTTCACTGTGAATAATAACACCCGTGCCTCTGCTGACATGAAATGCCGAGTGTTACTGCCTTGGTTCTCAGACAGCTTTAAGTCTAAGAATATAAGTTTTAATTGAAGAACATGCTACAAGATGCTCTAGTTGCTGCCATTATGGTCTTATAATGCAGTCCTTGTTTCCTACTGATACCAAACTCTAAAATTTGGAGCTGCTCCTGGACCTAAGTCCTGGGCCTTAGAGAGGAGACACAGAACAGTGATTCTGATTGAAGGTGAAAAGGTGAACAATGCCAAGAGTGCATTCTGAAGTTCTTTTTCTCTTTTGAAAAATTTCTTCCCTCACAGATGTATTCTCTTGGTGCCATTTTAGTTTGTGTTATCCAGAGACTCACAACGATCTGGTGGAAAATCCACAGAAACTAGAGAAAATAATGAAGAGGCCAAGGTTCTTCAAATTTTCCTGGAAACTGAATGATTCAGGGAAAATTGGTACAGTTTCCTATCACATGTAAAAAGTCCTCGTCTTCTGGATATGTAAAGAACTTGATTAGAAAATATTAATAACACAACAGAAATAAGAGCAAGCAAACGTACACATTCAATTTGTATAAATAAACATAAATGTAAAGATGTTCAAGCCTCATTCATACTAAGAGAAATGCAAATTAAAATCATACTGACACACTCTTTCTCTCCAACCAGACTGGCAAAAAAGTCTTTGTCTAGCAATTTTATTTGTGAACATATAGGGAAACAATACCATGGATAGCTGATTAGAGTGTAAAATAGCCCAGATTCTATAGAGAGTAATTTGTTTTCTATTGCTGCAGAAGTAGTCACCATAACTCTAGAGGTTTAAAACAAAATAAATTTATTACCTTATATTTTTGTAGAATAGATTTCCAACATGAGTCTCCCTGGGTTAAAGTCAAGGCTACATTCTTCATTGGAGACTCTTCTGATTTTTGTGGCTGTCGGCTGAGGGTTACTCCCAGTTTCCAGAGACGGCCTGCCTTCTTGTTTCCTGATTCACTTCTTCCATCTTCTAAGTCAGCCATGGTAGGTCAAGTCGTCCTCACATCACATCTGCATCACCTACTATTCCTCCTCCTCCTTCTTCTTCCACAAGCACTCATGTGATTAGTTGGGCATAGGTAATTAAAAATGACTTCCCCTCTCAAGATCCTGAATCTTCATCACATCTTCAAAGTATCCTCTACAGTACAGTGTAACATCTTCACAGGTTCCAGGAATAAGTCTGTGGACATTTTGGAGGGAGCACTATTCAGCCTAACACCAAGGCAGTTTTTGGTATTTACTTTGTTACATGCATTTTTCCTTAACTCAATAATCTCACCTCTGCAAACTGAGTCTACATATGTAACTACACACACACACACACACACACACACACACACACACACAGACTATGTACCTACGTATTCTTTGTACTGCATTTTGTCATAAAAAAGAACATAAAAGTTCCAAGTGTCCAACAGCAGGGCACTGATTAAACTATGGTATATTTAACTTACTGCAGTTAAAAAAAAAACAAATGAATAAATTTTGTACTGTTATAGAAAGATTTTCAGAAAAAGCAAACAAATATATATGCAAATGCATATATGTATATGCATATATGTATATGCATAAATTTTTACTAAACAGAATTATATATAATGCTACTTGAGTCGATGAATCTAACATTGGTATTGATATTGATATTGATATCCTTATAAAGATGCCTAATTTAAAGCTTCCCTATATAATAGTATACATATGAAATATATTTAGAGTTGTTATCAGTATAATATAAATTATAATTTAGTATATTATACATATATAAAAATACCATCTCTGAATATACATATAAAAGAGAAAAGACTATGCTTGTATTTGTTTAATAACAAGCAAAGAAATATAATACAAGAATCCAATAAAAATTAGATTGTCTATAGAGCATAGATAAGCAAAACAAAGCTAGACCAGGAAAAGGTGGGAACATGATTTCTCAATGGGCCTCTTTTTAATATTATTTGATATTTGAATTCAGTGATTGAAACTACTTATACAAAAATATAACTCCAAAATAAAATGTTAACAGATTAAAGTCCAACTTCCAAGAAAGCCACTGGAATAGGTAAATGGAATATTGTTGTGCAGCAGAGTAACTTTACTTTTCTCTGTATTTATGTATTAAAATACATCTTGGGTCAGATAGCAGGAAAAAGGACACTAGTTAATATGGGAGTTTGTTTACTATTGTAGTTAGGAAAAAAAAATGAACAAATATCTGATAATGGATGGGCATTTTGTAGCATTGGGAATAATGCAAGTTAAAAATCAGCTGTGTTTGACAGTAAATATGTTTGAAAGTGCATTAATAGTTTTGTACTTTGCTAACATTCCCTGTGCTTTTCAGTTACAAAGTTCCATTTTAATAAAAGATTAGATATCATTAAATACAAATTTAACATTTCAGCTTGGCACAAGCGTTCCAGTGTCCCCAGAATGGAAGAAAAGGATTTGAACTGAACAACACAGTTCTGTACTCAGAGCCAGTAGTGGGGTCAGTCCTCAAATATCTACCATTTTGTCAGTATCCTCAAAAATGAGCCAGGGTAAATGATGAACCACCAAAGCTACAACTTCAGGGATGAAATGTGAAACTACTTTTAGGGGTGCATCACTCATTATTTCCTTGGGTCTCCACGTGGACCGATCATGTGAAAGCACAGGGTTTGGTCTCCATAGATTTGCAGTAGATAGATGGCAAAAGCTGGTCTCATGCTTGCATAAAAATGTGTTTTCCCTGATGCTGAGAACAGGGAAAGGTAAGATATGAAGGAACAAACATTCAGTAGACAGAACCTGCAGAAATAATATGTGGGTTCTTACTCTTTCTTTTTTCTTTTTTCTTTTTTTTTTTTTTTTTGGCCTCCTAATGATGTGGTAAATGTCTAAGATACATCACAATCTTAGCAGTATTTTTTCAGAATGTTGGGATTTATGTGATTTTTGTTTTATTTTGTAGATATTTTACCAAAAAAAAAAATCTGTACTACTTTGGGATCAGAAAGAATACTACATATTATTTAGAGGTCCAGGTTCATATAAATCTCTCATTCCCTATAATAATAATTTAAAAACTTATCAAGTGTTTTTCCACCAATTGTGTGTCTCAAATTTATGCTTCCTGGCTGATTCTGAGCCTCCTCTGTATGCTCATCCACCTGTTACCTGTGTTTGTTTGCTTTCCAGGTATATTCAAGGACATTTTTTGAAGGTGAAGTCCAAAAATGTGTGTGTGTGTGTGTGTGTGTGTGTGTGTGTGTGTGAAACAGAGTGAACAGAGGAGAATGGCTACTTTGCAGTGTAAAGCATACCCTACAAAAACAAAAATGTTTCCCAGGGGTGGAAGAAGGGAAGAAAACCACATTGTAGTTTGTTAATAGAATATGACCGCTATGGTTTGCAGCATATCGTCCAATTTATTTGTATACTGACATCTTTATTGGTTGATCCAGAACCAGTTCTCTAAGTATAAGAAAAAAAAATTCTTATTAAAAATTCTGCTTAGCATTAGCCTAGATCTCAGGTACCTCCTTTATTTTTAAGTCACACAAAAATACTTTTTCTCAGCATGCTACCAATTATGATCAGCCAATAGCCTCACGTAGTCTCATTTTTCTACACTACTTCTTCATACTGAGATCTTATTCTATTCCCCAAATCCCCGAAGAGGTAATGTAGTAGGGTCTGGGGGGGGGGGACAATACTAATTAATCTGACTTGGGTTTTGATTCTACTCCTCTGCTGCTGGCTTCAGGTAGGTGACTCACCTCATGGGTCTTCAGTGTCTTTGTCAGTGAGAAACATTCAATGAGAAGCAACAAAAGTAAAATAGCTAACCACGTTTGACATTCGAGAAAGATCACTTGCTTTCATTTCTAGCCTTGGGACTTGCACATAATTCACATGGATGTAAGAGAAAGTTTGGAACCCATTTTAAAAAGCACCTAATACTCCAGAGAGGAATTTACCACAGATCATGCTGAGGCAAGATAAACACTAAGTGTGATGAAGCACATTATTTATCTCAATAATCTCAAATGTTCTGGAATCCAAAATTTATATTGGTAACTCAGCAGAGCCTGTGTGTTGATGATACCCCAGGCAACAGCTGAATGATCCCTTTGCTGCTCCTCCCAGAGAAGAGTTGAGCATTCATAGGGTGGTCTTTTAAAGACCAAAAAATTCCTCTAAAAACTCTAGTAAGGCCAGTGTGTGATCTACCCATGACTTGGTGGGAGGCGGGGGGGGGGGGATACCTATATAGTTTTAGACCTGTGATAACCTGGCTCACAAAAATAGATTACCCATTTGTGATCTATCATTTTATTTTATGGAACTCATCAGGATTCCAGTTTAGACATCAGAGTGTGAAGACCCTGTTCTCAAAGTAGCCTATCAATCTAATGGGGAAAAAAAAATGTCAAGATGGGCTCAGAGAGTGTGAGTGTGTGTGTGTGTGTGTGTGTGTGTGTGTGTGTGTGTGTGTTTCCTCAGACCTCATCTTAGGAGAGGAAACTAGAAATCAAACTGACATGGTTGGGGGTAGAGGAAAGAGACCAACTATGTAAGATGTAAACAATCTTTTCCACTCAATTTTGTCCTTTAGGGAAACAAACAGAAAAACCTCATTAAGTCAATATGGGTCTCATCAAAATGGATCACAATTCTAAGCAGTTTTGATTCCCTAGCCAAATAGATGCACTATTGTTTTTTAATTAAAACATCAAATTATTGAACGTGATCCAGATAGTGGTGATCCATGTTCTTTGAATTAGTGAAGGTTTCCTGTTATCTTGAATAGGATTTAGATAGTGAAAACAGAATATCAAGCAGTATAATTCCTATCCACCAAGAATGTTAGTCATTTCACACATTAATGTGCACAGACACACACAGCCACATGCACAGACACCAAATGCACAAACACACACGCATGCACACACATACACACATTGAGATTGCTTTCGATTGTTTCCCAATTCAATGAGATAACCCATGAGCTAAAGCTCACAATGTCAGAGATACAAGAAATAACAATGCAAATGGTCATCTATTGCCATGGTGGCAGTCAAAAAGCCACATGTATATCAAAGTTTATAGCAGCACAATTCACAATAGCTAAGCTATGGCACCAACCTAGATGCCCATCTATAGATGAATGGATAAAGAAATCATGGTATATATACACAATGGAATATTATTCAACAATAAAGAAGAATGACTTTATGACATTTTCCAGTAAATGGATGGGTCTGGAGACTATCATGCTGAGTAAAATAAGTCAATCCCCAAAAGCCAAAGGTCAAATGTATTCTCTGATATATGGAAGCTAACCTACAATAGGCAAGAGAGGGGAAGAATCGAAGTTCAGTGGGTTAGATAAAGGGGAATGATGGCAAGGGAGGGAGGACAGCAATAGGAAAAGCAGTGGAATGAATATGACTTACCTTTCCTATCTACATATATAAATACACCACAGTGAACCTCACCATCATGTATATCCACAAGGCTGAAATCCCCTGATTAGAATAAGATATATCCTATGCTTCTATAAACATATCAAAATAGATTCATGTATAATTAAAAAGAACAAATTTAAACATCATAGAGAAAGAGAAGACTTCTGTGCAGTTTATGAAAATGGAAAAGCCAAACTTATTTTTTCAGTAGAAACTCAAAAGGTTAAAACATGCAACCACAACTTCATCCTAAATTGATCATCTGACAACCTTACTTTCATGATCCTCTTTGAGGAAGATTTCACACTATAAATCACACAAAAATCTCCCTCCCAAACTAAATGACACTCTCTGATTTATCCAGATGGAAATAAGAAGAAAAACCTTTCTTGTTACATCAATGAATCTACTTGGAACGAAACCCTCGTGAACTCAGTAAAGTAAAAAAGAAATAGAAAATACAGCAAAGAAAAGCTCTGGTGAACTGTCCTGAATTTCAGAGGTACTTCAGTTTCATTTATAATTACCCTTGGGAAAGATCAAGTGAATTTTTGTTTTGCTGTTCTGTCAAAACTGCAAATAGGTCTGCCAGCACAGAGCGAAAGCCCACGTGTATATAATTTGGATACAATATGCATGTGTGTGTAACTAGCACTGTGCCCAGAGTTCACCAAGCACCCAGTAAATAAGCTTGAGTAGAATGCAACCCTTCCCATGTGACCCCTGTTCTGTGTCATTTTTTGTCTCTAAATATCTCCATTGAGCTGGTTTTAAGACTGACAATCCAGAATACTGCTTTTTTTTTTTTCCTGTTGCTTTATTTTACTCTGTCCATTTCATAAAGTAGCAAATATTTGCTGACAACTGCCTGGCATTAGAGTATATGTTGGTGATAGGGAATATGTAAGAAGAACATTTTCATCGCTGTTTCAGCTTTTCATCCCTGTGACAAACAATGTGAAGGAGGCAAAGATTATTTGGCTCATGATTTCAGAGGTTCCATCTGTGGTCAACTAACTCCAGCACTTGGGTCCAAGATGAGGCAGAATATAATGGCAGAAAGATGTGGAGGAGGAAAACAGTTCAGGACAAAATGCAAGAGGAAGCAGGTAAAGAGCCTTGCTCACCAAGAACAAAATATAAATCTAAAAAGCATGCTCCCATAGACCGGCTTCATCCAACACACCCTACCTGACTACTGTTACCACCCAGTTAATCATATCAGTGGATTAAACCATTGGTTAGGTTAAGGCTCTGGTAACCCTAATCATTTCATCTGGGAACATTCTTGCATTACTTCACACAGACGCTTTTAGGGGGCACCTCAATTCTAAACCATAATAAAGAGTCCCTGACCCTAAGACCTGACCATCAGGGGAGATCACAAGTCTCTCTCGTTCCAGTGACGAGTTAGAAGTGAGGTCAATACTTAAAGACTTTGGCAGGACACTTCATACAAATGCCACTTCTACCCAGGACACTCACTGAATCTAGTTCACTGTCTTTCTCTTTTAGGCAACTTTAATGGCAATTTAGCAAAATACCCAACACAACAATACATTGTTTGGTATATATGTGAGAAATGAATATACTATACTATCACAAAAACAACACCATGCAGGACTATGCATTGGATTTTATAAAATTTTTGTATGTATAATATGTGTCATAAAATAAATATATAGTGTGAATATATATATATATATATATATATATTTAAATGAAGAGAAGTCATGACTCTAGTAGAAAGGGGAAAAAAATACATCATTTAGTTACAACTCCAACTGAATGTTTCTGTATTCAGTGGTAACATTTTTCCCTGAGGCAAATGTGAGATAACTCACAGTTACCCATTGAAAATCACAATGTATTTAAAGCACAGAGAAAACATCTATATTTGGTAACAAAAGGGCAAATTTTTGCAAATATTAATGAACTGAATTTATATTTGCATATTTTTGAAACTGGAGTAAAATTATCAAGTAGCATGTGGCATGTTTTTCTATTTACTGTGATGTCCCATTTAGAAATAAATTTATTCAAGTATGGGGTATCCTTAAATCATAGTGATTTATCACTTTTCATGACTTGGGCCATTATTACCTTAGTGGGTCATTGTTTGACTACTGAATTATTTCAATACACTCCCTTTCATACACTTTTTGCTGACATAGATAATGTAATGTGTGTCACCATGCTATGGGAAAAACAGATGCTTGTATATATGTGCATGCAATGTTTATAAATTTGACAGGTTTTATTTAGTAATACTTTCATACAGCAGATTCTAAGGGCTAGCCTAGAATTTCAGTACCACAGAGTTCTATTGTTATGAGTACTTTTTATTTGTTTAATTTGTTTAAGTTCCCCTATGTCATAAATCATAAAAACTAAGTGTAGATGGATTTGCTACTAGATTCTTCAAACATCTCTCTTTTCCTGGAAGTCCCATTGACTTCACAAGCTGAGAGAGGAAACCCTGCAATGCCAGTGATTGGCACTCTTTTTGTACTTTCTAGAACTCAAATATATATCCAAGGTCATTATTCAGAGAAACCGAGAGATTCTCGAATCTGAAATTCGAGAATAATTTTTCACCAGCTTTTTCTTATGAATGTTTCCTGATATAATAATTAACATCTCCTGAATGCTTACTAGCTACCAGGTCTGTGATCATGTTTATTATAGACATTTGTGTTTATTGTAGGCATTTGTCTCATTTTAATCTTCACACCTCAGCAAGGCTGGTACTGCTATTGAGCTCATTTTACAGATGACCTAAGAGAAATTTGTAGAGGCTAAGTAACTTGCCATGAAATTACATAACCAATAAGCATTACAGCATTTATTGGATCCTTGGACTGGTCAGTGGAGATCCATTGTTCTTGCCTCCATAATAACCTCCTTAAGGAAACAATTCTTTCATAAGAAAAAGAGGGGGGAAAGACGATACCTGTCAAACCAGAGATTGTTAGAATGAAATTCATAGTTCAAGCAAATTTTAGAAAGAAATGGTGGTAAGTTTTTGATGTGTATTAAAAAATAGGAAGGTGGAGCTGGGGTATGGCTCAGTGGTGGAGCACCAGCCTAAGACTCTGTGTTTGACCCCTGGAATTGCAAAAAAGTGTGGTGGGAGAAGAGAAGTATTGATGCATCGGAGACACTCCTGAATTTGAGAAGCTTTCCATTTCTTCCCAAATTAAATCTTGGATTTTATTATATTTTGAATGAAAAAATGAATTTTTTCCCATGGATTTCCAAATACAACATACACAATTGCATGCATTTCAACAAATAATGTGCTAACTATTAGATTTATACACCATCCTACATTTCTCTCGACATTTGAAAATAATATATTGCTTAGGTTTCTATGACTCTTCTAAAAATGGTACAATAATTGTTGGTGTCTGTAAACAAGTCAAGATGGCACCTGGCATTTTGCCAGAGGGAGTGGTTTGTGAAGTAATGCCATGGAGCCATTAAGTGTGGAGATTCCTTATTATTTGGCTGCTGTATTGAGTTTATGTTAATTAAGACAAGCTATGTGGAATGTATATATACCCCTCCTGTCCTACAATAAACGGCTCCCACTCCTGCTGTATCAATGTACACAACTTGTTCGTCACCCCCCAGTTATTTTGCTGCAGACGGACTGCGGCAAATAATAGTCTACATTGATTTATTCATTCATTCCATATTGTTTTAGAGACTTATTCATCTGGTTACATAAAGCCATTTCATCTGTTTTCTTTGCAATGTAATATTTCCTTTTATAAATATACCAGTATTTATCAATTCTGTTAGCAATGGGCACTTAAGTTGTTTCATGTTTTTTTTTTTACTTTTATACACAATGTTTTTATGAGCATAACTGTCATAGTTCCTTCAAAGATATTTCTAGATATAAATAAGCCATTCTTCTACAGTGACATTTCAAAGCTATTTCTGAAAATCCAGCCATCAAGCTAAGACTTATTAATATTGTTTTAATTAAGTAGCAAGTTTTGCTAAGTTTCATTACGCAATAAAAATGGCCTCCCATTGCAAAAGAATTACAAGTCACATTTAAAATATATATGAACAGGTAATGGAAATAACATCCAAAGCTGGAAAAGGTGATACAAAATTTGAGGTTATACCTGACATATCATTTGTAGCTGAGATTTAAGCTCTTCCTTGATACTTTTTTGACGTTATGGAAGAAGGATTGGTTTCTAGATTCAGCTGTTCTTAGGAGAGAAAAGAACTTCATTGTGTATTTGGTTCAATGTTTTCATAAAATTTCAATTATGTATACTTTTAAATAAAATTATTTAATAATCATATCAGATTATCATACATCAGAATCCTTTCTATTTTAGATGTAAGAAAACCTAACTTAAAAATGACAAGTTGTTGGGTCATGTTGCCAAGAAGTACTGGGTTTCAAACAAAATGCCACAGGACTCTGGGTATTGGCTCAACTTTTGTCCCTGTTGACTATCAGAGCTGTACAGCCCCAGATTCGGGACTGGGGAAAATGAGTATGCATTTCTCTTAGCAGTCCCTACCAAATGCCACACATTTTCAATGGCTCTGACTAGGTCACACACCATCCCAGAGCCAGTAACTGTGGCTGAGAGAACACGGGATCTCATTGGCTAGGCCCTCCTTACTTGTCCACCACTCATCCAAAACATGGATCTGAGCCTGAGAGAGACTCACCAGTTAAGTAAGGGGGTCCACATCACAGAATAGCCTTGAAAAGATGCCAAATGGCTGACTTCCGCTTCAACGGTTGTTTTACTGTTTCTACAGACTTTCATTTCGGATTCTGCATCTCGTTCCCAATTAGCCTTCTCTTTCTGCTTTGATTCCAGCGGACTTATTTCACATTCTCAAAGTTAAAGGGGATATGCAAATCAGATTGATTTAGTTACCAAACATCGCCCTCCACAGTATCACTACAGATTAGTACATTCTGAACCTTTTCAGCGTAACCCACTGCAGCACTCTCTGGTTGTAGAGAGGAATCTGACATTCTTGCAATCTCCCTCCAGCAAGACTGAAGGGAATAATTATTTAATTCAATATATTCAAAATGTCCCAAAGCAAGTTTTAAGCATTTTACTCTCAAAATTTCTCTTAACTTAGCTTATAATTATCTCAGCTTTGGTTTTGGCTTTCCTGTCATCTTCACAGAATTCTACATATCATCTCATTCAGTGCAGATCTCTTCCTTGGCAGCCAGACAGTTTAAAATTTGGCATTACACTCTGGTTACAATGAATATACAAAAACTATCTTCACACACTGATTTTTCCATGGGTTCATGCCTGTGAAACATGTATGACACATATGCTCATTAGTTACAGGAAGCAATTTAAATGATAATGTTTTCAAATGGCCAACATCAAATAAACTTGGGGAGTAAACATCACTGCAACATGGTAAACAAGCTATGATGTGCAGCTGAGTATGAAGGTGATTGTCAAGGGACAGAGCTGATAAGGACAGGGCAAGTAAACCAATCTACACAGGGCAATAATGCAAATTTTTCATGCAGTGCACTTGATTTCTTCTCTTAGCATGCTGCCATTCTCTCCCCAGCAGGTGGAGGGGGGGATAAAAAAGAAAAATTTAAATTCCTAAGCTCTTGCCAGTATGCTTAACGTCCATGAAAAACAGGAAGAGATATTTCACTTGAAGGAAGATGGACAGCATTAGATATATATCTGCATGGCTCTATAAAGTTTTGCTATTGCTTGATGTTCTATGTCTTTAAAATTCAGAATATCACTGATTCATTATACAAACCAAGTTATATACTAAACTTTACCAATAGAAGCATTTTTTTAAATAGCTCATCTCTTAGTACTAAGCACATTTTTAAATAGTGCCATAAAATTTGGAAAATTTTAGGAAAAAAAATTAGTGCCAAGTAACATTTTCCAGGCACTAGTTTGAATGCTGAAAATGAAAATAGCACAACTGATGTAGAATTTTTAAGTTGATGTATAATAATGGTAAAAGAGGAGTTTACCAAATTGGCAAAGGGGGAGGAAGATATTTCCAGAAAAAAATTATGTGCAGAGAAATAAAAATATATGATCCATTCTAAATGGATTGGAGAGGGATGAAGTAGGAACAAATGGACCTAATAAGGCATCTTAGGCCTTATTTGTTGCAAACTTTAAATATCAAGTATTAAACATTTTTAAATATACAAAAATAAGAATAAGAAAAAAATGAATCATAATCCCAACAGTTATTATTTTTGTTGACAAGTTTCTAAATGGAAACATCAAAATATATGAGTTATTACAGTCATACAGATAAAACAAAAAGGATACAAAAGCCCATTTCTTCTATGTATTTCCCCAACATTAATTGCTAGTAATATTTTCTTCTGTTCTCTTTAAGGAAAAAAATGGCTTTGAATACTTCACATTTTTAAATAAAGACATCACATTATGCATGTTGTTCTGTATGTTGGTGTTCTTTGAGGGACAAGGTGGTGTATTTATAGGGTCCTCCCAGCAAACATGATCCAACTTAACTCAGTATTCTCCAGTGTCCTCTTTCATCCAAAATTTACCATCAGTGTCATCAAACCTCTTCCAGTTTATAAATATAATAGGTGAACATTTAAGATCTTCTTTATTTTACTTATTTCTTTTTTTAAAAAGATAGTATGATTGAGAATCTTTCCATAATTTGGCTAGCTAGCCACTTTGGACACAGATTTTAAAGAAATTTTTATATCATGTCCCAGATTTAGACATTATCTTGGGACTGAAATATTTTTGTGCCTTTGATTTAACTCTTGATGAGACCTAAGTGATAAAATGGAAAAGAAAATGTCTAAATTCTATTTCTTTTTCTTTTTGTCATTCTGTTTTTCATTGAGTTTTTTGACCTCTATTCTTAATGATTGTATCATAAATATGCCCAAGTGCCAAGTTTATCTTGAGGCATCAGGAACAAAAAGCATTTGGATGAGGAGCCTCCTTCAAGCTTAAGCAGCATCCTATTCCAGGAACATTAGGAGGAATGAGAACAGAGGCACTCGACCTGAGTTTCCATGGGAGGAAAAGATACACACATATGACCATCACTGAATTAGTAGTTATCAATGATTTCTCAACAAATATTTATTTCTTCTTTTGATTAAATCAACCTCATTGCTTGAACTGATTTTCAAAACAAATATTAGCTCAAAAATAATGTTTAACTTTTATGTGCGTCCTGCACTTTAATACTTATCCCATTCTGATGTTATAGCAATGATGTGGGCCCTTACTTTGTCATGACTGTATTGAGTGGTAATAGAAACCCAGAAAATCCAAACAATATTTTCAAAGGGACACTAGCGTCTCCATTGCAGATATCTGGGTAGTTCTGCCCTGCTATACCAGATGTAATAAAATCCACAGCAGGCTATGGCCTTTGTGTGCCACTTAATAATCGTGCATGTGACTCATCTGCATTTCTAACACCAGGTCTCAGAGGCAGGCTGAACTTCTGCATATTTCATGAAGTATTTAGTTATATTCCATTAACACTCTGCCTGTGGACCCCCCATGCCACCATGAAAACATGTATCTATGCTCAAAACTCAGTGCACATTTTTACCCGTGTATTATGTAACTCTACTAAAAACAAAATGGAATTCTCATTGTCAGTAAACTGTCAACATAGGATACGAACTGTTCAAAGTTTTCAGAGAACAAATCAATTAGGAGCAGAAAAGGACCATCTATGTCAGAGACACCATTTCCTTCTATAAACAGCTGCTTTTGAAATTAGGCAATGCACCATCAAATAACCTTCTTGTTAATTCAGAATTTATTCATTTGGGGATAAATACCCACAAGTTATCCTGGAATTTAAGAGAATATTTTTATACCACATTGAACAGTCTAGCTCATAAAATTTGATTTTCATTTTTGCTTTTGTTTTTTTTTTTCTATATGAGCTATATTCACGTGTTCTACACACACACAGAGAGAGATAATGACTTAAGCAATTTCTGTTCTGATATTTCTCCTTATAAAGTTCTTATAGAAAATCTAGCTATATTAAGTGATAATTATATCAATACCCCTCTCCATGGCCCAACCTGATAATCTGTTAAAGGGTCATGTTATGAACTTTCCAACTTTTTCTGTTACTAATTCATTATGAGACTGAGAAGCTTCACTTTTAGATTGCTATGCAAGAATACTCCCTTTTCTCTTTGCTTTTTTCCTTCCCTAGATTCCTATTCCAAAAACCAGAGAAGCAAAAACATCATCACTATGGAGATATTCATGTGACTTATTTTTCCTTTTCTCTGGCTGTGAAAAATAAGTCTGTGCCACACATACAACACTGTAATTGACTCTGGTGCAGCTGCCATTGGGTCTCTTCTATAAGAAATCATATTAGCCTTCCTTTTAAATGTGTTCAGGATAATAAGTCATCCTTGACATTCACCATTCATACAACAAAATGTCTGTGTTACAAAATCAGCCCCAAGCTTATCAAATAATTAATACCAGATTTGTAAGTGACACAAATGATGTCAGGTTTTTGTATTAAGTAGGACCTTGATCCCCAGCATTTACTGGTTGCAATCCTTTTACTAACAGATAACATCTGCCAAGGAGTAATACTTGGTTTCAGGGAAGAACAGCTTTTACTGATTTTATTCCTGTGAATTTGACTAGGTTGGTAACACTTGAAGCCAAATGCTTTTGTTTAACCACCATAGAGCAAGAAATGGCCATGCAATCTCTTTCACAATTTTTTAAGCCTTAAGGGAATCATATTTAAAAATGAGAATAATCCTATTTGGTCCTTGGCAAGAAGTCACTTCTGAAATCACCAATGAGCTAATTGCCTTAATACTTCCAGGTGATGTCAATCAGTTGAGTAGGAAGTAGAAAAAATGTGCTGTGACCAGAATCACATAGGTATTGTTTTAAGTTACTATGTTACCTCTATCTCAAGAAAAATTTGGGGGCTAGGGATGTGGCTCAAGCGGTAGCGCGCTTGCCTGGCATGCGTGCAGCCCAGGTTTGATCCTCAGCACCACATACAAAAGAAGATGTTGTGTCCACCAAAAACTGAAAAATAAATATTGAAATTCCCTCTCTCTCTCTCTCTCTCTCTCTCTCTCTCTCTCCTCCCCCCCTCTCTCTTTCTCTCTCTCTTAAAAAAATATAAAAATTCTCCTTAGTGAAGTTTCCTTGTTAGAGTAAAAAGTGTCAAATCAGTGAGGGTGAACTTAACTATGGTCCAAGAGGATTAGATTTGGAGACCTCAGGATGAACTATGTTCAGCTTAATACAGATAAAGATGGTCACATGCAAAATAGTTATAGATATGTTAACACACATGAGTTTTTAAATACATATGCATTTCCTTGCTCCGTCAGCTGAGAGGACATGGAAACAATACCACTTTGGTGGCATCCAGCAACACCCACCCAAATCTTGTATTTTAAATCCATTTTCTAATAAAAAGAACCAAAGTTTTTTGGAGAAATGGTGGCAGTAAATATTCAAAATGAAGCTGAAGTCTTCTGTATTAAGAAAATGCTCAAAAAAAAAAAAACAACTAAGAAAGAAAGCGGGGAGGGAGAGAAAGAGAGAGTAAAGAAGAAGTAGGAGAGGAGGGGGAGGAGAAAGAGGATGGAGGGAGGGAGAGAGGAAGGGAGAAAGAAAGAAAAAAAAACAACATTGATTGGAACATGCCAAAGGGACACAGAGGTTGAATGAAAATGTTCCAGTGGCTAACTAGATAACAGTTTGAGCAATAAAATAGTATTAAATGATAACCCAATGTGTAAAGTAAGCATTTATGAGTCTGTATTGACATAAATGAAAAATAAATGAAGGCAAATGTGTAAAAGAATTCCAAATAATTCAGGATGATGTTATGCTCTCAAAGAAAAGGACCATTAACTCCTTACTCTTCAAATGTGGCCTGGACAAAATGACCTATCCCCAATGGAAAGAGTATGAAATGGGGCAAATGTAACCTCATAAATACTTTTTCAGCCAGGTGGCCCAGGTGAACACCCAGAGTGAAAAGTCATGGTGATAGTGTGGAGCATTGATGGAACGTAATGAAAATGACCTGTCCTCCAAAAATGGTAACTGCAGGAAATCATGAGAAAAACATCAGACAAAGCCCGACTGATGTAGAGTCCACAACAAGACTGATCAGTACCCTGACAAAACTTCCCAGGTCACCAAAAATTAAGCCTGAGAAACTGTAACAAGCAAGAGAAGACTAAGGAGATGTGATGAAATATATTTTAATATCTTGGATGGGATTCTGGAATACAAGAGAAAATAGAAGGAAACAACCAAGGAAATCTGTAGAAAGAATGTAGACTTCAATTCACCATAATGTGTCGATCTTGGTTCATCTATTATAACAAATGTACCACAGTTATACAAAATATTAATAATCGAGGAATCTTTATGTGGAACTTATAGGGACTCTTTGTACGGTCTTCCTAACTTTTTGTGTAAAAATCTAATTTTATTCTAAAAGTTGATTGGATTCTTTTAAAAAATCCTCCAATTTACTTTTAGTAATTCATCCAGTCTTTAATTGAATGCCAATATTTTTATGACACTCAAGCTAACTTATTAGTCTCTGATGCCTTATAGATTTGTGAGTTAATTCTTCTAAATGCTTTAATCAAAGCCTGATTTTTACCCTGAGAATGGTCTTTAGGTTGTTAGAGAAATGTTTTCTAAGTTGTTCAAATGCTGTCATTTCAGTTATTATACAATTTCTGATAAAAGACTACCATAGCTTGACTCTCAGTTTTATTAAAACTCCATTATGATTATCCTTCTAAAAACACTCTAAACTCTGGTCAGCTTCACTCTGAGTGGTAATGAGGGTGGAATGTATCATTGCAAGCCTAATTCTGCCCATTATATTCCTGCCTCTCCATTTATGCTAGTCTGAAAGTGTTATTTGAGCTGGAAGATCATTCTGTAACCTTCAGATTACTGCTGGGTGGCTTCGACGGAAAAGGAATTACCAATGCATTAAATTTGAATTAGCTCTGAGAAATCATGCAGATGTATGCATGGAACATTATAGCAATACTGTCTCCCAGGCACAGCAGAATTGCTTTTATGCAGTTTTAAAGAATCACTTGAGCAACCTTTAAATTGCACACATGATGAAGCTGAGCCAGCATCTTCTGTTAAAAAAAAAAAAAAAAAATCCTGTAGCCCAAATATAGCCTTCCAGGGAATTGTGTTCAGAGAAACCTGATCACACAAGGACTGCTGCTGAGTGGCCTGTTTGGGTCTCAACTGCACCATATTAGAGTGCCCTGGCAGAGTGACTGCAGAAGTGTCACTTAGACTAATGATTATGAATTATGCAGAGGGTCACATCCTCTTAGTTACAAGTCATTTACACGGTTTCCTCTAAACTGCCTAGACTGGTTCATTTTTTTTTTGTCTTGCTACTAGGAAATAACTCATTGAATAGATGTTCAAAGTTGAATTTATTGACATTCTATTTTTCTTCCATAATGCCAAGCTTGCAAAACAACCAAATGAAAAAAAAAAAAAAAGACACCTACCCTCAGTGAAATTACAGCAATAACAAGTTTTGCTTTATTTTTTTTCTTTTTATTCTGTCAAGGTGTTTTCCATTTTAAAGGTCTGACAGTTCTGATCTCTCTCTCTTACTCTTCTGTCCCCAATTAAATGAAAAGGTGGTGTAACAATGTATGCAGCAGGAAAGTGAATAAGCTAAGGCTCAATTCCACAATCTCCATCTGCAGAGTCTATACTATTTCAGTGGATGACTGAGAAGGGGGACAACAGGAATATAAAAGAAGCTCAGGATTTTTTTTTTCTTAAAATGGTTGGTTGTCACTATATTTTTCTCCACCTTTGGCCTTGAGTCCACACTTAAAATGAAAGAAGTCGTAGACAACTCTGAGCATTTTAACAAGGAAAATGAATGGTGGTATGACTCATTAAGCACACAGGGATCTGTTTTCTTTTTACTTGTTGATCTTAGTTTCAATGGAAAAAATAAGGAAGTCTGACTACTCCCAAAGACCATCCATGACCATCTTCAAAGTCAGAGACCATTTCTCATAATAAAGCCAGCCTGGAGCATGGGGAAAGGTCTTCCAGACTGACCTGGCAGATTTGATGAGGGCTAAGTAGGGCAGAACCTCTCAACACTCTATAACCAGCTTTAAAGCCAACAGGTCTTGGTACTTTATTCAGCAGTGGTCATTCAGCCATGCCAAGTGCCAATCAACACAGACCTTCCTTCAGGGGAGACACCCTGACAGCAAGACCACTTTAAAAGGGGGCCCCTTGCTGCCAGAAATGGAAGGAGAGTGCCCCAGAATTGCTGTTCTCATTTCCAACAGCAAATTGGTCTACACAGGTGATGGAAAGACTCAGGCATGGCTCTGAACAGCTGCATTTTGTTCTTCCTGAGGGACCTGTGGTATCTAGAGATATCCTTCAGGATCTGAAATCTCTCCCCCAGTAGAAAAGCAAGAAGTTAACCATCATGCTGTACCAGCTGGATCTCATTCCCATTATCTCTGCTTGCCCCAAAATAAACCCAGGAAAGTTCCCAAAGGATAATTCATGACAGCACAGTGGAGTTAAATGATATTTAAAGGCCTCCCATGGCAGAATGATTTATTGAGGTAATAGCCAGAGGCTCTTTTTAACAGAGAACTCCAGCCATTGTACTGTGTTCAAACTTGCAAAACCTCCTCAACTCTCTTCAGAAGAAAGCAAAGTACTGCAATCGCCAATGGCCCACAGCTGGGTCCCTCCCAACTGTGTGGCCCTTCCCCTTTATTCTTACCTGTCCTCAATCCTGATGGGCTCTAGTCCTTCCTGGTGCAAACCAAGTTTCACTCTCACAATTCAATACTCTGTCACGCTCTTCTTCTACCTCCAACCCCCACCCCCAGGTTTCAGCTTAAATGTCACCTTTGATGCATTTAGGACTCCCTGAAATATGTAAGATCCCTCCCAGGACATCACCTATAGGCTCCCCCTGCTTTGTTTTCTAAATAACACTTATCCTTTATGACAACACTGTGTTTTTTACTTTCGTATTTGTTCACTCATTTCTTCTCTGACCAAAAAAAAAAAAAAAAAAAAAAGTAAACTATATGAGGATTTTATTTTTAGAAACTATAACGTGCCTGGCACATAGTGGGTTCTCAATAGTATTCATTGAACTAGAGGGATGAGTTTTAAGGTATGTTTTCTCTCTGCATTTGTCCCTTCTCAGCCTAATGTCCCCCATCACCACCACCATACTGCCCGCCGACACACACATGTGAACACCCTACATTCCAATAGACAGTCTCTCTGAGAACACTTGCCTGGGAGACAGCCATGTTGTCAGGCAGAAAAGAGAAGCTCCCTACTTTCTGGATTTTGTTTTTTGGAAGTCTAAGCTTCTTGAGGATTTTTGTCAGAAGGAAGAGGAGAAAGAACAGTACCTTAGTGGGCTCTCCTCCCTGAGCTGGGGAGCACAGCTCAGCAATCTTGGGGAGGTTAGGAGCTGCCCCAGCACTGGTTTTAGCAGCCAAAGACCCCATGTGGCAGGGAAGCTGCAGGACTTCCACCTCTACCCTCTGAGTGGTGTCGAACTAGGGTGCAGTAGCCTCCCTTGGCACTTGTGGCTGGAAGCATTCCAAGGGACCATTATTCACATGGGAAGGGCCACTGAAATGTAAGATTGAATTTCTGACATCAGGTATAAAAGACCCCTGATTAAATTTGAACTAATTTAAAGGCAATAAAGAAATGTGATATTACTGCTTACCAAGAGTGCAGTTGAACATCCTTCCCTCCTTCAGGTTAGCCAAGAATCCAGGCTGGCTGGCTTCCTGGGCCTGACCCTCTGTATTCACACAGGACTCTCTCACAAAGCTCCCACTATTTCAGGAGAACCCTTTGCTTGGTTGAATGTTCTGCTGTCACCCTCTTCAAATTCTCATTTGTGGCTTTTGAATTTGTATTTTGTGAATTAAGTTGAATTGGACAGTTGAGCAGAGGTGATAAAGCCAGAGCCAGAGCTCAAACCTGCAGGCCTGGCTGGCCGGTAAGTCCATGGTCAGGGCCACTGCAAGATGCAGGAACCAGACTGAGGCTGGCAGCACCAGCACAATATTGGTAGCAGTGTCCACCAATCCTGAGAAGAGAAAGGGGGCTCTTCATGTACCAGGATGGGGAACTGAAGTAAAATAAAAGGACACACATGAACATGTCAGAGTTATTAGAATTCTCAAAAGAGCTCAGAAGCTTTGGTTTTGAAAATTGTTACAATATTGCAAAGAAAATATCCACAGAATTAGAAATACAAATTAAATTTAAGGATTGTCATATTTGATAGAAGAGTATACTGTTTTCTTAGGAAGCTTTAGTGAATCAATTATTAAAGAGGGAGAAAATGTTAAAATTAATTTACCTTATAATTGAAGATGATAGAATACATAAACAGACTTTTAAAATTATATAAAAATCATGAAACCACTTTCAATTGGTTATATGACACCCTCAACACAGAAAATATCAGAGGAAACATTAAAGTGCCATTTTTTAATATTATATTTAAAAATAAATTCAGACCACATAAAACTGGTTTGTAAGAAAAACTAAATCTTTTTAGAAAAAAATCATCACTTCTAGGTATTATATATTTTAAAATTATTTACCAGAAATTTATCCCAAAGTCATCAAACCTACAAAATACTTTTTATTATTTTTATATTTGCTGTATAACCTAAAAGATATTTCATTGATAAAATATCTTTTTTTATTCTATTATGTAAAATACGATCCCAAAATGATTTTGGTTTATCTGTTTGTTTGAAATTTGTAAGGTTATTATTATGTTACACATATAGCATGATTTTTCTGTTTTATAATCAATAAATTGTTTTTAAAAGCCCAGTGTTTTCATTTTGTCCTAGGCCCCATAAATTATGCAGCTAGCTGGGTAGCAAAGTCTTGAGAAGAGTTGATTGTCAGAGTTGGTGGGGAGTTGCTACTGACACAGAGTGGGTAGAGGCCAAGAATACTGCTAAAAACACCACAAAGCCAGGAGGGTGTCCACAATACAGAATTATCCAGCCTGGTGTATCAAGATTGAGACTGGTGGAACTCATCATATTGGAGTGGACTGATTTAACTCAGAGAACTGATTTAGAGTCCCAACAGTGACTGATATTAAGATGTCCATCAGGATAGGGCAAAAGCCCATAGAGTTGGCTATTCACTGAATCTGACTTAAGTTGACTTGAAGAAAATGAAAAAAAAAAATATGCTTCTTGAATGTTTAAGGTATGGCTACAAGTTTGCATCTACACAAGTTCAGCACTCACCCAGGATTGCTGAGAGTCCATGTACATTGTACAAATCATAAAATGCATGAAACCGGGACCAGGCATTCTCTCTCCAAGAAAATCTTGTGGCATTTGAGGGAAGGGGGTAAGTTGGTGATGGACTGAATTTGAATGCTTTTGAAGTTAGGAGAATATAGGATAGTGGTAAGTACAAAAGAAAAATAAATATTATAGGCATTTGCTCATATTAATTGTTAGTAGATAATACCCACCTCATTCTCCCCACCTTGAAAGTACTGGTAAATGAAGGAGCATTGAAGATAGAATGTAAAGAATCTACCCTCTCTAGGTTTCTATAAACACTTATCTTTCCTGGAAAGGACAGGGGTAGTTGATTTTTCCAGGTCTTGGAGGAGAGGAACACCTCTTGTTATTCAAATTGTTCATTGTGTCACCATAAGCATAGGTTAATTAGGCTGCAAAAAGTTTCTCTTTTGAGAAAAATGACTCTCTGAAAACTGAAGTTGTCAGGCATGAAACTCCAATCCCAAAAGAATATGTGTGTGTGTGTGTGTGTGTGTGTGTGTGTGCGCGTGCGCCTGCGTGTGTGCACAAGCGCACGCGGCGTGCACATGGGTGCGTTTGTTGGTTATGGCACACTTCTAAAATGCTAAGTTCCAGTATCAGATACCCAAGGACAAGAAAAGGTGGTGAATTTCAGAACACCAAGGAGTCTGGCTTTGGAGGGTGTTCAGACTGACAAAGCATCAAGGTATTAGCCAGTAGGGCCAATTACACAGGCTTCAGAACTTAACTAAAATCAACTTCCTATGGCAAGCTAAGTTCTTAAATGGCCTCCAGAAAATAAGTCTATATTTATTCTGAGGTTAGAAATCAGCACAAAGGGTACTGACCCAGAATATTCAGACTCAAAAAGCATGAACATAACCCATTACAGAGCTGTGTTGGCATGCTAGGGTCAAGGCTGATGGGCTGCCCCAACCCACCATGATCTGACTCACCTCTAAACTACTTACCTCTTCCCTCATCAAAAGGAAGTATTGATTGCACCTTCTTCATCAAAAGGACACAGAGTCAGATCATCCAGTTCAGGAGCACAAGCTCTGGTCAGCTAGATAAAGGAAGATGAAAGGTTTTATCACAGCATTTAACACTCTCTAAGGTTCTGGAGGAGTCATTCAACAGGCTACCTGCGAGCTAGCAGCCAAGGTGAGAATTCTAACCATGTCAAAAGAGCATCCCCCTAATCTGCTTTCAGCTTGGTGGCTGTGGAATGCACAGGAAATGTAGGAATGGTCTCAGCATATGTCCCATTCTCTTACCTTGGACCCTGAAGGGAAAGGTCATTTGTTTTCTTTCTAGAGCAATAAAAACATACTAGGTGCACAATTTGGAATGACAATTTAATAGGCTATTAAATTGAGTTGGTTTTCTGTGTCTTTGCATCCCTGATCCCCAGGGTCATGTAAAAATTTGGAATCTCCTTCGGTTTTTGAGTCATACTGGTTGCTGCTGAATGGGCAATTTTCAAGTCCAGATTGTTCCACAATGTCCGACAGCTTTGAGACATCCAGCCAATACTCAGAGCACAGGAATGTTGTGTCTGGATCCCAGGAGCCTAGCATCCCATCCTTTAAGATATACCTTTTGTCATTCCTTTATGAGGTTTTCCACCACAGAGAGCACACCTAGAGACCTGTACATGCATGTGAAGGAGAAAGTCCACACTTAATACCTGAGTGCTACTGATCCATCTTCAGTGCAAGGCACCCGAGGAGGCATTGGGCATGGCCACTATGTAAAGGGAGACTTACAGAATTCCTGCTACTGATAGAATATCCAATTATAATCCCAGAAGTGACCTGAAACTGCACAAATAGAAGAACTAGGTTTCAGTTAAAACTCCAAGAAAGGGAAATATACAATCTAGGGGAGGCAAAAATTCATCTCTACCTTCTTAGAGTTTTTTGGCTGGTAAATGAATTAAATTAACATTAATTAGATCAAACAGGAGAAAGGCATACAAATATATTTAGTATAAATTTTATGTGGTGCTGGGGCCTTCATAAGGAAATAAAGACTCAAAGACATAGAGTTGAGCAGCTACATACAAAATTGGAAAAAAAATAATCAATTATGAAAATGTGACAAGGCAGGGACTTGGGCTGAGGCATTTAATTGGTGGATAAGTGATAATCGTTAGTTTAACAATGTCTGTGTAAACTTCCCACGGCCTCAAATTCCTATCTTCACAGTAAGAATGATACTTTCCTTCCAGCATAGGAGGCCATCTTTCACATGAGAATTTCATCCTGATTTTGAGAAACGGAGAGAAGTTCAGGGTGATTCTCTTGTCCTTGCTGGTCTTCAAGTGCCTTTAGCTCACAGTAGTCAATATGCCAGAACAGCATATTTTGGGGTGGCCTTGTTCTTAATTCCTTAACACACATTTGTGTACATGCACATGCCAAGCTCCATGAGTTTTAAAAGTCTTGCTGTCATACAGGTCAGAAAAATGCTATTAATAGAAAAACCAAAGAAACAAGGTACTGGATACAAAAGGTAGAAGCACTTTTTCCAGGAAAAAAAAAAAAAACTCTTTAGCCTCTAAATAAGATGTCTGATATACTTGTCTTGTAGCACTTAAGCACTGTGGAAAACATAAACATGGAAACTGTCTTGCAAGCATCTTTGGACTAAATCACTTCAGTCTTACACTGGGAAAGAACAGAGGCTGACAGCAGAATCCATTGTATATTCCTTAAATTCTATAATATATAGTTAAAAACATGGCAAATAATAAAGTTTGCATTATAGGATATAGATAAAATTATTCTACAAATGTAACAATCATTTTGAAAGAGGATTGGAAATTAAAGATATTTGTGTTATATGTAGATTCTGGGGCAAAGCAGGCTTTTGAGTACTCAGTTTGGGTACAGCTGATAAGCAGCTCCTTCATGCAGAGCTGCCTGGCTATGCTATGGGCTACATTGGCATGCACATTATTTTCATCATCAACAGACGCTTGCCCATATATTAGGCTCCTAGAAAAATTATACTCCAAACCAAGAATGGAATGTAGACCTCATCTTGCAAGCCAGCTGAGTCCATTCATGTGGCTGTGTTGAGAAGAGTTCAGATGCTGTCAGGACTCAGTGGAAAACAAAGTAATCCAATGCATGTCTGTCATGGATGAAAAGCAGGACAGTGACTATCATTTGTCTCTCTCTCTCTTTTTTTTTTTTCCAATCTCACTTTTCAATTCCATGTTTAGGTATATACTAACTAGAGGGGTGTTTCAGAATCATTGGGCACATGTGTGACATTTTCATAAATCCCTTACTGTGTAAACTGTTTTATTCCTATGATAAAATTTATTTTGAACTTACAAATAATATGAAAAGAAGGTGAGAGGCTTTATGCTTGATGAAATGAGGCAAGGCATTTTAAAATTCTAGGAACATGGCTCTATAGTCTATACTTTTGTAAGTAACTTTCTTCTTTCACATTGGTCAATGAAGATAGCAACAGAAAATATAGGTAATGAAGATGATCTACATGTGTGCAAGACAGTGGGCTGAGTGTACTGAGAAATTCCTACAAAGGGCTCATGACTCTAGGCTTAAATTCATGTATTTTTTTCATCTGGCAAAACTGAAACTCTATAACCAATGAACTGTTCTCCTTTTCTCCTTCCGCTCATCCTCAGCAACTGCAATTCTACTTTCAGTTTCTGTGAATTTCACTTAGATACTTCATATAAGTGAGACCATGCAGCATTTGTATTTTTGTGCCTGATTTGTTTCATTTAGCATAATGTGCTCAGGGTTCATTTATGCGATAACATGTATATAAAAGGATTTGTTTATTTTTAAAGACTGAATAGTATTTCATTGTGTGTGTATACCACTATTTATTCATCCGCCCATTAATGGGTAGACATTTAGGCTGATTCCGATCCCCAGAATGTAAATAACGCTATAATGAATATGGCTGTGCAAATATCTCTTTAAGATCATGTTTTCAACTCATATGGATAAATGCCCAGATGTGAGATTGCTAGAGCATACAGAAATTATTTTTTTTAACTTTTTGAGAAAATTCCATGCTATTCTCCAGAGCTTCTGTGCCATTTGCATTCTTACCAATAAGGTTTCCAATTTCTCCGCATTTTCATTGATACTTAACATTTTCAGTTTTCAGGGGGGGATTGTTTTTGTTTTCATATTGCATCCTAACAGATATGAGATTATATATAATTTTAATTTGTATTTTTCTGATGATTAATGATATTGAGTATCTTTTCACATTCTATTGCACAATTATGTATCTTCTTCAGAGAAATGTCTATTCAAATTCTCTATCCATTTTGTTAATGGTATTATTCATTTGTTGTGGTGGTGGTTGAGTTCTAAGAATTTTATATTTATTCTTTTTTGTTGTTGTTGTTGTTGTTGTTTGTTTGTTTGTTTTTTGGTGGTACTGGGGATTGACCCCAGGGCCTTGTGAACGCAAGGCAAGCACTCTACCAACTGAGAACTCTTTCCTTATCAGGTATATGGTTTGCAAATATATTCTATTCAATAGGTGGTCTTTTCATTCTGTTGCTTTCTTCCTTTACTTCAAGGAAATTTTTAAGTTTGATATAATCCTACTTGTCTATTTTTTTTTATTTTCATTGTCTGTGCTTTTTGCTATCATATTTTAAAATTCCACCTGTAATCACATCAGCTCAGGAGGCTGAGACAGGAGGATTGGAAGTTCAAAGCCAGCCTCAGCAATTTAGCAAGGCCCTAAGCTCCTTAGCAAGGTCCTCTCTTAAAATAAAAAATAAAAAGGGACTGGACCCTGGGTGAGATCTCTGGTACAAAAAAAAAAAAAAAAATCATTGCAGGTCTAGTGTTCTGAAGATTTTTCCATGTTTTATTCTAGTGATTTCATAATTTTAATTCTTATGTTTGATTCTTAATTCATTTTGAATTAATTTTTGTACATGATGTACAGAAAGAGCCTAACTTTATTATTTACATGTAAGTGTCCAGTTTTTCAAACACTATTTGTTAAATAGACTATCCTTTCCATACTATGCACTTTTATGAAGGTCATTTGATCATAAACTTGAGAAATTATTTTTGAGCTTTGTTTATTCATTGATCTATACACCTCTTTTTATACCAGTACCATACCATTTTGATTATTGTGTCTTTTTTTGATAGATTTTGAAATCAGTAAGTATGAAGGCTCCATATTTATTTTTCTTTTTCAAAGTTGTTTCATTTATTTGGGGTTCTTTTAGAGTTTGTGCAAATTTTAAAATTTTTTGTTTGATTTCTACAAAAACTATCATTGGGATTTTGATAGGGATTACTATTAATCTGCATATCATCTCATGTAATATGGAAATTTTAACACTATTAAGTCTAATTCATGATCATGAATGCTATTCCATTTGTTTATGTCATTCCATTTCTATCAAAAAATGTAGAGTTTTCAGTGCATAAGTCTTTCACCTCATTGGTTAAATTAAATCCTAAGTAGTTTATTCTTTTGATTCTGTAGTGTATGGGATCATTTTCATCATTTCTCTTTCATTTTATTTGCTGTTAGTGTATAGAAATGTAAGGAATTTTTTTTGCATTAATATTATAGCCTACAACTGTATCAAAATTCATTTATTCTAAAAGATTTCTTTATGGAGGAATCTTTATGATTTTCTACATAAAAGATCATATCATCTGCAAACAGAAATAATTTTGCTTTTTCATTTCTAATCTGGATGCCTTTTTATTTATTTTTCTTGCCTAATGGCTCAGAACTTCCAGTACTATATTGAATAGAAGTAAGTGAGGGTGAGCCTCTATTCTTTGTTATAAAACTTAGAAAGCTTTCAGGTTTTCAACATTGAGTATAATGTTAGTTAAGGACTTTATAATGCTGAAGTAGTTTTTTTCTGTTCCTAGTTTTTAAAGTGTTTTCATAATGAAAGTAAGTAGAATGTTGTCAAAATGCTTCTTCTGCAACAGCTGAGATGATCTTGTGGTTTTATCCTACATTCTTTTAATATGATGTAGTACCTTGATTTATTTTTATGTATCAAGCCAGCCAGTAATCAACACAATAGGCCTTGGTGCAAAGCCTCCTAATGGGTTGTTAAGTATGATTTTCTTAGGATTTTTTTTAAATCAATGTTCATCAAGGGTATTGGTCTGTAGTGTTCTTGTAGTATCTTTATCTTATTTGGGTATCAGGGTAATGCTGGCCTCATAACATTAGTTTGAAAGCATTCTATTATTTGGATGAGTTTAAGAAGGGTTGATGTTTATTCTTTAAATGTTTCATAGGTTTCTCTGGTGAATCCTTCCTGCATTGGGGTTTTCTTTGTCAGGAAAGCTTCTGATAACTGATTTAATCTCCTTACTAGCTACAGATCTGTTTGGACTTTTTATTTTTTGATTCAGATTTTATATTGTTTCTGTAAAGTCATCCATTCCTTTTAAATCATACAGTTGATGGCGTATACCTTTTATAGCAATCTGTTGTGATCCTTGTTTATTTTTTGTGAAATTGGTTGTACCATCTCTTCATTTCTGATATTTCTCAGTTGAGTCTTAATGAAGGGTTTTTCAATTTGGTTGATCTTTTCAAAACACAACTGAATTACTTTGATATTTTTGTGTTTGTATTTCCTCTCTGTTCTGTTCTTATTTCCTTTCCTTTGTTAACTTTGGATTTAGCTTATTAATATTTTTCTAGTTCCCCTCATGTGTAAAGTTAAGTGGCAGGTTTAAAACCTGTCTTCCTTTTTAGCACAGACATTTACCACTGTAAACCTCACTTTAACTTCTACTGTTCTGCAACCCATAAATTTTTGTATGTTGTGCTTTCCATTTTTGTTTGCCTCCAGATAATTTTTGCAGGGGTGGGAGGTGGTACTGTGGATTGAACTCAGGGCATTAGACCACGTAGCCACATCCCTATTTTGTATTTTATTTAGAGACAGGGTCTCACTGAGTTAAGTTGCTTAGCACCTCACTTTGTTGAGGTGAGGCTGGCTTAGAATTCAAGATCCTCCTGCCTTAGCCTCCTGTGCCACTGGTATTAGAGACCTGTACCACCACACCTGCTGTCTCCAGATATTTTTAAAATTCCTTTGTGATTTTTTTCTTTGATCCATTGGATGGTAAAGAGTGTGTTGTTTAATTTCTAGTTAACATATTTTCTTACAATATGACATTATTCCAAACAGTTTTTACAAACATTCTTGAAGGAAGAAGAGATATGAGTTTTGATATTATCCAAGAAATGTAGAAATCTCAGGTTCTTATATAAAAGTGAATTTAACATACCTAGCCTTCAGATTTTATGACAAGCACTATACGCTCAAAACAGCCCTCCTTCAAATCAGTTGGCAGAAGCAAAAACACACTGTGACTTCAGTTATATGAATTATATCCAAATTGCATTTTGGAACAGGGCGCTGCCTATATGCCCTCGAAAGCACTATTTCTTCTGGTAGAATATAGAAGCGAGGATGAGAAGAGATCAGAAACCTGAAGTATAGTGGGAAAAATAACAAAATTGGGGGTTTTGGAGAAGCCACTGGTTCATAATTTGGCTGGAAGCTTAAGAAGTAACCCGTTGAAGGAAATTTTAGTAAATGGGGCAAGATTTATACACAAAATGGAAATCAGAGGCACACTACAAGCAAAAGTCCACAGAGAATTGCCTCTGAGAAAGGAACTGAATAAACGGAAGACGTTATCCATTGAGCCTATTTCTCCAGTCATTATGGGGGGCACTCCTGTGATTAAAGGGAGCCTGGGAAATGGAAGGTCAACCAACAACACTTGGAAAACTTCATTTTCATCTAAAACATCATAGAGCAGTATATCTGTATCTCATCTGATTTCTACACAGGTAATTCCCTTAGGCTCCCTCAGACTTCAGAATTCAGGATGCATTTATAAGTCCTTGTTCCCACTTTCACAGGAAACAGCATGGATAAGGAACAGGTACAGATATCAAAGAGAAATTTAAAGGACAGATGTGGATACACTATGTTGTTCTGTATGGTTTACTCAGCTATTGAGTGTTTTTACTCAAATGCCAATTAAACCTCAAATTCAACATATCAACCTTTAGTGAAACATATTTCTGCTGTATCTTCTTTTTTCTTTTTTTAACTCTCATCTTAGTGAGAATGTACCAGTTTTCCAAAAGTTAACAAAAAAGAAAAACTAAATGTCTTTAGTTAAAATTAAATGTCTTTAATCCCGTACCCAATGAGTCATCCATTCTTTTAGATTTATTACCACCATACCATTTTGAACCCTTCATCTCAATTTAACTTTTAATTATAATTTTCCTAAGTAAAGGTCTTAGTAAGCCAGGAATAATAAAAAAATTAAATTTGATAAGGAACATCTAGAAAAGAGTCTACAAACTTGCTTTAAAAAAATGCAGGGTATGTAGGCCTTAAATTACCATTTCTATTCAATAGCAAAGTATTTATTTAGCATAGCAAAGCATGAAAAAATAAATAAAAGGCACAAAAACTGGAAGGGAAGAAACAAAACTGTCATTATTTACAAAGGGTACAAACATCTATATTCGACATTGAAAAAACTCTGCAAAAACATTATAAAAATAAAAAACTTTGACTTAAAGGTCTATGCATAAAATTTAATTGCATTTCTCTTTAGCAGAAATAAATGTTAAAATGCATATTTTAATAGATAATAATAAAATACTATCAAAATTCAAAAAATGGCCAAGAGAAATCTAACAAAAAAATATTCCCTTTTGGATATTTTTATAGTTTTTAATGATGAAGATTAAAGAAAATTTGTACAAGTGGAAAGTTCTACCATGCTCATTTGCATGGGCTCTCTCTCATCCAGTGAGGAGTTCCACAGAACAGGGTAGAGGAGAGTGTGGCTGCGGAGTCGCTATTCAAGATGTCCGGAGACCAAGCAGGAAGCCAGTTTGATTTTATTGCACAGTTACCATGTTTATATACTCAGGCACTCACTAAGCAGATTACAGGCAGCCACCAATACAATTTCTTGCAAACTTTCCTTGCAGTGACAATCGAGAGGTGGGCCACGGAACAAACACAAGGACTGCAACACATGGCCTCATGCCCAGGGTGTGCCTATGAGTTAAGAGGTCGGCTGCTCACTCACCCAGCACAAGGCGAGTAGCCTCCCACTCAGACACCCTTAATGTATGCCGTGTATGCAGTACTCCATGCACTTGTCCCCACAGTCATTGATTAAGAGACTAAATGTTACACAGAAATCTATTCTAACACAATTTGTTGATAGGACAACACAATTATAAACAAATTTGTCAAATTCTGTTGAAATTATATGTTTGTATATGTAAAGAATTTGGGAAATTGATCTTAAATTAATATGGAAAGAGCCAAGAATAGCCAAGAATAGCCAAGAAACCTGTGAAGAAAAACAAGATTGGAGGCCCTTATCCTAGCAGTTATTCTAAGTTAAAAGGATACTATTTAAGAAGAAAGAATGGTATTCCAGAAAGAATAGATAAATAACCAAAGGAACAGAATTGACAGTCTAGGAATATATGTCTATACTTAGCTGGTACATTGAGAACTAAAACAACTACCCTGCCCATTCATTTGATGTGATTGTTTATCACAAAATTCTCCCAAATGATGGGAAATGTCAACATTTTATATCCTACTTTTTTTTAATGCCCTAGGATTCTTTTAACACCTCACCTCAAAGTCCTCTCCTTACTTTCCCAACAATCCTCAAGTATCACAGTCTTGACCCAATACTAATCACAACTCTCCTTAAACAGTAAATACTGACCTTACTTTGCCCACTCCTTGATGCTGCCAAAGCTTTGTGAGGTGCTGTTCTCCCTTACTACCATGGCATCCAATAAGCTCAGTTATGCCTCTTCTTTGGACAATGTTTGGGAAAGCCAACTTCAACAATATTTGCAATTATATGGAACCTCGATTTATGTCAGAGCTGACTTGGCAATGAGGAAATACTATTTTGAATACACAGTGCTGAAATAATTGATTTTACCTTTATAGAAGACTAGAAAATTGGGCCCTGTTTGTATCATACACAACAATCAATTTCAAATAATACTGAAAACCTACCTGCATGCAAAAAAGCAAAACTATAAAAATGTGAGAAGACAATATAGAAAATTATCTTTATGATGTTTAGATATGTGATCTTCTAAAAATCAGCTATAATAAATCCATAATACAAAAAACAAGGTCAATAGATTTGATTTCATTAAAATAAAAACTCTAGTGTATCAAAACACACCATAAAGGAAGCGAAAAGCAAATCCATGAATTTAGAGAGGAAACTTAGTAGCACGTAACACACAAAGAATATGAATGAAGAATATGAAAATAAGTCCTAGTTATCACTAAGGAAAAAGTAATTTAAAAACATGCAATTAATGGGAGATAAAAATAAAAAATATAAAAAGTGGCTCAATTTAATTTATAAGGAGAAAAATGTAAACCAATCTGTATCAAGAAACCATACCAGATTCACAAAAATAGATATAGAACCAGAATCTTTGCAAATAGGTAGAACAGCTTTAGAGAATCGTCTGACATTATCTCATATATAGTCCACTTACAATAATTTTCAATAATTTTCAAGTATTTTCTTATTTTTAAAAACATTTTTATTATTTGCTTTGTAAGATTATTTCTGAAAAGCAGAAGAGGAAAACAGAAAGCATATTAAAAAAAAAAAAACTAAAATTCCTAAGGATCCTGTTCATTTCACATTCCCTTCTCCAACCAGCACTTAGTGTCTCATCAAGAGGCCAGGGTAACTATATTCTTCCTTAGCACTGCTCCCCACCATTGTGAATTAGCATTCACATACCAGAGAAAACATTCGGACTTTGGGTTTTGGGATTGGCTTATTTCACTTAGCATGATATTCTCCAGCTCCATCCATTTACTGGCAAATGCCATAATTTCATTATTCTTTAAAGCTGAGTAGATTAAGTAGAGGGGAGTGAAGAGAGGGGAGGGGATATGGGGATAGGAAGGATAGTAGAATGAAATAGATACTGTTACCTTATGTACCTATACGACTGCATGACCAATGTGATTCTACAACATGCACAATCAGAAAAATGAAAAATTATACCTCATCTATGTATATCAGAGTGTACAAATGCATTCTACTGTCATGTATAACTAATTAAAACACATTTTAAAATTTAAAAAATAAAAAGATGCAACAAAGGAAAAAGGAAAAGGAAAGAAAATCTCTCTTTTTCATGCAAATCTCTTCAGACTAATCTGAAAGTGTCTAGAGATCTTATTTCCCTTCAAGATCTTGCAATGGAACCTGGTATGAAATGAGGAAGTCATCCACTGACCAGTGTATTTGTCAGTCCCTGGGTTTGCAGTGATTACACGGTGTGACTCTTGGACACTATTTGACGAGGTGGAGACAGGTATACGATCTTTTCAGTGGTTAATGTCTTTCTACCAAAGGAGGAAAAATCCAAGAAGCTCTTTCTGTCTTCATACTCTAATGGGAACATTTATTTGGGCTGAGTGAATGGCCACTAAAAGACTGCTGTTGCTGCTTTGTTTTTGCCTGTGCTCTGAATTCCCACAGCTCTTTGCACCACTAACAAGACACTTTCCAGAGTTAGAGGAATATTACACTTTCCATCCTGTGAAAGGGTGGACCTTTTCAGGTCTTCTTCATGTCCCCTAATATGAGGCTTTGTAAGTAGTTTGTAGTAAATTGATGTTCTTTGACTTGAGTCCCTTCAGCAAACCTCACAGCTCCAAGCGCCATACTGGAAAAACAGGATCCCGTTTCTGGCTTCTTGCTGGTAAAGAATAGCTTGCTGGCAAACAGTTTGAGTGGTGTTTATATCCTAATGCAAAAATCCTAATGTGAAGAGTAGCACCCTGGACTCTTAGATTAGTATAAATTCATGCCTTTTAGAATTTGACTTGTGGACTATAAGTGTAACTAAGTGGTAGAAAAATTTGCCTAGCTTGCATAAGGCTCTAGGTTTGACTACCAGTAACTGGCCCCCCTCACCAAAGCCTAACCTTTATCTAATCTCAAAATTTCCCCAGCTTAGGGTATGCCTGCTATCTGGTAGATAATACGTAAAAAGGAAACTAAATGCCTGTTTAAATACCAGCATAATAATGTTCTGAGGGGAAAACACCTGGAAAAATATTCTATTTTAAGAAAATTCTATGATCATTAATACTCTTTCTTCTAAATAACTTTCTTGCCTTTCAGACTAAAGCAAAGAGCTTACTAAGAAAAACTGGGCATGTGTCTGTCATGTTGGAATGAAATTAAGCAAAAGGTTCCATAATAATCTAAAAGAATTAATATATCTCCAACATGTGAACCATTTCCTTCATAGAAATAAGATTCTTGTTAATCTGGACAAGAGATTCATCAAGAGAAGACAGGTATCAGGAGTACAATCCTGGATTTGGGGATGGAGCAAGCAAGAAAGAGGAAATTGAAACTCCTGACCTTTGTCATAGACGGAGACATATGTCAGGGTTAATGACAGAGTCCATTGAGGCTTCTTATTTTAAATTTTCACACTTCAGCAATTAGAAATCACTTATGCTTACGGTGCTCTATTAATTTGTACTTAGATTCCAAGACTCAGAGTCTATCATAACTAGAAGTGGCCTTGGAGGCCAACTTTTTTATATTTCAGATGAGGAAACTGATAGTCAGAGATGATAAAGCTTGTCCAAAGTCAAAGTCACACACCCACAAAACAAAGTTCAGCTCTAAGTCTAGTACTCTGTCCTTTGCTGATGCTTTATTTCAGATAAAGAGTACTCATTTAAATGTCTTTTACTATTTCCTATAGCAATCAGATATTATACACACAATAATTTTTTTTTTTTTAACCAGGGATTGAACCCAGAGGCACTTAACCATTGAGCCACATCCCCAGAACTTTTTATGTTTTATTTTGAGACAGGGTCTTGCTAAGTTGCTGAGGGCTTAAATTCCTGAGGCTGGCTTTGAACTTGTGATCCTCCTGCCTCAGCCTCCTAAGCCACTGGGATCATAGGCATGCACCTCTCTGCCTAGCTACACATGATCCTTTTTAAGGAACTTTATAAAATATAAAAATATGCTGATCTCATGCATCTCGGCTTCTAGGACTCCTTTTGTGATATTAACATGTATACCCAAATACATATAGGGGTGCACCACTGTGTAAGACTCCCTCCTTAGGGCATCTGTAATACCCAGTCCATGCCTGATTATTTATATACCTGTCACCCATGCTGTAATAGTAGTTCACTGAAAATAAAGACTGGGACTCATTCAGCTTTGTATCCCAAAATCTTATTATGAAATAAGCCTGCTGAAAGAGAAAAATGATGTTTATTAACTGATATTCTATAAATGAATCATGACTATAGCTGAGTCTGATTAAAATTTAGGTGACATAATAAGCAACATACCTTAGCTTATCTGAAGAATGAGTTCCTCAAAGAGTTATACAAATAACTCAAAGAAAGAAGCAAACTATTGTTTGTGAAATCCATCTTCTCCATTTGGATATTGAATCCTAGCACACATTCTGGGTATTATTATTCATTTATTGCCCTCAGACTAAAAACAAAAAAAATCTTTCCCTTTATCCTATGTGTCTCCATAAACTACTGCTCTAATCTTTTACCCCTAAACCTAAACTGATTGATGTTCTTTCCCTTAACATATTGAATGTTCATTTCCCTTCCCTCACCATATATTTGATGTGTAAAATGACTGAATGAATGACTAGGAGAATGGCATAGATCAAGTTTGTGCAGGTGAGCCACCAGATCCAGTGGTCTCAACCTGTCCCAGTATGTTTCCTGGACACCTCCCATCTCCATGGCTCCTGCCTCCTAACTTGCTACAACCTCTGTTGTATCTTAGATTTGAAAAATGGTCCTCAGTCTTTGACTTTGATCCTGCTTTTGAGTCATGTTTATTTTTCAGGGAGGTGGTGGGGAGACATGGGCAGAAGCCACTCTGATAAAAACTTAATCTTATATAATCCAGGTTCCAGGTACATGAAGCAATACACAGGTTTTCCTTACAGGCTTCTTTGAACAGTTGGACTCAGTACCACCATAAATGAGATAAAAATAAAACTTCATCAAGATAAAGATTAAAAAAAATAAAGTTAAGGGAGAAAATTTAAGAAATTGGCTCATTAATTTAGAAAGCCAGCATGTGGTCTAGCATATAAGTAGAAAGCTCTCTCATTATCCTCTCTACCCCAGGCCAAGCTGAAGGCTTCTGACGCTTCTGTTACCTAGATATTCCCAGTGAATAGGTGTTTCTGATGACAGCAGCTGTTTCCACAAACCCCCTCCCAGCCTCTCCTGGGTCTTTCTCCCCTCCCTTTCATCAGTAGCTCAAAGCCCCCTCTGCGCTGGCTACATCAGCCCTTCTAAGATTTCAGGTCATGGGTCCATCTATTTCATCTTGTGAGCTGCTCTGCAGGGTTTATGGATCCCAGCAAAAATGGATGGCCAAATCAGGTACTGTGGTGTCATCAATAATAACTGCTGCTGAAAACTAGGAAGAGTACGGTTTACTTAAATCACAATTTGGGGACCTAGCCATCCACATGGATTTGGTGAAGGTTTTTAAGCTTAATAAGCCTAAGTGTCTTCCAAAAAAGAATCAGATACAATAATACCTAGATATATTAAAACTTTGTAATAATTATAAAAATTTTGATTGCTATTCTAGCAAATGATACATGTTAAAGAAGTAGTTGCTCTTCTAATTTCCAGCATGTCCAATGTTATGAATATTATTATAGCAGTGATTTTATCCTGTGTGGAAGAGTTGGCACATCTTCTCTGATATCTGCCAAGATACCTAATACTTAAAGATGGCTTAATACCTAACACAGGTGTGCATAGCCTTGTGAACCATGTGTAAATTGTCCCTCTACTGTCAATTCCATTCACTGTATAAATTTTGCTGAATATTCATTACTAATTAAGCAATAATTTGATATGCCTACAATGTACAGGTCTCAAGCTAGCCACTGGAGATAAAAGTTGTAGACAAGATGCACAGCATCACTATCTTCATGGAGACTGGAAGATGGTAGAAGGGTTAGCAGAAGAGGGCCAGTGTTCCAGTCAAAGTGAACTGTGCTGGATAAGGCCACCGTGCCAAAGGATTCTCCTCTACCTGTGACCCCGGTTCTCCTAACAGCACAAGAAGTGTAGCTATATTACCTCCTACCAAGTAAATTGACACCTCGAAAGTACTGAGCCACCTTTGAAGTCCAAGAAATGTGAAGCATGACCCTTGAGGATACTAGTAATTCTAATTCTGATGCTATTCTTACCATTTGTGGTGGGATAGTAACAGGTAGAACCAAAACTGTCCTTTTCTCAAAAAGATCAATTAGGCCTATAATCCCAGTTATTCAGGAGACCACAAGTTCGAGGCCAGCCTCAGCAACTTAGCAATAGCTTTGCAATTTATTGAGACCCTATCTCAAAAAAAAAAAAAAGTTAAGGGTTGAGAGTGTTGTTAAGTGGTTAAGCACCCTGTGTTCAATCCTTGATACCAAAAGAAAAAAAAATCTCAATTAAGAAAGTCATGATATTCATGCTATTCATGACTCTTTCTTATTCAAATTTCCTGGCTCTTCTACTCTAATGGGATATATACTGACAGAGAATTTGGCCAGGTACCAAAATAATGTCACAAAATTCATGGTTCTTTTGGTCTTTTGATATCTAATGAACCCCAAATGGGTTTCATGAAGTTAATTCTTCACTTGCCCCTTGTCATATCTTAGAGGGAGAGGAATATTGTGTATGGCAGCTCAAGGACTTGGACTTGCAGCTCAAATGCAAAACCCCATATTCAGCCTCCCTTTGAATTTCTCAGAGAGTGTTCAAGGTGCAGGATGCAACTGAAGAACAAAGAAGCCAGTCGAGATGGTGGAGAGGTTGGTGGGGGGAGCATGAGGACAAATGTGGCAGGAGCTAAACTAATGAGGTAGACAGGGGTCCAGTCAGGAATGACACACAGGCGTGTAAAGAAAAAAATGGGTCACACAAAACACAATGGAAAATGTACTACAGTCAATCAATGGAAGGGTAACTGATGTGATACAGCAATTTGTATACGGGGTAAAAGCGGGAGTTCATAATCCACTTGAATCAAACCGTGTAATATGATGTATTAAGAACTATGTAATGTTATGAACGACCAATAAAAAAAATAATAAAATAAAAAAAAAAAAGAAAATGTACTACAGCTTTATGAAAGGTTCAGAAAAATCAGATGAATTCAAAGAATTAAAGAAATCTCAGAATGACAAGCCTTCCATAAGAATAAAACACCCCAGTATGGTAATTTGTTTGCTGTGACTTGATTTTGATCAGTAGCTAAGAAGACACAAGGAAAACACTAGATTTTCGTGTTCACGCCTAAGTGCTGAGGTGGTGGACTTGGTGGGGTCTGGAAGATTCTGATGGCTCTGCTCCCTGCCAACCAGCAAGTGGAGCAAGGAGTGAGAACACACAGAAGAAGTGTCTTTAATAGTGTCACAGGAAATGTGTAAGCCTGTAAATATGCACACATAGATGTATATGTGCATATACAAACACATACATAAATACTCATGTGCATTTTTTAACACAGGGAGGTCAATAGAAGGAGACCTAGTGAATGACTGCTGAAGAGAAACTTCACTGAAAAAAGAAAGGCATTCGATCCACACAAATTCTTTATTTGACCTTTCTTGTATGAAAAAAAATTTTTAAATGATAAAGAATATAGCAGAAGTTGGGTGCAGTGGCATATGCCAATAACCCCAGCCACTCCAGAGGCTGAGGCAGAAGAATATCAAGTTCAAAGCCAGCCTCAGCAATTTAGCAAGGCCCTCAGCAACTTAGTAAGACAATCCAAAATAAAAATTTTACAAAGGCTGGGGAATCCAGAAGGAAATAAAACATAAAATTTCCATTTTCGTGGAAGCTGAAAGGAGGCAGATAATCAAGTGAATATATAGGATAGGAGATGCAATAAATATCATCGAGGAAAATTAAGGCAGTGCTGTGGTCAAAGGTCGCACAGACAATATGGCATTTGAACAGAGACCTGAGGAAATAGGGAAGCCTACCATGTGGATATCAATGAAAAAGTGTCTAGACAGGAGTAAGGGAGCAGGACCTAGGAGCAGATGGTGCTGGCAAAGCAGGCATGAGTGGGCCTAGAAGGGGTCAGAGGCCCAGCTTATCCTCAGTAAGGACCTTTATTCAAGCGTTTGCTAAAGGGTGGGTAATATGTCATCTCCATTCAGTCACCCAGCCATTCGGTAATATCTTCACAGCTAGCAGAGAAGACTCAGTAATCACCGAGTCCTATTCTACTGCTCTTCCTAGGCTGGACTCTTGGGATATGGAAGAAAGTTCATATACATTCAGATAGTAAATATGATTAAAAGAAGACATATTTTGGACAGGTTATATCTTGAAACTACCAGTATTTTTCTTTTAATTTATGTTTTTTTAAAATTTTTTAGTGTTGTAGATGGACAGCATGTCTTTATTTTGTTTATTTTTATGTGGTGCTGAGGATCAAACCCAGTGCTTCACATGTACCAGGCAAGCACTCTGCCATTGAGCTGCAGCCCCAGCCGGTACTTCCCAGTTTTAGGAGCAAAATTTTACTGGTGGTGTGTTAACCCATGGACTGGAGAGAGACCTCCAATGATTGAGGGAGAATTCTTAATAGCCACCATATCTGTGTGAACTTAAAACCCACGAGACTTCTATGAGCTTAAAACACCACCACAGTGAGAGAGTTATACCTGTGTGCTCTAACATGTTGTAGATACTCTTATGGTGCATCTGTTCCCATTGATTTGCTTTAAGGGGTTTCCTCCCTGAGTCTCAGACCTGTGACTTAGGTGGGAATGAGCCACTTTTTCCCCAGGTTCAGGAACAAAGCTCAGAGTGACTCAAACCAACCCAGATATTCAGTGCTCTTGGTTACAAAGCTCAGGGTTGACACAGTGACCCCTGGAACTTTTATTAGAAATGTCAGTTGTATTCATCTATAAGACGGCCATAACAAAGTACCAGAAACAGGACTGCTTAAACCACAGAAATTTATTTTCTCACAATTGTGAAAGTTAGAAGTTTGAGATCTAGATGTCAGGAGGATCTACTGGTATTTTGTTTTTATTTGTTTTGAGCCCTCTCTCCTTGTCTTATAAATAACCATCTTCTCCCTATATTTTCACAAAATCTTCTCATAAAGACACCAGTCATATTGAATTAGTCATCCTTCCACCCCACAGTATCTCATTTCAACTACACTAGCTCTTTAAAGACCCTCTGTCCCAATACAGTTGACTCTTAGGTACTGGACATTAGGACTGCAGTGTATGAATTTGAGGACACAACACAGTCCTTACAACTGAGAACAAGACTAATTTTGCTGAGGAGCCATCCTAAGGTGATTTTTTTTTTTTTTACTGCTTTTGAAATTGCAGTGTGAGGATATGATTCTAAGCATAACTTCTGTGACCTAGGGACAATGGAGGGTTCTTTGTGATATCTTTTAAGCTATTTTATCAAATCTCATCTGCAGAGACACATGGAGCTTTTCAGTTACTTGGACCAAAGAATTTCTTTTGTACTAACAGTCATCTCCATCTAATTTTTTTATCTCTTGCAATTAAATTATTCCTCACAGAGAAAGTCTAGAGTGATTTTAAAAAATTAATAATGTACAGTATTTAGATTCAGAGTATGAATGGCATTTTCCTGCACCAACAACTGAAGTCTCTCTTCTTTGAAATCTCAAACAAGTCAAGATATTCAGATAGCAATGGGACACACAGATAAAATATAAATGTAGCGTGAACAGAAATACATTTTTCCCTCAAAAGAAAGCACCAAAATAGTAATCAAGACTAGAGATTAAGCAGCCGGTGGAGAACAAAAACTTCTAAACTGCACTGTCAGTTCACTGATGGTTTTTAATTCAAGTCTGAATAAAAATAGCTAGCGGGGCTCAGCATATCACCTAGTCTTTGTCTCCTCTCCTTTAAAATAAGTCCAAGCACCTCCTGTGCTCTATGCACAGAATTTACGCCATGAAAATTGACTCACTGGAGAAGGGGATGCATAGTAAAAGGTACCATCTGTGAGGACTATAAGAGATCTTTTCAGCAAAATAGAAATAGGAGGTAACAGCCAACCCTCTTTCACAACAAGGGACAACTCCAGAGTCACATGTCATTGGTACTTAAGCCATCTCTATTTCAGGTTTTATTTGTGCTTCAGTTTTCTCCCAGATTTCTATGACACACCCATAATCCTGTTAATCCTTGGTATTTCTTAATCCAATTAAGTTGACAATGCAAATTAACCATTACAATGTTTTTTTAAATGTCAAGAAATCTACCTTTGAACATAAATGATCCAGGTCAAATTCCCACTTGAACTTATCTTCATGTACCATATACTACAGATTCCATGGGCTCCTGCAATGTCCCCCAATAAGTGATACACTGCATGAATTATAATCAGAAAATAAGACATGAGGAGCACTTGCCTTCACACAGCTTCCATTCTAGTCAGGTGAGTGGAGTGTTTTTAAAAATTAAATGAAAAAGGAAGCAATATAATAAGCAATCACCACAGGTGTGCTATAAAGTAAACACAAAGACACAGTCATTTTAGGGGATTAAAGAAGTATTAAAAAATAACTTGTCCAAAGGGGAAACATGGATTTGCTGTTTCATAAAGTTGGAGGGGAAGCCGGCACAGGATGTATGAGCACTGTCATAGAATTTTCCTGGTTGGGAGAGGCCAAGAACATGTGCCCCCAGATAGGACAGAGTTTATTTAGTATGTCCAGAAAACAGGAGAGGCTGCTGAGTCTAAAGTTCAGTAAGTGATGAGAGGGCGATATACTGTGACACATCAGATAAGAAGCATCCCCAAAAGACTCATGTGTTGATGGCTTGATCCCCAGTGCACCAATGTTCAGAGGTGGGGGCTTTTAGGAAATGAATGAATCATGAGGGCTCTGATCTCAGCAGTGGATTAATCCATTTGATGGACTAATAATTTAAATGGACTATTAGGAAGTCATGGAAATTGTATGAGCTAGGACCAATTTGGACCCTATCTGTCCCTGACCACTCCCTCTGTGCTTCCTGACTGACATGAGTTGAGCAGCTTTCATCTGTCATGATGTTCTGTCTCACCCTAGGGCCAAATCAATGGGGCCAGCCAATCATCAACTGAAAACTCTGAAACCATGAGCCTGAATAATGATTTTTTTTTCTTCTATAAGTTTTTAATTGCCAGGTAATCTGGATACAGGGACAAAAAAACTGACTAACACAAGTACAAAGTAAGTTTAAAGAAAGTTTGGAAGGAGTCAGATGATACCAGACCTTTTAAGAAAAGTCAATCAACTCCATCCCTCAGGAGCCCAGGCTCAAAAAGACACTTGCTTCACTTGCTATAACTGTTGGGGTTGTATTGGAATTTTTGATAATTTTTTAAAAGGATACCTTGTTTTCATTTTGCACCAAACCCTACAAATATGTAACCAATCCTACTGGTAAAACATAGTACATACTTTAATTCATACATTGTCAGAGGTTGGGATTTTGGTTTTTTCCTTCTCACATTCAAGTAACCAGGAAATAATCAGACCAGGCCTCTGATTACTCTGGTATTACAGTCCTCAATTTTTCTATCTTGCTTTGCTGTGCAGGGTTTTTATACCCAAAAGCATCCTGGAGAAAACAAAAATGAATGTTAGAGTCTAGTCATTATAGGTTCTTTCCAGGCATGATCAAGAACACTACTGAACACACCATACACTTTCTACCAACATTACATTGAGTCTATTGACCAGATCTAGAAAATGGTCTTACCTCAATGCAAGGCTGTCTGGGAAATGAAGTCTTTATCCAGGAAGTCATGTGATCAACTAAAAACTGGGATTTGTTTTTTTTTTCCATATAAAAAGTAGTAACAGGTATGAGGGGATTAATATCAGCCCTGCTGCTCTCTCACTTTGTCCTTTGACCTGAGATAATCATTTATACACCCATTCATTGAACATTAATCTACCCAAAAATGTAATTGAAGACCTCTTTTGTGCTAAGCTGTATATTAAAGACTAGGGAAAGTGAGATGATTAAAAGTTTAACCTAGGAGGGGAGGATAATGTGGGGGGAGGAAGAAAGACCACTATTATAGTACAACATCACAAGCACTGGAAGAAGCTGTCATAAGACAAGGCCATGAGTGGTTGGAAGTGCAAAGAAAGCTACACAGAGGAGGTGAAGTGACACAAGCTTGGCTTTACAAGGGCAGAATAGCAGACAAAGAAAGGGAATGTATTCCCAAATTATATGGTTGCTGTAGTTTAAAACTGAAATGTCCTCCAAAAGCTCGTGGTTTGGTCCCCAGCTGATGGCATTATTCAGATACGGTGGAAACTTTAGGATGCAGGTTCTTGATAGGGGAAGTTGGTCATGGGGATGTCCTTCATAGGTATGTTGGGACCCGCACAGCTTTGCTCCTTCATGCTGTTCCACCATGCTGTACTGCCTCACCGCAGGCCCAGATACAAGGAGGCCAGCTGCAAGTAAACTGAAACTGTGAGCAAAAACAAATCCTTCCTCTCTTTAAGTTGATTTTCCTCAGTATTTGTCACAGAGAAAGAAAGCTAATGCAATCCTTTACCACAAAGTAGGAGTTTGAAGCAATATGTGGGATTTCTGCAGCTCTGTTATAGTTATGGGTCACACTTGATAAATAAATGTGTTCCAGTTGATTATTTGGTTAACCTATTTAATAATCAATATGGTTCACACATAATAATTTTGGCAACAGCTATCAGAGATATTGGTAAAGAGATGCCATAAAGAATGGACTGGGTTTGCTGCAGCTCAGTTCACCAGCAGATACAACCTCAGAGGCAAAGAAGTACACCAGCTGCCTGAAAGATCAGGCACTGCCTTTATGTGCCATCCCTCTCATCCCATACCCACCCAGATGCAAAATCTCCCATTTGCTCTCTACTTCCCTCCTGTGCCCATCTAATTGCATCAGAGCCCCCACCAGCCAGCAGCTTCTCAAATGGCCTGGGATTACAGGAGATGTCTTTCCCTGACACCTCTCCATCCAACCAAAGGAAATGATCCCCATGTCCAATAGTGCATTTACTTATCTTTTCCCACTGCAGTTAAAAAAAATAGAAGGCTAAGCTTTGGAGGACAAACAAAAGGATTCCTCAGTTTGAAAAGTAATGATTTATTCAAGTTGTTCCGACATGTAAGCATCAACCTCAGAAGCCACAGCCATATCCCTACTGTGGGGCTGGCAGTCACTGTCATGATGGCGACCCTCCTGTGCAGCTATTTTCTTCTGAAACAACAAAAAGAGCTCTGTGATAAATCACATCTGCAAGATGTGTTTCATATGTCAAGCACACATTGCTTCTAAATCAAGTGCTGATACATGACTTATTCCGTCAAAAGTAAGCAGAATGCTGTAATTTATAATCATCTTGAAGCACACTGCAGAGAAAATGAAAGCAGACCATTAAATTTTAATGCCCACTCGGCTCTCTGAAAAGAGTGTTTCTGGCCATATTAGAAGCAGGGTCATGTTTCTCAAACCATTGTGCATGCCCCCCCCCCCCAAGAAAAACAAATAAACAACAGTTTGTGTTTGCCAACATTGGTGCATACTAATTGAAAAAACTAATTTAGTTGTCAAAAGCTGCCTTTAGTCAGGAAGTTCTCATGGGCACAAAAAGTGCCTACCGAGGAATGGGTCCTGTCCAGAGCTCCAGTCTCCCTTTAGCTTTTTAAACAATTGTCTGTTGTTGTAAAAGCCCTCTCCCCTCAGCAGGACTGCAAGCAAATATGCATTGGGGTGTCATCTCCACTTAGACTCTCATCCTGCACACCTATTCATCTGTGTTAAGTGAACAGCAGCATCAGCTCAAATTAAGCTGGCTTGAGAACAGCCACTGTTAATAATTTCTGCTGTGATTCAACTTAGCTTTGGCTAACAGGTGAAGATGTTTCATAACGGAGGCAATTACAGCTCTGAGAGTGCTTTCCCGCTGCCTGTGTAATCAAAGGAATGGAACACTAGCTCCTCGCGTGCGCGTGGGGAAGGGCCAGCTCAGCCACCATTGGGCTGCATTCGTTATCTGCTAGATTGAACAAGCTGCCTGCCGGGGACAGATGCTTAGCACAGTGATTAGAATATAAAGCAATTGCAAAGGCTGAAGGGATTGGAGTCAGTCCCCTTTATCTCAACTTACTACAGGCTTTTCTGGTCAGATAACAAGGCTTCCAAACTGTTCTCTGTAGATGAGAAATCATATGTATATCAATGCATGAAGACTCGTGAATATTCATTCATCTGTGCCCTGTGTGAATTTTCCATTTAGATTGGAGACTATAAAAAAGGGAGGGGGTATTCAATTCTACACAAGTTTAGTTCCTTTTATTACCAAATTTTTATGACAAGGAATATAGAGAGACAGGAAGTGTTAAACCAGTATGATAAAAATACTTACCAATTTTTCTTTCTGAGATTGAAAATTTCAATGGTTCTACTCATTTTCAAACACCTTTTATATTTAAGTTTATAAAAGGAAGATAAGTGAAAACTTTTATTTTGTAAAGGAAGAAAATTGAAATTATATGTAGATTTTGTTGCTTTTAAATTATAGAGGTAGTATATTTCTATCTACAAGAAAATCTAGTGTTTTAGCATTAAAATGATTTTTTCACATCAACTATGCATAGGTTCAAATTATAGTGAAATCATAACTGTATACTTCCTAATTGTGAGGATTTTCAAATAGTTCATTTCCAGCCAAACATTTTTCCTCTCCCACTAAAAGAAAATCAAGCAGTCTAAATTGAATTTTTATATAATTTCCTGAAATGTAATTCTTAATGGTTTCTGATGTGCCTGAAGGCATGAATCTTAAACTATCTCCCCTTACCCCAAACAAACAGCTAGGAAAGTTTAAAAAATTAAAAATGTGGTTCAGTGGTAGAGTGCATGCCTAGAATGCATGAGGCACTGGGTTCGATCCTCAGCACCACATAAAAATGAAATAAAGATATTGTGTGTCCTCTTACAACTAAAAAAACAATAGTAATAATTTTTAAAAAGAACCTTTTTGATACTGGTAATAAGTTTCCATTGTATACATTAATCTGCCTTCAGAGTGTTTTCCTTTAGTATGTTTTCCATAGAGAACCTTTAATAAAGTTCTGGGGAAGTTAAGTTTAAAGAGCAATTGGTTATAGAGCTGTATATCACAAAACTGAGCATGTTTTTTTGCAAACAACAAAGTAGCAAAGAGGAGTATAGAGGGATGGGAGGACAGGGGAGGGAGCCACATGCTCACTTCTATTTAAAACAAATAAAATAAAATCTTAAAAAACTTGGGAATACTTCTGATTTTTGCACACCAAGGTAATACTAAGCAATCTATTTTAATCTAGCCTTTTAAATGGAGACTGTCATTTTATCAATTATTTAGTAAGCTTTGAAGCTGTGTGTGTATGTGTGTGTGAAAGTGTTTACTTGAGTTGGGGGAGGCACAGTGATAAACAGAAGAAAAAGAATGATACTTTGTGGTTGCTAAATATATGATCCAACACTATTTTTTAAATACCTGATTAACAAGATAGCAAATGACTTGTCTCTTTTAAAAGGTATTTCTTTCTTTCCTCATTCTTCAGATCCATCCATCTAGCCTATCTTGGAATATTCCCCACAAGACTCCACTGCCTACTATATCTTCCCCTGACAATTACTGTTGCTCCTTACCCTTGAAGCTTTGAAAGCCTGTGTAACATTAGCCTATCTTGCCCAGTGAAAATGTCTTTACAGATTAGTGTAATGTTAATACTGCTGGCTCCCCGCTTTTGACCTGAAGTGGAATATATTGCACTGCTGGAGCAGATGGAATCAGAGTTTCATTGGGCAACAGAGATTGGTTGGCTGCCTGCCAGAAGTTCCAAGCTAGTAGACTGTGGAAGCTCTGGCTCAGGCTTGCATCTATTCTCTGCTCTTGAAGAGAGAAAACAAAGGTGTCACATAAGTTAGTGTAGAATCAAAATACGTTTGTTAAGATCGTTCATCTGCAGATGTTTACCCAGCATTCGAAAAGTAATTGAATCTTTGGTGTAAAATGGAGACATCTTTATTCAGTTTTGCTGAAAGACAGGAGACAAAAGCCAGAGCAAAGAATAAAAAAAGAAATGATCTGAACTCCATTTAACCTTCCAGTTGAATGCCGATCTCACTGTAAGAATACAAATGTGTACATGTGGGGTGTTTAAAGCAGGCTCCTACTTTCTGAGTGCAAATAGATCTTAGTTCGAAATAGTAAATGAAATTCATAAATGAAAAAAAAAAACAGATAAGCTTATAAAGCCAGTGTGAAACAATTACCCAGATAGTTCCAAACCAGAATCTAAAACTCTGTGGAAAAGGAAGACCTATGTCCTGAATTATTCACATTGGCTCTACTGTAGACTGTATCATTTAGATAAATGTTCAAAATTCTCACTGGCTCTGTGCACATAGAAAGAGCCTTGAATCATATTTTTCCAAAACAAATTTGCCACTTATTATTCTTCCCTTCACCTGAAACACTGAGGGCATTAATTTAAAATCTTAGTAACCACAGCTAAAAACTGTCATTGCCAGATGTAGCAAATTATACATATATATTCACTTGTATATGAGTGTATACATATATGTATGATCCAATTTGAATTTGAATTTCAATTAAACAACCATGATATTTTAGAAGATCAATTTTCCAAACATTGTATGAGACATGGGACATGCAAAATTTGGGACATATTTATACAAAATAAATATTTATTTTTCACTTGATTGATTTAACTGGAATTCTACATTTATCTGGTGACTCTAAAGAAGTACTCTGTATTGCATCACTTTATGAATATAGAGAGTACCCAGCTACACACACACACACACACACACACACACACACACACACACACATACATACACAGAGAGAGAGACAATTAACTTACAATTAACACAGTTTTGATATTTATTCATCAGGTTATCTCTTAGTTTATTTTAATCATATTTTCCTCTCAAGTGCTGCTTTTCCAAAGCAGTAAAACATATGCTGTTTGCTGCCTAAGTAGATGGGTAATGTAAGCTGTGATGTGGAGAGAATTCTTCTCTTATCCGTTCTCTCTGAGGGTGTAGTTACAGAAACATATATATGTGCTTTTATCTGTGATAAGAGCTACCATCTGCTAGCTGCAATGTGCACAGCTTCCCGTCTGAAGTGCTTATACATATTATGAAAACACACAGCTTTTGTATATGTTGAGAATACATATAGGCAGTGTTCTAATAAACCAGAGTATTAGCTATTTGAATATGTCAAATGGATGCAAAATGTAACCATGATTATGGAGGAGAGCCATTAGAACTGGCACATTGCCATGTGTGTATTTATGCCAGTAGCATTTTTGTGACCTTTTAGTATTACATTGTTTGCAACTTCTTCCCACAAGATAATTATGTTAAGTAAATGAAATCTTTTCAATGAGGAAAGACTTTTGCTTCATTCAAAGAGTAGAAGCTTCATGCCTGGGATACCAAACCCTTGAGATATGTGATGCATATAGGTGAGTAACAAGAGAGACTGAGACAGCACGACAGAACATATAAATTTGAGTTACTTTGACCTTTAATCCAGGAGAGCACAGAGAGAAATGCACTAGGAAGGTTGGTTTGTAGCTGTCTAGAGACTGATAAGCTGTAATAAAGGTGCACTCAGTTGCAATTCATCTAAAGCTTCCATTGCTATCATCCTCCTTTTTCGATTTTTGTTACCTCGAGTACTTATCTAAATCCCTTTCAATGCCAGCCTGAATGCACTTTGTGTTCTCTCCAACTGTGACTAGGGCTGTCTGTGTGCGTCACTGTGCTGCAGCACACACTCTTTCCCCTTGTTTGACAAGAACCAATGCCAACACCTAATTAAGGATAAGCCACAGAGCTCTCGGCTTTATCTTTGTCAACTGCTCCATTCCTAGCTTTCTGCCTAGTTGAGTTTTTAATGACATGAGCAACAGTTCAGTTCAGCATTCCTCAGGCCCGTCTGCTCCTGATCTCAGTAACTAAATATGGCAAGCAGCAGCAGCAGAAAGATGGTGTCCATTTGTGCCCTGAATTGTGTAAACACCACAGAGAAACCGTGCTACCTGCCCTTTCCATGCCTGCAAAGGGAATGGGTGAGGCATTGGAGGAAAAATTCAGAAGCTGTCACTCTCCAAAGTATTCAAACATATCCAGGTACTCAGCTTACAAGGAAAATGCTTCTCTGGTTCCATCTCATAATACATTGTATTAAACATTCTAATTCAGTGTTGCCAATGTAAGAGTTAATCATCCCCGTAAAACTCTGACAAATAGCTGTTGATTTAAAATATAAAGTATGGCTCTTTTAAAATAAAAATAATGGAGAGAGAGAGGCTGGTGCTGTGTTTCCCTCCCTGTACTTCTGTACAATACTAGAAATTGGGTCCTTTTCCTACAAGGTGGTTTTCATTGTTGGTTTTCAATCTGTGCATTTGCATTTCTCTTTGTTCTCTGATTCCAGATTGAAGCTTAATGTTTTAAATGATCAGGGAAATGTCACAAGGCATGGAACTATCCCAAGACAATATTATTTGCTGAAAGATCATTAAAACAAAAATGCCCAAAATGCTGACAGAATTGCATGTGTCAGTGGTGTTGGAATAATTTCTGCACATGTCAGACACACCTAGATTCAGTGGGGAAGAAACAGACTTTTTGTTTCATGCTCCTTCATTTCAGCTTTAAGTTTGCTTTAAAATTACTCAACACCTTTTGTTTTGATGTCAATATTGACTCTCTTTTCAGTTCACTTGGAGAGTTTTACTCTTTCGAAAATTTGTTTTTATTTGTAATTCTGGATAACAGAGAAAAATGACAATATTTTATTTGCAGACCAGGAGGGGTTGAAATATTTTCAAAGAAGAGAACGTTATTAAATGTGACTATTTATTATAATTTCACAGATATTCCTAGGTTGGACCCTGTATTCTCTGTAAGATGTTTGGTGTCCAACAGATAATAATATGATAATCCCCAAATGATAGGAGTTTAGAGTCCAGTTAAAGAGATGAACATTTTTCATTTCCAACATCTCTATATGATACCCTTTGGAAATACCAGTAAATCTCTGCAAATATTTTAGTCTTAAATAGGATATACTTGTTCCCCTTCTTCCTGAGTTCATTAACCCATCCTTATCTGCAAAAGCAAAATGAGGAATTGGATCTCTTTATCATGTCCATTTAATCCTAACATTTGCTTTGGCCCAAGTTTTCTGAATAGTTTAGATAAAACTTTTGCTCACCCAAGTTACTCAGGCTTCCGTGCTTTCTGCCTTCTGCTTTCTGCCTGCTTTTCCCAATGCCTCCCTGCAACCTCAGAGGTTCTGATGCTGCCTGTTCCTGCCTCTTCTCCCTCAGGGTATTAAGCTGATGCTGCTGATGTCTCTGCTGATGCACAATGCTTCCCTGAGCAGTGGTGAAGAGAACATGTGTACTCTGTGATAAGGCATCATGGAGACCAAGGCACACTTGGAAAAATGACTTTGGGGAGATTAGTGTGCATCCTATGACCACAAAGCTGGGCATTTCTCTTCTGTGTGAATTGTACCACCCTAAAATCAGAATGATCAGCTTTACCTCAAAGTCTATATTCTAAAATACAAAATTGTTCAGAGGTGGCAAATGTAGATTTCTCAACATTCTGGCCCACCTGGGAATTTGAAGAAATGGAGATAGTCAGTCCACATTTTCTATAATAGGCCTGTTTCTAAACTGGTGCTTTTGTGGCTGGAAAGATTAAATGAGAAGTGTCATGTGAACAGGATCTTCTGATTCTATGAGGAATTTCTCAGTTGTTCAGTGGATCTCACATTGCAGAGATATCCTGTCTGAAGTCTACAATGGTGGCAGTTCTGTCCAGAAAAATATGAATACAACCCCTTTAAGGGTATTATATTGATATTGTAATTATTGCACTTCATGAAACAAAGGAAAAGCATCAGTCTTTTGTAGTCTAAACAGAGTCTATGCTGAAAATAAGCCACTGTGCTTCTGATACAAGCACAATGGGTCTAAACAAAAGTTAATAAAAAATGATACAACAAAGAAAGACCAGATTTTTAATATTAAACTGCATTTTTCCCATAGGTAGAAGAAACTTATGATTCTTTCCTGCCAAACTTTCAAATTATCATCATAATTTTTTGCCTTTTCAAAAAAATAAAACTTGATGGCATATTGCATTAATGGTGAACAGATAATTGTCCATTTTCTACATATGAAGAGTCTCATTTAAAATATTATACAGTTATAGAAATTTTTTCTGGTTATATAAATTTTGGTTAGGAAATTAAAATAATTATATTATGAAAACTGCAAAGGCAAATATGCATATTTGTTAATTACTTTGAGCAAATTATGTGTAGATTTTTGTTAATGATCTGCCAAGTACAAGCAATGTATTTTTCATTGCCTAATTTCTGCATATATACATTGCAGGCTACAATTAAGCCAAGCCTCTCAGCAGGTGGACCGGTGGGATGTTGTACCAGCACATTTTTTTCTGTATGTTCAGGCATGGTATTCAGTAAGAGAATACCTGTTTCATATAACTTTTATTTACATACATTTTGTTATACATTATTCAAAACTATCAATTATTTAAAAATTAAGTGTGCTTAAAAGTTCTGTTTTCTAAGAAAAAGTATATTGCCACTGCTACAGGACAATACATAAATATTTTATATTATCTAAGAAATTCAAATTTATATTATATTAACAGGAGAGTCACCATTTAATAGGCCATACTTCATCTGATTAAACATGCAAGAGTAATCCATCTACTTAAAAGACCTGTTCAGAAGCCATTGCTTTAATACAAAAGGTGACCTATTTGTTTTGCCAGACAAAAGTATATGTGGCATGGGTCGATAATTAACTTCCTCAGTGTATACCTTTCCCAAGTCAGTACCTTAAGCTGCTTATACTCAAAAGTAAATGAACTGCATAGTGAAATAAATTGGTGTGACTAAAACATAACATCACGTGTTGTTCAACTCTGGATTGGAAGAATCAGTGCAAATCTTTTATAACAGGAACACCAACATGGAGATGTAGGTTAGTTTCACCTCCAGCTGAATCTGATGTCAGTGTGGTAATTACCAGACTCAGTCAATAATACCTCTCCTCAGTATAATTGCAAATCCAGTACAACCATGACCAGAACTAAATTGCTTCAGAACAATCAATAGGAATCTTCTGATTGTGTTCCCGGGTGTATGCATCAAATATAAAGAGGAAAACTGTCCATTCAAGCAAAAGGTCAATTTTATAAATAAAAAATACTGTATAAAAGTCATGTTATGTTTTATGTTCCTTCCAGGTAGAAGAGACTAAATACGTTGGTTAGTTATTCATGGAAAGAAAGTATGTAGCAGGGAATTTGTCAGGAGACAAATAACAATACAAGGAAAGCAAGAATATGGTTGAGTAAGTGATTTATCCATGACAAGGTATAAGGTAGCCATTTCTGCAAACACCTTGCTGCTATTTTGAAATACAGCTTTGAGCTGAAAACTAAAATCCCTGTACTCTTTTGGAACCTTCAGGCATTAAAGGGAAATTAACTAATGAGGTCCATAAGTAGCCAGTTCCATTAGAAAATAAAATTGGAGCTATTAATTTCCTATCAGCATGTAATAATACAGGTTACTTCAAAAGGGTCAGTGACCCATCTGCTCAGATCATTATTCCTTAAACTAGGGGTCAGAATTCCCAGGGATGATCAGAAGATTAGAACCATAGAGCTAAGCAAAAATTTAAAAACTTAAAATAAAAAGTGGGTTTTGGTGATAATGAACTTGGGCTATGCATTCTCACTTCCAGCCAGACAGGAGCACCTTCAGATATGGAATAAGAAAGTTGGAACTGGGTTTCAAATAGGTTGGTGATGATAATATTGCGAAGAGGCTATGTAAAAGGGAGATGGGAGTTGTCAATGGAAAATGCAAAAAAAAAAAAAAAAAGAAGAAGAAGAAGAAATAGAAAAGGATGCAGAGGTAATGAGGTAGTCAAGTGATTTCAACACCAAAGGGACATTTAAAGCCCAAGATTTAGAGCTTGTATAATAATTCAATATCATAAGATACTCTGCTTCCCTTTTGTTTAGGTTCCTTGGTCTTAACAATGAAGTGAAGGAATAGTGGCTAAACCAATTTGTCTCATTCTTTTCATCTCTCCTTCCAATTTAATATTTCTGGGTAGAAGATCTAAGTTAGCTAAACAAGTTGACATGATACAGTCTGTTCCAGTGTTCTGGCTTTGCATTAACCAAGGAAAGGTTTCAGACATCTCATTGTCTTGTTTCAGCAAATAATGCCATCTTCCATGTTCTTAGGCTCCCAAGAACCCCATCAACTCTTGAGAATATACAAGACCTGCACCTTGTTTTCACCATTTTTCTTCTTGCTGAAATGGAAATATTCTTTCCTCCTTCCACTCACTAACATGCTGGACTCCTTTGTTTGGCTCCTCCAGACTCAGGACAATGTCAGAGACATTCCCTGAGCCTTCTATGGTAAACACCCTGCTTCAGGGATCCCACATCACTCAGACTCTGTTTACCATATTCTTTTTTAATATTTTGGTCATTCATTTTTCCCCTTTATATTTTCTGCAGAACATGTTCTTGAAAGGCAAGAGCTGAGTCTAAACTACTGGAGTGTACCGTGGAGTACAGTACCCTTCACACATGGACTCTCGTCAAATTTTGGCTGAACAAAAGAATGAGTGAATATTTTACACATTGGAATTATGCTCCTTAAGGCTGTGACTCTTCTTCATTCATCAAGTATAGTATCTGGTACAGTTTCTTCTATAATATGGCAGAGTATTTAAGTGTGTAGTCAATTAAGAATTATAACGGAGTAAGAGAGATCAACACAAGTTAATCATCACCAAGAGTAATAATAGTAATAATATGCTACTACAAAAAAAGGAAGACCAAAGTTATCTAAAATATTGGTTGCATAATTAAGTCCAATCATATGCCATTTAGAACTAACTATCTGTAGAGCTGGCTTCGGCCTCCAATGAAGCCCTCAGGAAACCACGAGGGAAAGCTGGGGCTACTAGTTCAAAGGTTCTCAAAATAAAGAAACTATTTGTGACATAAAATCACTACTTAAATCACTTCTTGAAACGTTGCTAATATACCGTATTATAAAGCAGGAGACAAAAAAAGTATATAAAAATGCTCATTAGCCTGAACTGACAACCATTTCTTTCTTTGTAAAATACATTAGATTTGAAGTCTTTTCACAGGACCAAATATTTCCAACAGATACAAAGAGAAAAAAAAATGAAGAAAAAGAATTGGAACATTATGGCAATTTCCCCAAAATCAAAATTAACAGGTGTCTTACAAAAGTAGACCTTGTATAAATCACACTAAGCTCCTTTTTTACCACTCTACCCCCACTAGAAAAAAATCTCTACATTTGGCATTTCTTGGATTAAAGTGTGAATGAAAAATGCTGCGGTCAAAACAACTCAAAAGGCTGTTAAATAGCTGATAATTTCATTGAGCCCAAAATGACCATAGCTATATTAGAAGCATATTGAATGCCATAAACATTTTCAATTACCTCGTTTTAGCCTTCTAAGAGGCTAACAGGAGAGTGTTCTTGAGGAGGCCCAGCAAAGGAGCACAGAGTCTCTTAGCGCCTCCATCACACTGCCTGGGTCCACAAAGGGACTGTGTGGATTGTTGCCCACATCAGTTTTAAATTGTTCAAGCAATTGTTTCCTGTAGATTAATTTGTAATTCTAAATTTCCAGGCAAATGAAATGTGAGCCTGTCCCTCCCTCGGGCCATTTACAGAAAGCTGTAGCTTTCCTGTAATCTGAGGCCAAGGCAGAAGGTTAACATGTGAAAATGGAAAGATTCGGCTTAGCTAGAGGGATAGAAAAAAGAAGTGAGTGGGGTGGGGGAGATGACAGACACTGGGTAAGCAAGAGGGAGAGCAACAGAGTAGCTAAACTAGGGTAAGGAGAGTACAGGAGGCACAGTGGGTCTTGATCCCTTGCCCCCCTCACAAGTATTTTTGCATCCTTTCACAACTAGCAATCACACAATATCACCCTTGCAGTTTATGTCTCATTTCATTAAAAAAAAGTAAACAAATAAACATATAAGCAAATGCATTTGGAACAAGACTTTTGCAATACTTGGCAACATGTATTTACAACATCCACAGATAGAATGAGATATAGTCATTGGTTTTGTAATAACCTAGTTAGTTCTCTCCCCCTCTTCTAGCATTTAGACAGGTCTGCCACTTTGCTTTGAGGACAAATTACCTGTCACATTGTGGAACACTTTAGGTCCATGAGAGGAAATGTGTTCTCTAAGTGCAAAATCTAAGTTATTATTCCTGAGCAGTGATTTCACTCAGCCAGTCAACATATGTTGAAGAGCTACTTCTCATAGAAAACAACATGAAACCATGTGTGACTTTCAGCAACAAATGCCCCCAAAGTCCACAGTTTAATGCAGGAACATGAATCCCTTGGAAAATCAGAGTTTTAAAGAATAAGTATCATTTTCCAAGATAAGTGCACATAAGCCCAACTATCAAATTGTCTATTGGTAATGACTTTCCTTCACCATGTCAAAACAGAAGAATAATCTTCCAAAAATTTGTTATGTTGCTTGCTTTCATTTTTCATGTAAATATTTATGGCAACTTCCTAAATTTAATTTAAATCAATCCAAAATATGCAAAATCATGTCAACTTATAAACTTTGTTTAAAAGTAAAGTTCAATGAGAAACCAGCTGAAGTTTGTCTTTAAGCAGCCATTGAAACTGTGAGATGGTCTTCCACGCAGTAGTAATGTTCATGACATTTTTGAACTACTGATTCTACTTTCTGTTTTGAGAGCAAGAAGTCTGAAAAGCCCTGACTCACAATGATATATAGATGCCAGGAAACAGTAGCAAGTTTCTGTAGCTCCCTTTGCCAGATAAAGAGACATATATCAAAGAAATCTCTGCTCCTGTCATATTTTTTTTCCTCATCTGCTTAGTCAATAAAGCCATTTTTTGGCAAGCTCTGAATCATCAATATCATCAGTGTTAAAATATCATTACTGTTATAGGAAAAAAAACAGAATAAAAGATCCATGAGATCAGACATTGTGTCTGAGTCATTTTCTACTGGCTTTCCCACCAACCTGATACAGAAAATGTTGTATCTCAAGGATTAGGGGGATTTTTGATCATAGGATTAGCAACTAATGTGCAAACTCTGAGTTGTGCACAGACACCCAGATTTTCTCCTAGAGGAAGTTTCTTTGATAAGGCATCAAGCACAGTACCTGGTACTTAGTAGACATTCAACTGATATTTGCTGAACAATACCTTTAAACCATGACAGGAGTCCAGGTTTTTAGACTTCACCCACATGTTTGTTTATTTTTTTAATTTATAACTTTAAGTAGCTTATTCAGCAGTAGGCTACCAGTAAGATGAAAATAAATGCCACACTTTGGGAAAAAACTTCCAAAATTTTGTATATTCTGTGCATCCAATTGGCATTGATTGAGTAGTTAAAATACGTGAAAGTTTATAGAACATGACTGGCCATTAAAAATTATCTTTACAATATTAAAAACTCACATGCTCTGCAAAAATTCCATTTGGTCTAGAAAAAAAAAAAGAATGGATCCCAGATACACATTTATTTACCAGGTCTCTTCCTGCCTCCTGTATGGCCCCCACACATGCTTTTATTTGGTCTTTTAAAACCATTTATCAAAGCTTCTTAAAGTGCTCTCCTGCTCGCTTGCGCTCTCTCTCTCTCTCTCTCTCTCTCTCTTTCTCTGGAGTGTGGGGGTGGGAGGGGGTACTATAGAAAAATTGGTGAGAATAGAAGTAACAGTTTCCTAAACAAATAAACCATGTCTACTCAGAGACATTGGTGGTGCCTGCTGTAACCAGCAAAACCTGTAAAGACAGCCTGGAATAGACTGTCTGAGCTTGCAGGTGTCAGGCTGAAGGGATGGGGACTAAGAAAAGCCTAGGAATGCCTCTTAGGAATATTTTAATAATTCCAGGAAACATCTGTCTAGAAACCTGTCAATACTATCCTAAGTTCCAAATGAGACCTAGAAGTGGTAAAAAAAAAAAAAAAAAAAAAAAAAAAAAACTATATAGGTCGCACTGTAAAATGACCATTTAATTGCATGTAACATTCTGCCTAATCTTTAGTCACTTTGAAGCTTCTCAAGGTGGCACCTTGCCTGAATTCCCTAGTACCTTAAATGTTATGACCTTAATTTTATAGAAAATATATAAAAAATGTTTCCCTTTTCAGTGAGAGATCATGGGGCTCAATTTTTAATACATCTCTAAAGATTAATAGGGTGAAATGTTACCATTGAGATCCTTGTGGTAGAATATGAAGACAGCTCACTATTCTATCCTGATACTTCTTTTGTAACCAACTCTGTACCCTGTTAGTGATTTGCATATAACCGCCTCCTGGCACAAATTAAATAGAATGAGGTCCCATTGCAGCTAATAAACTCACTGTAACAAGTCCCTCAACTTTGCCTGGTCACAGGGCTCAGCAGGATTGCCATATGTGGAACCGGATGCAAGATAAAAATAACGTTATTTTGTGCTTTCAAAACCATACAACTCTATATTGTCTCTTTGGAAATAAATTTTGTTTAATGGCCAATGATTATCTCCTATCTGGCTTGCTATAATACCAGTTTGGATTTTTTTGTTTTTAGGTTTTGTTTTTTTTCTAATCACTAGTGTTATCTGTACTTTGGAAGAAGAGCTACAATTAAGCATATTTTGAACAGAAGAGAGCTCTTTTGGCATCAGTTCATTCAACCCCATCATTCCAAAACATTTCTGGTTTTACATTGGTATCATCAACCAATGTCAGCACAGCTGAGGTGACTGTGCTAATTAACTGTCCTACCGAACCAGCTGAGAAAGCTTGTATAAACTCCATGGGAATATGAGCTGTTAAAAAGAAAATCTATCCAGTGGAGTTAGGGAGTAAGCCCAAATATAGAATCAAAACACGGAACAGTTGTCCTTAGCCATCAGGTGATAACATCATCAGTTACAAGATGTTCAAGAGTTAGCAGAGCTGAATCCAAGGCTGATATGTCAGAAGAAAAATTAATCACATTTAAAGAGTTCAAGGCCTCCGCTCTTCTGTTTACAATGAAGCATTTAGGAAGAACCAAATTAGCATTGCAGAAGAGAGAAAACACTGGCCATCCAAAGGATCATTCTTAAGAAATAAAATGTCCAACCTAAGAAAGGCTACCATACCCAAGGGGCTGCTTGAGGAAAAATGGGATTGGGGTGAGAGTGGAGACCCACTCAGTGGGTGTCCTGAGAATGTGACAACATGGTAGGTGTCATGCAGAATGTTGAAGGTTTATAGCTTAAAACATGTGTATTACAGTACATATATAAGAAAGTCATTGTTTTGGTTCAGGAGATAAGAAGCTACGAGTACTTTCAATGTGGTGTTAAGGGATAGGAGAGAGAGTTTAAATAAAAAATTTGCTATGGGCTAGGCACAGGAGCATATGCCCAAAATCCTCTTGATTCAGGAAGCAGGAGGTTCGAAAATAAGAAACTTAGTGAGACCTTGTCTCAAAATTTTTTAAAAAAAAATTAATTAATAATAAAAGGGTTTGGGGATGTAGCTCAGTGGTTAAGAGCCCCTGGGTTGCTTAATCCCTGATATTAAAAAAAAAAAAGGCTAAGAATAAAAAGAAGAAAATAAAATTGCTGGGTGAGCTATGTACCTCTACTAACACTACTTTACAAAACCGATCAAAGCCAGGAGTGATGATAGAGGCCTATAATCCTAGCTACCTGGAAAGCTGAAGCAAGAGGATAGTAAGTCCAAGGCCAGCCTGGGATGATCAGTCAGACCATGTCTCAAATGGGGGACTGGGGATGGAGGTCACTAGTAGAATACATGCATAGTATGTGTGAGGCCCTAGGATTAATCCTCAGCAGTGCCAAATAATAATAATAATAATAATAATAATAATAATAATAATAATAATTGATCAAGATATATTATAAAAAATAAGACTATTGTTTGCCTTGTGCTTAATATTTATACTAAGACAGTCTTGGACTCCATGGAGTTGTAGATTGGCAGTCTTTGTCAAGAACTGTGAAAAATCTGAAATTTTACTTTACTTGCAAGCTAACAAATTGGCCTGGAAGAAGACATGAGACTCCTGGGGCAGAAACAAGGGAGTCTTATTAACTCCTCGAACAGAAAACAGGATGAATTTTATGTTCCAATCAGTTTCTTTTGATCCCAAGTCTTGTAAGGTGAAGCACAGTTGCTCAGGTGGACAAGGAACAGTCACTTGGTTTGCATCACAGCTGAGGACACATAGGTGTTGGATAGGCACATCTTGTATAACAGGCTGAAAGCAAATCTGCCTGAGTCTTGCCCCTCAGAAGCACATTATCTATATTATACTGGGAAGTGTCTGCTCAGGAGAGATACTATGCCTGTTTTCCAAGCTAGTTTAGTATATAGACATCCTTGAAGAGATAATCAGTGTCTCTGCTCATGAATGTGCAGAAGCATGAGAGGCCAGAACTGTCTCCTGAAGCTTCACACTAGCAAATGTGGATGAGGATAGTGCTAGTTGTGCTCTCCCACTCGTTGGGTAACTCCAATGAGTGGGAGAGCACACTTTTTCATTCCAGAGTCATATGCATACATTAGGAATACCATTCGTTTGGGCTCAAGTCACATAAAGGCAGAACCCGATCCATAACTCAGTCATTAGGTAAACTTACTTTATATTGAGGAAAATGAATATAAATCTCACCAGTCCTCCTTTTCCTGCTTTTTCTTTATTTGTTCCAATGCCTGGAATTTCTCAGTGAGGCAACAATATCCCACATCCTCAGGCCCTTGAGAAAAATAAGAGGTATGTACACATAAATAATTCAAAATGGGCACTCAGTAGGCTGAGGCAGAAGGATTACAATTTTGAGGCCAGCTTCAATAACATAGTGTGACTCTGAGCAATGGCGTGAGATTGCTCAGGGTCACACTATGACCTCTACTAATCAAAACCATTGGGATACAGGGCTGAAGAATAACAATTTAGAGCTTCTGGATCCCTTCTTAAATAATAATTTATGAGGTAAAATTGCATCCTGGTTCTCTAAGAAAATGGAAAACCATACATGACTTTACTATTTGACTTCTCACAAATGATTCAATCCCTGTATCATGAGTGCTTCACTAAAACAGAACATACGCCTGGAGTCAGGGAGACAACTCCATTACTATCTACGTAACCATGAACACATTAACAGACCCAACCCAGGTCTCAGTTGAAAAATCTGTAAAATGGGCATAGAGAACCCTATACCCTAATGTTGGTATTGAGATCAAATGAGAAAATATTTATAAGGCACTTTGTACATTACCTGGCTCTATGAGTAATAGTTGTTATTATTGCCCTATTCTGTCACTCTTGGGAAACCATGAAATACAATGTTGTAAGGACCAGGTTGTCTTTAATTTACTGCCTTCCCTGAAGCCCATTCTTACATTGCCAGTAAATCACAAATCAGCTACTATGCTGCACTCTCACCTTCACAGAAATATGTGGTGCTGAGTTCAATTCCACTTCACTTCTTTTATGGCAGATGACACCTTTGTTCACTTAAATAATGGTGCTTAAAGAAAGATGTTGATAAGCATTGATGAGTTGCCAAAAAAGTGGGTCTTTACAGAATTTCATCACCGATGCATGTCTTATATAGATCCTATTGTTGGAGTCTTCTTTAAAATTGACAAAATCACTCTCTTTTTCATATAACATATTTATGATTGGTTTTAAACTAAGACTCTTTTCTGTGCATGGGAGTTCTGGAAAACTTCAGATTAGGGAGCTAGAACTTGAGCTCTTAGCACTCAAGCCTGTAATATCACCATGTCTTTACCCTTAATCTTTTATATCAGCAAAGCAGTTTAAAAAACCAACCTCTAGAAGATGAAAAAAACTGGACTCAGAAAAGGTATTAACTTGTCCAACTCTTTTCCCATTCAGTAAATTATCTCACCTCTACATCTGAGTCATTAACTTGCTAGGCAGATATTTACTGAGCTCCCACCATGAGCAAATTACTATCCTGGCCCCTGGCGATCCAAAGTTATTAAAACCTGGTAACCAGAGTCAGGGAACTTTGTACTTGAAATGAGAAAAAAGGCAGCCTTTTGCATTTCTGCCAGGGTTAATACTCAATGCCAGGTGATCTTGAATACTTTGTAAGGTAGGATTCTTTTGCTTTCATGCAACAGAAAAAAACTAATTTGCCCTCTTCAAAATTTAGAGTAGCAAAATAAAATACCTCATAGTCAGTGCTTCAACCACAGCATGAAGAAACCAAATTCCTTAGATAGTTAATGAAGAAAAGTGCTTTTCAAAGTATCTAGCATCTAGTAAACACCCATTAAGGTTAGTGTATTATTGTTACTTAACACAATTATCTCCCCTCCCCCAGATGCTTTAAAGGCTACAGTGAAGTAATATATAAGTAAATGACTGATACTGAATTTTTCCCAAGGAAGGAAAGACCGAGTTTATAGAGAAATTTACATTAAATTTGGTTCTTAGTTCTTTTTTTATGTTTTTTTTCTTGATAACTGGGGATTAAATCCAGGAGGCCTCTACTACTGAGACACACCCCAATATTTTTTAAATTTTTTTATTGTGGAAGAGGATCTCACGCCATTGCTCAGGGTCACACTATGTTATTGAAGCTGGCCTCAAAATTGTAATCCTTCTGCCTCAGCCTATGGAGTGCCCAGGATTATAGGCACCAGGTAGGCACCAGGCCCAGCTGACAATCTGCTTCTTGAACTCAAAGAAACAAATTAAGCCGGGCATGAATGAAATAAATTCTGTTTTTTCTACACAATGGGTTGATAAGCATTCAAAAGTATGAAATAGAAATCATGTATTAAATGATACATTTAAATGTGTAAAAAACTATCACTACACAATAGTATTCATAGTAGGTTGCATGCAATTTTAAGTACCTCTGCATTACTTAAGTAATTTATAATCATCTTATTGATTTTTAAAGATAAATAAGAAAGCATCTTATGTTATCTGGAAATGTCAAGGTGTTTACTTTTATAGGAGGGATGGAGAATCATGAGATGAAATTATAATTTGGGATCAGATTTATGCATCAAGTGCGATGGGGTAGAGATATCCTCTCAAGATCATAGTGTAGAAAAAGTCATAGTGTAGAACCAGAGCTTGGAGCTTGAACCTTATGCCTTAGACTATATCAGGAGTTGGACAAGGATAGCTCATGGGTTACTCTTGACTCACAACCATTTTCTATAAATAGGTTTTTCCTGGAACACAACCACTCACATTTCTGTACATATGACCTCCTCTGCTTTTGCACTACCATGGCAGAGTTGAATTGCTATGTGTTTTGTGTCCCACAAAACCTGACATATTTACAACTTGGACCTCTAAAAAAAGAAAAGAAAATTGATCCCTGCCCTGGATAATTAAAAAATTACAAAGAAGATAGTGGTACCATCAAATATGTTTATTAGCAAGATAATACCCCCGAGCCTGGGAAATCCATATAAGAATCTTAATTATAGTTATTCTAACAAACTTTGTGCAATACCTTGTAGAAATTTCTCAACAACTCTCATGCCACCCTATAAGGAAGTATAATTGTGACTATATATATCCTTTAAAAAAATAAAAAGAGCCACATAGCTATCATGTGGTGTCTCGCCTAACAGAACATAAGCTCCAGGAGGGGAGGAAGTTTGTCTTGCTCCAGCACCAAGGACAGTGTCTGGCATATGATAAGGCACTTATCTTTTTTTTTTTTAAGCTTCTTAAGGAGTTTTTTTTTATTGGTTGTTCACAACATTACAAAGCTCTTGACATATCATATTTCATACATTAGATTGAAGTGGGTTATGAACTCCCAATTTTACCCCAAATGCAGATTGCAGAATCATGTTGGTTACACATCCACAATTTTACTTAATGCCCTATTAGTAATTATTGTATTCTGCTACTTTTCCTATCCCCTCTGATTAGATACTTGTAAAATAGTTGAAAGAAGGAATCAATGAATACATAAAAGAATGAATGGGAAAGTTCGATGGGATAGAGACACCCTCTCAAGATCATAGTGTAGAACCAGTCATCCCAATTCTATCTTTCAGCCAGAGCTTCAGGCTGTGACTTAAGAAGCTGTGAGTCATCTTAGGCTCTAGAAACCCAAAATACCCACCCAGATTCTACAGATTTTTTCTTAGCCTAAGGCAATCTCACTCTTCTGTATTCTACCTTAAAGGGAGTTATCACTTCATTTGTCTGCTAATTTATTTTTACTTTGTAGCATGTTCTGTTTTCTTCCAATTACTCACACCTGGTTAATTTCCACTCTTTAACTCCAGGCAGTTTTGGGGGTGCCTCCTATTGCTAAAAGGATTCCACTCCCCTCAGCAGGTTACCTCTCCATCATTCATCTGATAGACAGGTTTGATTGTTGTCAAACATTGCTGTAATACAGTTTCTATCTAGTTCTTGGGCTGATCTTTCAGCTGTACCAGTCCTTGCTGACAGGATGAATTGCTTACTTTCCAGGCCTTAATGTTTATCTCCCTTCAGATCTCACCATCTGCTGTGATTTGGCAGCTCAGGTAAATGCATTTTTTTTTCTTGTTCTTTCAGTTGTTCAGCATCCTGCAGGTATTGCTATGTCTCTGTCCTCCCTCTCTTCAGACATCATTCCCTTGGAAATGATGAGGTTGATATTGAAATTGATGGATGTCCCTGGTATTTTTTTGTTTCCGTGCTGTCATTCTTTGCATTGCACAGATTCTATCCATCCACTAAGGCCCGTGCATAAAGAAGAAAAAAAAATCTGTAAAATCAGAATCAGCTGTGTCCTTTCTTCTTTCCACTTATTCTCTATTTTTTCACAGTAATGTTTTCCTCATTTTCTAAGCCAACAGTGGCAAAATGGCAGCCAGACCTCTCTAGTTTATTCTGAAAATAATGCAGAACCTGAAAACTTGATTAAGGAAATGGAAAACTGGCTTTCCTTCCAAATTTGGAGGAAATAGTACACAGAGTCTTGTGTTTCTTTTTGGCAAAAACAAACAGGAATGGATTCTCATGGTCGTATGGTCTTTTGATGCTATTTATACTTTCTAGTTTTCTCCACTCTCACCACTCCCCCAGTCTTCCTTTTTATCCATTCAGCACAAAGCATTTACAGTTTCTCTTTACACTTAGCCTTTAAAGTGTTTGAGCTTTTTAAAACTCTGATGTAAAGCTGATTTTCCATAATTCTCTAGAGCAGAGGTCAGAAAACTTTTTCAGTGGAGACTTTGTAGGCCATGTGGTCTGTGCCTCAATGAGTCAACCCTGACCCTGGTGCGCAAAATCAGTTATAGACAACACCAAACTGAGGAGTATGGCAGTGTTTCAATAAATTTTTATGTGAAAATTAAGTTGGGAAACACATTTGGGCCCATTCTTCTCTAACCTTCTGTTTTGAGCATCACCTCTGATTTTGAAACATCTACAGTGTGTCCACTCTACGTTATCCATTCATTTAAGAAAAGTTAAAATTTACTAAATTATTGCATCACCTGGTAAAAAGCTACTTCCATGCTGATTAAATTATTTTTCTAAATTAACATACCTATTATCAGGCAATTTTAGCAGCTTTAATTAAACTATTTTAAAGAAGCTTCAGTTGGTTCTCCAAATTTTAAAAAAATATATTTATTTTTTAGTTGCAGTTGGGCATAATATCTTTATTTTATTTATTTCTTTTAATGTGGTGATGAGGATCAATCCCAGGGCTTTACACATGGTAGGCAAGTGCTCCACCGCTGAGCCACAACCCTAGCCCCTGGTTCTCTAAATTTAAAACTTATTTTTGTCCGTTATGAAGGTTAATACTATACATTCATCACTAGGTCTTTTAAACATCATGTGTACAACCTAATGAAACCAGAGCCTAAGTAATTCCCTGGCCCTAACACAGGTCCTTTGGGGGATACATTATCTGCTTTAAGCCACTATGGAGCCATTTAGCATACTGTGTAACAGAAGAGAGTGTCACTTAGTACCCTCTCAGTAACCATGTCCCTTGAGATTGTCAGGGCACCAGGGAAAAGCCTGTCTAATATTTGTTTACCATTCTACACAAGTTACAATAATCAATACAGTAAAAACAGAGATAAATTTCCTGGAGATAATTCTTGATTAACTACTAATTGATGAACCCAATTTTATAGATGAGATGTGGACAGTTTAAATACCTGGCCCAAGTCATAAAATGTCAGGATCTCTGCTTCTTAACCATTATGCAATCGTTTTTCTCCAGATGACATTTTTCATATATTTATTTCTTCTTACATACCCACAAACATGAAGAAATATTTGGCTTGGTACTTTGTGCAAGGTTGATGATCAACAAATATTTCTTAAATAATGAAAAAAATCTCTAATTAAAATTTGCCCCTCTTCCAAGGATTCCTGTCTTAGTTAAAAGAATCACCATTCATTTGCATATCTGAGCTAAAAGCCACAGAAGCATTCATCTTCATATTCCTCACATTCACTGTGATGGTTAATTTTGTGAGTCAATTTGGATTAACCATAATGCCTAGACATCCTATCAAACATTATTCTCGATATTTCTGTGGTTTGGGGATGATATTGATATTTAAATTGGTGGACTTGGAGTAAAGCAGATTGCACTCCAGAATAGGGCATGCTTCATCCAATCAGTCAAAGGCCTAACAGAAAAACTGGCTGACTTCCCCCAGAGCAGAAAGGAATTCTGCCAGCACACAGCCTTCAGACTTGAAAGGCAGCATGGGCTCTTCCTGGGTCTCCAACCTGCTGGCTGGCTCTGCAGATTTTGGACTTGCAAGCCTCCATAATCAAATGAGCCAGTTCCTTCAAATGAATGCATACACACACACACACACACACACACACACACACACACACATGCTATATTGATTTTGTTTCTCTGGGAAACTCTAATATAGTCATTAAGTCCTATAAATTCTTCCTCTGAAATACTCCTAACCATACGCAATGCCCTGCATTGGCTCAGGTCCCAATCTTTTGAAGTGCCTTATAATTAGTCTTTCAGATTCTCATTTCTCTAATTCCCAATCTGGAATTAGGTCAGTGGCTCCCAAATGCCTGCAGAATCAAATTCAAACTCCTTGGCATGACATTCAAGACTCTTCATGGTTTGGGGCCAGCTATCCAGTCCAGTTCCATCTCCCACCTCTTCCCCTCCCCACTCCAGCTTCACAACGACAATCACAGTTTGTTCCATATGCTTGTTCCATGAATTTGACCCCCTCTTTCACACCTCTCGGTCTTGATTTTTGTGTTTATATGGCCTAAGATGTAAAATGAAGTGTATAATCAAATAGATTTGGACTCCAACTTCTTAAATTGAATATAGTTCGCCTAATCAATGACTTTGGATTATAAGTGAGAAGCAAGAAAATAGTCTTTCCTAAGAACCCTTGCCTGGCCTCCAGGTATCATATAAACCTACATCTGCCTTTTAGACTATGTTGACACAATGAAGATGAAACAATAAAACAGTGACAGTCAGCACACTGCCAACCCCTATTCAGCCTGCCTTTTCGTTTGCCTGATGGGTTCACTGACACCACAACCCAGTTAGGTTTTCATCAGAGTTCCACACCTTCAGCAAAGAAATGATGTCAGACAGGGGCCCATAAAACTTCCAGACTAATTTTAAAGTCTTTTGTTTCATGTTGTATTGAGTCTCATCAGACTGATTTCTGACTACCTGTCATGTATGTTTCCTTTGTTCATTAGAATGTAAGATTAGAGGTGCTTTAAAATTCCCTTTGGTGAATTGTTAAGAGCTGTGAAATGTTATCAAAAGGTCACTGAAATACATGTACCAAAAGCTTTCAAAGTTAACAGCACGGACAATTCTACATCTGGGAAATGGCCCGGGCAAGAATGCAAGTATAATACTGCCAATATTCATTCACTTATCAGAGGAGATTGACTTCCTCTTCGATGTGCTAAGTCTGGGGATATAAAAGTACCTACAATATATTCTCTACTCTTAAGGAGCTCAAAGGAAGAAGATAGCCAGTTTAACAATCTTCACCTTTGTGTGCTATAAATAATCCTTGCAGATCTAGAAGTAGGTGTACATACTTAGGGAGTGGTCAAGACAGGCCTCAACAGAAAAGAAAAACAAAAGTGATTTTTGAGCTAAGTCAAAGGATTTCACTTGGTAGAAAATCTGGCTTGCTTTAGAGAAGCAATTCTCAAAGTGAAGTTCCCACACCAGTATCATTGGTACCACTTGGGAATAGAAATCAGATTCTCTCTGTAATTCAGATCTCCTGAATCAGATATTTTTTGGTGTGGCCCAGAACAGTGTGTTTTAGTATGCCCTCTTGATGATTCTGCTGTACTCTTAACTTGAAGAATCACCAACTTAGAAAAGGATGCTCAGCCCTGCACAACTGGTCCCTAAGGAGTGACTTGGGGGCAAGCAGGCTAGAAACAATGAGGACAGATTGTGAAGAATCCTAAATAACTTGTAAAAAAAAAAAGTTAGGATTCGTTTTCTAGGTCATCGGGACACATTCAAGTGATCTAACTGGGAAATAATGACAACTAGACCTGTGATTTTAGAAACGTAACTGTGGTAGCAGTTTAGGAGGTGAATTTGAGATATGCAAGCGGTGGAAGAAATGGGAAACTATTTTAAAAGCCCAAGGCAATTGTGTTTGGGTCCTGAATTATGCAGCTAGTGGCAATAAGAATGGGAATGAAAGAATAGGCTTTAGAAGCTTTTAACATATGGAATTGCTAGTATTACTTTTGACCAAATAGATATTAGAGGAAAGGAAAAATAATTACTCCTTAATTGTTGCTGCATTCTTTCACAAACTGAATGTTCAAAACATTTTTAGATGGAGAAAGGAAGAAACAAAACTTTGCAAGTGGGTACAAGAGGAGAGAGATGGGAGAAATTTAGGTTTGAATGATGAGCAATCTGTTACCTATAGCAGAGTTTGAATAGAATATATTGGTGTTATTATAAATGTTTGAAAATATTACGTTTAATCTCATTTAAACATTACCCAATGTGCACATGTATCATAACATCATATTATCCAATTTAATATGCACAATTTTTACATTTTATGTATCAGTTAAAATATGTTGGTGCTTCTGTTGATTTGGAGTTTTATGTTTGTTTTGCTGTTAAGGTTTTTTAAATTTTTCTTTCTTTTTATTTCACATTTGTCTTTTGGACTACCTAATATAAAAGTGATTACATATTCTGTATAAATTTTAACTCACAATAAAAATTCCAGATGAGTGTTTGGTTGTTGGCATTATTGTGTTGGCTTGGCAGAACTCTTTGGGAACTCTGTGGTAAATCACAACTCCTCTCTCAAAATTTGTATCATAATTTGGCTCAGCTGGAAATTGTGTAGACAGGAAGATTACTGGTATAATTACTTGAAACTCCTTTAAATGTTTTTGTGTCATCTTTGATTCTGAATACTTTTAAAAATAATTCTTGGTAGTTTACAAAAATATCTAAGTACAATCAAATGGGAAGAACCTTTCTTAGCATCAGTCTTATTCATCTACTTCTGATTCAGAAGGAGCATTTCTTTGCTCTACATTTATATTTTCTAGATTAGCACAATTCATCAAGCTGGACATACAAGAGGGACCCAATCCTTTCAGCCACTTGAAAGTCCTCTGGAAGCCCTATCCAGAGGATTCACTGAAGCGCTTGCTTATCTGTCCAATGCATGGATCTGACCTTTTGCTTTTCTCTATCTCCAACAGCTAGCCTAGAAGAGGATGCCAAAACCAAGGTTCCCTAAAAGCTACATTCCTGCTGTCATAGTCCCCAGAATTTAAAGAGACCCTAAAGACTCATAGTTCCCTCAGAGAAACTTTGACACAGGGAATGCTGGAATTTGGTGGCAACTGTATGATCACATAGAAAAGGGGCAATTGTGTCACCTCTAATTTGAACACCAGTGCTAGGTGGCTAAGATTATAGAGTGAAATTAGAATTAGCTCTATTAGCTATTATCTGCATGACCTCAAGCAAGTTACTTAGCCTCACTTTTAATGGAAAACAAATCACTCCACAGAGCATTGGGAATGAGAGGAGCTGAGGCCAGTAAAGCATTTTGTACTATGCCCTTGAATAGTCATTATGGCTCATATTCATCATTATTCTACTCCTTATCTTGATAGTGGAAATTCTAAAATTCTGATCTTGCAATCTGGTCAGGTAACCACAGTCTGAGTTTAGAATGTATTCTAAAGCCCTGTTTCTTAGCAGGGACATAGAAAATTATAACTACCTGTGTATTTAGCATTGCCCTCATTTATTATTTATACCATAATATTCCTGACTCACTTGAATCCTGGCATTCAACACCATTCCCTTCGATGTTTGAGCTTGTTATTATTTACCTCATTTTAACAATGTACTTGTAGAGTACCTATACAATAGGATAGAAAAATTATAAACAAAAAATTTTAAATGTTTAATACTTATTGAAAACACATACATTAGACATATACTAGTGTTTGGCACTGATTGGTTCTTCCTAATATTTGTATAGGGTTTTAATGTTCTCTCATCAAATATATCATTTGACTCTCATAACACTCTGGTAGGAAAAACTTACTCCCATATGTTTTTCCACTTTATGACAGATTGAAATTTTATATTGATTACTCTTAGATTTCAGCCTGAAGGGTTCTGCTCGTGACTACCAATGGTCCTACTCATTTAAAGTTTTGCTCCATATTACAAAGGATTGTCCAGATCATCATTGTTAACAATGAGTCAGCATGATAGTGTGTCATATTTTAATATGAAGCTCTTGAGGGTTTTCTTTTTTGTTTGTTTATTTGTTTGCTTCTTTGGTTTTTGTTTTTATTTTGTTTTTAATACCAAAGATTTAATCCAGGACATCCCCCAGGGTATCCTTATGTTGCTGAGGCACTGCCCTCGAACTTGAACTTACAGACCATAATGTCTCTGCCTCTAGAGTCAAGTTTCTGGGATTATAGCCAGTAACACATTAGCCCGTGTTCTAAAATGTACCTCTTTGAGGGAGGGGATACCACGAAAATAGAAGAGAGACCAGTAAAGGAATGGAATTGGGGGAGGGAGGAGAGTAGAAAAGAGGCCGAAGTGGAGAATGAAATTGGCCAAATTATGTTCATGTACAAATATGTAATGACTCCCAATATTATACATCAATTTAAAAATGTGCCTCTTTAAAATTCCCTGGAAGGTCATTATAATGTTTCCTTGAGCTGGACCTACTAAACATTTGTTCAGAATTTCTGTGGAGTTAGGATCTGAGAATCCATATATTTAAAAATCTTCTCACATTATTCTGCTGCAGAGATGAAAACATTAACCTAGCACAATCAGAAGTCCTCTCCATTCTGCTTCCAGTTAAAGCCAATTCCTTACTCTGAATATGTTTGGGGCTCTTCCTTCCAAAAATGAGTCCGCTATTCCTTAAGGAAAAATCCTTTCAATATGTCATTAAGAAAAGAACCCCTCAAATATATATTCTTTGGAAAGAAGCTCTATATTGCCATTTCACACTTCCTAAATGTGAATATCATTAAATTGAAAACTTTAAAACTATGTATTAAGCCATTTCCCTCTACCATAGGAATTATTCTCTTTTCCTGTCTTATTTTTTTTCTCTAGGATTTTAGACCTCCCATATTAGTTTTATGGGGAAATTCTTAAATGAAACTTTGTTACCACTTAAAGATAGATGTATTTTTCTTCTCTCATATGATCCATTTAAACCCACCATCAAAGTGAACTATGGACTCATTTTGAGAAGAAAATATATCCCATAGACCATAATTCCCCAAGACCTTTATTTATTTGATTTCCGCTCCCTGGGATCATGGCCTCATGACATGCAATTCTCAGTTCTGTGAGCCTCCCAGGAAATAGCATTCATAAAAATCATTTCACAGCAGACTTCAATGCCAACCCAACAATAAAATATTCCAGCACATTCTCACAATGAAGGCAGCCATGAACAGCCACTGCTCCATTCTTTTTGCTTTGAAAAGATACCTTTTGGTAAAGACATCAAAGCCATCTGCAGAACAGACCACACAGCAACCTCTTTTTAATAGAGGTGTTCTTGGATGTCAAACTCCAATATAAGCTAATTGGAACTTTAATAATTCCAGGTACTAGAGATTTAAGGATATTATCAACACACAAATCCATGCAATTCTTTTTTTTTCAAATAAAGAAGTAATTTTGAATATAAAACTGGAGGGAATTGACATCTATCATGTGCAAGTGGATCTTCAAAGCACCTGCGTTCATCATTCTGTCTTTCAAAGCCAACCATGAAATCATTTCTTTTGTTGTCTCTGGAGGGGAGGAAAAATCCTCCACTTCACATCCTCTCCAGAGTCTCTCCACTAGGGATGTTCTGTGCCTTACACCTCTCTAGTCCCTCCCTGTCCCATGATCCCACTTCCAGCTCCCCTTAGCTTTGAATGTGGTGTATTGAAAAATCCAGCCTGTGCCATCAAGTTATGCTTTTATTAGAACAAGAGGGAAACGCTGATAAAGGGAGACTTTACAAGATAGCTAGACTTTTGCAAATAGACCCTGCTCTCTGTACTCCCGTGCTTTAAAACGTTAATCACAAACAAACAAAACCCCAGTGTTCCTTTCTCTGCTCTCACAGTACTGAGCGACCTGAGTTTGATTTATCTGTTTTGTTGTGTGAGAGACAAAGGGCTGGATATTTAAGGACACACATACCCAGATCTTTGTGTATATGACCTGAATTGACTGGATAGCTTCAGCAAATTAGTAAATTGCTCAAATTTTTATCCTGTCTTTATCAATATAGTGACACACACAATTAGGGAAATATCAATGGAGCATTTTGCTGTGTCTGAAGAGATTGAAAGGAAATCTAACCTTACAAATTAAGACAAATGAGGGCTTTACCCAATATATATATATATATATATATATATATATATATATATATATATATATATATAACATAGAGCTATATAAGCAATAAAATAGAACAACGGAAAGACAGATATACTGAACATGGTAGTCACTGCTGTAACTCTAAGATAAGTTTGTATATAGAAGAAAACCTGCCTAGGCTGTAATTTTCTTATTTGCACATAAATATATTTGAGCAAAAAATTCCATGGTATTTATAGATTCAGTATTCTGATTTGAAACTCAAAAAATAATTTATCATTATTGTTTCTCTATGTCTTTTTTTACTCTAAAGTTAATCAATTCTTCCTTCCTATGTGACCCAAACCTTCAAATACTAATAAATCAAATCCAGACTGTATTTCGTAGATCCAATTCCACCAATTCTTGTGTAGAATCTGGTCATTGATTTTTATGATCTTTCAGGTCTGTAAGTATTTTTGCAAAAGTATGGGTACATTGCCTGCACATCCAGTCAATCATTTAAGAACACTTATTAACTCCTGCTTTTATTTCTATTGTTTCTTGAAACAATTCGCAGTACAATGAATCTTTTTAGTGTATTTTAGAAGACATCTTCTCCATAAGACCCCTTCCATTCTAACCGCAACATGAGGATCATATCTAAGAAAGCAACAATTATTCAAAAGTATCTTCTCATACAGAGACCACCTTTAAACTTACCCTGTTTTTCTTAAAATAACTCTGCCTGATTGTGTCTGTTTGTTTGGTAGAGATTGAACAGATTGAATATAGGGCTGCTCTACCTCTGAGCCAACCTTTCAGCCCTTTATATTTTTTAATTAAGACAGGGTCTTGCTAAGTTGCTGAGGCTGGCCTCCAACTTGCAATCTTCCTAACTCAGCCTCCCTGGTCCCTGGGATCACAGATGTACAGCACCTTGCCCGTTTCCAAAATAACTTTTACAGATGTTTTGTTTTTCAATCTAGGATACAATCAAGTTTCATCAATTGCATTTGGTGATTACATCTCTTCATTTTCTTTTAATATAGAACAATGGTCATCAAACTATGTGTAATAGAGAACCTCCTCCACCCACACAGCATGGAACATCTGCTGTCTGCCCTTTACATTCCACTCCACTGACCCATGACATATAACATTGCCCTTACTTCTCTGGTTTTATTTATAACAGTTTTTAAAAATGGTAGGTAGTTATAGAATATATCACACATCTTGAATTAGTTTCATGTATTCATCATACCTAGACTCAAAGATTTTTGTCTGAAACATTACAGAGGTGGGCGTGTTGTTCTTATCACATCACATCAGTATGTCAGGCTATCCCACTATGCATAGTGCAAATGCTGACCATTTTGTTAAGCAAGTGTCTGATAGATGTCTCCATAATAGGGTTCCATTTTCTCTTTATAATTCATGTATAATCCAACAAATGGTACTTTGAGATGGTATGACTATCTTATTTCCCAATAAATATCCAATAGTAAATAAATATGCAGAATGTAATCATCCATTGATGATCTAGCATCACTATAACACCGCAGAGATGCAAAATAGAGACTTTCTAATTCTGTCATTCATTATGAATTTATTACCGGACATTCATCTGTAGAGAAATCTCGCCCTCTCTCTCTTCTCTTGTGTCTTATTTCTTTTTATTTTTTCATGTGTTTTAATTTATTACTGTTAATACTAGCACTATTATTTGGATGCCACATTGTACATGACTTGCTTGGTAAGAGCCGTCAATCTACCTTCTTTATTGTTCTTACAAGGCCCTATTTAGATTTGAGTACTTCCTTGATGTCTTGCATATAGTGGCAAAAACCAACTTTGAACATGCCCTGACCCCAGAAGAATCTGCCTTTCTTTAAGGAACCTGCTTTCTTTCCTCAGAGGTGTCATTTAGAAACCAAGATCTAGGTCCTAGGTGTCTTCACTGCTACTTGAGATAATGATTCCAGGCATTTTATAGGCAGAATTGGGGCAGGGGAGGTGGTTAGGGGATATATTCCTAAATTTCAAAACAAGCAACCAACCAAAGAAGTAAAAAGGTCTAAAATTACTATAAAATTTTTAAACCATGAGTTTATATGCACTTGCACTGATTTGTCTAATTCAAACCTACCACCACATATTCTTCAAGTAACCCATTCCATATTTATATCTCTGTACTTCTAGGGTGGAAACTCTCATTTCCCGCAACATCAGTGTAGTTATACACTGCACCAATGCAACACAAAAAATCATTAACAGTAGCAAAACTACTAAGTTAAAGTGCAAGATTTTATTGCATTGTTCTTATCTTTAGACTATATCACACTAAGTATTTACTAAGTATTATAAACAAATGGTGCTTAAATGTATCATTTTTCCTGTGTGGTTAAAGAGTAATTGACATACAGTTAGCTCCATGTTACTGCTAAAGAGTTTTATATTTTTGACCCTTTTTATTACATTTAGTATTTAAAACTTTTAGATAATACAAAAGTCAAAAATAAACACAAATGTATTCTCAAATTTCTATTTTTATCATTCATCCAATGTACCCTTAGATAAATATTTTTATAAGTTTCTGGTTTATTTTTTATGTAGTTGTGTTTTCATTTTAATGTTCAGCTTGGATCTTTTTGAATTTTTTTTGCAAGAAAATAAGTTATCCCCATATGCTTTTTGTATTTCAGTTTTTTTTTTCTTTTTTTTTCAGTACCTGGGATTGAACTCAGGGGTGCTAAACCACTGAGCCACATCAACACTTTTCATTTTTTATTTTGAGACAGGATCTCACTAAGTTGTTGAGGGCCTTGCTAAATTGCTGAAGCTGGCTTTGAACTCGAAATCCTCTTGCCTCAGCCTCCTGAGCTATTGGCATTACAGGTGAGCACCAGCAGGCATCACTTTTTAAATACAACAATTAGAATTGTAAGTACTTTTTTAGGTTTTGTTTATTGAATGAATACACTGTCATATTGTATAATACACCCTAAATTATTCATCAGTCTCCTAAAAATATACATATTGGTAATACAAATAATGTCATGTTAAATAACATTGTGCATAAGTTATTTATATTCCTGTAGAGGTGTCATTAAATTCATGGCAGAGATTTTCCAGGGCCAAAAGTTAAGTGTTTATGTTATTGTATTGATTTATGCCAGACTGCATACACAGGAGTTGTATCATTTTGCTCTTCATAATGTCCGAGAGAGTCCTACAGCCTGAATGTCTACACATGTACACAAGTACACCCATGCATATAAACACTACCTTCACTCAAATCCTTTCCATAGGTCTATCAGCAATCTACAAAAATGCTTATACTGAAGAATTTCAAAAGAAAATATAAGGTTCAAATACACAAAAGAAAGAAAATGATGAGTGTACAATACTGATTATGTGTTTTGTTGAGAAGATAAAACAGTATCTTCTGCCTGTCTATAAAACAGTTATAGACAGGCAGAAGATTAAAAAAAAATAGATGTTGAACTGGAAAGCTGTACATAAAACAACCAACTTTCCTATATACCTTTATTTATTTTGTAACATCAAAGCCATTCCTTACTTTGTATTTGGAATATCTACTGGAACCCCTATTTCTATGCCTACTTTAATGGACATGCAAAAGAAATAATAGCTGTGGGAGTTGAGGTCAGATTAATACAGATTTTTCTATGCTTATACTGCTGACACAAATTAGGCACATATAAGAGCCTGAAGAAATTGAGATCAACAATAACATCAGCTTCATTGGAAGGCTTGAGATTCTGTACTCAGGTAAGCATATTTAGACAAAGTCTTGCTTATTATCAAGAACCGCTAAGAGGCGGAATGGTCTACTAAGGGAATGTAGGTATCCCCCAAAGCAGACTGCTGTTCACATTAAGTTAACGTGATGTGAACACCTGCTATCTGACCTCTGTGATACTAAGGACATATAAATAAAATAAAACATACTCCTAGTCCCAAGGAGCTAGATATACTGGAGTATAAAGACTCACCCTCCCCAATTATGATATAGCACCCTAAGTCTGCACAAGATCCCATCAATACTTTTGAGGAATAGGGAAGAAGTAGTGCTCATTCCTGAAAGACGAAAGAGGGGCTGTTGTTAGCCAAGGTGAGATGAGTGGAATTGTAAGCAGGAGGACTTGCCTGAGAGAAAACACAGGCAGGGGAATCCAATAGTTAAAGACAGGCAGAAGCAAAAAGATGTGTGACTACCTGGCACAGTCTATGAACTGTTAATTCAGTGTGGGTCCGGACCCCCGCCTCCCATGTGGAGAAAACAAGGATCAGAAGGAA